>NW_028274814.1:71289884-71895384 GCF_037043125.1 Eumetopias jubatus | reverse complement strand
AGGGCTGTCGCCATCAGTCACACCAGGGGTCGAATCTAGGGTGGTTTACTTGTAAATTGTGTGACATATTTAACTGTTACGAATCTGCTTTCTAAAATGTAAAAATGAAGGTCATGGTACCTTTCTCAGGGTGGTTGTGAGGCTCACATGCGATAATGCACAGAAGTGCCTGGCACAAAGCATGGGTAGCATTTATCCAGTGACTACTTTATGCTGTTTATATATAGTCTTTTTATTCCTCACTGAATTCTGTGAGATAGACGCTCTATTTCCATTCTGTAGAGGAGGAATCAGAGAGGTTCAGTGACTTGTGACTGTTATAGAGTCAGTGAACAGCCGAGGTGGGCTTCAGATCTAGGTCTGTAACCTCTGCAAGCATGGCTGCTATCACGTTGCCTCCTATGGGGCAAGTCTTCAACTAACCATAGCTCCTCTTCTTCTTCCATGAAGGTTTTGACTGAGGCTCTGAAGGCAATATTTTTTCTTATCAAGTTTGTATATATATCTTTCTTTTTTTTAAACAGATTTATTTATTTATTTTTAAATATTTTATTTATTTATTTGACAGAGAGAGACACAGCTAGAGATCGGGAACACAAGCAGGGGGAGTGGGAGGGGGAGAAGCAGGCTTCCCGCGGAGCAGGGATCCCGATGCAGGGCTCGATCCCAGGACCCTGGGATCATGACCTGAGCCGAAGGCAGATGCTTAATGACTGAGCCACCAGGTGCCCCATCAAGTTTGTATATATCTTTCAGTTAAAATAAAAATATACGACCTTCTGCATTGACACCTCTGTGAATTCTAGTGAGGGGTTATGGATGTTTTCAGTTACACAACCCTCATGGCAGAGCTCAGAATTGAAGGTCTGGCTATAGCCTTAGATTTTCTTTTCCTTTTTAAAAAAACTTAAATTTTGATATAATTCAAGCAAATTTATATAGAATAGTACGAAGAAATTTCATATACCCTTTATCTGGACTCACCAAATCTGTATGTATTTTGTTTCATTTGCTTTCTGATTTTGCGTATAGAAGTACATGTGTGAAATATATATACAGCTTATTTTTCTGAACAACTTCAGAATAAGTTGAAGACATCAGATACATTGTTCTCCTTTACTACTATATATTGTAATGTATGTTCCCAATGATTAAGGACACTTCTTACATAAATGTAGTGTAATGTTCAAACTCAAGAACTGTAATATGGTTACAATGTGATCACTTAATACACAATCCATATTCAAATATCATCAGTTTTCCAAGACCAGGCCAGAATCCCTCACTGTTTTTGGGTGTCACATCTCTTTACTCTCCTTTAATCTGAAACAGTTCTTCCATGTTTATTTTGTGTTTCTTGGCTTTGAAATTTTGAATAGTACAGGCCAGTTATTTTGTAGAATATTCCTCCGTTTGGCTTGTCTGATATTTCTTCATGATTAGATTTGGACTGTACATTTTTGGCAGGAAAACCACAGAAATGGTATGTCTTACTAAGTTCATTGTATCTGGTGCATTACTTTTATTATTTATTTTGATGCTTAAATTGTCCCACATTTGGTCACTAGAAACATCTTAAACTGGCTCCTGTATCCTTTTGGCATGTCCCCATCATTCTTTGAGCACTTCCTTGCTTTCTGGCACAAGATGCTCCAGGCTCATCTTGTACTTCCCCTGCTGCAAACCTGGAATCAATCTTCTCCCTAGAGCTTTGGTACTTTTTGGTGGACAATGCTGTATAGAGATCAAGATCTAGCACTCATTGATGCCCGATGTTATTTACCTTTAGTGTCAACAGCTCTCAGTGTACAGAGCTAGGAAACACACACACACGTTCCCATCTACACTCATTTCTCTTGTATCTATCCATCTATATATTAAAAATCATGAGTAACTTCTGATATCTCCAATTCCAACTCAGCATCACAGAGTTTTTATAATAGTCTTCCCCTTTCCATATTTATAATTCCCTTCTCCAACAGTGAAGACTCTGGCTCCCATGAACCCAAAATATTTACTTATTTACTCAGACTATACAGAAATTAGTTCTAGAGTTGTTAACCCACACTACTGCCAGAGGCAAATATATGCACTAGAATTCAATACTTATATACAGTTTTTTTTGAGGATAAAAACTATATACAATGAGAAAAGGAGTCCAATTTGCTGGGCTTAGCAAATGCATACACCTGTGTAATCTATATTCCTATGAAGATATAGATGTTTTCCATTATTCCAGAAAGTTCCCCTGTGTCCCTTTCTAATCAGTCTTCCCAAGAATAAACCAATTTTCAGATTTGTCTTGTTTATAGTTTATCTTATAAATGGAACAATCAAACATGTATTTTTTGCATTCTCTTTTAAATTTCTCTAGATTTTAAAATTATTTTAGCATTTTTATAGTGTAGATCTACATGATTATTTCCAAATCCTAATGCTCACCTTCATATCTAAATGAAACTTTACTCCTATCGAGCAGGATTGATAAAGCAATTATAGTGAGACAGAGATTGTGGCTATAAAAGAGTGGAATCTTACTGAACTTAAAAACTCTTGAATGGCTTGAAATTAATTGTTGAGACCCAGAATAAAAGTGATTGTGTAAATGAGCTTAAATGGTCCCATTGTTCTATTGATCATCATTCAGTTTCCTCAAAATCCACATCAATTAATCAGCCATACATTCACTTAGTCTGACATTCATTTACTCATTTAGAAATATTTTTTGAGCACATCTCAGACACTTTCCCAACCCTTGGAGATCTAGCAGTGAATAAAATAGGTGATGTTCTTATTCTATCAGAGCTTCATATATTCCATTGACAGGGCTCTTTATTTGTGTGTATGTGTGTGTGTAGATTCAAGTTTCAGTCTGATATTGTTATAAACTGAATGTCTGTGTCTCCCTACAATTCATATATTGAAATTTTAATCCTCAGTGTTGGGATTTGGAGATGAGGTCCTCATGATCTGATTATCTCTCATATGATCTCTCATATGAGAGATAATCAGATCATGAAGGGAGGGCCCTGGTTTGATGAGATTAGTGCCTTTATAAAAAGAGATGCTAAAGAGCTTGCTCTCCATCTTTCTGCCATGTGAGGACACATCAAGAAGGTGGTCATTCGGAAAGGAAAAGGACTCTCTCCAGAACCTGACCATACTGGCATTCAGAACATGAACTTCTATCCTCCAAAACTATGAGAAAATAAATCCATTGTTTAAGCCACCCAGTCTATGATATTTCGTTATGGCAGCTCAAGACTGATAGATATCGTATTCCTTCTGCTTGAAGAGCTTCATTTAACATTTTTTACAGAGTAAATATGCAGGCAATGGCATCTCTCAGTTTTCATTTATATGAGAGAGTCTTTATTATCCTTCATTTTTGGAAAGATACTTCTGCTGGGTATAGAATTCTCATTGGCAGTTTTTGTTTTCCAGCACTCTAGACAAGTCACTCCCTTGTCTTTTGGTCTGCATAGGTTCTGATGAGAAGTCTACTATAATTTTATCTTTTCCCTTTTATATGTAATATGTTTCTTTTCTCTAGCTACCTTCAAGATTTATTTCTTCTTTTTTTTTTTTTTAAAGATTTTATTTATTTATTTGTCAGAGAGAGAGAGAGAGCACAAGCAGGGGGAATAGCAGACAGGGGGAGAAGCAGGCTTCCCGCTGAGCAAGGAGCCTGATGCGGGACTTGATCCCAGGAGCCTGGGATCACGACCTGAGCCAAAGGCAGCCGCTTAACTGACTGAACCACCCAGGCGTCCCTCTTCTTCTTTTCTTTTCAGCAGTTTGAATATGATATCCCTATGAGTTGTGCATAAGGGAAATAGAAGCCTTATCTTCTTTATTTATGGCAAGAGTGTTCCACTAAGAAGTTCCCCTGCTGTTTGACACATGTTGGTTCTTTGCCTACGGTGCTTTTCCCAACCTCCAGTTGTCATCAAATCCTATTCAAATATTAAGAACTAGTGCAAGTAAATATCTCCATGAAGCCTTCATGGCAGATAGGTAACATGACCTCCAAGCTCTTTCTCCTTTGGTCTAGGCACATTTTAGATGAAACCCATTGTTTCCCTATGAAATGATTTCAAAATGCTTGACCATTCACAACCTTCCTTTAAACACATTTTCTTCTGAATAGCACCCTATTATTTAAGCAGGCTGTTTTATTGTTGTTGTTGTTTTGTGCATTGTCAAGAAAATCTCTTCAAGCTTTTCCTCTGCTAGTATGATTACTTTCTTCAACTCACATGATTAATTCAATTAGGTTGCTTTCCTTTTTTAATGGGTGACTCTAAAAATAAAGGAAGAAAGGCAGGTAAGAGCCACACTCAGAAGAAACCCATGCTTGATTTTGTGCTCCCCTGTTGATAATCTGGATTTTTTTTTTAAGATTTTATTTATTTATTTTGACAGAGAGAGAGAGAGCACAAGCAATGGGAGTCGGAGAGGGAGAAGCAGGCTCTCCACTGAGCAGGGAGCCCAATGTGGGGCTTGATCCCAGAACCCTGGGATCATGACCTGATCTGAAGGCAGATGCTTAACCTACTGAGCCACCCAGGTGCCCCACAATCTGGAATCCTTAATAATACTTGAACAAATGGCCCCACACTTTCGTTTTATATTGGGTGGCCCTGAAAATTATGTAGCTGGGTCCTGGGTTTGGGATTAACATCTCAGTTGGGAATTTTAATAGCCAGAAGGTGGTATAAAGATACTAGGTGTCTTAAGCAGACAGGAAAGGGAATACAAGGAGGTAAAGCCATCCCTGAGGCGGCATTCCAAAATATTGTAATTCAGGGCATTTCATGTATGGGTTATGTGTGAAAAGGCATTAGTTGTCAAATTTCAGAAATGTGCTAAGGAAAGTTAAGTAAGTTTCCTTAGGATTAGTACTTCTCAGTCTTTAATTTGCAGCATTGTGACTAACCCAAATGGGATGTCATCTGCAGCATTTCTGAAACTCATTTAACTGTGGCTCCTTGCCTGGGGGAACAAGAGGTCTCTGGGTTACAGTTTTGGGACACAGCTTGATAAATGGGGAAAATAGTTCCAGGCTCCCAGGGCAAGGAGGCCTGCTACTACCAGTGGCTGTGGGCATGAGGCTTGTGGATTGGTTAGTAAGAGGAATGGAGTCATTGTTCTTTATGGGTAGACCAAAGTCATTGGTCTGCAGTTGGTTTTATCCCCATTCCTACCACCAAATACATCCTGAGTCATGTCTTTTTTTCCTTTCCACTTTATGATTGCCCTTCAACTTACATTTTAGTCAATTTTTACTTTGATGAAATATGACTGTTAAATCATATATATGGATCTGTGCTGTGCATGACTCCATTGGAAACTATGGAGTGATATTCTCTAAGGGACATTAAAAAAAAAAAAGGGAGGAGACTTGGCCTCTGTGATATAGATGCACAAAAATATTTATTGCTAAATGAACAAGAGTTGTGATCAGAGTCTGGGTCCTTTCCTCTTAGGGGATCCCTATGCACAGCATGTTCTGCATATTGCATTATACCAGCCCTGGCTGGGAGCCATAGAAATAGCACCATAAGTGACCCTATATTACCCTCTAATGTAACCATCAGCCTTACTCTAGAAATCAGCTGGAAAGTAAGCCTGCACTTAAGGAGGTTGTGTCTAGTACACAAAAGACCACTAAGAAGTGTGTTAGTGAAGGAGGGGAGAAAGGGGGTACACATACTAGGTGCTGTTTGGAAGTCAGTACAAGTTAGTGGGTAGATTGCCAGTGAGTCTTTATTATGTGCCTATTGCTTGCAGAGCATATTTAATATCCAGTAATAGCATGGTTTTGAGCCATAGGGCTCAACTCTGGCTCAATCATATATGAAAATTAAAAAAAAATAATTAGAAAAAATTACCCTACCTTTCTGAGATTCTGATTCACATGGTATGAGTTGGGCCCAAGGATCTGAATTTTCAGCGTTTTCCAGTGATTCTGATCCAGGAGGTCAAGAACTGCAAACTGTTGGAAAACACTGATGTGGGCTGTAAACTAAGCAAAAAGCATTAAAAACACACTTCAAAGTCATAGTGTCCGACCTGAGAAACAGCAAATGTTAATATAATCTCTGGAACATCTTTGTAGTCTGATTTTCCTTACAGATCTTCTCCTTTTTAAGGAATATTTTTGGTAATAAAATAATCTATCACACTCCTTCTGGGATTAAGATCTTGTGCTAACATTCTTTTAATTATATTTTTATTCCATGATCCCTGTAACTTTAAAAACCTATTTTTATGTGATTTTGGAGAAAAACAGTTATATAATAGACAATACTATAAATGCTCTAAAAAACTCCAATTATAATTTAAAAGATTGTATGTATGTCTGTGATTTTAAAAAAATTGTGCTCTTCCTGGAAAGTCTTAAGCAATTAATGTGAAATTTTTCCCACCAGTGAGTTCTAAAATTCAGTTTTTCATTATCCCAAACAAATTTTCCAGTATTTTCTTATGAAAACAACTAATTTTTTTAAAGATTTTATTTATTTATTTGAGAGAGAGAGAGAGAGAGAGCGCACATGAGAGGGAGAGGGTCAGAGGAAGAAGCAGACTCCCTGCTGAGCAGGGAGCCCGATGTGGGACTCGATCCTGGGACTCCAGGATCATGACCTGAGCCGAAGGCAGTCGCTTAACCAACTGAGCCACCCAGGCGCCCCTGAAAACAACTAATTTTAATAAAACACCCATAAACCCACTGCCTATACTCTACCATTAACATTTTACTCTATTTGTTTTTACACATATCTATTTAATTATTTGTTCTCTTCTCATCCTTTAGTCCATTTTAATTTTTGACACATTCCAAATTAAACTGTAGACATTGGTACACAGTCTGCAATGTTTGTTTATAGTTACTTTTCTTTTGCTGTAAACTTTACATACAAAGAAATTCACAAATCTTCGGTGTATATTTATTGAATTTTGACAAATGCAAATCTCTATATAATTCAAATCCATATCAAGACAGAGAACATTATCACCATCTCAGACTGTTCCCTTGTGCCCTATCTCAGGCAATCCTCACCTTTTGCTTATTCCAGGTTTCACATAAATAGACTTCTACAGTATATAGTGCTCTTATTTCAATCAGAATAATCTTTTGAGACTCATCCACACTGCTACCTATATTAGTAATTGGTTCCTATTTATTGCTGAGTTGTATTCCACTGTATGAATATACTTCAGTTTGTTTAATCCCTTCTTATGGATGGATATCTGGGCCATTTCCAGTTTTTGGCCATTATGAATAAAAGTACTATGTACATTCTTGTTCAAGTTTCCTGTAAACATATGCTTTGTTCCTCTTGGGTGAAAATGTTGGAGTGGAATTGCTGGCTCATAGAGTATGAAAGTTATGTTTGTTCCATATCCTTGGCAACATTTAATGTCAGTTTTTAAATTTTAACAGTTTGGGTGGGTGTATAGATTATCATTTTAATTTGCATTTTTCTGACGACTAATGATGCACACTTTTCCATGCATTTATTAACAATTCACATATCTTCTCTTTTGAAGGGTTTGTCCAAGTATATTGCCCATTTTTTATTGGGTCCCCTTTTTATTATTGAGCTTTAAGAGTTATTTACATATCTGACATATCAATACTTTGTCAAATATACATTATGCAAACATTTTCTCCCAGTCTGTGGCTTATCTATTTCATGCAATTCTTTTTAAAAAAATTTTTTTATTGTTATGTTAATCACCATACATTACATCATTAGTTCTTGATGTAGTGTTCCATGATTCATCGTTTGTGCATAACAACCAGTGCTCCACGCAGAATGTGCCCTCTTTAATACCCATCACCAGGCTAACCCATCCCACAACCCTCCTCCCCTCAGTTTGTTTCTCAGAGTCATCGTCTCTCATGGTATGTCTCCCCCTCTGACTTACTCCCCTTCATTCTTCCCCTCCTGCTATCTTCTTCTTCTTTTTTTTTTTAACATGTTGCATTATTTGTTTCAGAGGTACAGATCTGTGATTCAACAGTCTTGCACAATTCACAGCACTCACCATAGCACATACCCTACCCAATGTCTATCACCCAGCCACCCCATTCCTCCCACCCCCCACCACTCCAGCAAAACTCAGTTTGTTTCCTGAGATTAAGAATTCCTCATATCAGTGAGGTCATATGATACATGTCTTTCTCTGATTGACTTATTTCACTCAGCATAACACCCTCCAGTTCCATCCACGTCGTTGCAAATGGCAAGATCTCATTCCTTTTGTTGGCTACATAATATTCCATTGTGTATATATACCACCTCTTCTTTATCCATTCATCTGTCGATGGACATCTTGGCTCTTTCCATAGTTTGGCTATTGTGGACATTGCTGCTATAAACGTTGGGGTACACGTACCCCTTCGGATCCCTACATTTGCATCTTTGTGGTAAATACCCACTAGTGCAATTGCTGGATCGTATGGTAGCTCTATTTTCAACCGTTTGAGGAACCTCCATACTGTTTTCCAGAGTGGTTGCACCAGCTTGCATTCCCACCAACAGTGTAGGAGGGTTCCCCTTTCTCCGCATCCCTGCCAACATCTGTCGTTTCCTGACTTGTTAATTTTAGCCATTCTGACTGGTGTGAGGTGGTATCTCACTGAGATTTTGATTTGGATTTCCCTGATGCCGAGCGATGCTGAGCACTTTTTCATGTGTCTGTTGGTCATTTGGATGTCTTCTTTGGAAAAGTGTCTGTTCATGTCTTCTGCCCATTTCTTGATTGGATTATTTGTTCTTTGGGTGTTGAGTTTGATAAGTTCTTTATAGATTTTGGATACTAGCCCTTTATCTGATAGGTCATTTGCAAATATTTTCTCCCATTCTGTTGGTTGTCTTTTGGTTTTCTGGACTGTTTCTTTTGCTGTGCAAAAGCTTTTTATCTTGATGAAATCCCATTAGTTCATTTTTGGCCTTGCTTCCCTTGCCTTTGGCGATGCTTCTAGGAAGAAGTTACTGCGACTGAGGTCGAAGAGGTTGCTACCTGTGTTCTCCTTTAGGATTTTGATGGACTCCTGTCTCACGTTTAGGTCTTTCAAGCATTTGGAGTCTATTTTTGTGTGTGGTGTAAGGAAATGGTCCAGTTTCATTCTTCTGCGTGTGGCTGTCAATCCCAACACCATTTGTTGAAGAGACTGTCTTTTTTCCATTGGACATTCTTTCCTGCTTTGTCGAAGATGAGCTGACCATAGAGTTGAGGGTCCATTTCTGGGCTCTCTATTCTGTTCCATTGATCTACGTGTCTGTTTTTGTGCCAGTACCATACTGTCTTGATGATGACAGCTTTGTAATAGAGCTGGAAGTCCAGAATTGTGATGCCGCCAGCTTTGCTTTTCTTTTTCAAGATTCCTCTGGCTATTCGGGGTCTCTTCTGGTTCCATACAAATTTTAGGATTATTTGTTCCATTTCTTTGAAAAAAGTGGATGGTATTTTGATGGGGATTGCATTGAATGTGTAGATTGCTCTAGGTAGCATTGACATCTTCACAATGTTTGGTTCTTCCAATCCATGAGCATGGAATATTTTTCCATTTTTTGTGTCTTCTTCAATTTCTTTCATGAGTATTTTATAGTTTTCTGAGTACAGATCCTTTGCCTCTTTGGTTAGATTTATTCCTAGGTATCTTACAGTTTTGGGTGCAATTGTAAATGGGATTGACTCTTTGATTTGTCTCTCTTCTGTCTTGTTGTTGGTGTATAGGAATGCCACTGATTTCTGTGCATTGATTTTATATCCTGCTACTTTACTGAATTCCTGTATGAGTTCTAGCAGTTTTGGGGTGGAGTCTTTTGGGTTTTCCACATAAAGTATCATATCAAGAGTTTGACTTCCTCTTTGCCGATTTGGATGCCTTTGATTTCTTTTTGTTGTCTGATTGCTGTGGCTAGGACTTCTAATAGTATGTTGAATAGCAGTGGTGAGAGTGGACATCCCTGCCGCGTTCTTGACCTTAGGGGGAAAGCTCTCAGCTTTTCCCCATTGAGAATGATATTCGCTGTAGGTTTTTCATAGATGGCTTTTATGATATTGAGGTATGTACCCTCTACCCCTATATTCTGAAGAGTTTTGATCAAGAAAGGATGCTGTACTTTGTCAAATGCTTTTTCTGCATCTATTGAGAGGACCATATGATTCTTGTTCTTTCTTTTGTTAATGTACTGTATCACGCTGATTGATTTGCGGATGTTGAACCAACCTTGCAGCCCAGGGATAAATCCCACTTGGGCATGGTGAATAATCCTTTTAATGTACTGTTGGATCCTATTGGCTAGTATTTTGGTGAGAATTTTTGCATCCATGTTCATCAGGGATATAGGTGTGTAATTCTCTTTTTTGATGGGGTCTTTGTCTGGTTTTGGGATCAAGGTAATGGTGGCCTCATAAAACGAGTTTGGAAGTTTTCCTTCCATTTCTATTTTTTGGAACAGTTTCAGAAGAATAGGTATTAATTCTTCTTTAAATGTTTGGTAGAATTCCCCTGGAAGCCATCTGGCCCTGGGCTCTTGTTTGTTGGGAGATTTTGATTCCTGCTTCAATTTCCTTAGTGAGAATTTTTGCATCCATGTTCATCAAGGATATCGGTCTGTAATTCTCCTTTTTGATGGGGTCTTTGTCTGGTTTGGGGATCAAGGTAATGCTGGCCTCATAAAATGAGTTTGGAAGTTTTCCTTCCATTTCTATTTTTTGGAACAGTTTCAGGAGAATAGGTATTAATTCTTTAAATGTCTGATAGAATTCCTCTGGGAAGACATCTGGCCCAGGGCTTTTGTTTGTTGGGAGGTTTTTGATGACTGCTTCAATTTCCTTAGTGGTTCTAGGTCTGTTCAGGTTTTCTATTTCTTCCTGGTTCAATTTTGGTGGTTGATACATCTCTAGGAATGCACCCATTTCTTCCAGGTTATCTAATTTGCTGGCATAGCGTTGCTAATAATATGTTCTTGTAATTGTTTGTATTTCTTTGGGGTTGGTTGTGATCTCTCCTCTTTCATTCATGATTTGTTGATTTGGGTCATATCTCTTTTCTTTTTGAGAGGTCTGTCCAGGGGTTTATCAATCTTGTTAATTCTTTCAAAGAACCAGCTCCTAGTTTCGTTGATCTGTTCTACTGTTCTTTTGGTTTCTATTTCATTGATTTCTGCTCTGGTCTTTATGATTTCTCTTCTCCTCCTGGGTTTAGGCTTTGTTTGCTGTTCTTTCTCCAGCTCCTTTAGGGGTAGGGTTAGGTTGTGTATTTGAGACCTTTCTTGTTTCTTGAGAAAGGCTTGTATTGCTATATACTTTCCTCTCAGGACTGCCTTTGCTGTATCCCAAAGATTTTGAACAGTTGTGTTTTCATTTTCATTGGTTTCCATGAATTTTTTTAATTCTTCTTTAATTTCCCGGTTGACCCCTTCATTCTTTAGTAGGATGCTCTTTAGCCTCCATGTATTTGAGTTCTTTCTGACTTTCCTCTTGTGATTGAGTTCTAGTTTCAAAGCATTGCAGTCTGAAAATATGCAGGGAATGATCCCAATCTTTGGTACCGGTTGATACCTGATTTGTGACTTAGGATGTGATATATTCTGGAGAATGTTCCATGGGCACTCGAGAAGAATGTGTATTCCGTTGCTTTGGGATGGAATGTTCTGAATATGTCTGTGAAGTCCATTTGGTCCAGGGTGTCATTTAAAGTCTTTATTTCCTTGTTGATCTTTTGCTTAGATGATCTGTCCATTTCAGTGAAGGGGGTGTTAAAGTCCCCCACTATTATTGTATTGTTGTCAATGTGTTTCTTTGCTTTTGTTATTAATTGCCTTATATAATTGGCTGCTCCCATGTTAGGGGCATAGATATTTACAATTGTTAGATGTTCTTGTTGGATTGACCCTTTAAGTAGGATATAGTGTCCTTCTTCATCTCTTATTACAGTCTTTGTTTTAAAATCTAATTTGTCTGATATAAGGATTGCCACCCCAGCTTTCTTTTGGTGTCCATTAGCATGGTAAATGGTTTTCCACTCCCTCACTTTCAATGTGGGGGTGTTTTTGGGTCTAAAATGAGTCTCTTGCAGACAGCATATTGATGGGTCTTGTTTTTTAATCCAATCTGATAGCCTGTGTCTTTTGATTGGGGCATTGAGCCCATTTACATTCAGGGTAACTATTGAAAGGTATGAAATACTGCCATTGTATTGCCTGTAAGGTGACTGTTACTGTATATTGTCTGTGTTCCTTTCTGGTCTATGCTGCTTTTAGGCTCTCTCTTTGCTTAGAGGACCCCTTTCAATATTTCTTGGAGGGCTGTTTTCATTTTGCAAATTCCTTTAGTTTTTGTTTGTCCTGGAAGCTTTTTGTCTCTCCTTCTATTTTCAATGCCAGCCTAGCTGGATATAGTATTCTTGGCTGCATATTTTTCTCATTTAGTGCTCTGAAGATATCATGCCAGTCTTTTCTGGCCTGCCAGGTCTCTGTGGATAGGTCTGTTGCCAATCTAATCTTTCTACCATTGTAGGTTACATATCTCTTCTCCCGAGCTGCTCTCAGGATTTTTTCTTTGTCTCTGAGACTCGTAAGTTTTACTATTAGATGTTGAGGTGTTGACCTATTTTTATTGATTTTGAGAGGTGTTCTCTGTGCCTCCTGGATTTTGATGCCTGTTTCCTTCCTCACATTAGGGAATTTCTCTGCTATTAGGTGCTCCAATGTACCTTCTGCCCCTCTCTCTCTTTCTTCTTCTTCTGGGATCCCAATTATTCTAATGTTGTTTTGTCTTATCGTATCACTTATCTCTCGAATTCTGCCCTTGTGATCCTGCAGTTGTTTTTCTCTTTTTTTCTCAGCCTCTTTATTTTCCATCATTTGCTCTTCTATATCGCTGATTCTCTCTTCTGCCTCATTTATCCTAGCAGTTAGTGCCCCCATTTTTGATTGCACCTCATCAATAGCCTTTTTGATTTCGATTTGGTTAGATTTTAGGTTTTTATTTCTCCAGAAAGGGTTTCTCTAATAACTTCCACGCTTTTTTCAAGCCCAGCTAGTATCTTTAAAGTCATGATTCTGAACTCTAGGTCTGATATCATACTAATGTCCGTATTGAGTAGGTCCCTGTCTGACGGTACTACCTCTTGTCTTTTTGCTGAGGTGACTTTTTTGTCTTGTCCTTTTGTCCAGAGGAGAATAGATGAATGAGAGAACAAAATGCTAACAGGTGAACAACGTCCCCAGCAAATATACTCTATGCAAATCAGAAAAGACCTGAAACCAGGGGAAAGGAAAGGGAAAGAAAGAAAAAAGAAAGAGAAAAAAACAAAAAGCAAAATAAAAAGATAAAGACAAAAACAGAACAATACAAAAAAAGCAGAATGTGATCAAATATGATCAGGCTAGTGCATAGATCAGTGCCACACACTAGATTTTGGGCGTATTTTGGTCTGTTAGAAAAAAGTGCCTCCTAAAATTTTAAAGGAAGAAAGACTTATATATGTACAAAATAAGGTCCCTTCATTGGAAGGGATGGAAGATTACTGTAAAGATGAAAATTATAAAAGATTTTATAGAAGGAATTGATAAGATAAGAAGTTGTTTGAAAAAAGAAAGAGGATTTAAAAAAAAAACAAAATAGGGAGAGAATGTGATCAGGCACGAGACTAGAACAAAGCCATACACTAGTGATTTAGGGTATATTTTGATCCGTTAGAAGAAACTGTATCTCAAAATTTTAAAGAGAGAACAACTTATATATATATATGCCAAAAATAAGGGTAACTACTATGAAGGGATAAAATATGACTCTGAAAATGAAAAATAAAAAATGTTTTTTTTTAAAAAAGGGATTGATAAGATGTTGGTTGAAAAGGGGAAAAAGAAAAATTAAAAAAAAATCTAAGAAAATTAACTTTGAAAAACTAATGAATCATGGTAAAAAAAGCCATGAATTCTATGTGCAGTATTTCCCTAGCGCTGAAGTTCTCCCGTTCTCCTTGATCGGTAAACTTGGTCTTGGCTTGCTGGCTGTTCGTGTTGATCTTCTGGGGGAGGGGCCTGTTGCCGTGGTTCCCAAATGTCTTTGCTGGAGGCGGAATTGCCCCGCCCTTGTCAGTCCGGGCTAAGCAATCTGCTCGGGTTTGCTCTCAGGAGCTTTTGTTCCCTGCAAGCTCTCCGTACAGCTTTGGAGGACCAGGGTGAAAATGGTGGCCTCCCAATCTCCACCTGGAGGAGCTGAGAACTCCGGGCCCTGCTCCTCAGTGCGCCCCCAGAGAAAAGCAGTCACTCCCGTCTCCCTGGTCTCCGACCGCACTCCGTGCTCACCCGGCCTGTGACTGAGCGTTGCTATCTCCGGCACCCGACCCCGTGTGGAGTCTCCAAACCCAGCAGATCCCTGTGGTGCATTCCCATGCCTCTCCTCCCCGGGAAGGAAGGGGAGTCTCCCCGGCTCTGCCGCTTGTTGGGTCCCTGCTGCAGGAGCAGTGGCCCGACTGGGCCACGGATCACAGTTTATGGCCACCCCGAGCTGAGAGCCCGCGCCTCCGCTCCGTCTCTGCAGCCGACTTCCCTGCTCCAATACCTGGGAGCTCTGCTGCACTCAGGCACCCCCGGTTTTTCTGTGACCCCGAGAGTCCTGAGACCACACTGTCCTGCGAGGGTTCCACCCCCCGCTTAGCCACTGGAGCAACGTCCCTCAGCGGACCCGGCTTCTAAAAGTTCCGATTTTGTGCTCTGCGGCTCTATCACTTGCCAGAAGCGGCCAACGGCATCCCCCTCACCCGCCATCTATCCTCCCGAATATCGCCTCGGATTCACTTCTCCGCACGTCCTACCTTCCAGAAAGTGGTCGCTTCTCTGTTCAGAGAGTTGTTGCTACTCTCTTCTTCGATCTCCTGTTGAGTTCGTAGGTGTTCAGAATGGTTTGATCCCTGTTCAGCTGAATTCCTGAGACCAGACGAAATCCAGGTCTCCTACTCCTCTGCCATCTTGCTCCGCGCCCCTCATGCAATTCTTAAACCTCACATCTTAAATAAGAAAGCGAAAAAAGAGAGATAAGGTCAGATTCAATAAAAAGGTAAAAACATGATGATTGGTGGCTGGTGAGACATGAGGTCAACATTTGTAGGAAGAAGTAGTCACTGAAGCAGGTAGTAGGGAAGATGGTAGCTGGAAAATGGAACTAAAATTTTAAAGGGCTTCCTATGTATCACTTGACATACATATCTGATTTAAATTTCTCAGGATCTCTAAGATGTAGGTCATGTTCCTCAAATCAAAGTTCTGGAGAATTTTAGTAAGTTGTCCAATCTATTCAGGTTCAAGATAAGTACTCTGACCCTCAAGAGGGCCTGTCTGATTTTTCTGTTACTCTACCAATTTTTCCTCTAGTGAAGAAAACACAGATTTTTACATAATTTAATGATTGCTTATGTTCTGTAGTAAGATTTATTTTAATAAAAAATTTGCACTATTATTTTACCACCAGATGAAAAAAGATGAGTATAATTAAGAAATTAATGTGTCTAAAACAAAGTACAGAGAAAAACATGTATATAATATATCAAGCTTTGTTTTGCATGGAATCTTTCCTCCAGATACTTAATATAAAGATAATATTTTATAGCTTTTAAATCCATCATAGGAATTCTAAACTGTGGACTTAAAAGTAGACCTATGTATATTTAAATCAGTATCAATCAGAAAAATAATACAGATCTAACGACAAAGACCTCTCTTATGATGTTAATATAAAGAAAACTAACAATTTTGCTCGAGTTAAATTTCTTTTCCTTTCTCCAAATCTTCCAGTAAAGTGGGCACTCCAGGAAGAAACCCCATGGTCATTTGCACCATGACTGTGGGCCCCGGAGGTACATATACCCTTGCAGGAAAAGCACAAGATGGAAAAGGATTCAGGATTGTGTTCATTATATTGAATTTTTTACTCAACAAATTCACTGTACTTTTACTAGCAAATCACTACACTATGCACTAATGATATAAATCACCAATGTTTTATTGTGTCGACTACTTTTTATTCCTGATCCTAAACACTTTTTACATGTATCAACTCACTTTATCCTTCTGCAAACCTTTTATATCATTTTTACTTCCCCTTTATGGGCCAGAGGAAGTGAAATAGCCTGTCACAAAGTTTGCAGGTGGAGGATAGAGGATTCCAACCCAGGCAGTGTGACTCTATGCCTTCACTCTGCATTGCGATTAGGCAGATGACCAATCATCTCATCTCATTATAACAAACATCATGGTGATACTTGTTGATTTAGGAGGAGTGAAAGCCAGGAGTGAAAGTAAGTAACCTGAGTTTGGACAAAGGAAACATCATTTTATAATTTCCAGTGCAGACTTTTCCCTCCAAACCCCAAATTTTTCCTCCTTCATTCTGCATCATAAGACTAGTACAGGGTCAGACCAGCCTGTGTCTTCCTGGCTGTCCTGTGAGTTAGAGGGCTGAACAGCCCAGTGTGTAAGGGTAACGGATTTCCGTGGTATCTATGTCACAGCTCACCATTGAGAAGAGCAGCCAAGAGCACAGATTCTAGGATTTATGACTTGAAGAGGGTGGTAAAGACCTCCAAAAAAGAGTTGCTTGTTTTATTGCAAGGTATTTCTTCCATTTAGATCTAACTGAGGAGGCTCCTGTCAGAAATATTTTTAACTTGGTAGTCGATATTTATTTGTTTAAATAATTTACAGCCATGTTTTAAAAGGCATTGCCAAGTAGAGACGGATATCTACTTTGGTTAACATCAAGATTTGTTCTTCTGAGAAGTTTCAGATATATTGATTAGAATGAAGCTATTATACTTGATTTATCTTAATACTTTAAAAACTTCTGCTTACAAACTTGCAACAATTCCCTTTTGAATACTGCATTAGATTGATGCATTCCATTTCACTTTCTAGAATTCTGGTGCTACCCTAGCTATCCAGCCCTCTGCTTCCCCCACCATTACACGCCCAAATCAACTTTCTTGGAACCATCTCCTCACTCTCCTGTAATACATCCATTCTTTCCTGTCTCTTTGCTCATGTGGGTTCCCTAACGCATTCTCTCAGATTATTCAGAATAAGCCATTCAAGCTCTAGTCTCACCTACTCTTTGAACAGTTTCTTGGCACTATATTGGTTAAGAAGGCAAATTCTGGTTTTAGATACACTTGTGTTCAAACCTGGCTTAGCTCTTGACTGGCGATTTATTTTACCTTTCTCAGTTTGTTTTTCACCTGTAAATTAATAATAATAATAGTGTAGTAGTTAGTCTTTTAAGGTGGCTCCCATCATTCCTGCTGTTGGAGTTTACACCTGTGTGTAATTCCCTCCCTCTGAGTATGGGTGGGGTCTGTGATGTACTCCTAACCAATAGAATATGATAAAGTTTGCAGAATTTACAGGATTACATATACATGATGATGTTACATATGATTGGAACATCTGTCTTGTTAGGAATCTCTCTTCCTTGCTGGCTTTGAAGAAGCACGCTGCCATGTTTTGAGTTGCCATCTGGAGAAGGCCATGTGGTAAAGAATGGAGAGAAGGCTGACCGCCAAGGAGAAACTGAAGCCTTCAGTCTGACAGCCTTCAAGGACCGAATGTTGCCAACAATCACATGATCTTGAAAGGCAATTCTTCCCCTGTCAGCCTCAGATGAGAATCCAGTTGTGGCTCACACCTTGATTGTAGAGGACCTAGTTAAGCCATGCCAGGACTCCTGACCCATAAAACTATGAGATAATACACATGTGTTGTTTTAGGCTGCTAAGTTTGTGGTAATACTGTTATACGGCAATAGATAACTAATACAAATTAGTATCTACCTGTGACATAATAAGAAACATATCTGGTCTCTGTCCCTGTTTCCCACATATAGCTCCTAAAACTCGTAGAATCTCCAAAGTGAAGGGTGTCTTTTTGCATGCTATCAAGATGCCTGGTGACTGAGGGCTCCTGGATAGCCTTGGGATGGTTGTCAGAGGAATGAACTATTTGATGAGAAGGATGGAGGTTGAGTCCATCAGCAGTGGCCAATGATTTTAGTCAGTCATGCCTAAGTATAAAGCCTCATAAAAATCCTAAACAATAGGAGTGGAATGTCTATCCTCATGGAGACTCAGTTTTTTAACAGAGAAGAGAGAATGGTGATATGTTCTTGTAGGTATGAGTAATTCTATCAGGGACTCCTTTAGGGTAAGATGAGCCTTTGAGTGTCTATTTCCACACAGTCTTCAAGTCCTGTAACAGGAGTATCTAATGGATGAAGGGACTCTTTCTCTTTTCAACTGAGCGTGCTAACTAGGAACAAGGGCAGAAACCTCCCCCCACCCCCCAACGCCTCTGAGGGTTGGAATTCCTTTTCTTGCCATTACTGTTGGCTTTCTAATTCTCTGATTGGCAGATGCCTCTGGTGCCCAGTGTCACTGTTCCATGAGAATGTTTTGCACTTTTTATTGCTAAGCAACAATTAGCAGTGTGAATCCTGCCTTCTGTGATTTCAATTTGGGCTTCACAAATGGAATTTGCTTCATTTTTGCAACACAGCAACAGTGTACAGTGTTCAGCTAGAGCTGCTTTTAGGAGAATGTCAGAAAAAAGACTGAGGTGCAAACAGCAGGTATTTGGCCATGCAGTAGTACAGTTTTGAAATGTTATTTATGAAAAAAAAAACCCTTCTCTAATTAGATACCCAGTAATTTGAAAGTAATACTATAGGTCAGAGATAAACTCAAAGCAATTCAATGCAGTTTTATATAAAAACCATGCGGTGGCCTTAAGGGGGAACTGATAACAGTAGCATAATTATGGGAATCCTGGAAGAGAGCAAACCAAAGGTCCACAGGGAAAAAAAAAAATCTTTTGTCAAAAAAATTTCTCACGATAATAATGAAAGGAAATGCTTTCCTTCTAACTTCAATACCTTGCAAGATTCTTTTCAGTGAGTTAATGGAATATTATGAAAATTTAATGGGAACAATAGATCTAAGAGAAGTAAGTAAAAGAGTAGAGCAAACCGGGGGGAAGGCTGATTCAATTACATATAAACTGGTTCTTCTTTACCCATAAGAGAAGAAAAATGACCATGTTTTGCTTTTATGACAATGCAGTTTCTTGTGAAATACTCATGTTAGAAGAATAAAATCACCAAGAGTTAAGAATATGTAAGTAGAAAAACACGCTTATTTTTCTACATATATTAGAATAATGGCTAAAAAATTCTACTGGGTAACTGATCATTGTCTTCCACAGAAGAAGAGAGGAAACTGTGGTTTAATCAGTTAAGGAAAATAGGATCTAGACGTTTTACTCTGTTCATATTGAGAGGTCTAACTTCTAATCTCTTCTAGAATCTTGAAGAAAGACCCAGGAGGGATCAAAACAGAGAAGGTGTATAACTGAAGGAGAGAATATTATGGTTTTGATTTTCTCTTATAGCTCTCTGAAAATCACAAAAAATGTTTTAAGTGGAACAAGTGTTTATAGGGGATTAAAATTTTGGGGTTAAGAGGTATTGGTCATGGAGAGCCAAATTCCCTCACAATGTAAGAAACTCTTTGACTAAAAACTGACTTTAAAGATGACTAATTCATAAGCATTTGGTTCTACTTAAATCTTTGAGTTTGGTTTTGTCGAACAAAATCTGCCTCTCTTTAACTTCACTTCCATTCAGTTTGACAAACATTTATTGAACTTACTATGTAGTCTCCATGCATTTATCCAATACATAAAAGACTTCTTGTCCTCAAAGAACAGTATCTAAGACAGATATGTAAATAGAGTCATGTATCATGTATAAGTCAAGGATAGAGAATGGCTCTGGTGCAGTGATGGTAGAGGAGAAGCTTCCTTAGCTTATGTTGAGGGCAGAGAAGCTCAAGGAAGGATTCCTGGAGGTCATGACATTTGAACTGCTTGGTCTATATAGAAAACTGAAAATAATCTGTGGATAGACACTAGGAGCTGTTAACAGGGATTACTTTGGGGAGGGGAGTTGGAGGGAGAGAAGAGGGATGAGCAGGGACTACCATGGTTTATTCTATGTCCTCCTATCTTTTTAGAATATGTTACAGTAAGAATAGATCCATGCATAATAAAAAGTACACAAAGAGATTTTAAAAAGAGAGAGAATTTTCTGTCCCTTGGAAAGACCCTTCAAATATTGGAAGATGATGGTATCTTCTGCTCCAGGCTCAACCCTAGCTCCCAGAATTGAATGGTATAATATAAGTGAAATGCTCTGCAAAGTGCTATGGATGGATGGATGGATGGATGGATGAATGAATGAATGAATGAATGAATGAATAAAATGTTTGCTTTGACCCTCTTTTGTTTCCTTCTGCCAACAGAAAGGGACCATCTTTGTCTTTCCCTTTGGGTCATCTTCTTGTTTTTTAGGGCTCTGTGGCACCCAGAAATGAACCTGTTTCTTCAGGATATCAATGGAACAGATTGGATCTGTGATATAATCTGTTGAACACAGCTAAATGTGAGACTGCTAGTGATGCCTATTGTTTGGTTTGGGTAGGCTAAAGTTGTAGAAACAGAAAGAACCCTTAAATCAGTAAGTTCTCTGTCATGTAACAGTCAGAGGTGAACATTCTAGGTTGGCAATCATCTTCTTGGTTGAAGCTGGTCAACAGCCATGTATGGATTCTAGTTAGAGAGATAGGAAAGGATAGCAAGGGGAAGGCAGTTCCACTGTGGGATCAGAAGTGGCACGTATCACTTTTGGTTCAGTTCCTTTGGCAAGAAAGTCACATGACTACACCCATTATAAGAGCTGCATGGCTACTCCTGTTAGCCATGTCACTTGCTACAATTCACTTACAATGGAAGAAAGGAAGAATGGATTTTATTAGACAGCTAACAGTTTCTGCCTGTTAGCAGAATCTCAAAATTGTGTTAGGCTTCCTTAAAAAAAAAAACAAACCCTCACATTTCATTTATTAGCTCACATTGAGTTTATAATAATTATATTATCATTAAAAATATATTTTTTTGGTCTTACATTTCTCTGTTATGGTTTATTCCCTCAAAAGTTATTATGTACTTAATTTTACATAAAAATACTACATCAATTTATATCATTTTTATGTATCTTTCTTTCTCCCTTAATGTTATCTCATGTACACATTTTCTGCTAATTTTACAGCCCATAAGGTTGTCCTTTTTTTTTAAAGATTTTTTATTTATTTATTTGAGAGAGAGAATGAGATGGAGAGAGAGAGCATGAGAGGGGGGAGGGTCCGAGGGAGAAGCAGACTCCCTGCTGAGCAGGGAGCCTGATGCGGGACTCGATCCCGGGACTCCAGGATCATGACCTGAGCCGAAGGCAGCTGCTTAACCAACTGAGCCACTCAGGCGTCCCCATAAGGTTGTCCTTAATGCCATATAATATCACTCCATTATCTCTTGGGCTGCATATTGTCATCTACTAGTTTGTTCTGTTCTGTTTTGTTTTGTTTTCCCAGGTTCTTTCTTCCAATTCAAGCAAATAGCCTGCACTCCCCTTATCATCTTAGGAGAGATGTATGTCAAGGTGGAAAGTAGAAGCAGACTTCTGAATGCAAAATGTAGACTTTTAGAATGTAGAATGTAGACTTCTGGACTTTTCAAAAGCCTAAGCTCATAGTGAAACTTAGAATGTTTATTGAGGTGATGTAAGGGCCAAGGGGATTTGTTCAGAAAAAAAAAAAAAAAAGAAAGTATCTCTTGGGGTAGCATTTTCTGAGACCAAAAAGGCCAGAGGACAGGAGAGAGTAGGAGAAAGAAGTCTGTGGGTTCCTGAGTAGTGATGATGCAGTCCTACTTCTTGGCAGCAGAGCCAGGAAAGTAGAGAGCTGGGAGAGCTTAGACACAGGGTTCTCAGTCTTCACAAAGATCCTAATGGCCCAAGTGTGCCATGCAGCAGCAGGACCCCTGGGTCCATACAGGCTGTGCAGATGGATGACGAGAGGCAGGAGAGGCAACCCAACTCCCCATGCCTTGACATTGTAAAAATTTCCCGGACCTTCCTGGGGCAGTGAAGAATCTTCAAGAATGACTGAGATTAAATTTCCTGCCTGCTTGGCAGATTTAGGTCTCTAAATCGTAAGTTAAACAGAGGAATAGAAAGTAAATAGATATTTCCTGCACATCTGTGTTTGGTGTCTGGCATTCATATCTGCTGTGTAAGTGTGGTTGGCTTCATTATTCTTTGGCTGTGTACAGGCCTTTTTTTTTTCTTTTTTATAAGCTATTGAAAAAATGGGGTCCCCATTCAAATTTATATTATTCAGTTTTAGAACTTAAATTTAGACTTTAGATTAAATCCTACTAAGTTTAATCTTCCATCTATTGGAATAATTTCAAAGATTGGTTTTGTCATCTGAAATATTATCTGTCTCTCCCGGTTTAGTGCTGTCTTCAGAAATGATGAACATGTTTTCTGTTTTCATTGAAATGGTTATTAGGAATGTTGAACAGGCTAGAAGCAGGGACCGAGCTATGTGGCACAGTGCTATGGTTCTCTCTCCAGTTTTAACATTTATTAATTATCTCTTTCTGGGTTTTATTACTTATTCAGTTTTGATTCTCTGTATCTGTACTCTTATCCAGCCTAGAGTTCTTTTTCTTGATTTTAGATATTGTGAATGATAGTTGTTTATTGCTTAGGTGATAAACATCTGCTTATCCATCATCTGTTCATATTGAGCAAAACATGAGCACTTGTGGTGGTAGGAGAGGCAATGGGAGTAAACAGTGTACCAACACAGTTTACCAACACAACGCCCCAAGGGGAAAGGTTCTTACTCTTGTGAAGTCTCAAAAATTCATGGAATCAGCCATACGCCTGATGTACCGCATGACACCGCCCAGTGAAATTTTGCTTTCTAAGGGGCAGTTAGAAAACTGCCGAGAGATGTTTTCTCTGGGAGGGGTGGTGGTAGGATTATGGACAATTTTTACATTATAGAGTGTGTATTTCTGAAATTCTTGAATTACATGTATTTATTCATCCATTCATTTATTCATTAAAAAATATAGTGAAAGATTGTATGTGCTAGGCGCTAGGGATACAATGCTAAGCTAAGTCAGATACAGCCCATGGAACTTATACCAGTCCATATACCCTAGTGGTTAAGAGTAAGAGTTCTGGAATCAGAATGCTTGGATTCAAATTTTGGTCTGCCACTTACTAGCTGTGTATCTTGGTCAAGTTCCTTGACCACTTTATGCCTCAATTTCTTCATTTATAAAATGGCATAATGATTGTTCTTCCAGACCTTTATGCTTATGGTAAGGATTAAATGAAAAAAAAGGGGGGGGGACAATTGACATAGTGTATGGAGCATGGTAATTTATTGTGTATTAATCAGTGAGGGAGGCAGACATTACTTACGTGTTCATACAACAAATGTAAAATGGTGATTGTGATAGGTATTCATGCAGAGGTACGTGGTACCATTAGAAGGTATGGTTCCTCTTATGGGAATAAAGTGGGGGATCTTATCTGATCAAGGAGGTGTTCCTGAAGAAGTGTGAGTTAGCTGAGAAAAAATGTTAGGAAAAATAATATTAAGATTCCTTCTAAAAGAATAGGTAGGGAGCAAGCCTGGAAATAGCAAAGCCTGCCTCTTTGCTAGTATCTGCTGCTTGTCTGAGCTTTTATGCACAGTGGTCTTTGGTGAATACTATGAGGGATGGAGAAGGAGAACATAGCACAAGAGAAAAAGTCAGAAGGAATAAAGTGAGAGGAGCAGGACCCCAGTCTGTTGGCTACAGTAGGGTGGATTCATTTCCATGTGAGCAGGTTGATACCCATCATGAGGTGATCTAGAGGCTGCAGCCTGATGTTCTCAAGGGCCCTCAGTGTACTAATTATAGCCTCAGGATATTAGATAAAGGCACAGGAGCAGCAAATTATTTCTGCCATAAGTGTGACTGGGAGGAAACTAATGTAACTCTTGCCAAAGCAGACTCCAAGATCACTAATTTATTGGATTTAACAGGATTTTAAAGAAAGTTTTTATAAAACATGGTAAATTTTATTTTATTATTATTTTTTTAATTTTTTATTGTTATGTTAATCACCATATATTACATCATTAGTTTTTGACGCAGTGTTCCATGATTCATTGTTTGTTCATAACACCCAGTGCTCCATGCAGAACATGCCCTCCTCAATACCCATCACCAGGCTAACCCATCCCCCTACCCCCCTCCCCTCTAGAACCCTCAGTTTGTTTTTCAGAGTCCATCATCTCTCATGGTTCGTCTCCCCCTCTGACATACTCCCCTTTTCTTCCTCTCCTGTTATCTTCTTCTTTTTCTTTTTTCTTAAAATATGTTGCGTTATTTGTTTCAGAAGTACAGATCTGTGATTCAACAGTCTTGCACAATTCACAGCGCTCACCGTAGCACATACCCTCCCCAATGTCTATCACCCAACCACCCCATCCCTCCCACCCCCAACCATTCCAGTAACACTCAGTTTGTTTCCTGAGATTAAGAATTCCTCATATCAGTGAGGTCATGTGATACATGTCTTTCTCTGATTGACTTATTTCACTCAGCATAACACCCTCCAGTTCCATCCACATCGTTGCAAATGGCAAGATCTCATTCCTTTTGATGGCTGCATAATATTCCATTGTGTATATATACCACCTCTTCTTTATCCATTCATCTGTCGATGGGCATCTTGGCTCTTTCCACAGTTTGGCTATTGTGGACATTGCTGCTATAAACATTGGGGTACACGTACCCCTTCGGGTCCCTACATTTGTATCTTTGTGGTAAATACCCAGTAGTGCAATTGCTGGATCGAACGGTAGCTCTAATTTCAACTGTTTGAGGAACCTCCATACTGTTTTCCAGAGGGGTTGCACCAGCTTGCATTCCCACCAACAGTGTAGGAGGGTTCCCCTTTCTCCACATCCCCGCCAACATCTGTCATTCCCTGACTTGTTAATTTTAGCCATTCTGACGGGTGTGAGGTGGTATCTCATTGAGGTTTTGATTTGGATTTCCCTGATGCCGAGCGACGTTGAGCACTTTTTCATGTGCCTGTTGGCCATTTGGATGTCTTCTTTGGAGAAATGTCTGTTCATGTCTTCTGCCCATTTCTTGATTGGATTATTTGTTCTTTGGGTGTTGAGTTTGATAAGTTCTTTATAGATTTTGGATACTAGCCCTTTATCTGATATGTCATTTGCAAATATTTTCTCCCATTCTGTCGGTTGTCTTTTGGTTTTGTGGACTGTTTCTTTTGCTGTGCAAAAGCTTTTTATCTTGATGAAATCCCAATAGTTCATTTTTGCCCTGGCTTCCCGTGCCTTTGGCGATGTTTCTAGGAAGAAGTTGCTGCGGCTAAGGTCGAAAAGGTTGCTACCTGTGTTCTCCTTTAGGATTTGGATGGACTCCTGTCTCACGTTTAGGTCTTTCAACCATTTGGAGTCTATTTTTGTGTGTGGTGTAAGGAAATGGTCCAGTTTCATTCTTCTGCATGTGGCTGTCCAATTTTCCCAGCACCATTTGTTGAAGAGACTGTCTTTTTTCCATTGGACATTCTTTCCTGCTTTGTCAAAAATAAGTTGACCATAGAGTTGAGGGTCCATTTCTGGGCTCTCGATTCTGTTCCATTGATCTATGTGTCTGTTTTTGTGCCAGTACCATACAGTCTTTATGATGACAGCTTTGTAATAGAGCTGGAAGTCCGGAATTGTGATGCCGCCAGCTTTGCTTTTCTTTTTCAGTATTCCTCTGGCTATTCTGGGTCTCTTCTGGTTCCATACAAATTTTAGGATTATTTGTTCCATTTCTTTGAAAAAAGTGGATGGTATTTTGATGGGGATTGCACTGAATGTGTAGATTGCTCTAGGTAGCATTGACATCTTCACAATGTTGATTCTCCCAATCCATGAGCATGGAACGTTTTTCCATTTCTTTGTGTCTTCTTCAATTTCTTTCATGAGTATTTTATAGTTTTCTGAGTACAGATCCTTTGCCTCTTTGGTTAGATTTATTCCTAGGTATCTAATGGTTTTGGGTGCAATTGTAAATGGGATAGACTCCTTGATTTGTCTCTCTTCTGTCTTGTTGTTGGTGTATAGGAATGCCACTGATTTCTGTGCATTGATTTTATATCCTGCTACTTTACTGAATTCCTGTATGAGTTCTAGCAGTTTTGGGGTGGAGTCTTTTGGGTTTTCCACATACAGTATCATATCATCTGCAAAGAGTGAGAGTTTGACTTCCTCTTTGCCGATTTGGATGCCTTTGATTTCTTTTTGTTGTCTGATTGCTGTGGCTAGGACTTCTAATACTATGTTGAATAGCAGTGGTGAGAGTGGACATCCCTGCCACGTTCCTGACCTTAGGGGAGAGGCTCTCAGCCTTTCCCCATTGAGAATGATATTCGCTGTAGGTTTTTCATAGAT
Organism: Eumetopias jubatus; assembly: GCF_037043125.1. NCBI lineage: Eukaryota > Metazoa > Chordata > Mammalia > Carnivora > Otariidae > Eumetopias > Eumetopias jubatus. The sequence goes on along the minus strand of NW_028274814.1, from coordinate 71,868,935 downwards.
GGCTTTTATGATATTGAGGTATGTACCTTCTATCCCTATACTCTGAAGAGTTTTGGTCAAGAAAGGATGTTGTACTTTGTCAAATGCTTTTTCTGCATCTATTGAGAGGATCATATGATTCTTGTTATTTCTTTTGTTAATGTATTGTATCACGTTGATTGATTTGCGGATGTTGAACCAGCCTTGCAGCCCAGGAATAAATCCCACTTGGTCGTGGTGAATAATCCTTTTAATGTACTGTTGGATCCTATTGGCTAGTATTTTGGTGAAAAGCATGGTAAATTTTAAACAAGTTTCTTTATTGTAGGCATTTTAAAAACTTCTAATATGTGAATAGCCATTATCAATCTTCTAAAGGGAGGTTCTCAAATTTTAAATCAAGTTCTCTTGGTCATAGGAAGTCATGGATATCTTTCAGGGCTAATTACAAGAAGCATATATATACGTGGGGGAATACCCTAATATGATGGCAGGGCTGGCTCTCCGTGGCCTGTGGTCAAATAGATCTTCTGGAAGGACCTGAAAAAGGTGTGGGTTGGGGCCCACTAGACTACTGGCGAGGCTGGAAAAGACCAGTAGAGGGAGACTGCAGAATGCTGTGAAGACAGAGGAGTAGGCATCTGGGAATAAAGGTAGCTCCAGAAAAAACAGTGAACTTAGGCCTTAACTCCCAGATGCCATCAGCTGTAAGTAGACTGTGCTGGGACTCAAAGACCACAGTGCTGGGGTCTGTGGGGGCTCTGCACCTTGTCGCTACCAGGCTTGGGTAATGGTCATGAGCAGGATGAAGCTCACATGGAGGGGAATGGTAGGCAGACTAAAGCAAAGCCTACTCCTTTCCTATCACTTTTCCAGGTTTTAAAACCATCAAGTCAAGAGTTTCTCTGAGATACTGTGCCCAAGGGTTTAAGATTCCCATAATTTTGAAAACCAGAGCTTTCTGGCCTCTTACTTAATGTTTATGGGTTCCCAGGTCTTGTTGATACTGATCCCCTCACTGCAAGTCCTGGGGCTGGGATCCTGGCCTTGTTTAATACTGGCTTGAAGCTGCTTTATCACAGCCTCGAGTGTCTTGGGCTCCTATTTTTGTGTTTGTTTTTACTTTTCTATTTTTATTTTCTGATGATAAACGTAAAAAAATGTTCATTGTTTGAAGGTTTATAAAAATATAACATAGAAAAAAGACCCCATAATCTTACCAATCACAGACAACCATCTGGTATTTTTTTCTCTGATTTTATTTTTTCATAAATCAAGATTATTTGTGATTCAATTTTGTATCTTGCTTCCCCCCCACTTAATCTTATGCCATGTTTTTTTCCATGCCATTAAGAACTCTTCATAAACATAATTTTTAGTGGCTGCCTAATATGCGAAAGATGGAAGTACTGTAATTTACTTAGCTGTTCAATTTCCTGTTAACCATATTTGTTCTTTTCCTAATCTGAATGTCTTTCTTTTTGCTGAACACAAAGGCTGTCGGGTTCTCTTCTTTCTCAGTCTTTTATTACTACTGTGCAGTCTTTCTCAAGATGTGGGCTTATTCCTTCTTTTCATTGATTCATCGAACCTGGTTAACCTTTGTGTTGTCTTAGCATTTTCCCCTAAGCTTCAGCTTACTGTGCTATTTAACTTTCCCGTCCTAATCTTACAGATGCTACTCGCTTGCCCTTTTTTCTGTCTTTGGTACATGCCCTTTCAAAACAACAATCTGTCAGAAGTTTCCCTGTACAAATGCTTTGGGTGGTTCTAGTTGGTGCTGAGAAACATACTACCTTGTACAGTCCTGCCTAAAAAACTTTCAGCCATTTGCCATGGAACATACTCTTTCCTCCATGCAAAGAATGGACTTTTAGGCAAATCATCATGAGGAAAACTTGCATTTGTAGGGATTGGGTTGTTTTGTCCCCTCAAGAAAATGTACATAAATCTCAACAGAAGGAGGTGTATTGGTCTGCTTGTTCTGCTGTAACAGAATATCACAGACCGGGTGGCTTTAACAGCAGAAATTTATTTTTCACAGTTCAGGGGGCTAGAGGTCCAAGATCAAGGTGCCAAAAAATTTGGTATCTGGTAAGACTTCTCTTCCTGGCATGAGGAGAGCCATTTTCTCTGTGTCTTCACCTGGCCTTTCCTCTGTGTGTGCACAGAAAGAGAGTGAGCTCTGATGTCCTTTCCTCTTCTTAAAAGGAACCCATTCCTTTAGGATGGGGGCTCCCCGTCCTTAAGACCTTCACTTACCTTTAATTACCTCCTTAAAGGTCCTATCTCCAAATACAGTCTCAATGAGGGAACCTCAGCATAGGAATTTGGGAAAGGAGAGCACAGTTCAGTCCACAAGAGATGACACAATATTGTGATGTTCTATAGTTTCTGTATTTACTCTATGTCATGAGAATTTTTGTTTGCTTGCTACTTGGAATGTATGTATTTTATCTCTCATTGCCCCCAAATAAAAGGATGATGTTGTCACTGGATGTGAGCACTGCCAATCATTTGAAGAATAAAAGATCCAAACTTAACCATAATCCTGACAAGTCTAGACAGCCTGACCATGGACAAACCTTTTTCTTCACTCTGTCTGAGAATAGGGGTAGGGATTTTAAATGCTTGAATATATGAAACCTTTCAAGGAAAAACATCGCTTGTAGAGGATGAAGAAACCAATGTGGGTTATCTTGAGTATTTAACCAACCCATTTTTTGAAGTCCTACAATGTGACAGAGAGGCACTGTTCCAGGCCCTCAGCAGACAGAGGTGAACAAACAAAATCCTGGGCTTCGGTGGGCCAGGCTTCAAGTGAGGAAACAGACAACGTGCAAGAACAGGGTCCAGAACATGGCTCTTTATGCTGATGTTAGTGGAAAACAATTTCCTGTCACCCGGGGCCAGGATGTGGGGCGTTATCAGGTATCCTGGAGCCTAGACCACAAGAGCGCCCACGCAGGTACCTACGAGGTCAGATTCTTTGATGAGGAGTCCTACAGCCTCCTGAGGAAGGCTCAGAGAAATAATGAGGACATTTCCGTCATCCCGCCCCTATTCACAGTCAGTGTGGACCATCGGGGCACCTGGAACGGGCCCTGGGTCTTTACCGAGGTGTTGGCTGCAGCCATCGGCCTAGTGATCTACTATCTGGCCTTCAGCGCCGAGTCACATCCAGGCCTGAAGGTGGCACCCCTGGGCTATTGCTACTTTCAATAAACAGTTGCTGGCTATAAAAAAAAAAAAAAAAATAATAAAAAAATAAATTTAACCTTGCTTTCAAATATCACTTTTTTTCTGATCATCTTTTCTTTCTTTTTTCCTTCTTTCCTTCTTTTTTCTTTCTTTCTTTCTTTTCTTTCTTTCTTTCTCTCTTTCTTTCTTCCTTCCTTTTTCTCTCTCTTTCTTCCTTTTTTCCTCTTTCTTCCTTTTTCTTTCTTTCTTTCTCTCTTTTTATCTCTCTTTCTTTTCTTTCTTTCTTTCTTTCTTTCTTTCTTTCTTTCTTTCTTTCTTTCTTTTCTTTCTTTCTTTCTTTCTTTCTTTCTTTCTTTCTTTCTTTCTTTCTTTCTTTCTTTCTTTCTTTCTTTCTTTCTTTTTCTTTCTTTTCTTTCTTTCTCAGGTCTTTGACCTAAATGTTCAGAAATTCAGATTCTAAAGAGCATTTATGCTTAAAAAAAACTTTTTCAAAATGGATCTTTTTATAAGAGCTGGGAACACATCCATCTGTGAGCAAAAAGATCTGAAAAATAATGGCTCAAACCCGGATGCCTGTAACAGAATCCTAGAAGTGGGTGGTCCAGGACTTGGGGACCACTGTATTAGAGACCTAGCCTCTTTCTCTTCTGCTCTGCCATGCATTGTTTCCATTCTTAGAAAAGTGTGCTTTGGGACACCCGGGTGGCTCAGATGGTTAAGCGTCTGCCTTCGTCTCCCAGGGTCTTGGGATCGAGTCCTGCATCAGGCTCCCTGCTCAGAGGGGAGCCTGCTTCTCCCTCTGCCTGCCGCTCCCCCTTCTTGTTCTCTCTCTCTCTGGCAAATGAATAAATAAAATCTTAGAAAAAAAAAAAGAAAAAGTATGCTCCCTCCTAGGAGTATTATACAGTGTGTCCTCTTGTGTCTTGGTCAGAACTTAGTCACAAGGCCACATCGAAATGAATAAGAGACTGTTTGAGGCCTCTGGGGTTGGCCGGTAATAAACTCACCTCAAATACTGTGGTTCTTTCATCAGGGAGGAAGGGGTGGCTGCATATGGAAGGCAACTCAGGGTCTCTGCCACGATTTCATTTTCCTAATTATGAGAGCAATATACACAAAACATAGAAAAGTAAGAAGAGGTTAAGTACTCCCAGAATTAAGCACACCTAACATGTGATCTAGAACTCACTCTCTCTCTCTCTTTTTTCCTTTTTTTTTTTTAAGATTTTATTTATTTATTTGACAGAGAGGGAACACAAGCAGGGGGAGTGGGAGAGGGAGAAGCAGGCTTCCCGCCGAGCAGGGAGCCCGATGCGGGGCTCGATCCCAGGACCCTGGATCACAACCTGAGCTGAAAGCAGAGGCTTAATGACTGAGCCACCCAGGTGCCTGTCCTTCTTTTTTTTTAAGTTAAGCTGTATGCCCAATGTGGGCCTCGAACTCATGACCCTGAGATCAAGAGTTGCATGCTCTAGTGACTGAGCCAGCCAGGCGCCCCAATTCTCTTTTTACCCTGCTTGCATAACTTCAATTTTCATGGGCTTGTGAGAAAAGTTGGATCATATATATAATTAAAAAAAACCATATAACCAAAATAGGCTACTATCACATAGTTGCTTCCTCGCGATTAAACTTCTGTTATATGTGCTCTAATACATATCTGTCCTTCTTTCTGCCCATCCATCAGTCCATCTTATTTTTGAAACAAAATAAAATCGCAAATATTAGTAACTTAAGCATAAACATTTTAACATGCCTATCATAAACTGGAGTTCAATATATTTTATTGTTGTTGTTCTTACTTAAGGTAAAACTAAATACAGTGAAATGCATAGGCTCTAAATTCAATTAGTTTACATTAACAGTTTTAAACTTCCTTTTTCCAGTAAAGAAATCCTTATTGTGATTAATATGTGAGGTCTTTATGTGTTAATAATGTAGATAAAAATAATTATTTTAATGATTCCCATACATACTTAATCAATTCCTTATTTTGGACATTTGGTTATCTCTAAAGTTCTACTATTTTAAACAACACTGCATTAAACACTATATATATATATATATATATATGTATACACACACACAACACTATATATGTGTTAGATTAATATATATTTTACATTATTATATACTATATATATAAAACACTGTATATAAAAATAGTATATATTTATTTCCTTGGTCTAAATTCCTAAATGTAGAATTTCTGGTTCAGAAGTATATGAAGATGTGCAGGGCAGTTGATCTATATTGCCAAATTGCATTCCACAATCGTTATGCTATTTTACTCTTCCATCAGCTGAGAGTGTGATTGATTCCCTCTAATTCATTTTATCTAGAGCTTTGAGATTATACAGAGAATTTCATACAAGAGGCAATCTTATTATTATTTTTACCAGCCTTCCTGCTAGTGGTTTCTAAAAAATCTGCCTGTATTGTATATTTTCACGGCTGATATTTATTTATTTATTTATAGCTAGCTAGAAAGTTTATATTCTTTCTTCCCTGTCCATATTTTTGTGAATAAAGACTTAAACCACTGGCAGGTCTGTCTTTACTTACCCTTATCCAAATTGAAAGCCTTACCGTGTACTTATTTTGTTAAATCAAATTGTCAATGGATAATTCAAAGATTGCCATATTTGATTTTTTTCTACTAAGGGGAACTTTATCTTTCAGAACCAGTTACTACAATGAGGCTACATGTCCTAAGAACTTTGTATCAATTTTATTTCCAAATACAATGATGACTTCTACAGATTCCCTTTTTTGTTGCCGCTACATCAGTGGTAATGAAATTGTGACTTTTGTTTAATCTTCAAGCATTTGTTCTGGTGGCATTCAAGCCCTAAATTGTTTTCACATTGAAAAAGAGGTTTCCTTTCTTTCAAAGTAGCCTCTTTCTGGAATTCATCCTACGCTTTCTTTAGTATTGGCACACTGTTGTGCTCTGACATTCCAATAGGGACCAAGGCCATGTGGTCCAACAGCTCATTTTAGAGATGAGAAAACTAAAACCCAGAGAGGTTAGGGATCTTGGTCGCATTTAGTTAGGATAACTTTGTCCAGACATTAAACATGTTTGGGAAGTACTCAGAAAGACTAAAATCTGCTCAGGTGATGAGTTGCTGATCCTTACCAAAAAAAAAAAAAAAAAAAAAAGGCACTAAAGTAATGTTTATTTGGTTAATTTTTCAACCTTCCAGAGAAAGGTATGTTTCCCAATATGTGATGTATTCCAACATAGGGCAGAAATTAATCAATAATGTAATTTTTTCTTTACAACATAGAAGAGAGAGGAAAAAGAGGTTTTTGTTTAATAATCATTATAAAAACAAAACATTTGCTCAGCTTTAAGACACTTATTGATGGAATACAGTGGTGAACATGCTCATAGCCTCTGCCCTCATGGAACTTATTTACAAGTGAGGAAATAAATATTATTCAAATAATCACACTAATAAAAGTAATTACAAACTAAGATATGTGCTTGGAGAGAGAGAGAGAAACCCAATTGTGGGAGCTTTTGTTTATTTTATGACAACTTCTCACTCGTGAGCCAGATCTGGGTGTTGGGTGGGAGCATCCTCCCCGGGGGAATAATGGGTGAGCCCAGACAGGGAGCAGCAAGCCCTCAGACGGCATCCGAACTAGTGATATAATCTGTGGGCCGAAAGCAAAGTGAGAATACAGGGCCCTAATTAAAAAGCTATTAAGAATTTCAGTATGTGACAACAGAATATTAAACCAAACTCAGGGCCCTTCTAAGTGTGGGACTCTATACAACTGCAATTCTGGGGCCTATTGGCTGTTAGAGAGTTTGTGGATGGCCCCAAGAGGCGGGTGGGAGGCAGCAAGGTGGGGAAGTGCTCACTGGACTCCTGGGGGCCAAGGAAGAGGATCTTAGGAAGGGAAGGCCCTTTGGATCAAGATAGGTCCCCATCTGAGCTGTCCCTACTTTGATTCTCTTCCCCCAAAGAAGAGCATTTTTAGTTTTTAGACAAATTAATTACAGATTATAACATCTATAATTACAAATATAATTTAAACAAAATAATTAATTAAACAATAAAAGATGTGAAAAGAAGCATCCGCTTCCAAAACCTCTGCACGTGAATTTAAAATTCAATCCCCAATTCTTTCTATATTGTATTTTTGCTTTATAGGCATATAGGGGGCATCCCTCCCCCTCTCCCCCCATCATACAGTGTTGAAAATATTCAGGAGCCTTGGCAAGAAATAAAGTCACGCCAGACAAATAACAATAGAGTTCTGCCTGTAAGAACTTGTCCTTCAAAAGCACGAAGATCCTGGGCAAGGTAAAGAGGGACAAATGTAAACAGACTCCGTGGAGTCGCTAGATGTTCAGGAGCATTTTAAATACCAGGAACGGGGCGGGGCGGGCCTGTTCTGGGCAAAGGTGAGGCGCGGGGGACGCCAGGTATGCCTGCTGTCAGCAAGAAGTCCGCTTTGGTTGTAGTCAAATTGGGGAAGTGATGAAGGCTAATTAAAAAGCACTTAGGCTCGGGAAACAGGAAGCAGAACACTGCGGCGGGCGGCTAGCGCGCTGCGGCGTGCGGTGCCAGCGCGGAGGAGGCGGCTGGGCGGTGCCGGGTTCCGGCAGCGGTGCGCACCCGCGGCCCTCCAGCTACTGGGCGGCAGTGGGCTGGGGTGGGGGTGGGGGTGGGGGTGGGGTGCTGGGGGAGGGGGCCTGGGCTAACGAGCCACCCCCTCCCCCAAGCTGGCAGCGCGTCGCGTTCTTGTCGATTTCCTCCTCATTGCAGATTTCGTTAAAATACCGCGCTTACTGGGTTGATGAAACTCCACGCCTCTTTGGCGAGAGAGGTTGGGGCAACGGTGTTTGAATGTTCAGCAGAGCTTTTCCCATTAACCTTAAAAATGGAACAAAAGGTTTTTGATGAGGTAGGATTGGGAGTGATGAAGTGCTAGTGGCGGCGGCTGTGGGGCGGAGGACTCCAGAAATTCTGACACCTCAATCCTGAGACTTTGGTTAGTATGTTAACTTCTCTTTTCAGAGCCTGAGGGGAATAGCCTAAAATTTCCAGATTCTGACATCCTATTTCCAGTTGCCCTTAGGGAGTTGGAGTGCTGAGTTATGAGTTAGTAGCCTAGCGTGATGCTTTCTTCCTCGGTCACCTTGGAAAATCGTCTTCCCATGATTGCGACACAGTGAGGGGACTTGACTACATCTTTCCTATTGGGCTCAATTGAACTGACCATATCCTTATTCTTAGGAATGCATTAGTGAGGTTTTAAAGGTAATATCGTCAAACCAAAAAGTTTTTGAGTACCAACTACATCTCTTTACTAAAAACTCCGAAGTTAAATATAAGCAACCCTTCATTTTCCACCGAGAAAGCACTTTGGATATTTGTCATCTGCATGCATATAGCACTGTGCTGGCCAACGCGATTTAAATCCTGATCTGTCCTCAGAAGACCTATAATACCAAAAATACTGTAAAGACGTCGCAGAGATGTTCACTATAATCATTAAATACACAAATTCAGAAAGTAAACGTGTAATGTTTAATTATGCCGTGAATTGTTAATAAACATATATTCAAATAAGCTACATGAGGGCAGGGTCTTTTTTTTTTGTCCATTGTGTTACCAGCTGTATCCCTAGAGGGTCTGGAACAATGCCTGATACACAGGACTTCAATAAACATTTGTTGACTAATGAATGGAAGATGTACTTGTCCCCAAAGTGGTTACTTAAGATGCATAACACTTATTTCAATAACGCGGTCATTGCTCAAACTATTTTTTTGGAAGGAACTCTTCTTTGGGAATTTCCTTTAAAACTAGTGCCATTCCTTTACAACCATACTTCAAGTTTTGTATCAAATCAATACAGTCTGAATGAGTGAGTTTACTTATGTTATTTATCAGGCATAGATCCAAATAACTTTCTCCGTTCATTCTCAAAGGGTGAATTTACCATCCTTGAGGTTATTAAAAGAATGCCATGGGCCCTGAAAGCAATTCTCCAAGAGGCATGCCAAAATGTTTGCATTAATAAAAGCTTCATTGGAAAAAGTGTCTAACTTCCTGAGATGAATACCTTGAAGGGAATAGAACTCATCTGATTTATTCTTGTATGTTTGATAAAAAATCAATTCCATTACTCATATTTACATTATACTCCTGGAAAGAGCTTAAGTGCTTTTGATTGAGTAAAGAAAGTGGCCTGTAAGAATTGTTTGTTCACCACCATTCTTCCAAAGGTTTTAAGCTGGCTGAGAATAGGAGCTATTTTTCCTTATTGATTAAACTTCCATTCTCTGTCATTTTATCCACTTTTAGTCACTTCCAGAAATTGCAGAATCTTTCATTTTCCTGTTTCATACATATTGTTTTTAATCACAGAATAATACAGGATTATTTTTAAAAAGTTCACATAGTATGGAATTATATGGAGTAAAATCTTATAGTCTAAGCAATAGATTCATAGAGCAGATTCAACCCATCACCGCAACCCAAAGTCCACCACAATGAAAACAAAGGGATTCCCTGCCAAGCATTTCTGTTTTGAAATATGCCTCACTTATGAAAATATGCTTAAACAAAATGTAGATATTTAATGAATTGATGTAAATAATGCCATGTAACTATCACCCAAATCAAGAAAGTGAGCATTGCCAGGACCTTAGAAGTCACCCTGGGTGTCCATTCCCTCCCTTTCCTTTCTGACTAAGATAACCAATATCCTTAAAAAAATTTTTTTATTGTTATGTTAATTGCCATACATTACATCATTAGTTTTTGATGTAGTGTTCCATGATTCATTGTTTGTGCATAACACCCAGTGCTCCACGCAGAACATGCCCTCTTCAATACCCATCACCAGGCTAACCCCCTCCCCTCTAGAACCCTCAGTTTGTTTTTCAGAGTCCATCGTCTCTCATGGTTTGTCTCCTCTTCTGATTAACTCCCCTTCATTCTTCCCCTCCTGCTATCTTCTTTTTTTTTTTCTTAACATATATTGCATTATTTGTTTCAGAGGTACAGATCTGTGATTCAACAGTCTTGCACAATTCACAGCGCTCAACATAGCACATACCATACCCAATGTCTATCACCCAGCCACCCCATCCCTCCCACCCCCCCACCACTCCAGCAAAACTCAGTTTATTTCCTGAGATTAAGAATTCCTCATATCAGTGAGGTCATATGATACATGTCTTTCTCTGATTGACTTATTTCACTCAGCATAACACCCTCCAGTTCCATCCACGTCGTTGCAAATGGCAAGATCTCAATCCTTTTGATGGCTGCATAATATTCCATTGTGTATATATACCACCTCTTCTTTATCCATTCATCTGTCGATGGACATCTTGGTTCTTTCCATAGTTTGGCTATTGTGGACATTGCTGCTATAAACATTGGGGTGCACGTACCCCTTCGGGTCCTTACATTTGTATCTTTGGGGTAAATACCCAGTAGTGCAATGGCTGGATCGTATAGTAGCTCTATTTTCAACTGTTTGAGGAACCTCCATACTGTTTTCCAGAGTGGTTGCACCAGCTTGCATTCCCACCAACAGTGTAGGAGGGTTCCCCTTTCTCCGCATCCCCGCCAACATCTGTCATTTCCTTACTTGTTAATTTTAGCCATTCTGACTGGTGTGAGGTGGTATCTCATTGAGGTTTTGATTTGGATTTCCCTGATGCTGAGCGATGTTGAGCAGCTTTTCATGTGTCTGTTGGCCATTTGGATGTCTTCTTTGGAAAAATGTCTGTTCATGTCTTCTGCCCATTTCTTGATTGGATTATTTGGCTTTGGGTGTTCAGTTTGATAAGTTCTTTATAGATTTTGGGTACTAGCCCTTTATCTGATAGGTCATTTGCAAATATCTTCTCCCATTCTGTCGGTTGTCTTTTGGTTTTGTGGACTGTTTCTTTTGCTGTGCAAAAGCTTTTTATCTTGATGAAATCCCATTAGTTCATTTTTGCCCTTGCTTCCCTTGCCTTTGGTGATGTTTCTAGGAAGAAGTTGCTGCGACTGAGGTCGAAGAGGTTGCTGCCTGTGTTCTCTAGGATTTTGAGGGACTCCTGTCTCACATTTAGGTCTTTCAACCATTTGGAGTCTATTTTTGTGTGTGGTGTAAGGAAATGGTCCAGTTTCTTTCTTCTGCATGTGGCTGTCCAATTTTCCCAACACCATTTGTGGAAGAGACTGTCTTTTTTCCATTGGACATTCTTTCCTCCTTTGTCGAAGATTAGTTGACCATAGAGTTGAGGGTCCATTTTTGGGCTCTCTGTTCTGTTCCATTGATCTCTGTGCCTGTTTTTGTGCCAGTACCATACTGTCTTGATGATGACAGCTTTGTCATAAAGCTGGAAGTCCGGGATTGTGATGCCGCCAGCTTTGCTTTTCCTTTTCAACATTCCTCTGTCTATTCAGGGTCTCTTCTGGTTTCATACAAATTTTAGGATTATTGTTCCATTTCTTTGAAAAAAGTGGATGGCATTTTGATGGGGATTGCTTTGAATGTGTAGATTGCTCTAGGTAGCATTGACATCTTCACAATTATTTGTTCTTCCAATCCATGAACATGGAACGTTTTTCCATTTCTTTTTGTCTTCCTCAATTTCTTTCATGAGTATTTTATAGTTTTCTGAGTACAGATTCTTTGCCTCTTTGGTTACATTTATTCCTAGGTATCTTATGGTTTTGGGTGCAATTGTAAATGGGATCGACTCCTTAATTTCTCTCTCTTCTGTCTTGTTGTTGGTGTATAGGAATGCCACTGATTTCTGTGCATTGATTTTATATCCTGCCACTTGACTGAATTCCTGTATGAGTTCTGGCAGTTTTGGGGTGGAGTCTTTTGAGTTTTCCACATACAGCATCATATCATCTGCAAAGAGTGAGAGTTTGACTTCCTCCTTGCCGATTTGGATGCCTTTGATTTCTTTTTGTTGTCTGATTGCTGTGGCTAGGACTTCTAATAGTATGTTGAATAGCAGTGGTGATAGTGGACATCCCTGCTGCGTTCCTGACCTTAGGGGGAAAGCTCTCAGTTTTTCCCCATTGAGAATGATATTCACTGTAGGTTTTTCATAGATGGCTTTTATGATATTGAGGTATGTACCCTCTATCCCTATACTCTGAAGAGTTTTGATCAAGAAAGGATGCTGTACTTTGTCAAATGCTTTCTCTGCCTCTATGGAGAGGATCATATGATTCTTGTTCTTTCTTTTGTTAATGTATTGTATCATGTTGATTGATTTGCGAATGTTGAACGAACCTTGCAGCCCAGGGATAAATCCCACTTGGTTATGGTGAATAATCCTTTTAACGTACTGTTGGATCCTATTGGCTAGTATTTTGGTGAGAATTTTTGCATCCATGTTCATCAAGGCTGTAATTCTCCTTTTTGATGGGGTCTTTGTCTGGTTTTGGGATCAAGGTAATGGTGGCCTCATAAAATGAGTTTGGAAGTTTTCCTTCTATTTTTTGGAACAGTTTCAGATGAATAGGTATTAATTCTTCTTTAAACGTTTGGTAGAATTCCCCTGGGAAGCCATCTGGCCCTGGGCTTTTGTTTGTTGGGAGATTTTTGATGACTGCTTCAATTTCCTTAGTGGTTCTAGGTCTGTTCAGGTTTCCTATTTCTTCCTGGATCAATTTTGGTAGTTCACACATCTATAGGAATGCATCCATTTCTTCCAGGTTATCTGATTTGCTGGCATAGAGTTGATCATAATATGTTCTTGTAATTGTTCGTATTTCTTTGGTGTTGGTTGTGATCTCTCCTCTTTCATTCATGATTTGTGGATTTGGGTCCTTTCTCTTTTCTTTTTGGTAAGTCTGGCCAGGGGTTTATCAATCTTGTTAATTCTTTCAAAGAACCAGCTCCTAGTTTCGTTGATCTGTTCTACTGTTCTTTTGGTTTCTATTTCATTCATTTCTGCTCTGATCTTTATTATTTCTCTTCTCCTGCTGGGTTTAGGCTTTATTTGCTGTTTTGTTGTATATTTGAGACCTTTCTTGTTTCTTGAGAAAGGCTTGTTTTGCTACAAAGTTTCCTCTTAGGACTGCCTTTGCTGTATCCCAAAGATTTTAAACAGTTGTGTTTTCATTTTCATTGGTTTCCATGAATTCTTAAAATTCTTCTTTAATTTCCTGGTTGACCCATTCATTCTTTAATAGGATGCTCTTTAGCCTCCATATATTTGAGTTCTTTCCAACTTTCCTCTTGTGATTGAGTTCTAGTTTCAAAGCATTGTGGTCTGAAAATAGGCAGGGAATAACCCCATTCTTTTGGTACTGGTTGAGACCTGATTTGTGACCCGGGATTTCTCCAAATTTTGGAGAATGTTCCATGGGCACTAGAGAAGAATGTGTATTCCATTGCTTTGGGATGGAATGTTCTGAATATGTCTGTGAAGTCCATTTGGTCCAGGGTGTCATTTTAAGTCTTTATTTCCTTGTTGATCTTTTGCTTAGATGATCTGTCCGTTTCAGTGAAGGGGGTGTTAAAGTCCCCCACTATTAGTGTATTGTTGTCAATGTGTTTCTTTGCTTTTGTTATTAATTGCCTTATAAAATTGGCTGCTCACATGTTAGGGGCATAGATATTTACAATTTTTAGATGTTCTTGTTGGATAGACCCTTTAAGTAGGATATAGTGTCTTCCCTATCTCTTATTATAGTCCTTGTTTTAAAATCTAATTTGTCTGATATAAGGATTGCCACCCCAGGTTTCTTTTGGTGTCCATTAGCATGGTAAATGGTTTTCCACCCCCTCACTTTCAATGTGGGGGTGTCTTTGGGTCTAAAAGGAGTCTCTTGCCGACAGCATATTGTTGGGTCTTGTTTTTTAATCCAATCTGATGGCCTGTGTCTTTTGATCGGGGCATTTAGCCCATTTACATTCAGGGTAACTGTTGAAAGATATGAATTTAGTGCCATTGTATTGCCTGTAAGGTGACTGTTACTGTATATTGTCTGTGTTCCTTTCTGGTCTATGCTGCTTTTAGGTTCTCTCTTTGCTCAGAGGACCCCTCTCAGTATTTCTTGTAGGGCTGGTTTCGTGTTTGCAAATTCCTTTAGTGTTTGTTTGTCCTGGAAGCTTTTTATCTCTCCTTTATTTTCAATGACAGCCTAGCTGGATATAGTATTCTTGGCTGCATATTTTTCTCATTTAGTGCTCTGAAGATATCATGCCAGTCCTTTCTGTCCTGCCAGGTCTCTGTGGATAGGTCTGTTGCCAATCTAATATTTCTACCATTGTAGGTTACATATCTCTTCTCCCAAGCTGCTTTCAAGAATTTCTCTTTGTCTCTGAGACTTGTAAGTTTTACTATTAGATGTCGGAGTGTTGACCTATTTTTATTGATTTTGAGAGGGCTTCTCTGTGTCTCCTGGATTTTAATGTCTGTTTCCTTCCCCACTAGGGAAGTTCTCTGTTATAATTTGCTCCAATATACCTTCTGCTGCTCTCTCTCTTTCTTCTTCTTCTGGGATACCAATTATTCTAATGTTTTTTCGTCTTATGGTATCGCTTATCTCTCGAATTCTGCCCTCGTGATCCAGTAGTTGTTTCTCTCTCTTTTTCTCAGCCTCTTTTTTCTCAGCCTCATCATTTGGTCTTCTATATCACTGATTCTCTCTTCTTCATTTATCCTAGCAGTTAGTGCCCCCATTTTTGATTGCACCTCATTAATAGCCTTTTTGATTTTGACTCGGTTAGATTTTAGTTCTTTTATTTCTCCAGGAAGGGTTTCTCTAATAACTTCCATGCCTTTTTCAAGCCCAGCTAGTTCCTTTAAAATCATAATTCTGAACTCTAGGTCCGACATCGTACTAATGTCCGTATTGAGTAGGTCCCTGGCAGACGGTACTACCTCTTGTTCTTTTTGCTGAGTTGATTTTTTTCGTCTTGTCATTTTGTCCAGAGGTGAATAGATGAATGAGAGAACAAAATGCTAACAGGTTAACAACGTCCCCAGCAAATATACCCTAAACAAATCAGAAAAGACCTGAAACCAGGGGAGAAGAAAGCGAAAAGAAGAAAAAAGAAAGAGAAAAAAAAGAAAAATAAAAGAAAAACAAAAACAGAACAAAACAAAACAAACAGAATATGATCAAATATGATATGGCTAGTGCATAGATCAGTGCCACACACTAGATTTTGGGTGTATTTTGGTCTGTTAGGAAAAAGTGCCTTCCAAAATTTTAAAGAAAGAAAGACTTACATATGTACAAAATAAGGGTTGATACAATGAAGGGATGGAAGATGACTGTAAAAATGAAAATTATAAAAGATTTTATAAAAGGAATTGATAAGATAAGAAGTTGTTTGAAAAAAGAAAGAAGATTAAAAAAAAAAGAAAAAAAGGGAGAGAATATGATCAGGCAGGAGACTAGAACAAAGCCATACACTAGAGATTTAGGGTATATTTTGATCTGTTAGAAGAAACTGTATCTCAAAATTTTAAAGAGAGAACAACTTATATATATACACCAAAAATAAGGGTAACTACTATGAGGGAGAGAATATGACTCTAAAAATGAAAAATGAAAATGGTTTTTTAAAAAAAGGGATTGATAAGATGTTGGTTGAAAAAGGTAAAAAGAAAAATAAAAAAAAGTTAAAAAAATTAACTTTGAAAAACTAATGAATTATGGTAAAAAAGCCATGAATTCTATGTGCAGTGTTCCCCTAGCCCTGGAGTTCTCCTGTTCTCCTAGATTGGTAAATTTGGTCTTGGCTGGCTGTTCGTGCTCATCTTCTGGTGGGAGGGACCTGTTGCTGTGGTTCCCAAATGTCTTTGCGGGAGGTGGAATTGCCCCGCCCTTGTCGGTCTGGTCTAAGAAATCTGCTTGGGTTTGCTCTTGGGAGATTTTGTTCCCTGCAAGCTCTCGGTACAGGTTTGGAGGACGAGAGTGAAAATGGTGGCCTCCCAATCTCCACCCAGAGGAGCCGAGAACTAGGCGCTCTGCTCCTCAGTGCGACCCCAGAGAAAAGCAGTCAATCACTCCAGTCTCCCTGGTGTCCGGCCGCACTCCGTGCTCACCCGGCCTGTGACCGAGCGTTTCTATCTCTGGCACCCGACCCCGTGTGGAGTCTCCAAACCCAGCAGATCCCTGCAGTGCGCTCCCGCGCCACTCCTGCAGGGGTAGGAAGGGGAGTCTCCCTGGCTCTGCCGCTTGTTGGGTCCCTGCTGGAAGAGCAGTGGCCCGACTGTGCCACGGATCACAGTTTATGGCAACCCCGAGCTGCAAGCCCATGCCTCGGCTCCGTCTCTGCAGCTGGCTTCCCCGCTCTGATACCTGGGAGCTCTGCTGCACTCAGGCACCCCTGGTCTTTCTGTGACCCCAAGGGTCCTGAGATCCCACTGTCCTGCAAGGTTTCCACCCCCAGCTTAGCTACTGGAGCGACGTCCCTCAGCGGAGCCGACTTGTAAAAGTTCCAATTTTGTGCTCCGCAGCTCTTTCACTTGCCAGAAGCGCCCGACGGAGGCCCCCTCCCCCGACTTCTATCCTCCTGAATATCGCCTCCGATTCACAGAAAAGTGGTCGCTTTTCTGTTCAGAGAGTTGTTGCTATTCTTTTCTTCAATCTCCTGTTGAGTCGTAGGTGTTCAGAATGGTTTGATCCCTATTCAGCTGAATTCCTGAGACCAGATGAAATCCAGGTCTCCTACTCCTCCGCCATCTTGCTCCACTGCTCCTTTTGTTTTTTTGTGGTAATCATTTTCTTGTTTTCTCTATGCTTTTCTGTCTACGTAGGCATCTATAATCTCCATTGACTAGTTTTTCATATATTTAAATATTACAGAATTAGTCATAACATATGTATGATCTCTTTCAATTACCGTTATTTCAAGATTTATTCATGTCAGTTATCTTTGTTGCTTAGAAATCCATTGTATGAACCTGCCACGATTCATCTATTCCACTGCCCATCAATATCTGAGTTCACATACCTTTTTAAGGTATATAATACAGTGGTTTTTAGTCTATTCATAAGGATGTTCAATGCTCACCACTGTCTAATCTTGGAACATTATACTCACAGCAAAAAGAAACCCCATACCTAGTAGGAGTCACCAGTTATCTTTTAAAGATATATAAATCATAAAATGTCATATATTACTAATAGAGACATCTTTGTAGTGCTCTTATTTGTATAGAAAGCATTTGAGCACTATTTCTTCCTGTCTGGTATCATTTACCTCTGGCTGAAGCATATCCTTTAGCGTTCCTTGTAATGTGCAGCTGCTAATGGTGCATCATTCAGCTATTTTATGTCTGTAAAAGCCTATCTTGCCTTAATTTTTGTAAGCTATTTTCACTGGGTATAGAATTCTAGCTCAATCCTTTTCTTTTAGGACTTTCAAGACGTTGCTCCGCTGTTTTCTTCTTTGCATGGTTTGAAATGAGAAATCCGCAGTCACCCTTTTCCTTGTCCTCTGTATGTAACAGGTGTTTTGAAATCTGGCTGCTTTTAGGATGTTCTCCATCATGGGTTTCAAGCAATTTGATTATCATGTGCTTTGGCCTAGTTTTCTTCATGTTTCATGTGCTTGTGTTTCCTTGAGCTTGCTGGATCTGTGAGTGTATAATTTTTGTCCAATTTAGAAAACATTTGACCACTATTTCTTCAACTGTTCTCTCTCCCAGAATTTCCTCTCTTTTGTTTTCTTTTTTTTTTAAATGTTTTATTTATTTATTCATGAGAGTCAGAGAGAGAGAGATAGAGGCAGAGGCAGAGGAAGAAGCAGACTCCCCGCCCAGCAGGGAGCCCGATGCGGGGCTTGATCCCAGGACCCCGGGATCATGACCTGAGCTGAAGGCAGACGCTTAACCATCTGAGCCACCCAGGCGCCCCCTCTCTTTTGTTTTCTCCTGGGACCCCAGTTACATATTTGTTAGGCTGCTTAACCAGCACACGGATGCTCTTTTCTTTATTTCTTTTTGGAATTCTTTTTTCTGTCTGTGTTTCATCTGGGAATGTTTCTGTTAGGATATATTTAAGTTAACTAGTCTTCTATCCCCCCTCATCAAAGTTGCTATTGGTCCCATTTAGTGTATGTTCCTTTGAGACATTGTAGTTTTCATCTCTAAAACTCAGTTTGGGTCTTTTTATTTTTTAAAGATTTATTTATTTGTTTTAGAGATAGAGAGAGAGAGAGCGAGAGCGTGGGGGGACAGAGGGAGAGGGAGAATCTCAAGCAGACTCCCCACTGCGTATGGAGCCCAACCCTGAGATCATGACCTAAGCCGAAATCACGAGTCAGACGCTGAACTGACTGAACCATCCAGGTGCCCCTCAGGTTGGGTCTCTCAATAAGTTCCCTGTTTGTAGTTAATTTTTTGAGCATGAGAAACAATTATAGGAACAGTTTTAATGTCCTTGCCTGCTATTGTTGTCGTGTGGTAATGCTGCATATATTTTGAACTCTAGAAATCAGTATTATTATTCTTTTACAATAATTGTTTTTGCAATTATCTGTGTTCACTTAGATTTACACATATGTTTACGATTTACCCCAGATTGTTATTTATCCTTAACCCTTTTTGTAGTATTTTTTTTAATTCTAGAAATAGTTAATTTTGTTACTTGGTTGAATCTATCAGGGTTTACTTTAGGCCCCTGGATCTTGCTTGGAAAGGCCTTCCCAAACTAAGGTTATAAAAATATTGTTGGATACTTTTACCTATATTTTTATAAATTTGATTTAAACTCTTTTTTTTAAAGATTTTATTTATTTATTCATGAGAGACAGAATGAGAGAGAGAGAGAAGCAGAGGGAGAAGCAGGCTCCCCACTGAGCAGGGAGCCTGATGTGGGACTCGATCCCAGGACTCTGGGATCATGACCTGAGCCGAAGGCAGATGCTTAACCATCTGAGCCACCCAGGTGCCCTGCTTTTTAAACTCTTAATTCATCTGGATTTTTTGTTCTCTATTGTGTGAAGGTAAGGATCTGGCTTAATTCTTTCTGCGTAATTAGGAAATTGACTCACCACTCTTTATTGAATATCTATCCACTTCCTCTGATTTGAAATATAACCTTATTATATAATTTTTCCTTATAAATGTGGGTCTTATATTTTCTTGCACCAGTGGCCCAATTTTTAAATTACTGTGATATGCAGTAATTAATATGGAACTACAGTGTGACAAAAATACCTCCTTGTATTTTATAATGATAGCCATTGAACACAACTTGATAGGAATCTAATGCTTTTGGGTCTATTAATGACAGACACATAGCTTGATACTGATAAGCAGTAGGGCTCTCTGGACAAAACTGTGATACAGATAAAGAGGTGATCTTTTCTCCTTTCTTCTGAACAACCTTTCTGGATCTCTGGGGTTGCAGGGTCTTCATGCAATCCCAGGCTACGCAGGGCTCTCTCCCAGGCCTGCTTTCTTTGGGACATCTGTTTCTCTAAACTTACTTTTGAATCATCTCCTCTGGACTCTACTGTCAACTAGCCTATTGGAAAGACTCTGAGAAAATAGTTTACACTAAGGGATTGATGACTGGTAAAGATTTAACGTCATCATGGCACATGCGTGGCTTAATATCAATGTGTGTCTTTGCTACCCAACATACGCTGTCATGGTGTACTTCTTTGCTGATCCTGGGCTTTCCCTGAGAACCTTGTGCAACACAGCACTCCAGGAGTCCCTAACACTTCATCAGCATTGGCATGTGGGTTGGAATTCGTTTCCACCCCTGAAATATGTTTTCTTTTCCCAGGCAAAATACACATCGAGGGAATGGAAGCATGATGGTGGCTGTATTAGTTTCCTAGGTTTGTTGGAACCAAAGACTCCATGGCTTAAAACAGAAAGACTTGAGGGGCACCTGGTGGCACAGTTAGTTAAATGTCCAACTCTTGATTTCAGCTCAGGTCGTGATCTCAGGGTTGAGGGATTGAGCCCCGCATCGGGCTCTGTGCTCAGCATGGACTCTGCTTGAGATTCTCTCTCTCCCTCTCCCTTTGCTCCTTCTGCTCATGCTCTCTCTCTTTAAACTAAATAAAAAAAAAAATCTTAAAAAAACCCCCAAAACCCAGAAGAACTTTATTGTCTCACAGTTATGGAGTCCACAAGTTCAAAATTAAGGTGTCAGCAGGGCTGTGCTCTCTCCAGCAGTTCTAGGGGAGAATCCTTCCTTGACTCTTCTAGCTTCTGGGGTTTGCCAGCAATCCTTAGCCTTTCTTGACTTGCAGATACATCTCTCCAGTTACATGGCCATTCTTCTCCCTGTGGGTCTTCACACTGTCTTCCTTCTGTTTGTGTCTATATCTATGTATAGCCAAATATATGGATATACTTATGCATGTTCAAATTTCCCCTTCTTCTAAGGACACCAGCCATATTGGAGTTCATCTTGAACTGATTTTAACTCGATGACCTCTGTAAAGACCCTATTTCCAAAAAATTCACATTCCGAGGTACTAGAGATTAGGACTTCAACATATGAATTTGGGGGCTGGGGGGGAGACACAAATCAACTTTTCACAATGGCACTCATTAAAGTTGTGGGTGGAAAACTCTTTAGCTCTGTGTAAAAGCAGCCCCATCAGGGTCAACCAGGGCAACCAGTTCTGCCCTAAAAACGACATTGCCTGATAGTGGAAGAGCACTGAAAGTCATTATTATTTGTGTGGTTAAAGAGATTCTGGGCTGAGAGTCACAATCCAGAATTAAACCCTTCACAATTTCCAGAGGATTTAAGAGGATTATTTTATCTTTGTTCTTATTTAGCTCTATTTTAAAGGGAATTTTGAGGCAGTGTATATCACTCACTAAATTTTTCTCTTGCCTCTTCACTGTAGATGCAGCAAAGCAAACAAGATCTAGGTATGACTGAACATGCTGACATATTTCTAGAACAGGTGTTTGTTCATTTGTTTGTTTTTAATGAACCTGCTGAGTTTTTGAGCTTATGAAGGAAGAATCTAGTTCTGTTGTATTGGCTTTTTGGCATCACAAATTATAGGTCAACTGAAATTTATGAGTTCAACACGCTTCATGTGTGATTTGAGTTCATCTGTGGGAAATGAACAGAGGCAGGAAGTAAATTATGAGGTAAGGAGAAGTATTCACTAGGCGTTTGTGAGATTTCTTGGTCAGCAGATTAGCTGATTCATGGTTTAAAAAAAGAACTTATTAGACTGCTTTATGAGGGATTAGCTTTTTATTGCCTATATGAAATAGGTATAATCTAATTTTATTATTAGTGCAGAACAAACGTGCTAAGTCTTCAAAGGTATGCTCATCCAGGAATGGATGAAAACTGTTCTTGAAGCCGGATTCATTTGCTGCTATTTGGGAAAATGTTTCAGGGGATGAGTAGTCAGACACCTGGGTGATGCCACCCAGCAACTTGCAGTTTCTTTATTAGTTAAAAGTAAACTCCAGTGGTTCTTTATTAAGGAAATCATGATGGAAAGCGCAGTCCCTTAACTACACCAAACACCGATGCTGCTTATTTTGCAGGTGATTTGCTATGGACGGATGAATTTAAAAAGTTGTTTGGTGTGCAGCAGGAAGGGTGACTCTATGGCTTTGTAGGATGGGAGTGCATGTATTTTGGAGTTACACAGTCCTCAGTTCACAGCTCAGTGTCCTCTCTGTGCTCTCTCGAGCACAATTCTTAATCTGAGCACCTCAGTTTTCTCACTTTTGAAACATGGGCATTGATACCTTTCTTGTAGTATTGTGAGGACTAAGTCAGATTATCACTGTAAAGTGCCTGGCCCCAAATTAATTTTGTATCAAAATTAGTTTCCTATTTTCTCTCTCAAATCCCATTTTTTTTGGTTACATGATTATGTGATCTTAAACTAAAACATAGCTCCATCATCTTAAACTAAAACTTAGATTCGATTGGAGGAAAAGTTGGTTAGGTAATTCTCCGTAGACGAGGGCACTGTCAACATTGTTTAGGTTCAGCATTTTAAATAAAACCACTGGTCTGTACGAGAGACACTAGTATAAAGTATGTTAGGAGAAAGGACATAAATATTCTAAGCATATGATCAGAAACAGAGCTCTTGTTCGGGGGAGCTACTTTAGGAGTTTTGAGTAATTCGGAATGGGAGGAACTCTAATACTAGTTCCCTTTTTTTTTTCACTTTAACCTGTGCGTAGTTCCGAAGGGTCATTCATTGGCCTTTTTTGGCAACTCTTGCACTATTAGAGATTAAGTGTGGCCCTGTTTGCCAAACTTGGGACAGCCAGGACGACAGGAAAAAGGAGCCCACCGGTTCTTGCTTTAAATTTATAAAACTTTGTAGTGTTGTTTGGACAATTAAATTGAAAATAGGAAAATTGTTTTTTTTAAAGCCTTAAATTCCCTGGTGTTCAAAATCTTTACTGAAGCCATCTACTTTGAAAAAAAAAATTATTCTTCTTATAATTAAGAGTGCCAAGCTTGGGTACAGCTTTTTTTTTTTTAAAGGTTTTATTTATTTGACAGAGAGAGACACAGCGAGAGAGGGAACACAAGCAGGGGGAGTGGGAGAGGGAGAAGCAGGTTTCCCGCGGAGCGGGGAGTCCGATGCGGGGCTGGATCCCAGGACGCTGGGATCAGGACCTGAGCCGAAGGCAGGTGCTTAATGACTGAGCCACCCAGGGGCCCCTTGGATACAGCTTTTAAAAACAAACTGCATGGATTGCAATTTTTGTTTTAATGGCATCAAAATTAACAGATTGCCTTATATACAGATATCATGTTGTAGTCTGTGATTTTTTTTTCCCCCTGCAGAGATGTTATGTATTGCTAAATACATGCTCACTAATTTCATTGTTTGACTCATAAATATCTATCTTTGGTTTCAAAATGTGTGTGTGAGCATTGTTGGATGGTGCTAACCATCTGTAATGTTCTTCATTTCTCCGTAAAGAAATGGCGTGGGATGGTCAAAAATTAATTGCTTAGCAACATAGGATGTTTAAACAAACGGCTGCTTTTCAGGATCAGGGGAGAGAAAACCTATCCATGTGCTTGGTCAGTGATTGGGACAGAATTTTGCTACCCATAGCTCTTTTTAACAGCAATGGATGCCAGCAGGTTTATGACTCCATCTGTAGAGTTATTACCCCAAGAAATAATATTTCAATTGTAGCTATCTCTGTGAGATATCTCTATAAAGATTCTCTTTTACTTTGTGCTTTGAAACATATACTGTCAATGGACCAGCCCTTCTTATGCCCAACACTGTTGACGATGTAGATAACAGAGGTGTCTGTATCAGTAAAGATTTTTTAAAAATTGAAGCGTTGAATGAAAACAGTGAAGTCTGCTGGAAACCACAGCAATATCTAATGCTTGAGCGTTTCTAGAATCTGTGTATTGCCCGGAAATAGGAACCGTTTGAGATAATCTAGAGTATCTTTTGGTTTAGTAGAGTGATTTTTCCACCCCCAGTAATACAATGAGAAATCTTCTTGAAGTTGGCCTGATGATCTATGAAAGTCTTAATTTGGACATATTGTACAAACAAGCACTATCTTCTCAAATGTATATTGCTTGAGAAGTGCGTTTTAGGAACAAGTGTGGTGCAAGCTGGCGCAGTAGTATAAAATGTGTGGAAATGATAAATGTAGCAGACAGCTAAAGCTTTACGCTGTTCAACACTTGAAATATAATTTCCAGTGAAGTTATCTTTAGCAATTACCCTCTGATGTTTCTTAAAAAGGTCTGCTACTCTGAATCTTTTTTTGGGTGCCTTGGAGTTTTGGATGATTGTTTTAGACACTTGGAATTACGCTGTTCTTTTGGGGCTTGTCTGAAGAGGGGCTGGTTTTCCTAATTCCTAATGCAGCAGCAATAAGAACACTATTTAGCACTTAGGAGGCTCCACTTCTCAATTTCAAAGCACTTTGCAAATATCAATTAATTGCTTTGAATGGGGAGTTCTGCAGCTGCTGGAGAAAAAGAACACACAGTGATTGGCTCATTATCATTTACAGCTGTTGAAAAATGTTTTTCAAAGAAATAATTACAGATTTTCATATATATTTGAGGAAAAAAGGAGCAGGGGGAAGGCTACTAAGGATTTTTTTTTTTTTTTAAACAAACGACTCTTGTCTTTTCATTCGGGTTTGAGAGCAGCAGTTTTATTGCAATTACCCTTCCCTAGACAAAAAAGAAGAGGAGCCATCCCCTCGCCAAGAAAATGCAAGACTGTAAATCCTCTTTTGGAGAATAATCTCAATCTCATCACTTTTCAGTTTTGGGCTGTTGAGAATTTTTGTTTATCAGTCATAGGACCGCTGCTGGACTCTCCTCGATGCAGCCTGATTTAATGTCTGATCCAGCGCCGGCTTTGTCCAGCTTTAATTATGCATGAAAGCAGAACAAGTAGACAATAATTGATAGTGCTTCTTGCATTGTTTTCTGCAGAGCTTTATCACCACAGGGGGCCAAAAGAAACTATCCAAACTGTCTCTCTGTCACCAGGCAGCCCGAGCCATGGAAACAGATTTCTTCCTTTCTCTTTTCTTTTTCATTCTTTTTTCTTTCCTTTTCTTCTTTTTCATAATGCGAATCTCCTGGCAGGGCAGATAAGCTGCTAATTCTATTAATTTTCTTATCAAAATCAGCAAGGTAACTGAAGCTTCCAATTTAGTGATTTATTATCCTGAGCAAGGTGTGCGGAGTGCACCTTTCATATTCTGTAATTGGCACTAGAGGGGAAGAGACTTTCAAGGGAGATGCACTCAGCTAACCATTTCCATTTCAATTGACTATTGAGCAAACAAATGGAGTGTCCTTTCATTGGCTTAAATCATTTAAAATGATAAAGCTAGCAATCCTGCATTTGAATATATGCCAGTGGATATCTGTGTGCAAGATGCTGACCCCTAAGACATTAAAATATGAGCATAATAACATCCCACTATAGGATTTTGCCATCAATAAAACATCCAAGTGCGATATGTTAATTGACGTGCAAAAGGCCAAAATTGATCACACATGTAATCTGACCCTTATTATTACACCATCCCCCAAGCCCCTGGAAATAAACAGCTTTCCTTTGCAACTGACTGCTGGATTCTTTTGTATAGGAGAGGGGGAGGCATACGGTGGACGCTGGTTCAGCACACTGAAATAGAGACCAGTGTCAAAGGCAGGAACCTCACCAGTTGGGAAGGAAAGAAAAGTGGTGAGATGTTGGATGCCAAGGGTGAGTGGGACTGATTCGGATGTAGATATAGAAGGGAGACTCGATTTCAGGTGGGAAAAGTAGCTACTCCTTGTTTGGTGTCATTTGAAAAGTTGGGGAAGGCTCCTCTACCCCCACTGTTACTCTCAGTGAAATAGAAACTCCATTATGTAGGCATAGTTAGTAGCGGAACACTAGCTATAATTGTAGGTGCTTATGACCACCATTTTCCTCTGCAGAGTGAATTTTACACAGTAGTTGCTATCAACTAGTTTAATGACAGCAAATTGCACTATATACCCTGCACTATTTATGTCTAAGGGCAAAGTGTTAATTCCCCCATTTCATAGATGATGCTGAGGGGTTGGAGAGATTAAGGAGCTTGTCTGATTTCCCTTGGTTAGAAAGTGCTCCATCTGGGATTCGAATTCAGAACCATGATTTTCAAAACTCTGTTCTCTAATCACTGTACTGTTCTTCCTCTAGACTCGTATTTCTGGAAGAAATAACACCCCATGTCCTCCCACTTCAGGATAAATCATACCTTGAATCACGCCATACCCAAACCTTTGACTTAGTTTTGGGTACTTAAAACTTCAAAGAAAACTCATATTAAAAATGGAATCACTGTTTCTCATGAAATACAGTTTTGACAATTTGGAACTTCCCCCTTAATTCTTTGGGACCTTTTCCCCTTACATTTCCAGGGCCCATAGGGGGCTGTCTGTGGTGCCTGGGGCTGGGAGATGTACTGCAATAGTGTGCACAGTGATTTAGACATTTGTTTGGGCTTTTAATCTTTTCTCATCTACACGCACCACCAAAATAAAAACCAGTGAAGTATGTACCCTGTAAATCTGCTTGTTCTCTCACTCCCCAGAAATATTTCAGAAAGAACCTGACACTTGTAATCAGAACTGGGCTTAGATGCTGCCTCCTTTTGATTCAGCGATCTTGCACCCCTTCCTTTTCCGTTTTAAACAGCACGAAAGTAGTGGAGGCCAGAAGGGCACTGGCGGGAGCAGCGCTGTGGTGGGAAGGGTGGAAAATCCACTCGTGGGAGATGAATCTCCACCTGACTGCAAGTGTGTAGATTACTGAGTTAAGAGAGGAACAAGTGCAAGTGCAGTTAGTAAGTGCTGTAGCTCATACAGGTGGGGAGGAGCCCCCGGGTCTTCCCAGGGGGTGCAGTGAAAACGCAGGTGTGTGGTGACAGTGACGCAAGGCAGATGTTCTTCAAGAATAGAATTGCAAAAGAGCTTTGGAGGTTATTTAGGAACAGAAGAGACTGGACAATAATCAGTAAGAGTTGGGTCTAAAGAAAGGCTTTGTGGGACATTTTTAAAAAGAAAAGGAGAAAAGTAAATAATGCTTATCATGGGATAATAATTCTCTGGGTTGCTGGGAGATATGTAAGAACAAATCATCTCAAATCAGTGAGAGGAAATATGGAAAAGTGGATCAAAGGAAGAGGGGAAAGAGCTAAAACTATGTTAGCGATAATTATTACTATTTAGGAAACACTGTGTCATGCACTGGGCCAGGTGCTTTCTCTATATTAGCTCATAAGATTATTTTTCCCAGTTTATAGATGAAGAAATTGTCTCATTCTCATTCTGTGCTCTAAATTATTTTGCAAGAATATTACCAGTGTGATACATTTTAGAATTTTTGTATGTCTACCATTAGTGGAATACTAGCTATAAAGACATGGATATTGTGAATTAAAAAGAAAAAAAGTACATAGGAAACACTACATCAAAAACTAATGATGTAATGTATGGTGATTAACATAACATAATAAAATAAAAAAATGGAAAAAATACATAGGAAACAAAAGAGTTTGAGAATAGTTGATTCAGGGGTTGGAATAATGCACGAAGATCATGTAAACCCTGATTACTAATAGTACAATGGGTCAAGTCACAGAAATTCTCTGATCTTCAGTGTGGGATGGCATGAAGTTTCTGCTGTTATCTACGAGAAATATTTTGAAAATAATCAAAGCAGATACACTAAGGCAAAGCCTAATTTTAAAGAAAGGCATTAATAAGACAACTTATTTATGATTTTAAAATGACCATCGATGTGCTTTTCAAGGAAGAATGATGGCCCACCAGGCTAGCTGGGATAAAACTAGAACTCTCTTCTCCATTTGCTTCCAAGTTTTTATCTGTACCTTCTGTGTACAAAGGTGACTTTGACTTCAAAGGGCAATGGGAATTGGATCTGGTATGAAAATGGGACTAGGAAATATATGGTCTTTCAGGAAAAGGTCATTACATACTGTACAGAAGCTCAACTTTTATTTTGATTAAATACTTTTTTTCAGTGGGATTTACTAGCTAATTACTTCCCCGGCTTTGTGGCTTGGCAAGACTTACCTGATCTATAATGTCTGCTGAAGGACTTCAAGCCTCAAGGTTTGTGTTGCTTTTATGTAAAATTATTAATATTAATAATAATTAACCATGAGTAGTAACTAGGGTGGGCCAGATGGCCTTTCCTCCTTTCAAAACTTCTTTATGTTCTCAGTTTTAAAAGGTAGAGGTGATAATGCAAAGATACAAGTGACATTTTAAATTAAATTATTGATCTTGGAGTGAAGTTTAAATAATTTACTCAACAAGAGGACTGCCTTTTACTTGTATCACACATTAGAAGCTCTAAATACCATCTGCTTATATCACAGGAAAACTGTCTGTTTGTAGTCATGCTGAGTGTGGGGCTCCTGTTGGCCCTATTTTTAAGACCCTCATCCATTAATCTTACTAGGTCTTAGTTGGGA
Source organism: Eumetopias jubatus (assembly GCF_037043125.1). Lineage (NCBI taxonomy): Eukaryota > Metazoa > Chordata > Mammalia > Carnivora > Otariidae > Eumetopias > Eumetopias jubatus. The sequence goes on along the minus strand of NW_028274814.1, from coordinate 71,840,791 downwards.
TCACTGGTAATTAGTTCTTTAAGTTGCGTCCAGATGGGATGTATAAATTATTAGAAGTTTACTGCCAGGCACAAGTGAGGATGATTCATGGACGAATGAACTTTCCTCTGCTCTCTGATAAGAAGTTCTGAAGAGTAGGCACTTGGTGAGACTAACCTTCACACTTTGTCTTGATTCCAACAATTGCTGACTGTTACTTCTGTTATATCTGAAAACACAAGAGGCTGATCTGTTCAAATTTTTAGAGTTATTTTATATTCTCTATCCCCACCTCTTTTGGTTCCCCCTTCTGTTCTTCCTTCCTTTATATCAGTAGCATGTCTCTCCAGAAGAAGCCTCGATTGCATTGGACGTAGTATTGCCAGGAATCTCTTTGCCTTGGCCAGTGAGAATGGTGTTGGAGATAGGGGGGCCGGTGGGGGTGACCAGATTAGATTTTTATCACTGGGGACTTAACCTTGAATATATGGGTCATCCAGTTGTAATCCTCACTGCAGGCATATAGATTAAAAGAAAGAGAGTTGGCCACGTGGTTTATGCTGATCCTCTTGTACCTTTCTCTTATTGTACTTTCTTGGCAAAATCTTCCTCCTTCATAAACTTTGATAACCACTTATATCTTTCCACACCTATGTTCAAGCAGTGAAGCATATTGGAGACAGTGAGGTGAGAGATTGGTAGGACTATAAATTTTATAATTACTATGTAGTTAATGTACAATTAGACAGAAGTCCAGCTTAAGCTAGCTTAAGGAAAGTGGAAATTTATCGGTTTATGTAGTGAAAAGCTAAAGAAGTGGTCAGGCTTTAGGCATGGCTGGCTGTAGATATTAAAGCAGTATCATCAGGGCACTGCCTTCTTTCCAGCTTGGTGAAAAGATCACATCTAGCAGCCTTAACTAAGTTTACATTATTTGTGTACTTTTAATAACAATGGGAGGGAAAGAATGTCTTTCTTGACAATGGTAGTGAAAATTTTACTTTTTAATGTTTTTTTCTTAAGGAATTTATCTATTTGAGAGAGAGAGAGAGAGTGAGCATGAGCAGGGAGAGGGGCAAAGGGAGAGGGAGAAAGAGAATTCCCACTGAGCAGGGAGCCCGATGTGGGGCTCGATCACAGGATTCTGGGATCAGGACCTGAGCCAAAGGCAGACGCTTAGCCAACTAAGCCACCCAGGCGCCTGCTGGTAGTGAAAATTTTAGGCTATACTCTGAATGGCCTAACGTGGGTCACATGCTCATCCCTGGACCAATAACTCAAGTCTCAGTCCTATATCCACTGGTAGAGTAGGGTCATGATCCATGCTAGTAGAGTGGGGGAGGGGAGCATGTATGTCAAGAATCAAACTCAAAAGTGTTCCCAAAACTGCTTGGCACTCCTACTACACTCTTCTAGTTCAAGTTGCATGTCCACTCTCTCTTTTTTTTTAATTTAATTAATTTATTTATTTGAAAGAGAGAGAGCGGGCATGCGCTAGAGGGGGAGGGGCAGAGGGAGAGGGAGATGCAGACTCCCCTCTGAGCCGGGAGCCCCACGTGGGGCTCGATCCCAGGACCCTGGGATCATGACCTGAGCTGAGGGCAGACGCTTAACTGACTGAGCCACCCAGGCACCCCTACATGTCCACTCTTAACAACAAATATTTTAAATCATCTCTACTTTAGCAAAACTCTCATCTCCTGGGTGCCTGGGTGGCTCAGTCAGTTGAGCATCTGCCTTTGGCTCGGGTCATGATCTCAGGGTCCTGGGATCGAGTCCCACATCGGTCTCCCTGCTCAGTGGTGAGCCTGCTTCTCCCTCTGCCATTCCCACTGCCTGTGCTCTCTCTCTCTCTGTCAAATAAATAAATAAAATCTTAAAAAACAAAAACAAAAACAAAAATCCTCTCATCTCCCTCCTCCTCCCCCTAACTTTTTCTTTGACTCTCAGTGGTAAATATCCTTTCCCTCTGTCTTACAAAGAAAGTTCACAACCGATAGAGAACCCTACCATCAATTTCCTGCCACCTAACACTTATGCAAATGCAAGGACTTACATTTCCATTCATTCTCTTCCCTTCCCTTACAGTTGGGACAGGGGCTCCTCTTTCTACTTATGGCCAGTGCCATTACTGTGCTTTTTCTTATCCTCTAACACCTGTATGCTAACCATTGCCCATCTCTTTCATGCACATTCTACTATATTCCCCCACGGGCACATTCCCATTCTCTCTTTCTCTTTTACCTTTTAATAAACTCTCCATTAATCCTACATCCCTTCTTTAGCTATGGCCCTAATATTTTCCTTCCTTCAAAGCCAAACTTCTTATGAATAATGACAATCCTTGTTATTGCCATTTCCTTACTTCCCACTTATTTCTCAACCCACTCTTGTCTAACTCTGACCAAAACAGCAAGCCCTATTATGTCCCTTCTGCTTAAAACCCTTCAGTATTTGTCCACCGCTCTTAGGATAAATATCCAAATTCTCAAAGTGGCTTAGAAGGCCCTGGAAAGTCTGGCTCCTCTGGAGATCTCTAGCTGTATCCTGCACCAGTCTCTTTATTTCCACTACCACTATTGTCTTTCTTTTTTTTATACATATTCTATCACATTCTCAGCAGGAACCAGCTGGTACATTCAAGCTGTGTGGTTGAGGAGAGATTATGAGGAACTATGTACAAAGGTATAGTCAGGGTTAAGAGAAAGCAACAAGAGATGATGATGCATCTGAGAGCTGAGAGCTGTTACCAAGAATGTAGGTCCCTGTAGGTGTCTTAGGAAGGAATGATTTCAGGTTCCTGAGATGGCCCTTGCATGTAGCAATGGGATAAGACTACCCGACAGGAGCTGTGCTCCTAGAGAAACTGCCACAACAATTGCTAACCCAAGGATCTGGCAGGAAGAGAACCAGGAGATTAAATGCCTCAAACAATTGGCTGAACATTAGTAGAATCCAGAGGGCAAAGGATCTAAGTGATACATAGACGTTAACCTTTTGGGGTCCAGATCAGGGTAGAGAAGGGTGGAGAGTGGATTAGGAAGGGCAGTGGATAATCTCCAGCTCTTTCCAACCATGACAGTGGCACATACTCTGTTCCTCTGTCTAGATACCCTCTTTTTCTTGCTGATCCTTTTCAACTAGTTCATTCTTTTTTATCCTTTATTTATTTTTAAAAATATTTATTTATTTATTATTTTAGAGAAAGAGAGGAAGAGGGAGTGCTAGTGTGGGATGGAGGTGCAGAGGGAGAGGGAGAGAGAGGATCCCATGCAGACTCCCCACCAAGTGCAGAGCCCTATATGAGGCTCAATCTCATCACCCTGAGATCATGACCTGAGCCAAATTCAAGAGTTGGATGCTTAACCGATGGAGCCACCCAGGTACCCGGGCTTTTTATCCTTTAAACCTCAGCTTGAGTGCCTGTGTCTTAGAGAAGCTATCTTTAATCAACTCATAGGTCAAGGCCCTTCATTTATGTTCTCATGGAGTCTGGTTCCTTTCCTTCTCAGGACTTATCTCAGTTTGTAATTATCATGCTATTAGTGCAAAAATTTCAATTTAACTAATGTCTGTCTCCTCCATAAGGCTGTATACTCTCTGACTCCTGCTGTAGGCCCTAACACACAATGCCTGGAATACAGCAGGAACTCACTAAATACCTGCTAAATGAATAGACTAGAAATGTAATCAAAGCACATGAAAACATTTACCAAATCTCATTTACAACTGATTTGTAAGTCCTTTTGTCACTCTGTTGCCTTTGGTCTAGGCACATGCTGTTTTGCTAGGCTGACAATTCTTCAGTACTTTGGCCAGATGGGCATAATACTGCCTATTGGTAAGGCAGCTTGAGATTCATGAGTTTTTCATGTTTTAGGTCAATGCATTGTTTTTCCCTTGTTAGGCTTGTGCTTGGTCAGTCACCTTTCACTAAATGCAAAATGTCTGATTCACACCAGCCTGCTTTTCTTTCTAGGGCAGGAAATGATTTAATGCCTTAAAAATGACCTAGGTGGCCACTGTTAAATGTTCGCTTCTTGCCATCTCAGTTCAGTGCAGGTAACACACATTTATTGAGTGCCTACTATGTGCCAGACAGTGTTAAGTACTGGAGATGAAAAGATGAATAGGATATAATACCACTTTTAAGAAGTTTAGAATCTGGAGATGCCTGGGTGGCTCAGTTGGTTAAGCATCTGTCTTCTGCTCAGGTCATGATCCTGGAGTCCTGGGATTGAGTCCCACGTCGGATTCCCTGCTCAGTGGGGAGCCTGTTTTTCCCTCTCCCTCCACCTGCCGCTCCCCCGTTTGTGCTCTCTCTCTCTCTGGCAAATAAATAAATAAAATCTTAAAAAAAGAAGTTCAGACTCTGGGGAGGGAAACAGGCATAATTAATTAATTAATAGACAGTCTGGTAAATGCAGTGATTAGAAATGGATTTTCTTGAAGTTAATGAAGCTTAAGCTTCAGAACTCCCACTTGCTGGGCCTGTTCCAAAGCCCCACAAGTGTGTTCACATGGTCATATATTTTTGTAAAATTTGCAAATGTTAGCTATTTTTTTAATTATTTTTATTTATTTGACAGAGAGAGAGAGAGAGAGAGACAGTGAGAGAGGGGACACAAGCAGGGGGAGTGGGAGAGGGAGAAGCAGGCTTCCCGCTGAGCTGGGAGCCCGATGCGGGGCCCGATCCCACAACGCGGGACCATGACCTGAGCCGAAGGCAGATGCTTAACGACTGAGCCACCCAGGCGCCCCAGATGTTAGCTATTTTAACTGCATTCAGATAGGAGTACACTCTGTCCTCTGACTTCCACTGCATCTCGCCTTCCCCTGTGGCAAGTAGCATAAAACTAGCAGCAGACATTTTTGGGATTTGGATAAGAGGAAGTCAGGTTGAGTATGTTTTGGGGGGAGGGGTTAGTGGGATATTTTTAGGTGTTTCTCAGTTGTCCATGTATAATTAAGCTATTACTGATTGTCTTGGTGTAGAAATGGCTCCTGGGAATGCTGGTATGGCCTATTGTGTCAACTCAGCTGACATTGTGACATCAGGGTGGGGCCAGAGTTTGTAAGATGATAATGAATGTGTTCCACAGTCCTGGCACAAAAGGAATGTGGATAGAGGAAAAACAAGATTTGAAACAGTCAGAAGCCAGAAGCTCTTCTGTGGAAAATTCTTCCAGTCATCCAATGTGTTAAACTATAAGCAAAAGTTTCGATTCTCACTGATGTCTAGTTGAAATAGAAGCTCTTTCGTATACAGTTATAAACATACCACATGTTGTTTTGTGAACAGGAATCATGCAAAATAGTATTTATCAGAAATTCTGTGTTGGTAGCAATGCAGGGAGTTTGTGTATCATGTAGCGTGTTTTAGGAGGCCCAGCTACCAGTAATAAAAAACAAATATTGATCAACTGTGGCAAAGAAAAGATGGAATTCTATTTCTCCTCTCCCTATGAAAACTTTTACAAAATCATTGTCATATGAAGAGGTGATCAAGACCATGCAACTAACAAGTAGGAAACACATAGCGAAGGTATTTGAAAGGTATCAGGCAGTTAATAAACTAAATATGATGTTATTTTTTTTTCTGTTTTTTTTGATAGCCTGCTTTTTGACTCTTTAGTATTTGTAATTTGATGTGATTTTTCTCAATACAAATAATATTCAGTTTTCCATCTGGCTTTGCATTTGTAATTTTGTATTCTTTTGCCTACAGAGGGTTACAGAAATTCTATTAGTTTCAGGCCCCACAAGGTTGCTCCCATTTTTACGTATGATGTCTTTATCTTATAACTGTTGTCAAGAAAGAAAGTTTGGGATGGAATCTATAGGGTCCTATGGATTGATTTTAAATCCTCTGTAGAAAAAGCGGGGTCAGGAATTGATGGAAACTCGAGAGTGTTTGGGACTTCAGGCATGGCTCTGCTCTAGAGCTTGGGTGGCCATCTTCCTGTGTCTTCATGGAACCCAGTTTCATTCTGGGATTACCCCTTTGGCATGAACAGTGGTGTACACTTGATGGTGTGTGGTAGCCAGGAAGTTTCTCTGGGTGGCTGTGCAGGCTACAGAGGTGGAAGGTGGGAATCAGAGGAAAAGGGAAAGAACAGGTAGCCATCTAGCCCTGTGGTGGCTGCAGCTGGAAAACTGGTTAGTGGATGCATTTATTTATTCAATAAATATGTTTTGAGTGCCTAGTGCACGCCAGATCCTATTCTAGGCTCTGGGACTACAGTAGTGACTAAAACATAAAACTCCTGGTTTCTGTGGACTACATGGGAGATATCCCTTGAAAATGATAAGAAATAATAAATGGAACTTTGTGAAGGAAGGAAGTTATATTACCACACAGGTAGGGGCCATAGAGATAATGGACTTCTGGTTTCCAAATGTTATAATCAGGCTTAATGCAAATTCTGTGTTGTACTCCATTATATGACAGTGGTTATTTTCATATAAAAGTCAAGTTTTCCCTGACAACTCTTTGAGAAAAACTAGTAGGTCAGGAGGGTGTGCTATTTGAAGCCTGGTTCATAATCCCCCACCTCCCCCCTAGTGAGTTTTACAGTAAATTGAGAAAAAAATCAAGGGAACAATAGAGCCAGGTTTGTGTTGATATAGATTACTCTTACGTCTCTGTGGGCTTCAAGTCAGGAAGCAGGAAGATTAGTTAGGTGGCTAATGCAGCACTCCACACTGGAGATGATGAAGGCCTGAGGCGGAGCTGGGGAAGTTGGGAAGGAAGAGAGGGGTCAGATTCAAATGATACTTGGGAAGTAAAATTAGCAGAACTTTAAACTGATTGAATGGGAATGGAGGCAGGAATTAGAGAAGTTGAACAATATTCCCAGGATTTTTTTTTTTAAATCGAGAAACAGACTTTTTTTTTTTTTAAGATTTCATTTATTCATTTGAGGGGGAGAGAGAGAGAGAGAGAGAGAGAGAGACAGAGAGACAGAGCACACAAGCAGGGGGAGAGGCAGAGGGAGAGGGAGAAGCAGACTCCCCGCTGAGCCAGCCGGGGGAGCTGGATGTGGGGCTCAATCCCAGGATCTGGAGATGATGACCTGAGCTGAAGGCAGACGGTTAACCATCTGAGCCACCCAGGTGCCCCTCCCAGGATTTTTGAAGTCGATGAGAGGCCACCAAGTGAGAGGGACTATAAAGGTAGAAGAACACTTTAGGGATAAAATAATGAATTCAATGTTGGATGTGTGGAGTTTGAGGTGTTCATGAATGTCTAATGGAAATGACCATTAGGAAGTTGGATTTTTCACATCTGTTAGAGAAGTACTTTGGACTAGAAATGAACATTGGCAATTATTGGAATACAGGCTATACTTAGAGCAGAAGCAACAGATGAGACTGCCAAAGAGAAGTGGGAGAGGAGTGGAGAAGAGCAGTAGCCCAAGGATGGAACCTAGGAGATAGCTAACACCTACACTGTGGGAAGAGATATGGGGTGCAGAGGAATATAGGAAGCGTCTGTATTACTCTTTTGTGAGGTGAGCAAATATGGAGCTGCTGAGCCTTGTTTATTCATTGGAGAAATATTTATTAAATATCCCTGGATATGTTGCAACATTTCCCACTAATTACTTGGTGGCTGGCATCAGATGCCCAGATGGTTGCATTGTTGAAAACACATATGATTAACTCCTCGGTGGGAAGAAGTGGCTCTAAATAAGGTCCCACAGCCCATGGCAGGAAGGCCCAAGACATTGAGCATGAAGTTATCAAAGCTGTTGTGAAGACTGGCCAGATGGGGACCGGGGATGAGGGCCATGTGTGGCGAACGGGCTGGCCTGAGGGACGCCACGTGTTGGACACTGGAGGCATGCTGTGTAGCTTCTGTTGCCGGACCGCGAGCATGTCTGGTACATTGCTGGCAAGCACCACTTCCAGCACAAGTGCGTGAATCCCTCCTTAAGCCATGAGGCTGTGACTTGCCTGTTTCCTCCCCCAAAGCAGCCTTCACAATCTGTTCAGTGCTGTCCCTGTGCTTGGGAGGAGGTGGGAGAACTCTGATTCACTGTCTGTGATGCTATGGCAGGGAAAAGTGGACTAACGTCCTGCTTTCAGAGAAGGATGAAGAAAGAAAAGGAAAACTTCTCATCATTTTAGACGTAGAGTTTGATTCCAATACTAGGTAAGAGGACACCTAACTCGTGGCAATAATCATTAAGGTAATCCATCAAATATGTCCACAGAGATTTCAAGATTGATAAAATTCTCAAATAGAAAATGTCCAAGGATCTCAGAAGAATCGTAATGGCCTTGGAAAAGAGGACCTAGTTAGTCTCAAAGGAATATAGAACAGCAGAGACAGGTTTTGGACATTTTTGTCTTTTAAAGAAGAAACTCGTCAGACAAAGATGGCTTTTTTCTTTTTTTAAACAAGCGAACAGTTGTTGATTCCAATTGTAAGCTCCCTTCCATTTTTGTTTCTTGCACTATATCTTTGGGGAAACAAAACTATAGAACAGGTGGCCATGTGTTAGCTGCTTTAAAATATATTCATCTGATCCTCAAATCCTTATGATATGGGCACCATGATCTCTACAAAGGAGAACACAGAAGCTCAGAGAAGTCATGTGCTGTGCTTTTTTCTCAAGGCTGCTAAGTGGTAGAACTGAGATCTGAACCCAGAGAGTGGGGCTCTGCCTGGGTCTCTCCATTCTTTACCACAGCTGCACTTCCTGGTGCCCCCCACTTTCCATGCTAGATGCCACGGTGTCTGTTTTTGGATATGAGGGCATGGCTTCTAATCAGTTTCACATCTGAATCAAGAACTGGGTTATGGGAATGTCTCAAGACAGAGTGGGCTGAAGGCTCTGGTGGTCTCGCATGCTGCCTCTGCCAGGCACAGTGAGAAGGAAGGAGAGGCTACAGTTTGTGGCTCATTCCACTTGGTTCTCCCCACCATTAAAGCTCCCCCATGGGAGACTGTGAGCGAGGGGATGAGGTGGAGGGAGCATGCCTCACTGTTGGGCCCAGACACAGAGTCACCACCGTGGGCTGGCTGTGGCGGGATCAGGGTACAGGATGTGTTGTCGTGTTAGGCTCCTCAGGGTAAAATAGATCAGGGCCTGTTTTTAGCCTTCAAGTTGAATTGGGAAAGGCAAAATCAGAATATATAAGAAGGCATGTAAATACAGTCCGCATTCAATTTAAGTAGAACTTGTTCCCATTGGAAGATAGTTTTACTGACAGCTTACGTTGTGTTGCTAATCAGATTCCATCACCCATTTCTCCTAATAGCCACAGCATTTAGGTGGTGGGACAATGGCATTGGGAGATTTCTCTCAGTTGATTGATCTTTGATTTTTATGTTGTTTGTCCCTTTTGTTTGCAGCATTGTTAACAGACAAGTTTTGAGTGGAGTTTAGGACTGTCCTCAGTTTCTTTTCTTTCTTTCTTTTTTTTAGAATAACAAAAAATATTTTACTAAAACATGAGATTTACAGAAGTTTCCAGACAAGCCATACAAAATGGTCACAAATGTCCTCAGTTTCTGATGAAGGCGTTTCATAAAACCTCAAATCAAATTATGAGCTAAATATGTGTGGCTCCTTACTTCATTACAAAAACCTAAGTGTAAATTCTGCTGATTGCCCAATGTCCAGTTTAGAAAGTCATTATCCCGTGAATATCTTCAGGATACACGGTCTTTGCTTTCAGTGTTAAGCTTGTTGCGGAGATTCCCTAGTACCAGATGGAAGTCATCTTACTAAAAGTTGCTTGACCTAGTTGAGTCATGATGCACTCTGAGTGAATTCATCAGTCTTTATTTCACTCTTTTGTTGCCCTTGTAATGCTTCAGGGTCTTAAAAAAATGGGGTCTGGTAAAATTTCTTCTTTTGTTTCTAGTTGCAAGATTGAATACATAATGTGGTTTTGCAGTTCTGCTGGCAAGAGTTTGGCTAGCTTCCATAGTCATTTAAAAATCACTATTGGTGCCTCTGCTGGAGGGGTTTTCAATTCACCATCTCTAATCTGGCCTTCTGAAAGATTTAGTGACCAGATGTCCAGGATCAGTGAGGAAGATCTTGCCTGCCAGAGTCAATATTTTTTCCCTACCATCCTGCTGGCCCAGGGATTTGAAAATCCCTATCAAGAGTGGCTAGCTGTGGATGTCTCTAGTAGAAGTATTGCTAACCAGATTCTAGGTTACTAGACTAACCCAGTTCTAATATATTTAAAACTCTTTTGATGTTTTTATCTTTATAAATTCTTCTTTTTATCAACTTTCTTTTTTTAACTACCTTTTCTATGCTTTCATTTCATTCCTCTTCTTATCTTTGACTTTATTTCTTCCCACCCACAGAGATATTTCTACCATGATTCCATTTTGCTCTTGATTTCTCTATTTGCCTGATGTAACTTTGCCAAGCAAGGAGCCTTGCTACTTGAAGTGTGGTCCTTAGACCACCAGCACCAGTGTCATTTGCAAGCCTGTAGAAATGCAGGGAGATAAAGGGAGGTATTGGTCAAAGAGTACAAAATTTCAGTTATGCAAGGTGAATAATTTCTGGAGATCAGATGTATAGCAATGTGACTATAGATAACAATACTGTATTGTATACTTGTAATTTACGAGAGGGTAGATCTTAAGTGTTCTCACCACCCACCCACCCCCCCACACACAAACACGTGTGCATGCACACACACGAGAAAATGGCAACTATGTGAGGTAATGGATATGTAAATTACTTGATTGTGATTTTTTTCCCCCAATGTATAGTATGTCAAAACATCAAGTCGTATACCTTAAATATATACAATTTTTACTTGTCAATTACACCTCAATAATGCTATAAGAAAAGAAAAAAAGGGATGTAGGATCTCAGTTCTTATTTTAAATCTATTGATTCAGAATGTGCTTTCACAAGCTCTTCAGGTGATATGTATATATATTAAAGTTTGAGAAGCTCTGTTTCCATGTGGTCTTGCAAACTCGGTTTCTCCTAGCAGCAGGGACAGAAGGGACAGTTACCAAATACTCTTCACTTTGTTGATGTCCTGGGGCAACCACCAACACTTGCAATTGGGGAGTGGATGCCAGGGAAAAAAATTGCACAGCTGGGTTAGAACCATGTTCTCAAGGCAGGTGGTCCTGCCAGGGCTCTGGATAAGTGGATTATCTGCTGATTTTCATTATCTGCACCAGTCTGGTACTCCCCTCTCTCATACTTTCACAGCAAGGCAATGAGGCCACTGCAGGATGAAGCTACATTTCAAATGAGAAAAAAAGTGTCACTTCAGAGCAAGAGTCCACAGAATGGTAAGGAAACAAACAGATGTCTCAATTTCAACTACACGTACTAAGTGACACATTTCACAAGGCAACCAGATGCTCCGTTTCACCCGTGTAACAGCTATTCCCCATGAGATGGGGAAGTGGGTGAGCGAGCCCCACCACTCTGGGACTGGCGAGTGCCTGGTGTGACAGCCTCGTCATGGGAAGCACACAGTTCATAATTTTTTTTTCAAGTTACCATAACAGTTGCAATAGTTATATATCTACATTTTCACAAACTATAGAAGGTCAGCAGAAATTAACCATGGCAGTGCATCTCAGGCTTTAATATGAAGTTCAAAGGCATATGAATCCCTGGGGATCTTGGTAAAAGTGCAGATTCTGAGGCTGTAGGTCTGGGATAGGGCCTGAGGTTCTGCATTTCTGACAGGGTCCCAGGGGATTCTGATGCTGCACTTTGAGTAATAAGGACCTAGGGTAAGCTCTTGCCTATTCTTCCCTGAGTAGGAATTTCAAACTGGAGAGCAATTAGCATTTTCAAATGCAGTGCTACTTGAGCTACTTTCTGTTTCAGAATGAGCTTGGGAAGTTTATTAAGATTTAGGAGAGTAATTCTAGTGGTAAATTTTCTTTTTTAAAAATTAAACTTCACATCTCTTGCTACCATAGATTCATCCAGAACAGAAAGACAAAGTACATCAGCCTTCAGTTCCTTTTGGCTCCAATCCATCCAGCGTACTGTCACCAACATAATCTTCCTGAAACACTCCTTTCACCATGTCACTGCTCTGCTCAAGAATTTACAGTCATTTCTTATTTCCTATAGGATCAAGTCGAAATTCATCTGCTAGACTTTCAAGGACTCTCATAACTTGGCTTCACTCTATTTATTCAATCTCATTTTCTTCCACTGCTCAGCCAGAACTCTCCCTGTCAGTCCGGCCTGCCTCTGTGTCCCTCCCCTCCATCGCCGGAGCATGCTGTGCTGCTCACCCGAGTCAAATCGTGTGTTTCCATAGCAGAACTCCAGGACCCACTGACCAGGGACACTGCCTCTCACTTTTTTGGATCATAGGACCATATTTTCCTATGAATTCCAACGATCAAACAATCCAGCACGTATTTATAATTTATGAATAATCCATTTTTGCAGATGTAATTAGTCAAGATGAGGTCTGGATTAGGGTGGGTCCTAAGTCTAGTGACTGGTGTCCTGAAAAGAAGAGAAAGTGCGCAGAGACACAGACAAGGAAGGAGGTCACGTGAAGACAGTGGCAGGGATTGGAGTGATGTTGCCACAAGCCAAGGAATGCTGGGAGCTACTCTGGAAGAGGCAAGGAAAGACCCTCCCCTAGAAATTTTGGAGGGAGTGTGGCCCAGCAAACACCTGGATTTTGGCCTTCTCGCCTTTAGAATTGTGGAAAAAAAAAGTTTCTGTTGTTTAAAGACATCAGATTTATAGTAACTTGTTATAGCAATCATAAGAAACTAATATACCTTGTATTAATTTTTATTTAATGTAGTTGTGTTAGCCTTGGCTATTTAACTATATCCCAAGTCTTTAAAGATAGGGACTCTTGTGCTCTTCTAATACTCCCTATAATGCTTTACGTGGGGCTAAAACAGGAAAGTGAAAATATCAGTTGCTTTTTCTCTCGTTTTTTAAAAAAAAGATTATTTATTTATTTGAGAGGGAGAGAAAAAGAGAGAGAGAGAGCACAAGGAAGGGGGAGGGACAGAGGGAGAAGCAGACTCCCCGCTGAGCAGGGAGCCCAACCTGGGGCTCAATACCAGGACCCTAGGATCATGACCTCGGCTGAAGGCAGATGCTTAACCTACTGAGTCACCCAGGCACCCCTCTTACTTTACTTTTGTTGTTTTTGTTGAATATACCACACATACTATAAGGTGCAAAAATCTTAAGTGTACAGCTTGACAATTTACAAGAAAATAAACACACTCATGGAATCACTACCCAGATCAAGATAGAGGACATTCATAGCACCCAGAAGCCTCCCCTGTGCTGCCTCCCAGCTAGAACCAACTTCCGTCACCACACATTAGGTTTGCCTGTTTTTGAATTTTATATAAATAGACTCATACGGAGGCTCTTTCCATCAACACTGTGCTATGGGATTCATTCATATTGCTGTGCGTGACAGATACCTTTTCATTAAATGAATATATCACCGTTTTTATTCATTCTGTTCTTGAAGTTCATTTGAGTTGATTCCAGTGTGTGGTAATGTTGGTATAAACAGTCCTGTACTGTATTTTGCTGCACATATAAACAGATGTACACTGTTGGGTCTGTCCCTATGAGTGGATTGCTGAGTCAGGGGCTCATCGATGTTGCCAGTAGTTTGTTCCTTCTTATTTTAGTATCCCATTGTTTGTTTGTTCACCTGCTGATGGACACTTGAGTTGTTACCAGTATGAAACTATTGCAAATAAAAATGTATGAATGCTCATTTTTTTGGTGAACATATATTTTCATTTCTCTTGGATGTGCAGTATCTAGAAGTGGAATTGTTAGGTCATACATTAAGCATGTATTTAACTTTGTAAGAAACTATCCAAATGTTTTCCAAAGAAGTTATACCATTTTATACTCCCACCAGCAAAGTGTGAGGATTTTAGTAGCTGCACGTCCTCACCAACACATATGTATTGTCAGTTTTCCTAGTTTTAAGCATTGGAATCTGTGTAAAAGACTATGTCATAGTGGTTTCAATTTAATTTCCCTAAATGACCACTTATGTTGAGCCTCTATTTATGTGTTTATCAGGCATTTATATAGATTCTTTTGTAAAATGTCTCCTAAGTCTTTTGCCCATTAGTTTATTCGGTTGTTTGTCCTTTTACTGTTGATTTATAGAGCACTTGTTTTTTTTATTTAAAATAAAAAAAATTAATTTTAATTCCAGTATAGTTAACATACAGTGTTGCATTAGTTTCAGGTGTACAATATAGTGATTCAGCAATTCTATACATCACCCAGTGCTCATGATAAGTGTACGCTTTAATACCCATCAACTATTTCACCCATCCCCCACCCACCTCCCCTCTGTTTGTTCTCTGTATTTAAGGGTCTGTTTCTTGTTGTTTCTCTCTTTTTTTTCATTTGTTTTAAATTCCACATCTGAGTAAAATCATATAGTATCTGTCTTTCTCTGACTGGCTTATTTCACTTAGCATTGTATTCCTTAACTTCATCCATGTTGTTGCAAATGGCAAGATTTCATTCTTTTTTTTTCTTTGGCTGAATAATATTCCATTGTATATGTATATATATACACCACATCTTTATCCATTCATCTCTCAGTGGACACTTGGGCTGCTTCCATAATTTGGCTATTGTAAATAATGCTGCAATAAACATAAGGCTTCATATATCCTTGTGAATTAGTGTTTTTGTATTCTTTGGGTAAATACCCAGTAGTGTGATATTGGATCATAGGGTAGTTCAATTTTTAACTTTTCGAGGAACTTCCTCTATACTGTTTTCCATGATGGCTGCACCAATTTGCATTCCTACCAACAGTGACCAAATATTTCTTTTTCTCCACATCCATGACAACACTTCTTGTTTCTTGTGTTTTTAATTTTAGCCATTCTGACAGGTATGAGATGATATCTCATTACAGTTTTGATTTGCATTTCCCTGATGATGAGTGATGTTGAGCGTCTTTTCATCTGTCTGTTGGTCATCTGGATGTCTTCTTTGGAGAAACGTGTATCGATGTTCTCTGCCCATTTTTAAATGGATTACTTGCTTTTAGGGTGTTAATTTGTATAAGTTGTTTATATATTTTGGATACTAACCCTTTATTGGATATGTCATTTGCAAATATCTTCTCCCGTTTAGTAGGTTGTCTTTTAGTTTTGTTGATTGTTTCTTTCGCTGTGCAGAAGCTTTTTATTTTGATGTAGTCCCAATAGTTTCTTTTTGCTTTTCCCCCACTTGCCTCAGGAGACAGATCTAAAAATACGCTGCTATGGCTGGTGTCAGAAAAATTACTACCTGTGTTCTAGGATATTTATGGTTTCATGCCTTACATTCAGGTCTTTAATCCATTTTGAGTTTATTTTTGTGTATGGTGTAAGAAAGTGGTCCAGTTTCATTCTTTTGCATGTAGCTGTCCGGTTTTCTCAATGCCATTTGTTGAATAGACTGTCTTTTTCCCATTGCATATTCTTGCCTCCTTTGTTGAAAATTAATTGGCTGGTTAATTGTGGGTTTGTTTCTGGGCTTTCCATCCTGTTCTATTGATCCATGTGTCTATTCTTGTGCCAGTACCACCCTGTTTTCATTACTACACCTTTGTAGTATAAGTTGAAGTCTGGAATTGTGATAGCTCCAGCTATGTTTTCCTTTTTCAAGATTGTTTTGGCTATTAAAGGTCTTCTGTGGTTCCACACAGATTTTAAGATTATTTGTTCTAGTTCTGTGAAAAATTCTGTTGGTATTTTGATGGGGATTGCATTAAATCTGTAGATTGCTTTGGATAGTATGGACATTTTAACAATATTTTTTTCTTCCAATCCATGAGCTTGGAATATCTTTCCATCTGTTTGTATTGTCTTCAGTTTCTTTCATCAGTGTTTTATGGTTTACACAGTACAGGTCTTTCACCTCCTTGGTTAAATTTATTCCTAGGCATTTTATTATTCTTGGTGGAATTGTAAATGGGGTTGTTTTCTTAATTTCTTTTTCTGCTGCTTCATTATTAGTGTAGAGAAATGCAACAGATTTCTGCACATTGATTTTTGTATCCTGTGACTTTACCAAATTCACTTATTAGTTCTAGTAGGTTTTTGCTGGTCCTTAGGGTTTTCTATATATAGTATCATGTCATCTTCAAATAGTGAATGTTTTACTTCTTTCTTACTAATTTCGATGCCTTTTATTCCTTTCTCTTGTCTGATTGCTGTTTCTGGGACTTCCAGTACTATGTTGAATAAAAGTGGTGAGAGTGGACATTCTTGTCTTCTTCCCGAACTTAGGGGGAAACCTTTCAGTTTTTCATGAGTCTGATGTTCACTGTGGATTTTTCATATAGGAGTTGTTTTAGATATTTAGGATCCAATCTTTCTCCAATCACATGTGTTTTGTAAGCCTATGACTTGCTTTTTCATTTTCTTAGTAGTGTCTTTCAAAAGAGCAAAAGTTTTTAATTTCAATGAAGTGTAATTTATCATTTTTGCCTTTATGATTTGTGTTTTTTGTGTTCTATCTTAGCATGGGTGGCTCAGTCGTTAAGCGTCTGCCTTCGGCTCAGGTCATGATCCCAGGGTCCTGGGATCGAGTCCTGCATCGGGCTCCCTGCTCATCAGGAAGCCTGCTT
Source organism: Eumetopias jubatus (assembly GCF_037043125.1). Lineage (NCBI taxonomy): Eukaryota > Metazoa > Chordata > Mammalia > Carnivora > Otariidae > Eumetopias > Eumetopias jubatus. Next base: position 71,824,195 of record NW_028274814.1, on the reverse strand, counting down.
TTCTCTTTCCCACTCCCCCTGCTTGTGTTCCCTCTCTCGCTGTGTCTCTCTCTGTCAAATAAATAAATAAAAAATCTTTAAAAAAAAAGATATCATTACCTATCCCAAGATTATGAAGATTTTCTTTTTATTTTCTTCTAGAAGGCTTATAGTTTTATCTTTTATGTTTAGACCTCTGTACCACTTTGAGTTTATCTATGTGTATGACAGAAGATAAGAGTTGATGTTCATTTATGTATGTATGATATATATATGTATATCTCCAATTGTTCCAGCAACACTTGTTGAAAACACTATCCTTTCTTTATTAAATTACCTTGACATCTTTGTTGTAAATCAGCTAGCTACATGTATGGGTATATTTCTAGAGTCTCTGTTCTGTTCCAATGATCTCTATATATATATGTCTATTTGCACACAATGCCACATTCTCTCTATCACTATAAATTTATAATAAGTCTTAAAATCAGGTAGTGTAAGCCCTTCTTTTTCAAGATAATTTTGGCTATACTTTCCTATGAATATCCATATAAACAGGAATAGAAATGGTGAGAATAGATATCCTTGCTTTGTTTTCTATTTTAGAGGGAAAGCATTCATTTCTGTACCATTAAATAGGAATAAGTGTTAATTTTTGTCAAATGATTTTTCTGTATTTATTGAGGTGATCATATAATTTTTAAATCCTAGTAATGTAGCTGATGGACTATGAACTTTCATTATTGAGATTGACTCTATTGGTCATGCTTTAGTTTACTTTTTACATATTGCTGGATTTGATTTGCAACTATATTGTTGAGGAATTTTGTACTTATGTTCTTGAACTACATTGGTTTCCTTGTATCGATTTTGTGAGGTTTGGTATCAGCATACTGAGCTCATAAGATGAATTGAGAGTCTTGACTTCTCTTATTTTTCCTGAAAGAGTGGGCTTAAGTTCAGTATTATTTTTTTCTTAAATGGTTAATAGAATTTACCACTGAGGCCATATGGGCCTTGAATTTTCTTTGTGGGAAGGCTTAAATGACAACTTCAGTTTTTTTTTATTATAGTACATCATTAGTTTTTGATGAAGTGTTCAACAAGTCATTAGACAACTTCAAGTTTTAAAATAAATATCAGCCTGTTCAGATTTTGTATTTGTGCTTGGTTGATTTTAGAAAGTTGTGTTTCTCAAAGAATTTGTACGTTTCATTTAAGTTGTTAAATTTATTAGCATAGTATTATTCATAATATTGTCCTACTGTCTACAGGATGGTGTAGCAAAATCCCTGCTGTTATTTTTCATATTGGTAATTTGTTCTCTCTCTTCTCCCCCATTCACCCCACCTGTGTGTGTGTGTGTGTGTGTGTGTGTGTGTGTGTGTGTGGTGTGCATTTGTCTATGAGTCTTGCTAGAGATTTGTCATTTTTCTTGAATCTTCAATGGGTTAAAGTGATGGGAAATTTCATGAGAGATCTGGAAACTCTAAAAAAGAATCAAATGAAAATCCTGGGACTGACCAATATAATCTCTGAATTAAAAAAACTTGCTGTATGGGAATAACAACGGGTTAAACCCAACAGAAAACAATTCAATAGAAATTATTCAAGCATTCTGTACACAGTGGGACCTTAAAAAGAGAGGAAAGAGAAAATGGGTCAGAAATAATTTTGCCATTTTCTCAAATTTGTTTAAAAAAAAAATTCCCACCTAACCTGCCAACCAAGCAAGTTCAGTAATGAAATTTACAGAAGAAAAAATCTGAAAACAATGAGAGAGAAAAAGATATTCTACATACAGGAGAATGTTAATAACAGTAATGGCGGACTTCTCTTCGGAAACACTAGAAACCAGACAGCAATGGAATTGAATCTTTACAGGACTGAAAGAAAGCAACTATAAACCTAGAATTCTGTATCCAGTGGAACTATATTTCAAAAATGAAGGAGAGAGAAAGGCATTTTCAGATAAATTGAAACAGAGAATTTGTCACTAGCAGAACCACACATAAAAAAAATGCCAAAGGAAGTTCTTTAGGCTGAAAGGAAATAATGGCATAGTAGAAATTCAGATCTACAGGAAAGAGTGAAGGGTACTGGCATCTTGGTGGTGAGACTGCAGGAGCAGCAGAGTCCAGCTGTGCGGCTGAAAATGTCCTATGGTGGCTGTCCCAAGGATGGTGTCCTCAGCAGATTTTGCCTGTGGTAGAATCTCAGTAATCCTTTGTGACAGTTGTTTCTTTCATGGGTCAGATTCTCCAGCATTCACATCCATTCTTTGAACTTTCTGGTAAATGCTCAATGAATTCCTTTTTGTTAACTGTAAATGAAAACTGGAGCTAGTATTTACTCTGAGGTTAAAAAAGGGATACTGCATTATGAGGATTTAAAGAGGTCATATATTTAAAGTGCTTAGTACACTGTCTGGCACATATTCAACACTCAATTGATACTAGTATGATCATCACTATCATTCATTTAACAAATACTTTTTGAGTACCTTCTATGTGCTAGGCACTATTCTAGGTGCCTTGCATTCACCAGGGGAAAAACAAGAGTTTCGCCATTGTGGAGCTTATATTCTAATAGGGGGACACAAACAATAAACTGTAATCGTAGTACATGAGCAAATGATCTAGTGTATTAAAAAGTGATAAGTGTTATGGGAAAAAGAGAAAGTAGAGCAGGGTGAGGAGGACCAGAAATACCAGAGGCCATGCATTGGTATATTATATAGTGTGGAAAAGTTTGACCTCATTGAGAAGATATTTGAGCAAAAACTTGAAGTAAATGAGAGGGCTGATCACGCTGATATCTGCAGAAAAGTATTCACAGCAGAGGAAATAGTTGATGTAAATGTCCTGAGGCAGGAGGTTCTGAAGGCAAGAACAAGTGTGGGGGTCTGGACAGAGTGGAGGGAGAGAGAGGAAGAGTTCTAGGAAATGAGGTTACTGTTACTCCACGTCTCTCTAGCATGCCCCTACACGCTATACATCGGCTGCCCTTCAGGTTTTGTTTTTTTCTCCTGGATCTGCTGAACAAATATTTCTTTCCTCTAATATGTTGGAAATCATGGGACAAGGACTGTATGCATATATTTTTTTGCGCTACTACTGTTTTTAAATACACACTAAATGTGAACCGGATAGTGCTTGTTGAATAAATAAGTATATATACAAATGCCCTTGCTTCAATTCTCCTAATCATGTTTTGCATGTAGACAAAATTTTCTCAGTCTGTGTGATGTCAGTGCCAGAATCAATCATGGTGTCTAGCATATGGAGATGCCCAATAAATGTATATGGGATGAATGACTGAAGCCATAATTTTCTGGCCAAAAAAGTTATATATATATATCAATTTTAAAATGTTAAATAGGCTTCATGATCTATTTATTGCGAGTACAGCATTAGCAGGAACTTGACTGCATTATCTTCAGGTCCCCAGACCCTTTACTACTTCCATTATTATACTGACACCCCACCTCAACAACCCCCCACCCCAATGTGACAACACATGAATTAGTGCTATAAAGACCTGCCCCACCTGTACCCTTGACACCTGGGGGATGAAAACATCGTGATTGTATATGGTATTGTCACTTTTTCATCATAATACAACTTCCCTTGTTAGAACAGAGGTGCATTTATTGCCACACAAGATAAACCCTTGTCCTGAGAAATAGTATTAGTGCCCAGAGTCTATTGGTTTTCCTACTCTGTACATTGCTTGTTGTAATTTCCAAGCTGGCATATTTATGAACACTGAATATTATATTAGAAATTGTATTTTTTCATCTATATTACATTGCTTGAGAACATTGCTATAAATTTCAAATTTGTGCTTCTAAAACATATTACAAGTAAGATGTATACAGTTCCCATTCCACTTAATATATATTGCACTGACAATGAATTAGCCAATAGCACGTTGGAAAGCTTTTTGGGGGTAATTCACCCATAAGATCAATAGTGGAAAAGAGAGGAACGTCCTAGTCCAATTTAACAGCATGGCAATGATTTTACGGTGACCTTGACAGGACTCCCAGAGTAAATAATTACCATTTCCATCACTGTTTAAGATAGCTTGTTAGGTACAAAATATGTGAGTAGTTAGACATCATGAATTACTTACTGTTGGAGACCTTAGAGCGAGAGGATAATCCCTTACGCCAAAAGGTGGAAGAGGCAGAAAGAAGTATTCAATCCTGAAGATGCTGCTAATCGCACACAGAGAACAAAAGGTTTCAGCTAAGACTGTGGAAAAGTAGTGACCACAACATAATTACATTTCTGGAACAAAGAAGGGTTAATGAAATGGGACCTTGTAGAACCAGTAAGAACATTATTAGAGAAGAGGGGCTTGAGAGCCAAAGCTAAGGGTGATGAAATAATGAAAGCATAATTCTGCACTGAATGTACAGAGTCCTGAGGGTCTTAGAAAATGCATGAGAGGCTGATCTGACCTGGAAGATAGGAGAGGAGCTCGGGAAAGCTCCCTGTTTCTAGACGGACAGGCAAGAGTGCCGCATCTGCTCAGTCTTTTCAGGAGGTGCGAAAATCCTGCGTCCTACCACTTCTATTATAGTGATTTTTGATGGAATTGAAGAAGTTTCTAGTTGATACAATTTATATCATTTCAGCAGCTACCAAATATTACATTAAAAATTGTATTTTTTACATCTATATTAGGTTTTCATACACTATGGTACTTTTTAAGACATTCTTGTTCATATTTCCTTCCTACCATCTCCTCCACTAGCTTCTCTTTCATCTGCACTTTATACAGATGTTCTCCAAGTGTCATCTTCCCGTTTTCTTGATCACACTCTTTTCCCTTGGGCAACTGCTTTCAATCATTTGGTTTTGAATGACAGTGTATCCTGGTGACTTTCAAACCCAGTTGCAGAGCTGATCTCTCTTGTTAATGAAGCCGAATTTCCAACCACCTGCTGGCCACAGATGTTTGTCTGTTTCCTATAACTTAGGTTTGTTGTACTTTCCCTCAAATAGACTTCTCCTTTTGTGTTTTCTATTCTGCTTTTGAGCACCACCATCCTATCCTGCCTTTCACCTTGGCTAGCATCGCAAAATAATTTCCCCAAATTCCTTCCCTCCCATGCTCCATGTTGTTATCCTATTTGTTGTGTCTCTTTGATCGTGCCGCTTCATCCCTTCAGTTCCCACTGCTACTTTCCTAATTCATGTCTCATTCATATCCCAGTAAAATATTTTTTTTCTTTTTTTAAAGATTTTATTTATTTATTCATGAAAGACAGACAGAGAGAGAGAGAGAGGCAGAGGGAGAAGCAGGCTGCCAGGGAGCAGGGAGCCCGACGTGGGATTTGATCCCAGGACCCTGGGATCATGACCTGAGCCGAAGGCAGATGCTTAACCATCTGAGCCACCCAGGCGCCCCCAGTAAAATAATTTAAGAACTTCCTTATTGCCTTTCTATTCATTCACTGGTGCATTTATTCAGGAAATAGCGAGTGCTGTTATATACCAAGTACTATTCTAGGCAGGAGCTATTTGGAATATAGTTGTGAACAAAACAGACCAAAACATCTCTCCCATTAAAGAGCATATGCTACAGTGGGGCAGAGGACATGATAAAAAAGACAGGAGAACTCATTCTATGTTAGAAAGTAATGAGCAGTATGGAGAAAAATAAGGCAGGGCAAGATGGAGAAGGAGTGTCAGAGAACAGGGTGGCTATTTTATTTATGTCCAGCAAAAGCTTCATTGATAAGGTGGGTTTTGAGGGAATGAGACATGCATTTATTTGGTGTGACAGCAGAGGTAAGGCAGGCTTGGTATGTTCATTGTTCAGCTCTACCTACCAAAACAAACAGGCCAAATTGGCTAGAATGGAATGAATGTGGGGTAAGAGAAGAGAGGACTTATACTTTCGCTCTGAGCAAGATGGGCCACTGGTCTATTTGTCAAACAATCATATGACATCAAGCTCTGTTATTAATATAAACTCATCCAATTGTCATAACGAACCTAAGAGGTTTAGGTATTTTATTGTCCCCCATTTTATAGATAAGAAATCTGAGGCCCAGGGCACAGTGAGAGGCCTGGAATTTGACCCAAAGTTGCTTAGCGTCCATCTTTCAGCCACCACACTATGCTACTGGAGGAACTTGAGTGTAGAAATGATGTATCTGAATTTTAATAAGATCACCCTGGGTGCTCTGTGGACAATAGGGCATCAGGTACAAGGGTGGAGGTAAGGGACCAGTTAGGATACTATTTCAATAATTAAGGCTAAAGCGATGGTGCCGTGGACTAGGGTAATAGCAGTGGACATTGAAGAAGCGTTATTTGCAATTCAGTTTGGAGGCAGATCTGATCGAATATCTCAACAGATTCTACATGTAAAGTATAATAGAAAGAGAGAAATAAAAAATAACTTTTAAGGTTTATGGTCTGAGCAACTGGAAAGGTTGAGTTGACATTTACTCAAATAGGGAAGGTGGGGCTATGAGAAAGAAGGAGATATGAGGGGAACATATTTGGACTGGAGTGTGGGTTGTGATTTGTAGGTTTGACTTTGGACATTTAAATTTAAGATACCCATAGACATCCAAATGCATATGTTGAATAGTTCAATAGGCAGTTGGAGATATGATTTTGGGATCTGAAGAGAAGTCAGGGTTAGAGGTACAAATTTGGGAGTGCCAGTTGGACACCAGATAATGCTACTCAGAGAGTGAGTATTGTTGAAGAAGTAAAAGAAGTTCAGGGACCAAGCCCTGAGAAAGGTCCAAGATTTGGAGATCAGAAAGTGGAGGAATAAGTAGCAAAGGAGGTAAAGGAGGAGTGAAGACACAGAACAGAGAGAGTGGTGTTGTGGAAGCAAGGAGGAGACAGTGCTCTAAGGAGGTAATCATCAATTATGTCAAATATAGCTAATTGTTTGAGTAAAATGGGTGATGAATGCTATCATTAGGGTTAAGAATATGGACATCATTTGTGACCAAGAGCTATTCTGGTAAAACAGTGGGTATGAAAATTTTATTGGTGTAAGTTTAAGAGAGAACAAAAGTTGAGGAGGCTGAGGAAGCAAGTTTAAATGACTATTTCAGGAATTTTGCTGTAACAGAGAAATAGTGTAGTAGTTAGAGAAAATGTTAGGCTGAGATTCTTAGAAGAAGAGCTTGAGATGCAGATGTGGGTGCATGTGATTTATCGAGGGAATGCCTTGGGTTGAAGGTGTGCAAGTTCATAATGCCTGACTGGAGAAGATTTAATAGACACATACCTCCCTGGATGAGACTGGTTGAAAAGCAAAGAAGGAGTGTCTGAAAAACTGGGCCTCCTTTAGAGTTTCTGAGCTGAAAACAGCCAGATCCTCCTTGCAGCTCAATGTACTCATCCAGGGAGTAAATGCTTGACTTAGGAGAACGCACTCCCTGTGTGCACGCCTGTCACGAGCACAGCTTGGTCTATTCACACAATACTTCCTATGCCACTGTCTTAATCTTTATAGCTTCACATTCCCTCTTGTTTTTCTTCTTCCATTGTTGTATTGATAACATTCACAATAAGGTGGAGGCAGAGGTTGGCTCAGGACCTTTCACCACTAGCACATCTGGCCCCCAGGCCCTCTCCTTTCTCCTACGAAGGTGTCTGGAGTAATCTTTTCATTCGCCGTCTCAGGGTTTGCTGGCCAAACTTAACAGGAGGAGTGAAGGAAGCAGGAGAGGCAAGGGGAAGGAGCGAATCAAGGATGAGATTTCAGCTGGAGTCTGCTTCCCCTTGATCCCGTGGGGTACCCTGGAGTATGAATTGCACCACAAAGCTGGTCCTACCTTGTTGCAAAGGGCTGGACTTCTGTACTCCCATGTCCTTCAGTCATGAGTGGTGAGCTGTTCCCAGTTGGAGGTGTGTAACCTTTTGGGCCAGGCAGCTCCCATTTGACCAAGGACAAGGCAACAAAGATAGGGGCATCTGTGAACTATTAGCAGCCAACATTGCAGCTGGAGATGGGTCCATCAACTTGGTAAAAAAAAAAAAAAAAAAAGGATCGAGGAGAGAAACCAATAGCATTAACTACAGGGGTCAATAGAATTTATTTTAAGAGACGAGATATTAGCGTGTTTCTCATGACTGGGAAAGATCTCTTTGAGAGGGAAACATTAATAATTAATAAGAGAGCAATCAATCCCACCTCTGCAATTTAGCCTTTAAACTCTGACCATAAATTCCTATGTAGCAATATGACAAGATATTCTGAAAATCCTTATCATAAAACACCTAAAAATGCTAGACAAATAAAAAAACTTTAAAAATACATTGCTAAGGGGGTCGAAAAAGTGTAAACTTCCAGTTATAAAATAAATAAGTCATGGGGATGTAATATACAGTGTGGTGACTATGGCTAATAATATTGTAGTGCATATTTGAAACTTGCTAAGAGAATAGATCTTAAAGTTCTCATTACAAGACAAAACTTTGTAACTATGTATAGTGATGCGTGTTAACCAGACTTATTGTGTTGATCATTGCACAAAACATACAAATATTGAATCATTATGTTATACACCTAAAGCTAATATAATTATACCTCAATAAAAAATAAAATAGCAAAAAAATCACCTGAAACTAATATAATGGTACATGTCAATTATATCTCAATTAAAAAAAGAGAGAGAAAAAATAGCCAAAAAAATTTACATTTGCTAAACATGGCCAAACATGCCATTTACTAATTTTCTTTTCTTTGAACAACCTAATTACCTTTTTGTGCCTCATTTTTTCATCTGTAAAATGAAAAAAATAATAGTGATAATACTTAGTTGATAAGACTTTTATGAAATTTATATAAGAAATATATGAATATGAATTCATATAATGTAAGAAAAATGCTCAAATAGTACTTGGCAGCTCTCCTCCTCTCCCCTCCCCTCCATTTTACTCTGTGGAGTGAAGAATAGGAAAAGAGAGAGTACAGAGTGGGGGAGACGTTTACTGAGAGCAGGAAGAGGGGTAAGGTGGGGGAGGAGGAGGGGGAAGGAGGAGAAGAAGAGAGGGAATAATAATAGTTGGTATTTGCTGAGAGCTTACTATGTGTTAAGCTCTGTGTTCAGTGCTTTATGTATTAAACCGTTTTAATTACGCTTTATGTATTAATCCTTTTAATCCTTTAATCTTTCTGATTGCCTTTTCTCTTAAAATTTATTTTGGACTAAACTTTTTATTTATTTTTTATTAAGTAGGCTCCACACTCAGTGTGGAGCCCAACATAGGGCTTGAACTCATGACCCTGAGATCAAGAGTCAGCTGCTTAACCAAATGAGCCATCCAGGCTCCCCTGGACTAATCTTCTAATCTTGGGAGGTAAGTACTATCTTTAACCTTTTATTGCATATGAGGAAACTGAGGTACAGAATGGTTTAAGCAGCTCGTTCAAGGCCACACAACAGATCAGTATCAAAGAACATGACCTATTGGAAAAGGCTTCCTTTTCTTGGAGTGGGAGATGAAAAAGGGGTAACGAGGAACGTAATACTTGTTCTGAGATCATTGCCCATTGGAGATGAATCAGGAAGGAGAATGATTCACATAGGGGATAATGGATCTGCACAGGTGGAAGCGAGACTGCAGAGCGACGTGATTTACAGAATCTCTGCTGTGCTTGAAGTCCTTCTTTCCCTCTTACTTTCACCCCTGGTCCTTGGGTGAATGAGACTTCTGTTCCTCTGTCCTCCTTCTGTTCCTCCGTCCTCCTCTGAAGTTTCCATGTTTAGCAAATGTAAATCCCACTCCAATTTCCTTCTCAGGAAGTTCCTGGTTCTCTTCTGTGAAGGTAATTTTGCTGGGTTTGTCCCACCTGTCCTCAGACATGCCTGAATCCCAGAACCAATGTAGATCAAGCTTCAGTGACAAAACTTTTAAAATATGCATTTTCAACAAGAAGAGAATAATGGATGTCATAAGGGCTTTTTGTTCAAGAAGATCAGTAATTGTTTTTTAAAATACTGTGTTTACAGTCTACTTTCCTGATCTAGTAATATAAGAAATGTAAGAATTCTTTATGCCCCTCCAAACCCTGTATATGCTCTTAGTCTAGTATTGATAAGTCATTATTGCTTTTATTATTTTCATGGGCTTCTTTCTAATAGACAAGCCCCTGATATGGTTCCAGCAAATATGAAATTCAGCAAATAATCAATGATTGATTTGAATTTTAAAATTTCTCAAAATTTCTAGGCAGTGGATTTTACATAGTCAACTTTATGGGAATTACGTATGAAGAAGAATAAAATGCAATTTAACAAAAAGCAGGATGAATTGCAACAATTATGATTTGGATATAATGAAATATCTGCTTTCAGTTATCAGATACTTGAGCTAAGGCTGTGTTTATGACCTATTTCTGTAGCATGTGCTAGAGAAAAGGAAATTCCCTCAACCATAAGATACTTTTTGGTGGGTGGAGCTGACATGAATTTTTAAAAATAAATTTCTCTTACAGTTTGCCTTGCATATTTAGTCTCCAAAAAGACTAATTTATTCTACTGGTGGAGGTATAAACTTTAGAGAATATAAGTCATAATAAAATGAGGGAAAGAACATAGCTCAATTCAACAATTATTTTTTGAGCAATTCCTATGTACAAGGACTGTACTAGGTGCTGGAAATATAAAGAAGAATAAATGTTAGCTCTGTCATAGGAAAGCTTGCAGGAAGGACACATGTATGAAGAGGTTATTTCTGTCTAATAGAAGTAGATGACACAACTGGAGAACAGGGAAAGTGGGGGTTCAAGAAAGGTTAGTAATTTTGACTGAGCTGAGTTCTAAAGGATGAGTAAGAGTCACTCAGTAAGGAAGGAGGGGAGGCTGGTCCTTCAAGAAGAAACAATAGGAAAAAAGCTGTGCTCCAGAATCACGTCTATTTGGAATGAGCTAAATATTTGGTTTTATTAACCTCTAAAAGATGAGAGGCTATATGATGGGTCAGGAGGCTGGAGACATAAATGAGGTTCACATTTTAGAGCTTCTTATATGTCATGCTAAAGAATTAGGTCCTGGCATGTCCTGTAGACATTGCCAAACAATGATAAAAACATATGTTAAAGGCATGATTAAAATGGTGTCATAGACTGGAGTGCAAATTGGTGCAATAGGGAGACCAGAACAGAGCTATGCATCATCTGTAGAAATTTAGGTTAGAATAAAAGTGGTATTTTAAATCCATAGGGGAATGTATAACCTATGCAATGAACCGTGTGTAAAAAATTAGTTATTGATTCAGAAAAAAGGAAAAGTGGACTATTATCTTAACCAACCATAAAAATAAACTTCAGGTGAGTTAAGCAGATGAATACAAAAGAAATTATAAGTGTATATGGAGAGAGACCATACTGAAACAAATTTTTTAAAATAAAATTGGAGGTGGAAAAGGCCTCTTTAAACAAGACATAAATACCAGAAGCCATAAAAGAAAAAGATTGACAGATATAACCTCATAAAAATTAAAAATTATCCCTGCACAATGAAAGGCATGATAAGGTTAAAAGATGAGTAACATACAGAGAAAACTATTTGCAGCATATTTAATGGATGACTGATTATTGTGTAGATTGTGTACAGAATTTCTATAAATCATTCAAAAATAGAAATATGGGCAGAGGTTATAAATAGGCAATTTATAGGAGAAATAGAAGAGGCCAATAAACACATGAAAAAATGCTTATCAATACTAAATTAGACAAAAATGAATAAAGTACAAAAACAAAATTTTGGTGGGGATATTGAGAAACAGCAACTTACATACATGGTTGGTGGTAGTGTAAAGTTTTGGAAGACAATTTGGCATTGATCTTTCCAAATATATAATTCACTCTGGTGATTTCTCTTTGGGAATCGAAGCACTTCCAGGTAAGCTGGCTCTACCCACAACTTCAGAGGAGTGACGTATGACTAGCGGTTCTAAATGTCCATAGGACATTGTATCCCTCTTGCCACGATGATTGATGGTGCAGAAGTGGACATACGGCCTAAGCTAACCAAATCAGGGAGAATCTCAAGACTTTTGCTTAGAATTTAGGGCCAAAGCCCTTTCTCCATTCTTTCTGGAAGCAGATGGAAGAAACATGGTGCCCTGTATTGGCAGCTAACTGGGATTAATGAGGTGAATTATCCTTAGGAGGAAGTAAATATTAGGGAAGGCAGAAGATAGATGGGAAGAAATGGGATCCATTGGATCAAGTCTTTCCTAAAGCAAGTTCTTCCCCTGGAGTATGAATGAAACCAGCCTATAATTTCCCCCTACATATATTGGTCTAGATGGAGTTTTCTATCACTTGCAGCTCAAAGATTCCTAATTGATATGTGCACATATGCTAGAGCTGAGTAGTTTAACATCTATGAACCTACTGTAAACAAATACTTGGGCACATGCACAAGAATATTTACTGCAATGCTTTATAATGGGTGAAATATTGGAAACAATCTAAATATCTACCAGCTGAAGAGTCAGTAAATAAATTATGGTAGATCCACACATGCAACATCATACTGCTATTAAACAACACAAAGTAGACCTCTATTATTGTACATATACACCGTATGTGTGTGTGTGTGTGTGTGTGTGTGTGTGTATACACTATACATATACTGTATGTGTATATATACTATACATATACACTATATATAGCGTGTGTGTGTGTATACACTATACATACACTATATGTGTATATATACTATACTATACATATACACTATATGTAGCATGTGTGTGTGTATACACTATACATACACTATATGTGTATATACTATACTATACATATACACTATATATGGAGTGTGTGTGTGTATATATACACACTATACATACACTATATGTGTATATATACTATACATATACACTATATATAGCGTGTGTGTGTGTGTATACACTATACATACACTATATGTGTATATATACTATACTATAAAAATACACTATATATAGCGTGTGTGTATGTGTGTGTGTATATATATATACACTATACATATACTATATGTGTATATATACTATACTATACATATTCACTATATATAGCGTGTGTGTGTATATATATATGTATATACATGTATATATGTAGTATATGCATATAAGTAGTATATGCATATAAGTAGATCTGTATAGATCTAAATAAAAAGAGGATGGAATGGGTGCCCACCAAACATTAGTTATCTCTGGGGAGAGGAATGAGGTGGGGGATGGTAAAGGGGGACTTTCATTGTTCACTCCATATATTTTGTATTATATATTTCCCAAGTAATATTAATGTATTATGCAGTAATTACATAAGTAATTATAAGTATATATTTTTCCCTAAAAAATTGAATACTATGCTGTACCTAAAAGATGTTATGCTTTTTCCTGTGGACAAGTGGTTCTAAACTCTGGTCTGCATAATGACAATCCAAGTTTTTTTTTTTAAATTTTTTATTGTTATGTTAATCACCATATATTACATCATTAGTTTTTGATGTAGTGTTCCATGATTCATTGTTTGTGCATAATACCCAGTGCTCCATGCAGAACGTGCCCACTTTAATACCCATCACCAGGCTAAACCATTCCCCCACCCCCTCCCCTCTAGAACCCTCAGTGTGTTTTTCAGAGTCCATCTTCTCTAATGGTTCGCCTCCCCCTCCAATTTCCCCCACTTCATTCTTCCACTCCTGCTATCTTCTTTTTTTTTTTCCTTAACATATAGTGCATTATTTGTTTCAGAGGTACAGATCTGAGGTTCAACAGTCTTGCACAATTCACATTGCTCACCGTAGCACATACCCTCCCCAATGTCTAACACCCAGCCACCCCCTCCCTCCCACCCCCGACCACTCCAGCAACCCTCTGTTTGTTTCCTGAGATTAAGAATTCCTCATATCAGTGAGGTCATATAATACATGTCTTTCTCTGATTGACTTATTTCACTCAGCATAACACCCTCCAGTCCCATCCACGTCGTTGCAAATGGCAAGATCTCAATCCTTTTGATGGCTGCATAATATTCCATTGTGTATATATACCACCTCTTCTTTATCCATTCATCTAGCGATGGACATCTTGGCTCTTTCCATAGTTTGGCTATTGCGGACATTGCTGCTATAAACATTGGGGTGCACGTACCCCTTCGGATCCCTACATTTGTATCTTTGGGGTAAATACCCAGTAGTGCAATTGCTGGGTCATAGGGTAGTTCTATTTTCAACCGTTTGAGGAACCTCCATACTGTTTCCCAGAGTGGTTGCACCAGCTTGCATTCCCACCAACAGTGTAGGAGGGTTCCCCTTTCTCCACATCCCCACCAACATCTGTGATTTCCTGACTTGTTCATTTTAGCCATTCTGACTGGTGTGAGGTGGTATCTCATTGAGGTTTTGATTTGGATTTCCCTGATGCCGAGCGATGTTGAGCACTTTTTCATGTGTCTGTTGGCCATTTGGATGTCTTCTTTGGAAAAATGTCTGCTCATGTCTTCTGCCCATTTCTTGATTGGATTATTTGGTCTTTGGGTGTTGAGTTTGATAAGTTCTTTATAGATTTTGGATACTAGCCTTTTATCTGATATGTCATTTGCAAATATCTTCTCCCATTCTGTCGGTTGTCTTTTGGTTTTCTGGACTGTTTCTTTTGCTGTGCAAAAGCTTTTTATCTTGATGAAATCCCAATAGTTCATTATTCCCCTTGCTTCCCTTGCCTTTGGGGATGTTTCTAGGAAGAAGTTGCTGCGGCTGAGGTCGAAGAGGTTGCTGCCTGTGTTCTCCTTTAGGATTTGGATGGACTCCTGTCTCACATTTAGGTCTTTCAACCATTTGGAGTCTATTTTTGTGTGTGGTGTAAGGAAATGGTCCAGTTTCATTCTTCTGCATGTGGCTGTCCAATTTTCCCAACACCATTTGTGGAAGAGACTGTCTTTTTTCCATTGGACATTCTTTCCTGCTTTGTCAAAGATGAGTTGACCATAGAATTGAGGGTGCATTTCTGGGCTCTCTGTTCTGTTGCATTGATCTATGTGTCTGTTTTTGTGCCAGTACCATACTGTCTTGATGATGACAGCTTTGTAATAGAGCTGGAAGTCCGGGATTGTGATGCCGCCAGCTTTGCTTTTCTGTTTCAACATTCCTCTGGCTATTTGGGGTCTTTTCTGGTTCCATACAAATTTTAGGATTATTTGTTCCATTTCTTTGAAAAAAGTGGATGGTATTTTGATGGGGATTGCATTGAATGTGTAGATTGCTCTAGGTAGCATTGACATCTTCACAATGTTTGTTCTTCCAATCCATGAGTATGGAATATTTTTCCATTTCTTTGTGTCTTCCTCAGTTTCTTTCATGAGTATTTTATAGTTTTCTTAGTACAGATCCTTTGCCTCTTTGGTTAAATTTATTCCTAGGTATCTTACGGTTTTGGGTGCAGTTGTAAATGGGATCGCCTCCTTAATTTCTCTCTCTTCTGTCTTGTTGTTGGTGTATAGGAATGCCACTGATTTCTGTGCATTGATTTTATATCCTGCCACTTTACTGAATTCCTGTATGAGTTCTAGCAGTTTTGGGGTGGAGTCTTTTGGGTTTTCCGCATACAGTATCATATCATCTGCAAAGAGTGAGAGTTTGACTTCCTCCTTGCCGATTTGGATGCCTTTGATTTCTTTTTGTTGTCTGATTGCTGTGGCTAGGACTTCTAATAGTATGTTGAAGAGCAGTGGTGATAGTGGACATCCCTGCCGTGTTCCTGACCTTAGGGGAAAAGCTCTCAGCCTTTCCCCATTGAGAATGATATTCGCTGTAGGTTTTTCAGAGATGGCTTTTATGATATTGAGGTATGTACCCTCTATCCCTATACTCTGAAGAGTTTTGATCAAGAAAGGATGCTCTACTTTGTCAAATGCTTTCTCTGCATCTATTGAGAGGATCATATGATTCTTGTTCTTTCTTTTGTTAATGTACTGTATCACCTTGATTGATTTGCAGATGTTGAACCAATCTTGCAGCCCAGGGATAAATCCCACTTGGTCATGGTGAATAATCCTTTTCATGTACTGTTGAATCCTATCGGCTAGTGTTTTGGTGAGAACTTTTGCATCCATGTTCATCAAGGATATTGGTCTGTAATTCTCCTTTTTGATGGGGTCTTTGTCTGGTTTGGGGATCAAGGTAATGGTGGCCTCATAAAATGAGTTTAGAAGTTTTCCTTCCATTTCTATTTTTTGGAACAATTTTAGGAGAATAGGTATTAATTCTTCTTTAAATGTTTGGTAGAATTCCCCTGGGAAGCCATCTGGCCCTGGGCTTTTGTTTGTTGGGAGATTTTTGATGACTGCTTCAATTTCCTTAGTGGTTCTAGGTCTGTTCAGGTTTTCTATTTCTTCCTGGTTCAATTTTGGTGGTTGATACATCTCTAGGAATGCACCCATTTCTTCCAGGTTATCTGATTTGCTGGCATAGAGTTGCTCATAATATGTTCTTATAATTGTTCGTATTTCTTTGGTGTTGGTTGTGATCTCTCCTCTTTCATTCATGATTTTGTTGATTTGGGTCATTTCTCTTTTCTTTTTGAGAAGTCGGGCCAGGGGTTTATCAATCTTGTTAGTTCTTTCAAAGAACCAGCTCCTAGTTTCGTTGATCTGTTCTACTGTTCTTTTGGTTTCTATTTCATTGATTTCTGCTCTGATCTTTACTATTTCTCTTCTCCTGCTGGGTTTAGGCTTTATTTGCTGTTTTTTCTCCAGCTCCTTTAGGTGTAGGGTTAGGTTGTGTATTTGAGACCTTTTTTGTTTCTTGAGAAAGGCTTGTATTGCTATATACTTTCTTCTCAGGACTGCCTTTGCTGCATCCCAAAGATTTTGAACAGTTGTGTTTTCATTTTCATTGGTTTCCATGAATTTTTTTAATTCTTCTTTAATTTCCTGGTTGACCCATTCATTCTTTAGTAGGATGCTCTTTAGCCTCCATGTATTTGAGTTTTTTTTGACTTTCCTCTTGTGACTGAGTTCTAGTTTCAAAGTATTGTGGTCTGAAAATAGGCAGGGAATAATCCTAATATTTTGGTACCAGTTGAGACCTGATTTGTGACCTCGGATGTGATCTATTCTGGAGAATGTTCCATGGGCACTAGAGAAGAATGTGTATTCCATTGCTTTGGGATGGAATGTTCTGAATATATCTGTGAAGTCCATTTGGTCCAGGGTCTGATTTAAAGTCTTTATTTCCTTGTTGATCTTTTGCTTAGATGATCTGTCCATTTCAGTCAGGGTGGTGTTAAAGTCCCCCACTATTATTGTGTTGTTGTCAATGTGTTTCTTTGCTTTTGTTATTAATTGCCTTATATAATTGACTGCTCCCATGTTAGGGGCATAGATTTTTACAATTGTTAGATCTTCTTGTTGGATAGACCCTTTATGTAGGATACAGTGTCCTTCCTCATCTCTTATTACAGTCCTAGTTTTCAAATCTAATTTGTCTGTTATAAAGAATGCCACCCCAGCTTTCTTTTGGTGTCCATTAGCATGGTAAATGGTTTTCCACCCCTTCAGTTTCAATGTGGGGTGTCTTTGGGTCTAAAGTCAGTCTCTTGCAGACAGCATATCGATGGGTCTTTTTTTTAATCGAATCTGATAGCCTGTGTCCTCTGATTGGTGCATTTAGCCCATTTACATTTAGGGTAACTATTGAAAGATATGAATTTAGTGCCATTGTATTGCCTGTAAAGTGACTGTTACTGTATATTGTCTGTGTTCCTTTCTGGTCCATGATGCTTTTAGGCTCTCTCTTTGCTCAGAGGACCCCTTTCAATATTTCTTGGAGGGCTGGTTTTGTGTTTGCAAATTCCTTTAGTTTTTGTTTGTCCTGGAAGCGTTTTATCTCTCCTTCTATTTTCAATGCCAGCCTAGCTGGATATAGTATTCTTGGCTGCATATTTTTCTCGTTTAGTGCTCTGATGATATCATGCCAGTCCTTTCTGGCCTGCCAGGTCTCTGTGGATAGGTCTGTTGCCAATCTAATGTTTCTACCATTATAGGTTACATATCTCTTCTCCCGAGCTGCTTTCACGATTTTTTCTTTGTCTCTGAGACTCATAAGTTTTACTATTAGATGTCAGGGTGTTGACCTGTTTTTATTGATTTTGAGAGGGCTTCTCTGTGCCTCTTGGAGTTTGATGCGTGTTTCCTTCCCCACATTAGGGAAGTCCTCTGCTATAATTTGCTCCAGTATACCTTCTGCCCCCCTCTCTCTTTTTTCTTCTTCTGGGATCCCAATTATTCTAATGTTGTTTTGTCTTATTGTATCGCTTATCTCTCGAATTCTGCCCTCGTGATCCAGTAGTTGTTTGTTTCTCTTTTTCTCAGGCTTCTTTATTTTCCATCATTTGGTCTTCTATATCGCTGATTCTCTCTTCTGCCTCATTTATCCTAGCAGTTAGTGCCCCCATTTTTGATTGCCCCTCATTAATAGCCTTTTTGATTTCAACTTGGTTAGAATTAGTTCTTTTATTTCTCCAGAAAGGGTTTCTCTAATAACTTCCATGCATTTTTGAAGCCCAGCTAGTATCTTTAAAATCATGATTCTGAACTCTAGGTCTGACATCGCACTAATGTCCATATTGAGTAGGTCCCTGGCAGACGGTACTACCTCTTGTTCTTTTTGTTGAGGTGATTTTTTTTTTGTCTTGTCATTTTGTCCAGAGGAGAATAGATGAATGAGAGATCAAAATGCTAACAGGTTAATGATGTCCCCAGAAAATATACTCTAATCAAATCAGAAAAGACCTGAAAGCAGGGGAAAAGAAAGGGAACAAAAGAAAAAAGAAAGAGAATAAAAAAAAAGAAAAACAAAAACAAAAACAGATCAAAACAAAACAAAAAAAACAGAATATGATCAAATATGATCAGGCTGGTGCATAGATCAGTGCCACACACTAGATTTTGTGTGTATTTTAGTCTGTTAGAAGAAAGTGACTCCTAAAATTTTAAAGAAAGAAAGACTTATATATGTACAAAATAAGTGTTGATACGATGAAGGGATGGAGTGACTGTATAGATGAAAATTATAAAATCTTTTAAAAAAGCAATTCATAAGACATTTGAAAAAAGAAAGGAGAGAATGTGATCAGGCAGGAGACTAGAACAAAGCCATACACTAGAGGTTTAGGGTATATTTTGATATATTAGAAGAAACTGCATCTCAAAATTTTAAAGGGAGAACAACTTATATATATATCTGCCAAAAATAAGGGTAATTACTATGAAAGGATAGAATATGACTCTAAAAATGAAAAATAAAAATGTTTTTTTAAAAAAAAGGATTGATAAGATGTTGGTTGAACAAGGTACAAAGAAAAATAAAAAAAAAACAATTAAAAAAATTAATTTTGAAAGACTAATGAATCATGGTAAAAAAAGCCATGAATTCTATGTGCAGTATTCCCCTAGCGCTGGAGTTCTCCCGTTCTCCTTGATCGGTAAACTTGGTCTTGGCTTGCTGGCTGTTCGTGCTGATCTTCTGGGGGAGGGGCCTGCTGCCGTGGTTCCCAAATGTCTTTGCCGGAGGTGGAATTGCCCCGCCCTTGCTGCTCCAGGCTAAGCAATCTGCTCGGGTTTGCTCTCGGGAGCTTTTGTTCCCTGCAAGCTTTCCGTACAGTGTGGGAGGATGACAGTGAAAATGGTGGCCTCCCAATCTCCACCCAGAGGAGCTGAGAACTCGGGGCCCTGCTCCTCAGTGTGCCCCCAGAGAAAAGCAGTCACTCACTCCCGTGTCCCTGGTCTCTGACTGCACTCCGTGCTCACCCAGTGACCGAGTGTTTCTGTCTCTGGCACCCGACCCCGTGTGGAGTCTCCAAACCCAGCAGATCTCTGCGGTGCGCTCCCGCGCCGCTCCTCCCGGGGGAGGAAGGGGAGTCTCCCCGGCTCTGCCGCTCTTTGGGTCCCTGCTGGAAGAGCAGTGGCCCGACTGGGCCACGGATCACAGTTTATGGCAACCCTGAGCTGAGAGCCCGCACCTCGGCCCCGTCTCTGCAGCTGGCTTCCCTGCTCCAATACCTGGGAGCTCTGCCGCACTCAGGCTCCCCCGGTCTTTCTGTGACCCCCAGGGTCCTGAGACCACACTGTCCCGCGAGGGTTCCACCCCCGCTTAGCCACTGGAGCGACGTCCCTCAGCGGAGCCGGCTTCTTAAAAGTTCCGATTTTGTGCTCCGCGGCTCTATCACTTGCCAGAAGCGGCCGACGGAGGCCCCCTCCCCCACCGTCTATCCTCCTGAATATCGCCTCGGATTCACTTCTCCGCATGTCCTACCTTCCAGAAAGTGGTCGCTTTTCTGTTCAGAGAGTTGTTGCTATTCTTTTCTTCGATCTCCTGTTGAGTCGTAGGTGTTCAGAATGGTTTGATCCCCATTCAGCTGAATTCCTGAGACCAGATGAAATCCAGGTCTCCTACTCCTCCGCCATCTTGCTCTGCCCCCCCAAGGTTTTTTTTTTTTTTTAAGATTTTATTTATTCATTTGAGAGAGAGAGGGAGCACAAGCAGGGGGAGAGGCAGGGAGAGAGGGAGAAGCAGGCTCCCCGTTGAGCAGGGAGCCCAATGTGGGACTCGATCCCAGGACCTTGGGTTCATGACCTGAACTGAAGGCAGACGCTTAACCATCTGCGCCACCCAGGCACCCTAAGGTGTTTCTTAAATGTAAAGTTTCCTGCACCCTACCCTCAGTGAATTGAATTGATGGAGCATAACCTGAGTACCACAGCTTGAAATTTTCAGAGCACAGCTAGATGATCATTTAGATACTATGCTTTGTGGAGTAGGAGTTTGAGTGAGACATAGATTGGGAGACAAATTTAGGGCACTGTGGTAGTTCAGGTGGAAGATGAGGGCTTGAATAAGAATGGAACTAGCAGGATAATGAGATAATCTGGCTAAAGAACTTTGAACATTATCTGACACATAGCAGGCATTCAATAAATGTTAGCCTCCACCTACCACAAGCGGTAGAGTGAAATTGGACCCCTATCTTATACCACTCACAAAAATTAATTTTGAAATTGATTAAAGACTTAAACGTAATAAATGAAACTATAAAACTCCTAAAACAAAACACAGAGGAAAAGCTCCTTGACATTGGTCTTGCCAGCAATTTCTTGGATATGACACCAAAAGCTCAAGCAACAAAAGCAAATATAATTAAGTGGGACTATGTCAATCTAAAAAGCTCCTCCATAGAAAAGGAAACAATCACGACAATGAAAAGGTAACCTATAGAAGGGAAGAAAATATTTGCAACTATATGTCTGAAAGGGGCTAATATCCAAAATACAAAAGGAACTCATACAACTCAATAGCAACAAAACAAACAATGCAATTAAAAAATAGGAAGAGCAACTGAATAGACATTCTTGCCAAAGAAGGCATACAAATGACCACTAGGTACATGAAAAAGTGCTCAACATCCCCACTTAGCATCAGGGAAATGCAAATCAAAACCACAATGAGATATCACCTCATACTCATTAGAATGGCTATCATTGGAAAGCCAAGAGCTAAGTGTTGGCAGGAATGTAGAAAAAAGGGAACCCATGTACACTGTTTTTAGGAATGTAAATAAGTACGGCCACTATGAAAACAGTATGATGGTTCCTCAAAAAATTAAAAATAGAAATACTATATGATCTATCAACCCCACTTTTGAGTATATACCCAAAGGAAATGAAAATGGGGTATTGCAGAGATATCTGCAATAAATTTATTATTATTTAATATTAAGGTATTATATTAATATTATTTGATGTATTATTAATGTATTAATATTGATCATATTAATTAAATAATATTATTTAATAGTTATGCACATACATCTATACACATATACACACATACATACATAATCTTATATTTAATCATGTATATTATATTTATGTATTATGTATATTATATTTAATCATATATCTATAATGGAATATTATTTGGCCATTAGAAAGAAAGAAATCCTGCCATTTGTGATGACTTGGGTGCACCTTGAGAGCATTATGTGAAATAATTCAGACAGAAAAAGACAAATACTGTGTGGTACCACTTATATATGGAATCTAAAAAAGCTGAACTGAGAGAAACAGAGAGTAGAATGGTGGTCACCTGGGGCTGGGGCGGGGTGGACATGGTGAGGGAAATGGGGGGATATTTGCCAAACAGTATAAACTTCCAGTTATAAGATTAACAAGACCTAGGGATGTAATGTATAGCTATAGGTGATTATAGCTAATAATACTGATTATATATTTGAAGGTTGCCAGGAGAGTAAATCTTAAATGTTCTTGCCACAAAAAAGAAATGGTAATTATGTGACAGGTTGGAGGTGTTAGCTAATGATATAGTGGTAATCATTTTGCAGTATATAAGTGTATCAACTCAACACATTGTATACCTTAAACCTAACACAATGTTACATGTCAGTTATAGCTCAATAACTGAGAAAAAAGAAAAAAAAGAAACCTACATTTAAGATGTAAATGTTATAGCCAGTAAATGTTGTTTTCAAATCCTAAAAAAAATTTAGCCTCCACCATTAGCACAATTACTATAACTACTACTATGAAGGATTCTAAAAACATTTGAAAATAAAAATCAGCAAGTAAGAACATAGGAGACTTTAATAAGGTATTAAGTGGACCTAATTAATATATGCATAGTAATATCAACATTAATATTCTTATGTTTTATATCTGCATGTATATTTGTGTAAAGTTCTATACTGTGCAAACATAGAACATTTTTTCTTTTCAAATACTCATGAACCAGTGTCAAAAAGTTGACAAAGATAACCACAATAAACTAAAAAAGTAAAAATTATACAAAAACATTCTTTACTAAAGTAGAGCAACTAGAAATTAATTAAAAAGATCTCCCAAAATGAAAGCCTTTATCTCTTAGGAAGTAAGATATCCTCTTCTAGACAACTCTTGGTTCAAAGACAAGCTATGAATCAAAATTGCAGACCCTCCAGAAACTAATGAGAAGGAAGCCTTTGTGTAACGGCAGCAGTGGGGCACTGCATAGCAATGTTTGCAGGAGATACAACCTAAAGGCCTGTGTAAAAGAATGAAACAAAATAGAATTAAGGGTTCAACTCAAGAAGTTTGAAAAGGACAACAAAATAAATGAAAAGATAGTGCAGAGAAAAATTAGTAGAGCTATAAGAATAAATCAATAAGTTAGAAAATAGGAAAATGGCAGAACTCATAAAGGCAAAAGATTATTCTTTGAAATCAACAATAAATTAGGTAAACGGAAGGCTAACCGAACCAAGAAAAAAGGTGCAACTATGAACAATGTGCAAAAATGAACAGTGAGAAATGGTTAAAGGGCAAATAACCAGGAAAACAAAGGAAATTAAAGGGCAAGGGACTACTTTGCTCAAGTCTTTGCAAACAAGTTGGAAAGTTTGACAAAAATGACAAATTTCTAGGAAAATGTAATTTATTTATCATAAGTCCAGAAAAAAAACTGATGCTTCAAACAGATTGAATTTCATGAAGGATATAGAATTGTTGAGGAGCTCTTCTTTGGAAAAACATCCAAAGTCTACCTCATCTTTAAAATGCAGATAATTCCAAAGCTATTTAAACTGTTCCAGCTCATAGACAAATAGGCATACCACTCTATAACAAGTATAACTAATTCTGGCAAATAATGTAGAAAACAAAAACTTTGAATCAACTTCATTTACAAATATTGAGGCAAAACCCTAAGTTAAATGTCAGCAAGGAGAGTTCCCCAGCACATTCAAATAATGAGACAACAAGATTAAATGGAATTTATTCCAGGAATGCAAAATGTGGCTCAATATGAGAAGAAAATCATATGACCATTGTCAGCTATGCTGAAGGGCATTTGACAAAATTCAACAGTCATTTTTGATAAAAGCACTCAAAAGTGGAAAGTAAACAAAATAAAAAGTCCAGAAATAGATCCAAGTATACAGTGACAATAATATGTGCTAAAGGCAACATCTCAAATCAGAGAGGAATGATAAATGGTGAGTTCACTGGGGCAGTGGTACAAGGGTCTTTATAACTATTCTTTACATTCTACATATATGCTTTATACATATGTCTCTATATATGATTTATTCACAGTAAAATAATATACAATGGTGAGAATCCTGTTTAAGCAAGCTATGGAGACTTTTGGCCTTTACACAACTTCCTTCATCTATGAATATATGAGTTTGTTACCTAATATACATTGGGTTCCTAGAATTAGTAAGAAAAACACAGAAAATCCAATAGAAAATAGGCAAGACACACAAATAGGAAATTCATAGGAGGGAAAATATGAATGGCTATTAAGTGTATAAAGAAATGTTTGTCCTTATCACTTATCAGATACATTAAAACCACAAAGGAATATTGGCTTATACCTCTCTGCTTGGCCACCCTTAGGAAGTGGATAAATACAAAGAGCCAATGGAGGATATGAGAAAAGAAGGTTCAGAAGGGCAGGGACATCGTCTGTGTGTTCATTTTTGAATCTCTGGTATAATAGATGTTTTGTGGTCATAGATGCTAAATGAGTCATACCTCCCTGTACCCGTGTGCTTGGGTGGTCCCCTTTCACACTGATTCTGGACTTGACCATGTGATTTGCTCTGGCTGCTGGGAAAATAATAAATGTGATTCAATGAGAGATTTGCAAATATTTGTGCTTGGGGGCTTATTCTGTCTTGCTGCTCTTTGGACCTTGAGATGGCTATGTGAAGAAGCCCAAGCTAGCCTCTTGGATGATGAGAGACCTCCGGGGAGCTGCTGAGGCTCCAATGATATGATAGAGCCAGCCCCCAGGTGACATGGAAGAGCATGGGAGAGCCCAGCAGAAATCATCTAAGATTAGAAGGGAACTGCTTAGCTGAGCCCAGCTTAAAATGCTGACGTACATAATTATGAGCTAGACAAATGGCCATTTTTTAAACCACAAGGTTTTGGAGTGGTTTGTTATGCAGCAAAAGCTAACAGCTATACAAGCTTATAGAATGGTACCTGGTAGATAAAAGGGGTGCTTAATAATATTTTGTTGAATAAATGAATGACAACATCTTTCAAGGATATCCACATATCTAAAAACATATTTAACACCTTAGGATGGGTGACTTTGTGGGGCAAGAGAGCATGGGAATGGGGAGAGGGAATTGGAGGGAAGAAAGCGTCAAGAATTTGAAAGGGTCTATTCACAAAAAAGGGGAAGACTCATAGATTCAGTGGGAAGATGATTTGCATTTTGTACATGTTGAACACAGAAGTTAATAGAAAAATCAAGGTGGAGAAGAAGGTAATAAAACAGCTGCAGTATTTATTCGATTTTGTGTTTTTTAGTCTGTGATTGAAAAGAAATGGAACAGGAAAATAAGAACACGGTAACTCCTACATTTAGTTTCTTACCAACTATAAAACTACATTGAACAGTGGTGTATTTAGCCCCAGGTTGCCCAGCTACAAATATGGTTATTCCCTCTTGTGGACAAAGATTTGCAACCTCTGAAAAAATGCAAAGACCGTCCTATAGATTTGGAAGAGCTACTGGCTAATACATATGTAATTTTGTTCATACAGAATGAATAGTTGTCTCTGTCTGAGTATCCACCTGTGACCACTGGGAAGGAGATTTAATAATCATTCAGATGTACACATCCTTGCATGTTTTAAAAAATGCAGATCTGGCTCCTTACTGAAGGTCATCAGGAAGGATTGCAGACTTTGGGTTTGAAGTTGTTAGTAGTTCTGCCATCTTGGGCTCACCAGCTTCTCAAAGTCTCACTGAAAATGGGGATAACAATGCTTTCTTTGACAACTCGTAGCTTTGTTCTGAGAATGTTATGAGACAATAGAGTCAGAGTATTTGTAAAATGGGAAGCCACACAAAATAATGAGGAGGTTGATGCACTGAATGTTTTGTTTGATCCATTTTATGTATCTTATATATTGGCACATCATGCCTCATTCTTCAATGTAGAGAATGTATGTTGGCTTTACTTTTCATTTAATTATCACTTAAGACACGCTGATATTGGTGGTATTGCTGGTATTCTAATTAATAAAAAAGAGTTTAAATATGAAGAGAGGAATAATGAATAGAGCAAATGGTGACAAGATGAAAGTTTTTAGTCAGGTCCCTGGCTGGCTCTAGTTACCATGCTCATAACTAAAGTGTTAGTTCTAAGGAGGTCTCTTGTGATGAAAGGAATACTAAAGAATATTTGTTTCATAAAAGAGATGACATAGTCATAATGACTTCCTGGGTCTGTGCTCCCTTTGGATAGAAACGTTCTAATGGCAGAGCCCTTGGAGAGAGTCACTGGTTTGTGATGATATATAAAAAGCTAGCTCTTTATTCATAACTATAAAAACTCCATATTGGGAGAGATTATTTTATATGTAAAATTAATTGGTGTAACTCTTTAGGTACTTCTGCTAGTATTTCTACCACTGTAAGAGTAGATCGTGCTATTTACCTTCTTACCCAGATTGGGAGTCTCTTGAGCAATATGGCTTCTGGGCTAGATAGCTAGATAGCCCCAGTTTATCAACCCCAGTAATGGGGGGCTCATCACTTTGGGAGGCAGTTCCTCTGAAAGCACTGTCCTTTGGTAATTGTTCAAATGAAACACCACAGTTGGTCCTTTTTGTCCTAGTTCTATCCTCTGGGGCATGACAGGGTCTATCTGCTTCCTCCCTGGCTCAAGGGTAGGGTTTATAGAAGAGCAGCTATCCTTTGTAGACATTTCCTTCCTCTCCCTGACTCTTACTTCCTTCTCCCTTTTCTGTTCCCCTGATGATTATAACAAATCATAATGATTCAATCATATTTTTCTTTTTCTGCCAACTCTTTCCTCAGATATCTCCTGTGGTTTTACCTCAAGTTGGAGAAAGGCAGTGTCCTGAGCCTCACACTTCAAACAGTATTTCCACTCACCCTTCCTACAAAGATTCCCTGGGGTCTTCCAACTTGAGCCAGCATATTTAGGATGTCTCTTGAATCAATTTTGAATGTTTCTGAAGAAGTGATGGATGGTAAATATTTACATGTGTTTTCATTGTTAAAACTGATTCTCCAATAGTGTGTTTCTAAAGGTACCAGTTGAAGAAGATCAAATTAGCCCTTAGAGTAGTTATAAGCTTCTGGTGAGTAGGGACTTTGTGTCCTCTCTGACTCCTTCACCACAGTGCATGGCACATGGTAGGTGCTCAATTAATGTTGAATGAATAAATGCAAAAAGTAGGCAAAAGAAAATTTCTACACAAGTACTTGTATTCTTGAGGACAAGAACAAGGTCTTAAACATCTCAAAGACACTTGGGATAATGGGAAAGCAGCAGGATCTGGTTTCCCTGTGCCAGGAAGGAAAAAAATCTTGATGAGAGAAGTTTCTTTCCATAACATGTAGCCTCTTCGGGGCATTGGAGGTAGAGCTAGGGTGGATTTGAACTGAATGCTTCTTCCTTGGGCAAGTCAGCCAATGAAAAGAAATTGATAAAAAAATAATCACAAATGAAGTCATGTAGTAAAAAAATCCCCATATAGAGTGCTACTGGGCACAAAGTGCTCTGTGACTGTTCCTTGCAAGGAGTACAGGAGTTCATTTCTGGTCATTGTAAACATGTCTCCCCTCTCCTTTTGAGGTCTCTGGTACTCTATGGTGAGGGTATCTAATTATCACCCTTGCCCTAATCTAGTGAAATTGCTCCATTTAATGTAAGTCCTACTCTTCAAGTGTGTTGATCACCGGAGAGATCAGTGGAGTGTGAATAATGACAATAAATAGAGTACCCTGGGAGGGGTGGCGGTGTTCCTTCAATGACAGGCTCCAAGTCTTATGAATTTCTTAAACAAATGAAAAAAATCGTTTTCAACTTTTTACTTTGCCAAATAATGAGATTAAAATCCTCTTCAAATTATGATATTCGTTTATTATTATTTCACAAAGAATTGGACATTTTGGTATAAAAAGTAGTGTAGGACATAATTATTTTAACAAAGGCCAATTCTTTAAACAGAATAAATTCAGCTTTATGAAAATATCACTTTTTTTTTTCATTTCACTGCAGCAAAATGTTTGGCCTAGACTAGTAACTATAGGGCAACAACTCAGGTGTTGAACTGGGTGGCTGGGAGGCATACTGGGGGCAGAGATTCTAGGGCTCATGGGACATCCTTTGGATGGGGGTGTGGCTAGTCAGCCAGCCGTCTGAGCTAACAGGGATTTGTACATAATTGTGGACTTGATGAATTGTACAACACTTCTCTGAGCATATGTTGTTCCAATTAGAGATGTCATCACAATTACCCTGCTAAGGGCAGGTCATGTCCGGTGAAAGATTTTGAACCTGGAGAAATATTTAAGACATCGCAATTCACCTGGGGGGATAATTCTGTGGTCCTCTCTGGAAGACTGTGTTTTTGAACCAAATTTAAATCGTTCTTTTCGAAGTATTCTATTATTAGTGTTTTATTTTCCTTTTTTTGAGGAAGAGCCACATTAAGTTATTTTCATGTTTCAGGTATAATCCAGGTGACCTGACTGTAGTGGTTAAGATTCCTGGCCATATCGTAGTGGTTAAGATTCCTGGTGATAGACAACAAAAGCCAGCTTGTGTTAACTTAAGTAGATACGGACTTTTTTTTTTTTTTTAAAGTAGCCTCCATGCCCAGCGCAGGACTTGAACTAACAACCCTGAGATCAAGACCTAAGCTGAGATCAAGAGTCTGACGCTTAACCAACTGAACCACCCAGGTGCCCCAAAGTCTTTTATTTGTTGTTGTTGTTTTTTAAGTAATCTCTGCACCCAACATGGGGCTTGGACTCATGACCCTGAGATCAAGAGTTGGATGCTCTACCAGCTGACCCAGCCAGGCACCCCTAATAAGGAAATTTCTTTGAAGGACATTGCGTAGGGACCAGAAATGACAGGATATCTAAAGATCCAGGTTTGGGGCAAGGACAGGAATGTAAGGAGACCTGGAAATGGGACCATAGCCAAAGTCATACCCATGCCAGAAGCACCACAGCTTGGGTTCCCAGTGGGACTGTGTGTTGGTGCCACCTCTCCCAAAATGAATCTTTCCTACTTTGCTTCTTTGTGTCATCAGATTAGGGCTTACAGATGAGGGCAGTCAGACTGGCTGAAGTCACATAAAATTTGGCACTAGAGCATAGGGGTAGAGAAGGCAATTATTTTTTGACTCGAAGGCTCAGGGGAATCCCGCAAACATTGGAAATGGGACTAGGCAGCCAAGGAGGTAAATATCCACACATGACCATGGAATAAGGCCATGGTCTTATTCCATTTTGTGGCCAAATCCTTAGAGGACAAATCCCCATCCTGTTTGTTAAGCCATTTACCAGACTCTTCAATCCACCTATCCCTGGAAAGTTTCAGGGCATGTGTCCCTGCTTCTCAGATCTTTCTGGTTATTCCTTGCTCCCTCAGCCCACAGTCTGGCTGTGGGTCTTTGTTCCTTTTTTTAAAAATATTTTATTTATTTATTTGAGAGAGAGAGAATGAGAGATAGAGAGCACAAGAGGGAAGAGGGTCAGAGGGAGAAGCAGACTCCCTGCTGAGCAGGGAGCCCGATGCGGGACTCGATCCGGGGACTCCAGGATCATGACCTGAGCTGAAGGCAGTCGCTTAACCAACTGAGCCACCCAGGCGCCCTGTGGGTCTTTGTTCTTACCTTCAAAAGATCATCCCTCCCACAATGATGGTTGAGATGAGGCTGCAAAATTTAAGAGATTTAACTACACACTTGAGACTAATCAAAGTGATTGTAATTGAGAAAATCTAAATGGATACCAGACATGGCTGCTCTTTGCGTGAAGCCCCATCCATGGGCTACTATCTGTGACTCTATTGCCGGCTCCAGACTGCAGCCTATTGCCCATTCCTGTTCATCTTCCTGCCCTTGAGTTTGTTTCTCGTTTTTCCCCGAAAGGATATAATCTATGAGATGAAACTTGGCCAAGAGAGATAACAAGCTAGTGCATATGTAGAGATCATTACCTTCTCAGTTCTTACATATCAACTCAAATAATCTTCAGGTAGCCCCATGAGGAGGACTGCTTTCCAATTTTACAGATGAGAAAACTGAGGCACAAACATTGGTAAACTGTGATAAAGTCACATAGCTAATAAAGGGAGGAAGCTCGGATTTGAACCTAGGTATAACTCCACGATCTTAGCGTAAACCACTAAACTAGGCTGCTTTCTTTAAAGATACTGATCACAACAACCAGCTCGAGCTGTTCAGCAGCACTGAGTCTGTCATCTCCCTTTTGGAATAAGATCTTTGCTTTACCTTTGTATGAATGAAAAGTTCATTGAAAAGATTTTCTTAAATCATAAGAGAAGTTTGTACCCAAAGAATTTAAGACTTCCTCTCTAGAAAAGTAGAAAAACTACTTGCAGACATAAAAGTAACAGCTTCCTTCACCTTCAGCCAACAATGCTTCCCCCACCAAAAAATATCATGGGCTCCATTGGGAGTCATAGCGCCCTGTTAAACAAAGTAGGCTTCTCTGCAAAAGGCACATGCAGAAACCCAGAAGATGCACAGCAGCCTTTATGCAGCCAGAAGTCAAGATAGAAATGAGACATGGCCTATTTCACTAAAGTGCTTTTATTTATTTGAAGAGCAAAAATTTCTGTCCCTGACATTTCCCTTTTGTGTGTAGTACTG
The DNA here is from genome assembly GCF_037043125.1 of Eumetopias jubatus. Lineage (NCBI taxonomy): Eukaryota > Metazoa > Chordata > Mammalia > Carnivora > Otariidae > Eumetopias > Eumetopias jubatus. The sequence goes on along the minus strand of NW_028274814.1, from coordinate 71,793,493 downwards.
ATTGCTGGAAGTTTTATGCTTAAGCCCACTCATGTGCTTGCATTGAAATATCACCTTGCTTTGGTGATTTAATACATTTAGATACTAATACATGCATATGATTTATCAATTTGAAATCACCATGCTGAGTTCTGAGTGTGACATGTAGCTCCATGCCAAAGTACCACCAGCAGAAAAGGTCTTTGGGCTGGGGGAGAAAACCAGGGAGTCTGAACAAATCTCTCCTTTTATCTTTTTATCTTTATCCTTTGATTAACAAACACTGAGTTGCATGTGAAGCTGTTTAAGATTCTCCATTCTGTTTAAATTTTGAGAACAGGCTTTTACATTTGTTTTTAAAAGCCCTTCTTTCTTGGATGGGTTTCTTGCTTTAGTGTGAATAGTGGTCCTGGCCTCTTTGAAATCCTTTGATCATATTAATGTTCAAGTGGGCCCATAAATGAAAGGATTTCAGAGGGGCTGGTGGCTTCTCATTAATCCCACACAGCATCCATCCCATTGCAGCCGTCAGAGACAATTCATGGAGGGAACCTGGCATTAAGAGGGGAAATGAGCACACTTCTCGCACTTGATAAAGATCTGCATTAACTGTATAAAAAATGTGCTAGGCACCATGGTGATGACTCTGACAACATAGTAGCAATAAAACAGATGATTAAAAATGAAGAAGACTGGCACTTTTAAGTAATTGGGAGCAGAGCTCTTAACCTTTGTGGTCATATACATATTTGTCTCGAGATATTGAGCTGAAAGTCATTATTTGATGGTGTTTTGGTAGCTCTTGGAATTTGTTTTATGAGAAGACACCGAGTCTAATTCCGTGTTTGGAGCTGGGCTCGATACGTCGTTAAAGTTCTCTAAATGTTTGCAATTATCGCAGTTATTTAGAGGACTGTGTGGTCGGCGGAGGCGGGCAGGATACCCAGTTCATTGTCTGGTTCCAGGTTGCTAGGTTCCACGTTGCTAGGTTCCACTCAGGTGTCGGCAGCAGGTGGATGTGCAAGCTCTGAAACAGCCCATAGGTCCTGGTCCAACAAATGCTCAGGTCTCCAGGATCTCCTGCATATTGTCTCACTTTGATAGAGCCAACTCCTCTCCTTTCTTCTCAGCACCTTTTAGCTATGTTTTATTTGTCCTGTTTTTATTCATTTCAATAAATACTTAGTGGGGGTATTTTCTAAGCCAGGCACTGTGTGGTGAGTTGACCATTCAGTGATGAAGAACAAACATGTTTCTGTCTTCATGGAGCTAGTGTTTTCTCCTGAGGATAAGTCAGAACTATTAAAAATGACTTAAAGAAAACATTTAGGTGACACAAAACACCTTATTTAACGCTTCATGAAGTGGGCAGTCTCTATTCCAAAGGCTCTAGAGAGGAGCAAAATGGGGTGGAAGGCAGGAAGCATTTATAGGATAAAGAATGAGGAGCAAGGAAGAGAAAAACAGAAAATGATGAAGGAATAAAGAAGTAAGTATGGAGCTCAGAATTGCCTTGGCGTTTGGGGATTGACTGACCGGATCTACTGTGTTTCTAGTCAAGCAGAACATTTACAGGGACACAAAAGTTATCTCAGTTTTGGTTTGCTGACGTGGCACCCTGGGCAGGGTCAGCTCCATCTTGGATCTTGAAATTTATTTCAGGCGAACCAAAGAGGATTATTCAACCATGTGTACCTTGGAATAGGGTCAGATTGAGAAGTATTTTAGTCTGCATAGCTGTCTCATATTTAGATATGCTCATAGAGACAAGTTCAAACATAACAGACTTACCTATAAATCTTTAATTTTTAGATAGTAGACCCCATAAATCAAGAATCTACAGATGTCAGATTTTTAGGAGGTAAAAAAAATCTTTCTGGCTTGTCTTTGTCTCCCATTTAAGAACAACCACTTTCTTCACTAAAAATGAGACAGATGATAATTACAAATGATTTCCCAGGCTGACACACCTATCTACCAATAATGCTGTCCCCACAACCTTCAAGCCCTTGAGGATGGGGTAGGATGTAGGATAAAAAACTCAGAACTCTTTAATCACTGGAATTTTGGGGCACCTGGGTGGCTTGGTTAAGCGTCTGCCTTCGGCTCAGGTCATGATCCAAGGGTCCTGGGATTGAGCCCCGCATTGAGTTCCCTGCTCACTGGGGAGGGAGTCTGCTTCTCCCTCTCCCTCTCCCTCTGTATGTATGCCTTCTCTCTCTCTCTAGCTCTCACTCTCTCTCAAATAAATAAATAAAATCTTAAAAAAAAATCACTGGAATTTTTGTCAGTTTGAGAACAGTAGTTTGTAGCATTATTGAGAATTCTTAGGAACTTCATCACCACATTAAGAAACAATACTTACTCTGGCCCTGCTGATGTCTAAGGCTCAAGTCGGTTGAAAGAACTACTTTGCCTGGTTCCATTGGATTTTGCCACCCCAATGTGTGGAAGAATTACCCAAAATATCCCCCAGCAGAGAGAAGAGCAGAGGGAAATTGCTGAGAGAGTTAGATCCAAAGAGCGAAGAAGGAGGTGTCCTGTTGCCTGTCTCAGCCCTTTCCAGGGGAAGTGCCTTTTCTCTTTGTGCTCAACCACTCCAAACCTGAGGACGTTCCACTCACTAGACTGAATCCTAATGCCTTGTCTTGGAATTAGATCAATCCAGGGAAGGATCCTCCTTCTTGGAAGAGGAGTGGGTAAGAATGAGAGGGTAGGAGTCTTGAGTTTTCCCTGGAGGCCAATCAGCTAAGTCATCTAAACTAATACTGAGTGGGGATAATTAATAAATTTTAACACGATTTCTGAAAGTTTCTCACATGGTCTGGTTCAGTGATTTCTAAACTGTAGGATACAACCTATTTGTGGGGTCATGAAATCAATTTAGTGGGTCACAGCCTGCATTCAAAAATAAAATGGAAAATATAACATACTGAGTCAAGATATAAAATAAATCTTTTTTAGTTGATTGTAGTAAAAAAAGTTTGAAAGGCACAAACAGTTCTGATCTATGTGGGCATCTGGTAAAAGTGATAGATGGCAAGCAAGTGTCAGAGTAGGTGAAATAACTGGTGGGTGCTTCCTTCTTTTGTTCTCTTTCTTTATAGGTTTAAATGCTATTTGGTCAGCTATAGAGCTACTTAGCTTGCTATTGACAAAGGGGAAATGGAGCCTTTCTGATGCTGTTTAACTGGGACCAATATTTCCAGCTCTGCCATTATCTTAGAATCATTTCCACTTGACTTTTTTTTCATTATATTGATAATCTTGGGAAAAAAAAAAAAAAAACTCCCCCCAGCCATAGACAAGTATCTTATTGACTCTCCAAAGACTGCTGGCATGATAACAGCAGAAGCTCACTGGCTCCAAGCACTATCAACGACAAAAAACCTCAAAAGCAATACTATCCTTGCCTACGCCCTGCCCCCACCACTATTTTAGTACCAGCTGATTTAGGTGTTTGATTCATACAAATTGAATGAATAACAAAATACATGGTCACTACCTCGGGGGGCACTTACTCTCTACAAATGTCAAATTAGGGTTTAGAAATGTTGAAAGAATTCTATGAATCAAATTTTATCAAAACAATTTATGGAATAATTTAGTTCTAGTTCTGTTATTTTCTTTATCACTGTCCTTTCTTCATTTTGAAGGTGAGGGAACTGGGATTGAGACAGAATGAGCAGGGCAGGAGAGAAAGCCCTGTATGTAAGTCTCGGACCCTGAGGAACGACATAGGACCTGTCAGATCCCTAGGGAGTTCTGAGAAGCTGGAGGGGCCAGCAGAAAGGGCAAAAACCCAGGACAGTAGACCCTGAATATAGATATAACCTGAGTGTTCTTATGTCACTGATGTTCCATCGCTTTCTAATACAGACAATTTCCTACATGTAGAGTACTTCATAGCTGAATTGTTCCTTCACTCTCCACAGTGGTGGACACAAGTTCAAGTTGATGATCAAATGTGCAAGACACAGTTGGCTTTAATCTACTACTACATTTATTTAGCTTTATGGAAGAATGCAGAGCAGGGATCAGCAGCAGAGCATCTTCAGTCCTCTGGAAGTCCCTGTAGCTATCCAGGCACACGGTTTCGGTTGTCTCCTCCCCACATAATTTCCCACCACCCTGTTAGACCATTCTAAGCACCCAGGCCCACAGGCCAGCTAGCAGCTCCCCCAGCCCACGGGCTGTCCTCTGGATCAGGGCTTGCAGAGCTAACAGGACAGACACAGGACAAATTCCACCTTTATCCCAACTTTGTAGCTTCCACACAAAACCAAACCAAACCAATATTAAGAGAAAACAGATTAAGAGGTCATTTTCCAGTTTGGTGTTAATCGTTTTCTCACTTCCTGGAAACTGGGGGCTCCAGGGTACAAGAGCTGGGTCATTTTACTGAAAAGTATTATTTGCCTGGAATCCCTGATTTTCTGGATTGTCAGGTAATTAGCCTACAGCCTCATAAGTTATTTTTGGCATGTGCAGAATGCAAAGGAATATTCCTACCAGTCATTAATCTGCTGCAGTTTAGCCTTCAGCATGACCAGCAGGGAAGAATGAGGGCCGTCAGGAAGGGGTGAGGGAGGAGGGCTCGAGAAAGGAGCCCATGCCAGGTGGAAGTCACCTCCGTCCTCCTCTGTGGTGGATGCAGCAGCCCTGCACTTCCAGGTGCACGTAAGGGAAGCCGCAGCCCTGGGCTGGTTAGGGGACAATCAGAGGTGAGCAGACCCATGTGACACTTAGAGGTCACGTGCCCGGCTTCCTGAAGTGACCATCCTGTGGGAGGAAAGGAGAGTAAACAAGAGCCATGGTAGATTTGTTCTTGTAGCTGCCGAAGAAAATTTCACTGTTTAGAAGAAAGCGAATGGCCAGGGGAGAAATGATTCTTCAAATAAAGGAAATAAGGAAAGAAAAAAACCAGTGAGAGCTGTTTCGGTGGCTGTAAAGACATGGGATGAAGTGGAAGGAAACTAACAGGACTCCTATGAAAGACTTACTGACAAGTCATCAGAAGTTGGGAGAAATCTAATCTAGTGCCAACAGCTGCTAAGATATTCTGTCATTTCCATTGCTTTATCTCAGTCTGTAAACATTTAAGTCCAATGATGCCAAAACAGGATGAGGATACAAATTTGGCCCAGGATGTCAAATTACTCCTCTGTTAAAGCAGCTGAACCCAAAGCAGACTGACTCGAAGGCCAGTATCTCCTTGTCCAACTTCTAGCAGGGGATCCAAGGCCATATGCTGTGGTTAAAATTGAACAGCCTGAGGGCAGAGAAAAAGCTCTTTGAGATGACGGGATATTGATGTACAATGTTTCATAATGTATTCTGGGAAGAAAGAAAGCATTATTAAGAGGCCAAGAGTGGAGCCTGCAGGGGGCGCAGTGATGTCATGGTAGAAGGTGCCAAGATCACAGTAAAACTTCAGACTGGAAAAGGCAAATATACAAAATACACTTTAAAGGTATCATCTTTACTTAGATGTTTAAGTGGAGTGGTTGCAATGCATAAATGGAGAGAGTCTTGTCATTACCAGCTTATAGCCAAATATAGGGCAAAGCATACACCAACTTGATATGTCCAAAGGAAACTGTGTATATCTTGTGATATCAGGATCTAGCAGGAGCATTCCTCTGCCCCTCCCAGATGTCTCTCTCATCGATATAGGAAGTCTACAAATCCCAATTCCGCATATGCATTCTTCAGGTGTCTAGAACAGAGTCTTGCCCTTAAAAAGGGTTGACTTCTGTTAAAGAAAGGTATCTTATAAGCTTGCAAAATAATGTTGGGAACCACCATCGATCATTTACATCTTTAAGTAAATATCTGTATCAGTTAGGAATAATTTATGTCTAGAAGCAGCAAAATACCCAACTGATAATGTAAATAATATTAAACTAATATTTATTGATTATTTAACTGTGGTTTGCAAAATAGACTGTGTTTACATGCTATTTAACTGTCACAACAACCTTATGAAGTGTTATTATTATTGACATATTTTGGATAAAGAAATAGGTACCAAGAGGTTGAGTGATTTGCTCAAGTTCACACCATTAGTAAATTACAGATCCAGAATTCAAGTTTAAATAATAGAGACAATTGTTTCACATAAGAGATCTGGAAAGCGGTGAACCTATGGTTGGTTCATTCAGAGGATCTATTGAGTCAGGACATCGGGTTGGTGTCCCTGATACTCTCCTGACTCTTTCTTCAGACTCACAGCACAGCCGCCATGATTTCAAGCAGCACATCCTCACAAAGCTATTTCTCAAGCAGGTGTCAGGGGGAAGTTGAAAGAAGGTGCCAGTAAAGACAGAAAAGACAGAATGGGGAACTGGTTCATGTCAAAGAAATGTCCCAACTTTATGTATTTTAAAAACAGGGCCAACTTTGACTACGGTAAGCAGTCTGCCCGTTCCAGGTAGCAAACCTTGACATGCTCCAAAGATGGAAGACCGTGAAGGCGGGAATGCTGAGGCTCTTCACACACCACCTGATACAGTACTATTACAGCACCTGTGTATTGTAATTATTTACTTGTCTGGTCTCTCCTGCCAGACTGTGCCCTTCTTATAGCTAGAGATTGAGACTTGGTCACCTTTGTAGCCTCTGACACATGGTGGGCTGTTCGTCAGAATGGGCTCCATTGGAGTTCTGGAGTCTGCCTTATTCCATTCTCTGTACTGGTTGGACTGATGACTCCTTATTACTGTAGATAATCAATCAAATATCTGGATATTTTAAGCAAAAATAGAAGATGTAGTCTTACAAGATTGACAGGAAGAATGAAAAATCAGGGCTGGGAGGCACAGGCCCAGGCAGGTCCATGGGTGTCTTTAGTAAGACCTGTTTAGTAGTCTTCCCCGCTGGGGCCTAGAATGAATTAACTCCAGTGGTTTCCCTGGAGTCTGAGGCCCTGTGGTAATTCAGATCCCCAGGAGAGAGATTGAGCGGAGCTTTGCCTATGGCTATCCCCTGATGATACTGAGAGGAGAGACTCAAATGGAAGAAACATCCCGAAACTCTTGGCTTGAGTAATGGGAAAGCCAGCATACAGTTAGAAAGGAGGAAATGAAGCCTGAGCATCTGAAGCACGCTTCAGTAATTTTCTTAATTGAGCAATGGATAAGATGAAAAACATTAGCTCGGATTTGGCCCCATACACGAGACAGACTGTTGTGGTGGAAACAGCTGCAAACATGTCATAATAGCAGCTTAAAGCAAAGGTGTTGGGGTCAGAAAAAGTGGGTGAAAAATCCAGTTCCATCACATGGATTGTGGGACCCAAAGCAAGTCATTTAACCCATCTCACGCTCAGTTTCTTACTTTGTAAGAATAGAGATTCACAGATTTTTGGTCAAGATTAAATGAAATAATGTGCATGAAGGACTTACCCAAGCACCACCCCTAAGTGCCAGAATTATTATTAAAACTTCGTTAGACTGTCAGCTCTGAAATCTGCTGTCATCTGTCACTGCCTGTTCCTCAAAATGACCAGGATGAACAACAAGCCTTCTGAGCTGTTGCCCAGTTGATATTATACATGCGGACACATTTGTTTTAAGGAAGACTTCATTAATGATTTCTTTATGAATAAGTGCACAATTCATCTAATACATAGCTTCCATGTCATCTCAAGGAACACTGCCATCCCTGAATGAGTGCCTTAAGCCCTTCCTAGAAGCTTGCAGTCTGTTGCCATGGAATAGCTCTTTGAAGGTTCAGGAAACTATAAATGACACATGCCCCATGGTGGAAATGAAGATGGGGCTTAGAGGCACACCACAGTAGCATGTAAGAGGAAGTTATAGTGAACATAATTGCAATCAGCCTCCTGCCTAAGTATATTAGAACCTGTGATAGCTTAGTTAGCATTACACCTGTTAAGACATACCACCATTTAAATCATATCCCTTGATATAAAGCAACAACACATAATGAAACCCTAGTTAGAAACCATAGTTAGAACATTGCAATACCTTTCTTTCTTTCTTCTTCTTCTTCTTTTTTTTTAAAGATTATTTATTTATTTATTTGAGAGAGAGAGCATGAGCAGGGGGAAGGGTAGAGAGAGAAGCAGACTCCCTGCTGAGCAGAGAGCTTGTTGTGGGACACGATCCCAAGACTCTGGGATCATGACCTGAGCCCAAGGCAGATACTTAACCGACTGAGCCACCCCGCAATACCTTTCTTAACTTGATTTCCTGCCTCTAGTCTCCATATTAAGCAATGTCAAGCACAGACACCAGCTTTTCTTCATCTCTCTTTGTCACAGATATTCAGTTGTTCTCAATTGCCATAAAATAAGTTCCATCCATCAGTTCATTCTTTCAATCAACATTTATTAAATTCCCACTCTGTTCCAGTGCACCAGGTACCAGGGATACCAAGATGACTAGAATATAATCCTTCCTTCCCAGGAGTATATAGAACAGTGGGAGGACATACCTGAAAAAAAATGGCAATGCACCGAGGAAGCATTTTAATAGAGTTATGCACAATGTCTTATGGGAGCAGAGAAGAGGAAGAATTTATTTCTAATCAGGCAGGGTAGAGGTGGCTTCCAGTCCAGGAGAGGAGGGAAGGAAGGGAGGAAGGAAGGGAGGGAGGGAGGGAGGGAGGGAGGGAGGAAGGAAGGAAGGAAGGAAGGGAGGGAGGGAGGGAGGGAGGGAGGAAGGAAGGGAGGGGGAGGGAGGGAGGGAAAGGAGGCAGACTTTCTAAGAAATAGAAGGCATAGAACTCAAAGGCAGAGGACTGAAGGAGAGCATGGTGCCTTTAGGCATCTGCAGTAGTGTGTCGTGGCTAAAATGCAGGGAGCATAGGAGGTGAACAAGATAGGCAGGACATAAGATTGGGGAAAGGCCAAACCCTGAAAGGATTTACATGCCAAACAGAGTGTGGGTTGTGTTTTTAGAAATGGTAAAGTGCTTAAGTAGTGGCTGGGTGTGATTTATGTGCAGAAGAGCCATTCTGGTGGTGGTGGGAAGGGGTAGCAAGGAAGTACAATGAACAAATAGAGATGACTTAAAACAAAGCTGATGTAAGTGCTCATGGCAATTGCTAAAAAAATATTTTAGAGCACAAAGAGATTATACTGGAAAATCATAAATTTCCATTAATGGGAAATGGAGACATACACCATACTATAATCATATGATGGAATATCATACAGCAGGTAAAAATGGTTGAACTATAAGTATGTGAAAGTGGATACACTTCAAAAACATAAGAGAATAACAAGTTGAAAATGGATATCGATAGGGTTAAACACCATTCACGGGACTCAGCACCCAAGAAACCCCTCCTGCAACTTCTTTTCCAGTCACTACCCTTTCCCACCCCACAGGGGTAACCTTACTCTGACTTCTAACATAAAAAAATAATCCTGGATTCAAATAACATGTCCAATTTTGCCGGACTCTTTTCATTCGGCATTGTTGTAGTTTTTTTAAATTCTTGTTTATTTTTGTGACTGCTTTGCACAATCCAATTTCATGGGGCTTATTGATCTATTCTATTGTTGGTGAACTTACGAGTTTTTCTGGGTTTTGCTATTATAAATAACGCTGCTGCGAATGTTCTTGTGTAAGCTTTTACGTGAATGTATGTATACATATTGGTTAGATATATGCCCAGGAGTAGGGTGGTTGGTTCACAGGGTAAGGTCATCTTGAGCAGATACTGCCAAATAGTTTCTTGATGCAATTGTACCCACGGGTAGGTGACAGTGGCAAGCTGCCCTACATGCTTGTCAACACTTGGTTTTGACTGCTGTTTCGTTTTAGATATTGTGGTGGTTGTTCAGTGATACTGGATGGTGGTTTAATTTTGCAATCCCCTGATGAGTGATGATATTGAACACCCCTTCTTCATATTTATACTGGTCATTTGGTTACATTCTTTTGTGAAGTGTGGCATATTTGAAAAACATTGCTGTAGCTGCTGTGTGGGAAACAGATTATACAGGGACAAGTATGAAAGTTTGGAGGCTATGCTAATAATCCGGGTGAGACAAAATGATGGCTTGGGCTAGGGTACTATCAGTGAAGGTGGTAAAAACAAAGGGTCAGATTCTGGATCCAATTTGAAGGTGGACCAGACCACTTGCTCTGATGATAGTCATGACCTGCCATGGTCTGGAAATAATATGAGTATTAAAATAATGATGTTGATAGCTCAGGAAAAGAAAATTAACCTGAGACCCACCACTTATTCTCTGCATAATTCTGGGTGAGTTGTCTGGTCTCTCTATGCTTCCATTTACTCACTTATATATTGGAGATAATAATGGCATATACCTCAAAGGGCTGTTGGGAAGATTGAATGAGTTAGTAGTCTTTAGAATTGTGTTTAGCACATAGTAAGTTTTTATAAAAAATACATTATTGAAGTAGAGTTGACATACAATGTTATATTAGTTTCAGGTGTACAACATAGCGATTCAACAATTCTGTGCATTGCTCAGTGCTTACCAAGATAAGTGTAGTCACTATCTGTCACCATACAACGTTATTATATTATTGACTATATTCCCTATGCTGTACTTTTCACCTCCAAGGCTTATTTATTTTATGATTGGAAATTTGTACCTCTTAATCTTCTTCACCTATTTCGCCCATCCCTGTACCCACCTCCCCTCTGGCAACCACCAGTTTGTTCTCTGTATTTGAGAGTCTGTTTGTTTGTATTCCACATGTAAGTGAAATGTGGTGTTTGCTTTCCTCTGTCTGACTTATTTCACTTAGCATAATACTGTCTAGGTCTATAGTAAGTTCTTAATAAAAGTTAGCCTTTATTTTACCTTGGATTAAGTTGACTAATATTACTTCCAACAAAAAGGCAAAACTGAAAGAAAAATTACTTGAGATACAGACTCAGTCAATGTACAGAACTCCAAAGGACAAATGAATCCACAGTTGAATAAATGTGGGAAACCATGAAGGTTGCTGAGGGCTCATCTGTTTGGTAGTGAGTGGAGCTTATGGTATATAAGGATTAATTCCAAACCACCTAGGCTGTCCCAGCTATAAAGACCTCATTAGGCCAGAGATGGCATCTAAGGCTTTATTAGTTTCTGTGATGGAGACATCTTAAATGGATGTGGTCTAATTGTCCATTTTTTATCTTTTTGGGTTTGACAAGTATGGGTGCTTGCGTGTATGCTTGGCAAACCTCTCTTTATGCAAGAGATTTTTTTGAAAAGTGGTGTTCACATTAATTTTTTTTAATAAACAAAATACTTAAATGATCTTTCTTAACTCTCACCCTTTAACAACACTGAAGCAATTTTTTTCTAATATGTCAGTTATCAAGGTTAGATAAGGAGGGTTCGTTTGGGTGCTCTGAAAAGTAAATTAGGAAAAATCTATTGCTTTATTCAGATTAGAAGCTACAGTTTTCTAAAGACTATACTCTATGGCACCTTGGTTTGTGGGAGCAGTGTGTTCTGTGGTGGGACCTGTTGGTTATCAGGCTGTGTGACGCACGAAAATCCGTAACTAAGCCAGTCCTTATAATTAAACACGGTCCCCCCCGTTTAGAGCGCAAATACTCCAGAGGCAACACATTCAGTCCCTACTGCCTTGAAGAGACAGGGTTATTTGGGTTGCTTCCTGCTGTGACCAGAGGGACTGGGCATGGAGATTGCCTTGAGACCTAAGGAGAAGAAAAGTGTTCTGGAAAGTGGGCTGGAGTTAATGAGGAGACTGTGGAGAGGACTGCCCTGGGGCTCCAGGACTAGCTTCATTGCTGCCCCCCCACCCCAGTGGCTGGGACTACCCTAGCTGCGCAGGAGGGAGGGATCAAGGAACTTCCCCAAGTCCCCTAAAATCTGCATTACCTTAAGATTAGGTTCTCATTGATATAATCCCCCAGTGTAATACATTTATTTATTCCCAGCTCATAAACACGACTGAAAAGAAATCTCTATATACAGCTCAAACTCATTTCTTGCTGAGTCTCCTGTGGATGCATGATCCGTGTAGTTCTTTCTTTCTTTCTCTCCTCCTCATTGCTCTGTCAGAAAGCTTATTAATGTACGTATATTCCTGGCTTTTCTCCTATATGGGTGATTCAGAAACAAATTGAAATGTCAAGTTCTGTATGGCTTCCTGGTGATATTGAAATCTACCAGTTCCTATTAAATTTCCATCATATAGTATTATTCAGGGACAAAAGATCAATTAATCCCTGTTCTTCTCCTCCTGAAAAACACCAATCACAAGAAACCCTGCTCTGTGAGCTCTTTAATCAATGGAGTCAACAGGGCACAGGAACGTGGGGGAAAATGAGACCTGGGCACAGAAACAGGGGCCATGCTTCTTTAATAACTCTGCATATTACGTGAGGAAGGTAAGTTCAGAAGATTTGATGCAAATCACTCAAGTATGCCATTTCATAAGGAAGAAGAAGTTACTTCCAGATTTGAGTGAAGAGCTTTGGAAAAAAATATATGACTTTATTTTATGCGACATAAGCTACCTTTGTAGAAAGAGTAACCACCCCTCTTATAGCAGGACTAATATAAAAGAAAAAGACTTTTTCATCATTACTTCCAACTACTCCCTTGGCACTTTTACAAGGAGAGCTGGGCAGTAATTGTTTCCGTCTCAAGATAAACGTAACGAGAAGTATCAATAAAAAAGTAATTATCATAATAATTATAATAACCCAAACCAAAATAATAACAATGGAAGTAATAATCATAAAAAATATTATTACATCTTTCTTCTTGAGGTTTTTTACCCACTGAATCTTTTTAATGTGTAGGAGCTGTGGGTTTTCATCCATTCTGCCTTAAGCAGTAATTGCGTTTGATTTGGCCTGCACAATTTTACCCATAATATTAGAAGTAGAAGAGAGTCATGCAGTGTGCTTATTATTGGTTATTATTAAAGATGGGGATCAGTGACTTATCATGCGGAGCCATCAGACTGTCACAAACAACTTCCTTTCACTCACTCTCAGACTGCTGTGATATTCAATCCAACTCTGATTTAAACCTAACGTCTGGCTATTTTAACTGAGAAAACCACTTATTGGTCTCTACTTCCTAGGTCCTGATTTTGGCTTCTATTGTGACTTGTTCTGTTAGCTCTACCCCCTGCATTCGGTGAATGTCATAATCAGAATAGAACTATGCCACTACTAGACGAAATGTATCTTTGTAACAGATATCAACAATTTTCCCCTGTCTGGATTGGCTCCGGTTGGCAAGAGTGTCTATATCCTGGGACCCGGGCCCTGTGGGCCTTGCTGATTGACTTGGGGGTAGGCACGCAGCAGAAGTGATGCCAGTTACTGTCCTTGCACGGATTTTCACATGGTACCGGAGGACAGAGACCCCTCTCTGCCTGTGAGAGCTGCAGGAGCTCTGTTGGCCACCTTCTCTACCATGTGGAGGAAGCTGGCTTCCAGGACGGGAGAAGCAGCTGTGAAAGACAAAGACAAGGAGAGTCTAGGCAGCACTGAACTGGTCTCTGGGTCCCAGAGACAAGCTTTTTTTTTTTTTTTTTTTTGCAAAAGGTTCTGTCCTTCCTGCAATCATAGGAGATTCCCCAGTATACTTTAAACAAATACGCTTTTCCCCACCCACATCTGATTTGGGCTTTTGTCCTTCGTGAGCTGATGAATCTTGATGAGTTGAGTCTTATTCAGGTGCTGGGTCTCCTTGTCATAGGAGTGTGATATACTCCTATGTATGGGTGCAGTGGGTTGCAAGTAATGTCTTCTTAATAAAAATGAACTAAGGCTCATGAATGTTTTATTCCTTTCGTGGATTAAGGCACTGCCAAGGTGATATCTATAATTAACCATCATTTATACTTTCTTACAGTCTCACATGTCTTCTTGGGCGGGAGAGAGGACGGACTTGCGTGGGTGCTCTGGGCATTGTGTGGACTATATTCTGTGTGGCGCACCAGGAAGTTTGCGCCTTGTAGAAAGAGAGATGAAGACTCACTGCTAAGTCCTGCAGCCTATTCTGGGTGCTACAGTTTTCATCCTGTTTATCCACTGGATCCAATTTGATTCACACATAAGAAAGTAAAAATAAAATACAGTGTGGTATGTTGTTATTTTTAGTCTTCCTCACTAAATCCTTAGGCATGTACTTTGTTACATTTGTTACATTTGTTTAAGAGAAATACATGTATTCTAATTCTTTTTGAGGTTTCTCCTTTTTTTTTGCAAAAGGTTTTTGATCATCTGCCAGTTAGCTTCTCTTCCTTTCAGGCTGGTCCAAATTTCACTCATTGCTGGACACAGAATTTGCCGAAATTCTACATTTATTTGTTAAAAACTCACACTTTACCTATGGGGAATTTATTACCATTATTTCTGAGTTTTCTATTTTGCTACCACGTGGATCTGTGCAATGCTGAAATGCTGAAGGTCGCTTCAGTGAGCTTTCTGAAAAATGCCTGATGTAGGTTCTTCAGGCCTGAAGAGAGTTTCTTATCTTATTTTCTGTGATGCATCAGTGGGAGGGCTTACACAGATGGTCTTTGCTTTTGGTGGGAAGTAGAAATCTTCTAGTTTGATGGCTAACAGAAAACGCCTTTTTTTGCAAGAAGTCATTGACTCACTGTTGCATTATTAAAACTTCTCTCTCATCTCCTATCCTTAGTAGCCGGAAATTTACCCAAGGAACTATTTAACATTTGCTTATTTGGAAAAAAAAAAATTGCTTATTTGGGTGTTGCCCAAATCATTAAAAACAAAAACAAAACTGCTTCTCATTAGACATGCACAGTCTAAGGATAAGTAAAATTAAGAAAGTGGCAAGGTATGAGTAAACCCAAAATGAGTTTCCCCGTCCCTCTTTGTCTCTGACCATTGAGGATTTTCTTCGTAAAAGAGCATAATGAATCCTTTCAGATTATAAAGGTTAGTGAGAGAAGGTTGCTCAACACTGGCATTTAACTTGGGCCCACATTGAAAAGAAAATCAATGCTTAGGTGTAATTTAAAATGGCCATCAGATAAAACATTTCTGCTTTTGGCAAGACATCATTATGGACTATTTTTATGAGAGGCCTCAGGTATTGATAAAATAATTGGTATGGTAATGTAAAACGTTTCTTTTATGGGCAGAGGGAAAGCTGTGAAGATTTTGGCCAATGACACGGAAGTGAAGGTGTAATGTAAGATTTCCCAGAGGTCTCCTTTCAAAGGGAAGGCCTTTCACTATCCTATGGCCAGGATCCTGGATGTGATGGCTGTCACTCAGGTGGCTATTTTGTTACCACAAGGATAAAGGGCAGACCTTAGGGAGGTGGAGAGTTAGAAAAAGCCTGGGTCCTTAAGCATACCAGCTCAGGACTGCCTACCTCCAGACTTCTTTACTGTGGTAAGGAAATAAATTCCTACCTTGTTGAAGCCACTTCTTTGGGCCTTTAGTTATATATAGCTAATCCTTATTTTAATGGATACACCATTTCAGTATGGATCTAGACGGTACTTGCCCTGGAAATAATTTTTTTCTTTAGGAGAGGTGTGAGTGTATGTATGTAGGCATGCTGGGTCCAGCACTTACTTACCCCAAGAGTATAAAAACAATGAGGATAAATATAAACATATCTCATTTGCAGAGAGATTGTGAATGGTGCAAAACTTAGGTCACAAAGTCAACTTGGACTGTTTAACTGAAGGCTTTCATGATGTTATTCTCAGTTGACTAACTGAGCCTTTGGGAAAGGTACTGTTGATGGCAATTTTGCCTCGGAATGACCCCCAGGAAGAGAGGGCGGATACTAAAACATAGTTATCCCTTCTGAGTAGAAGATCGAATTTTCCAAGTGTAGTAATGGATGGAGATTTGTACTAGGAAAAATGAAGGATGGATTTGTTTCAGACAGGAGAGAGGAGGTTGATTCTTGAGACAGCTGCAAGTGTGTTAATTATGGCACCCGAGGAAGGTTCTGGCTGTTTGCTTGTTTTATTTTGCTTTTCCTTTGGGATTGTGGGAATAGCGCAGTTCTAGGTTTTTTCTCCCGTTTTGCACCTTCCGTGGTTGACCATAGCTTCTCAGTACCTAAAACCTGTTATTATAAAGACTCATGCTGGCATAGTTGAAAGGAATTAGGGATTAGACTACAAAAAGTGCAGGACTTTCCCGTATCAGCCCTCCAGTGAGGCCAGCACCATCAAGGATAAGCATAGAGTGGGGATTCAAAGTATAAGTATGACGAAGCTGGCAGACACCCAAGGAGAAACTGAGACGATAAGACGGAAAAACTGCTTAGCTGAGCCTCTGGTGGGTATGAGACAAGTACTATTTTCTCCTAGATTTACCAGAGCCATGGACTTTCTTCCTCCCAACTTACAAAAGAAAGTCAAATCTCTCATCCATTCAAATCTTATTGTGATGCATTGCTTGGAATATTGCCCTTGGGCAATGTTCAAGTTCAAACTTTTAGGTCACCAGACAAAGGAACGATTGGAAATTTTGGAGTAGGTATTGAGAAAATGGAAAATCGAATGGCTGATAACACAACTTTTTGTGAGTTGTTTTTTGTGAAGTAAGTATCTGATCTTTGCTTTGAAAAGCACTGGAGGAAAGCCTATTTGAAGTGCCTGACAGTAATCATTTAATCAAAATTAAAACAAATTTGGGTGATAAATCACTGTGGTATTTTTGGCTGATATCCAGCAAAGAGTTTCAAATATTGAGTGAAGTTACTAGAAAAGAACTTCCATTCTCTTCCGCTTACTTTTATCAACATCTGAGTCTGAGTTCTCCAGAAAACAAAGTCTAAAACAAAAATTAGACTTTAACTTTTTTTTTTTTTTTTTTGGTGGGTGGGCAAATTCCAGGTCCTCGAAAGTGAGGGGAACACAGGAAGTGAGGCAGTGAAGGACAGAAAGCCAATACAGGATGGTGCATTGTTTCGTTGGCCACAGTTTTACAAGAAACCCAGTTGGCTACTCAGCTACATGGGACATTTCTGCATTTTTGTAGAGGTCATATAGAGCTACTGTTTCTTAGAACAGTCTGTTAGGAAGGGGGAAGAAAAAGAATTTATCTATGAGCTCCTAGCCCTATCCTGCCTTTCACTGGTCAAGGTTTGCCCCATGGAGTGTTTAACCTCATGCACTTTCAGGTTATGTACCTGCCCTTCTGGGCCACTGCTGAGGAAGCCAGAGGCTCTATGAGGTGGGCAAGGAGTGCTGGAGGTGGGCTGCAGTTGCTACCACAAGCGTAATAAAAGCAGTGCTGAAGCATGGCTTCTGTCCCTGGAGGCTGAGGCACCAGTGGTATTAACGGATGCAGTGAGGATTGGATGGGACTCTCCACGGAGAGTTTGCTGGGCTCCACATTGCCTATTGGAAAGGATAATGGAGGAAGGCTCCTACAGGGGCAATTACTGTGAATGAAATTTCTCAGTAATTCTTTTTTCTTCCTCCTTTCCTTTCCTTTCCTTTCCTTTCCTTTCCTTTCCTTTCCTTTCCTTTCCTTTCCTTTCCTTTCCTTTCCTTTCCTTTCCTTTCCTTTCTTTCTCCCCTCCTCATCTATCATAAAATAATCATAGTTTCATATTTTTATTTATTTATTTATTTGAGGGTGAGAGAGAGAAAGAGAGCATGAGCGGGGTGGAGGGGAAGGGGCAGAGGCAGAGGGAGAAGAAGGCCCCCTGCTGAGCAGGGAGCCCCATGTGGGGCTTGATCCCCGTACCCCAGGATCGTGACCTGAGCCGAAGGCAGACGCTTAACTGACTGAGCCACACAGGTGCCTCCATAGTTTCATATTTTATTAAATCTTAGATACCACTGATTGTTAGATGCACTTACTTTTGTATAATTAAGCCAAGAAAATTCTGTAATTTAAGCTATGATGCTTTTTATCATTTACAAATTTTATTCTATTGCTATTGAAAGAGATCTTTTAGACTTATTTGGATCTTTACCATTAATTATGCTTGTGGATACATGGAAATATGAATGGAACAGTTAGTTATATTGTGATTTATAGTAAGAAATATATACTTGGTATATTTGGTCTTAGTTCACTGTTCCTGGCACAAAAATCCTAAAACTCTTAAAATTTCTTAAGTGATGAGAGCAACAAAGGTGACTTTTTTATGTTAATGAGGTGACTTTTGGACTTTTGGACCATGTAAGGATGGAGCCTGGTTGCCAGGATAGCCCACCATGTGATTAGAGGGTTGGAACTTTCAGTCCCACCCCCTGACCTCTGGGGAGGGGAGAGGGGCTGGACATTGAGCCAATCTCCAATGGCCAATGACTTAATCAGTCTTGCCTATGTAATGAAGCCCCCATAAAAATCCCAAAAGGATGGGGTTGGGAGAACTTCTGGACTGGTGAACATGTAGAGATTTAGGAAAAGAGGCATCCCTGAAGAAGGCATGGAAGCTCTGTGCCCTTTCTCCCTACCTTGCCTTATGTATCTCTTCCATCTGGCTGTTCTTGAGTTATATTGTTTTCTAATAAACTGGTGACCTAGTAAGTGAAATGTTTCTCTGAGTTCTGTGAGCCACTCTAGCAAATTAGTCAAACCCAAGAAATGGATGACTGGAACCTCCAGTCTCTAGCCAGTCGGTCAGAATCATAGGTGACAACCTGGACCTGCGACTGGTGTCTGAAGTGGGGGGAAAGGGCAATCTTGTAGGGCTGAGCTCTTAATGTGTGGGATATATGCTATTTCTGGGGACATAGTGTCAGAATTGAGTTGAATTGTAGGACACCCAGCTGGTGCCCTACACCCTCTCCCAACACACATGTTAGAATTGGTACCAGGACATTTTATTACTAAAACTTGTTAACATTCAGAGTCTCAGTCTTTGAATGCACTTTTTGGCTCAGTTGTGGATGTTTGGGGTTTTCTCATACTCTATTTTTTTTTTTTAAAGAGAGAGAGAGAGAGAGTGAGAGGGAGCACAATAGCAGAGTGAGGGGCAGAGGGAGAATCTGACTTCCTGCTGAGCAGGGCGCCTGATGTGGGACTCCATCCCGGGACTCAGGGATCGTGACCTGAGCTGAAGGCGGACGCTTAACTGACTGAGCCACCAGGTGCCCTCCCATACTCTATTTTCCTCTGAGTCATCAGAGGCATTGGTATAGCATTTCTTAAATGCTATTATCTCTAGAATTTTCTTCCAAGTGACTGACACTCACAGGCATTGCTATCACCTGGCCAGAGTAGTAATTAGATTCGTCTCAATTTCTGAGATGTTCAAATATGAAAAAAAACCAGAGCATAATACTTAGAAATTGTTAGGTATATTTAAGAGCGAAGTAATAATTGTATCTAAAAATGTTACTAGTTCAAACACAATAGAAAGTAGATCCTTTGAAACCATAAAAGTTAGAAAAATATTAATTTCAAACTAAACAAATAGGTGAGGTGGTACAAAATTCCTTTGAAGGACAAATTAGCAAAAAAATGTGACGAGCATCTGGTAGAGAAGGCAAAACATGAAGTGAGGAAAGACTGAAAATTGAGTGACATGGTATTTTGTTTAAATACTATTTACATATTTTGGTTAATTTTTGGTTGGGTATATTGCAGCTGAGGATGAAGTATCAATTATCAAGGTATATGAAAAGAATTCAGACAAATTCAGATGAAGGAAATTAATATATTCAGCCAAGTATTTTCTTTCCTTCCTGCATTTCTCTAAAATGTCTCACTTTCTGTGTGTTTTTGTCAACTTTCATTTGTGCTTCTATGGCTGTTCTGACATTTGACCCCTCCGCATCTTTTAACATCTTCAGCAGTTACTCTAGGTTGATGATTCTAACTTTTTTTTAGATTCGGTCACCCAATTCAAGTCAGCATATGGGCTACTAATTTAAAGCTCATTTGCAAAGTAGAAAATGCAACATCCTAGTTATAAATAATCCTTCACATCACCAACTCAATATTGCAAAGACTGCCAAGTGTACATTTGAAGATATTTTCTGGTGATTTTGACAGACTGAGATTTTAATATCCTTGGGGTATAATCATCAGGGACTAATATAGATGAGACGATGTAAAAGGATCTTCATTAAAGGGAATTTAAATAAGTGAAACATTCCAGTTTAATATTGGGTGACTTTTAAGTAAAGCTAAATGTCTGAGAGCTTTGATTTTTAATATGATATTGTCTTTGAACTTCTAAGTAATCTTGTATTGAGCTATGGCTTTGACTGAGTTTTCAAAATTCTTGCAGCTCAGAAAATAAGGTTTCATTATTATGTTTTTTAATAGATGGTAATGTAACAATTGATTTTTAAAAATGATGCACTCAGGCATATTGGGAAATCAAATATTTTTTTTTCCTGCTGAATCCAAATGGAGGAAGACTTTCTACTTAAAGATCTATTCAGCTTCTATCCTTAAAACTTGTAGGAAACATAAATGAGTTTCTTTTTCTTTAGTCATGAAATCCTATTTACAAAGCAGCTTCTGAATATTTGAACATCTTCTTAAAGAAAGGGGAAATATATGCAGTTTTTGCACGTAAGCAAAATGATATATAAGATGGTTTTGTAAATAATATTGAACTATTATGATTAGGGAGGATAAAAATGTTTCCATCACTGGAAATAGAACTGATAAAATATGGAAGTGTATAGCGGCAGGTGACAAGCTCACTTTGTCTCTGTCCCTCCTTCCATTGAATCTGGCCTTAGTAAGGAAAGTTTGGGGTGGCCTCAGTAGGGAAAGTTCATCTCTCTTCCACTTGGCTTCATCAGATAGATATCTGGCAGCTGAGGCTGGTTCCTGATTGGGGAGCCTAACCTAGTTGAGACTGTAGCTGGAACATGGCTTCCTCATCATGCTCAGGGTGAGCATCTCAGGTGGGAGAGAATGCCAGGAGGAAGTTGTGTGCTTTCTATGATTTTGCTATGGAAGTCACAAAGCATCACTTCTTCCATGGTTAGAGTAGTGACATGCTCCAACCTGGATTCATAGACTTCATCTCTCAGCAGAAGTGTCAGTCCAATGTATTTCTTTCATAGAGATTGTAGATCCTCAGATCTCATAATATATTGCTGTATTCCTAAATTGCCAAATTGCTTTTTGAGCAAAGGTCAAGTATGTTGGTTCCTCTCACTTCTCCAGGAGGGCACAACAGTTCCTGACTCTGCATTTTTGCTAGTAGTATTACAGGTTTTTGAGATTTTTTCTAATTTGATAGTGAAAATGATATTTGTTTTAATTTAATTTGTATGTTTGATTGCTAATGAAGAGAATTTTTTCTTTATATGTGTTTGTCACTTTTCTAAATTGTTTGCTGGCCACTAACTTATAACCAGTATTTTCTTTTAATCTTTTTTTAAAAAAAGTTTTTATTTAAATGCTAGTTAGTTAACATATAGTGCAATATTGGTTTCAGGAGAATTTAGTGATTCTTCACTTGTGTATAACACCCAGTACTCAACACAGGTGCCTTCCTCAATCCCCATCACCCATTCAGCCACCCCCCCACCTCCCCTCCAGCAACCCTCAGTTTGTTCTCTTTAGTTAAGAGTCTGTTCTATGATTTGTCTCCCTTTTTTTACCCCCTTCCCCTATGTTCATTTGTTTTGTTTCCTTTTTTTTTTAAAGATTATGTATTTATTTATTTCAGAGAGAAAGAGAGGGGGAGAGAGAGAGATGGAGAAGGAGCATGATGGGAGGGGGAGGGACAGAGGAAGAGGGAGAGAATCCCAACCAGACTCCCTGCTGAGTGCAGAGCCTGACACAGGGCTCAATCCCAGGACCCAGAGACCATGACCTGAGCCGAAACCAAGAGTTGTATGCCCAACTGACTGAGCCACTCAGGCATCCCCATCTGTTTTGTTTCTTAAATTCCACATATGAGTGAAATCATATGGTATTTGTCTTTCTCTGACTTATTTCGCTTAGCGTAATACACTCTAGCTCCATCCATGTCATTGCAAATGGCAAGATTTCATTTCTAGCCAGCATTTTCTAATTGTTTGCCATGACTTCCTTAGAATTAATGCAAATGGCCCTTTGTCAGATTTTATTTGATAAGTATTTTCCCATTTTTTAAAAAAATTCAATTTCTGAAATGTTCCATGCTCATGGATTGGAAGAACAAATACTATGAAGATGTCAGTGCTACCTAGAGCAATCTACACATTTAATGCAATCCCTATCAAAATACCATCCACTTTTTTCAAAGAAATGGAACAAATAATCCTAAAATTTGTATGGAACCAGAAAAGACCCCAAATAGCCAGAGGAATGTTGAAACAGAAAAGCAAAACTGGCAGCATCACAATTCCGGACTTCAAGCTCTATGACAAATCTGTCATCATCAAGACAGTATGGTCCTGGCACAAAAACAGACACATAGATCAATGGAACAGAACAGAGAGCCCAGAAATGGACCTTCAACGCTATGGTCAACTCATCTTTGACAAAGCAGGAAAGAATGTCCAATGGAAAAAAGACAGTCTCTTCCACAAATGGTGTTGGGAAAATTGGACAGCCACATGCAGAAGAATGAAACTGGACCATTTCCTTACACCACACACAAAAATAGACTCCAAATGGTTGAAAGACCTAAATGTGAGACAGGAGTCCATCCAAATCCTAAAGGAGAACACAGGCAGCAACCTCTTCGACCTCAGCCGCAGCAACTTCTTCCTAGAAACATCACCAAAGGCAAGGGAAGCAAGGGCAAAAATGAACTATTGGGATTTCATCAAGATAAAAAGCTTTTGCACAGCAAAAGAAACAGTCCACAAAACCAAAAGACAACCGACAGAATGGGAGAAGATATTTGCAAATGACATATCAGATAAAGGGCTAGTATCCAAAATCTATAAAGAACTTATCAAACTCAACACCCAAAGACCAAATGATCCAATCAAGGAATGGGCAGAAGACATGAACAGACATTTCTGCAAAGAAGACATCCAAATGGCCAACAGACTCATGAAAAAATGCTCAACACCACTCAGCATCAGGGAAATCCAAATCAAAACCTCAATGAGATACCACCTCATACCAGTCAGAATGGCTAAAATGAACAAGTCAGGAAACGACAGATGTTGGCGGCAATGCGGAGAAAGGGGAAGCCTCCTACACTGTTGGTGGGAATGCAAGGTGGTGCAGCCACCCTGGAAAACAGTATGGAGGTTCCTCAAAATGTTGAAAATAGAGCTACCCTATGACGCAGCAATTGCACTATTGGGTATTTACCCCAAAGATACAAATGTAGTGCTCCAAAGGGGTATGTGCACTCCGGTGTTTATAGCAGCAGTGTCCACAATAGCCAAACTATGGAAAGAGCCAAGATGTCCATCGACAGATGAATGGATAAAGAAGAGGTGGTGTATATACACAATGGAATATTATGCAGCCATCAAAAGGAATGAAATCCTGCCTTTTGCAATGACGTGGATGCTGAGTGAAATAAGTCAATCAGAGAAAGACGTGTATCATATGATCTCACTGATATGAGGAATTCTTAATGTCAGGAAACAAACTGAGGGTTGTTGGAGTGGTGGGGGGTGGGAGGGTTGGGGTGGCTGGGTGATAGACATTGGGGAGGGTATGTGCTATGGTGAGCGCTGTGAACTGTGTAAGACTGATGAATCACAGACCTGTACCTCTGAAACAAATAACACATTATATGTTAAGAAAGAGAAGAAGATAGTAGGAAGGGAAAAATGAAGGGGGGGAAATCAGAAGGGGAGACGAACCATGAGAGATGATGGACTCTGAGAAACAAACTGAGGGTTCTAGAGGGGAGGGGGGTGGGGGGATGGGTTAGCCTGGTGATGGGTATTAAAGAGGGCACGTTCTGCGTGGAGCACTGGATGTTATACAATCAATGAATCATGGAACACTACATCAAAAACTAATGATGTAATGTGTGGTGATTAACATAACATAATAAAATAAAAACAAATTGAATTTCTGAAGTTTGGTTATATACAAAAGTTTTCAGTTTTTATGCAGTCTCATCTTTTAGTCTTATCATTTTTGTCCCTTTATCTTAGAAACTTTAAAAAATTATCTTCTAGGTCATTTGTTAATTTTCTCTAATGTTGAATTTGCTTTTCATTTCTTTTATTGTGGCTTTAAAATGGCAGTCTGCATTTTGGATCATTCTTGTTTATTTTATCAATTTCATAAAGGCAGTATCCCCTTGAGTATTATAAACAACACTAATTTTACACTTAATAAAATATTCCTATGCCTTAGTACTATTTTGAGCAAAGAAAATTTTTTAAAGGTTTTATTTATTTATTTGAGAGAGAGAGAGAATGAGAGAGAGAGAGAGAGAAAGAGAGAGACAGAGCATGAGAGGGGGGAGGGTCAGAGGGAGAAGCAGACTCCCTGCTGGGCAGGGAGCCTAATGTGGGACTCCATCCTGGGACTTCAGATGACCTGAGCCGAAGGCAGTCGCTTAACCACTGAGCCACCCAGGGGCCCGAGCAAAGAAAATTTTTTAAAAGATTCTTTTTAAGAATCCTGTTTTTCTTCTCATGTTCTTTTTTTCCCCCAGTATCCCATGATTTTTCCTTATATGGCTCATTCTTTTAGAGGGGATCTATGTTTACCCAATATTGCTTTATTATTTGTAAAATTATCTAGGAGTTGAGTTTTGATGTTGATCAAATATATCAGAGAGGTCCAACATTCCCCAACCCCAGCCCTAGATCTAGAGAGAGGGAAAAATAAGAAAAAGTTATGATGGCTATGTGACTATGGTCAAAGCTATCACCAAAATCCCTGCTGGAGTTCCAGTGGCCTGGGGACACAGGAGGGAGCCAGGGCCAGGGTGTTTACCTATGGGCTACCATTACAGTGGTTTTCTTTAATTTTTATTGTTGAAGTATAATTGACATACAATGTGATATTAGTTTCAGGTATGCAAAGTAGCGATTTGGCAATTCTATACATAGTGCTCACCACAAAAAGTGTGGTCACCCTCTGTCATCATATGATGCTATTACAATATTATTGACTGTACTCCCTATGATGTGTTTGTTGGCTACCATGTGGATTAAATAATCAGGAACCCTTTCTTCTACCTCCTCCCCTAAACTGAGTCTGTTTCTGTCTTGGGTGTGACCTTTTGCACCTAGAGCAAGCTTCAGGGATTGTCTACATTACAGAAGACACTCAGTGTTATAAGCATGCAAAGAAAAAAAAATAATCAATTTGACCTAGGTGGAATTGGACAAAAAATGACTTCGAACGGACTTGAACTTTTATAGATGAAGTCAATGGTAATGCTGGGCTCTAAATAAGTGAAGTCATTTGCAAACTACCACACAGTCTTTATGGATATTGTATGAAAAGAGGATAGAAAAACCCTCTACATACTAACATATCAGGAGCACCATCCTCAGACTTGAAGGACATGATAGAAAAATATATTGGAATAGACAGAGAGAGATAAATACTTATGTTATAAAAAGTGAGGCAGTAATATTCTCAGCTAATTCTGCCCATACTTACTTATCATTCAAAGATTAACATAAAAGTGTGAAAATTTTTACAAAGCTTAAAAATCATTATATATAGTTTATTCAAGCAATAATCCCCTCAGAATTGGTTATTACCACTATTAATGACTTGCTAGTTAGAGTGTTAATGGCCCATAGCAAAAAACTGCTGGTAATGACTGATTTCATAGGGATTATTGCTTAATTAATGACACTCCACCTATCCTTAGTCATTTTTGTATCATTTTTATTGCCTATTTTAAGACCCTGAAGCTTAGTTTATTACATTTGGAAGAATGTCACCAAGACAGATAAAATAGATAATAATTTTCTGATTGTGGTTAGCTTTATAATGTATGGACATTTCACTAAGTTATTTCATATTTCTCTATCCCTTGCTAATCAAATGTCACTTGTGACTTCTGGGTGGGTTACAAGAATATAGCTTAAAAATTGATGTAATTGGTTTTGAAAGAAAAAAAGTCTAAAATATTTCTGAATTAGTGGACACATTTTCGCACATCTCCAATTTGGATCGGGTAATAAATGGGAAATACAAAGCTGAGATAAGATGAGATACTTTCCTTTGAAAACCTTCTCAGTCTATGCAGGGAAGGCTTGGCAGGATTTTGGTTTAGCTTAGCCTCCAAGTAGCTATCCACTTTTGATTTTCTAATTTTCATCTTCATCATTCATAAAATTAGATTACTGGACTGGATAGCCTCTTAGTTCTTCATAGCTATTAAATTCTATAATCAGAAAGCACAGTTTCAAAAGAGAAAACAGGAACATTTGCATTAGAGCTATAGAAAATCCTTTTTTTAGTAAATCCCATGGGATAGCCGAATTATTCCTTAAACTAAACATGGTCCTTTTGAATACTGCTTGAAGGAAATGGGTCATCATCTAAGGTTTTAGAAATGAAAATATTTTTGTTGTGACAGTGCTAAGTTTTGTGGACTTGGATCCAGCTCAGTTTCTAACTGGCTGTGTATTGGGGGCAATTCTAGCACCTAAAGTGGGCCAACATCATGAATTTTCTGATGTGATGTAAGGTGATGAAGCTTGACATTAATCAAAACACAGGACAACGACAACAAAAATTTATTGAAATACATTTTTCCACAAAAGATGCTTAAGTTGTTGAAAGTATCAAGTTCCTAAATCTCATGGTTCATGTTGCATAATTTGGAAACTTGCCTTGTAAGACTTGACTCTGAAAGACTTGTAAGTCATCTTCTAAGTTACTGGCTCTCACAATGTGATCTGAGGACCCTGGGAGTCCCAAGACTCTTTCAGGGAGTCCATGAAATCAAAGCTATTTTTTATAATAACACTAAGATGTTATTTGCCTTTTTTATTCTTGTTCTCTCACAAGAGTACAGTGGAATTTTCCTGAGGTTTCAGGGCACATGATACTATTTATAATGAAATGTACTGATATTTGGAAGATCTGCAGAACTAAGTGAATTAATATTCTCTGAATAACCAATGCATGATGTTGCAAAATTATGCATGGATAAAGAATTCTTTGAGACTTATCTGGCAGGGGAGATACCATGATTACGAAGGTGGTTTTCCCAAGGCAAGGCTTATCCGTTGCACTTTGGATGTGCTGACCCCTGCGATTTTCCCAAATGTGGGAAACTCAACCGCATAATTTGTGGTAGCGGGGGATTGTGTTTGCACTTTCCCCTTATAAAAAATATTCATTTTCCTTAAAAAAAAAAAGAATTCTTTCAAAGTGGAAAAAAGACCAGTGGATTTTAATGTGGCAGAATATGAAATGTTTCTCGATATGGTTTCAGATTTCACTTTGCAGCTAACCTTCGAGAAACTACTACCTGTTGAGTTTTGGCATAGTATCAAAGAAGAATATCACAATTATCTGAAAAAAATTCTTTTTTTTTAAATATTCTTTTGTTAAAAATTTTATTTATTTATTTGAGAGAGAGAGAATGAGAGATAGAGAGCACGAGAGGGAAGAGGGTCAGAGGGAGAAGCAGACTCCCTGCTGAGCAGGGAGCCCGATGTGGGACTCGATCCTGGGACTCCAGGATCATGACCTGAGCCGAAGGCAGTCGCCCAACCAACTGAGCCACCCAGGTGCCCTGAAAAAAATTCTTTAAAAAATCCTTCCCTTCCAACTACATATGTGTGAGTCTGGATTTTCTTCAAATACTTAAATTAAAATAACATAGCAATAGATTGAAAGCAAAAAGAGATATAAAAATCCAGCTGTGTTTTATTGAGCCATATATTAAAATGATTTTAAAAATGTAAAATAATGCTCCTTCTGTCACAAAAATTTTTTTGTTTGAGAGAACATAGTAATTGTTTTCATAAAATAACTTATTTATTTTAATATTTAATGGATTTATGTTATTTCAAAATAAGCTAATGAATGAAAAATTTAAGACTTTTAATTTTAATTTCTAATATGGTAAATATTAATAAACAATTCACATAAACAAATTCTTTAAGGTCCTCAATAATTTTTACCTGCATAAGGATCCTGAGACCAAAAGTTTTGAGAATTGCTACTCTAAATCAATTATATTCCTAAAGACCTATTTGCTGCCATGGTGAACTTTTAAGAAAATATATTCCAGACCCTGAAGACAATTTCCAGGAAGAACTTCTGAAAATGTTTTGAGATATGGCACATCAATAGAATGAATGTTTGGCTTTCCAAGATAAAAGATTTAACTGAGTAAACCTTATTTGGATAGAGAATTCTGGTATGTTTAATGAAAGAATCATCCTTGTAGTGTATTACAAGATTAGGTCTTTTCAGTTGTCACTGGAAAGTGAGAAAAAGTAGCATATATATAAGAACAATAAACTGGCTCAACTGAAAATAGATGAAACAGACAGAAGTGATGTGAAATTGTTACTTCCAGAAACCTGTATGGTAAGTCTTGAGACCTGACCCTTGTACTTTTGGAGCCTTGGATCACTCTGAGTCCTTAGCCCTGAATCAGTATTGTGGACAGAAGAGGTTCCTGCTATTTCATTTAGAAGGGAAGTGATTTTGAGAATGCACCACAGTAGTCTCTGCAGGTGTTGGGGGAGTTCATTAGGAGGATGTGACTGGCAGTTGGCCCATGAGCTGGACCTGGGTAATTAGAGGCTCCTCACCCCCTCCCTATCCATGGAGTGTGCATTCTGCTTGCCTTCCTCACTCCCAGAAGCTGCTCCAACGGCATAGCCTTGAGATAGTGGTGTGTTGTTGAGGCCATCCGGACAGTGTTTGTGACTGAACCCAGTTAAGCCCTCTGTATAAACTTTCAAGATTCTGGCAGGCAGGTGTGGAGATCTAGTCTTCTTGTGGCTGCCCAAGACAAGCCTGCCCTCACTTATTAAACATGCCACATACAAATCTGGAGTGGTCTGCCTCTTTCTTTGGTCTCTCCCTGCCCTGTGTGTGCAGGGCCCAGTTTGCAAACCAACAGACATGGTAGGATTTTCAGTATAGGTTAATCTTCATCTCTCTCAGAGCAAAGTAGATATGAGAGGGCTGCAGCAGAAGAAAGCGTGACACTCACTTACTTTCTCTTCCCTTTAAAATACTGACTCATCAGCTCACTTGAATCCTTGACACTAGCTCTAAATTGAGACTACATGGATCTGAAGCAAACTTTGTAAAGAGCTTTACTACCATGATATTAAAATCGGTTTCTGGAAAGAGAAAGGAGGGTGGAGTGGTAAGTTCCTTTTTTTTTTTTTTTTTTTACTTCCAGCCTGTGTATAATTGCAAATGATGAGAAAGAAGATCAAGTTCATCACTTATCACACAAAACATTCATGGCTGGAATTCTGTAGAGAGATTTATCTCCTTTTTCTGTGTTTTGGGATATAAACAGAGTGAGGAAGTGATTAAACAGTGTAAGAAATTCATGCTAAGATACTGATCACATAATGTAGTGTGTTATTCTTTGGTGGAGTGTTTGCATTTTAGAAGGGGACTGAGGTGGGTATCCAACTAAAGTAAGCAATCTGGAAAATTTTTTTTGAATAAAGGAATGGATAATTTTAAAGTGCTAGGCAAAGATTGGGCACTACTTTTCACATTACACGATAGGAGAGATGAGTATGAAAACATTAATAAAATGAAAAATGGAAAATATTAAAACAAAAAAGCCTACAAATAAAATCAGTAACCTTCCCCATTTATCTGTAGCTGATTCTAAATTGTCCTCTATCTTTATAGGTATTTTCTTTCATACCCTAGCCCATTGTTCAAACTTGGTGACACATCAGAACTGAACTACTAGGGGAGCATTTAAATTTTTTATTAGAAAATAATATATTTTCATGGTAAAAAAAAATGTTCAAGTGATTAAGAATAGCATTAAGTAAAATGTAAAATTCTGACATCCCTATGCCATTCCCCAGGGGTGTTTACCTTTACTTAAACCAACATTCCTCCCTCCCTTCCCTCCTCCCTTCCTTCCCTCCTTCCTTCTTTCCTTTCTCCCTCCCTCCCTCCCTTCCTTCCTCAAATATTTATTAAGCACCTACTATTTACCAGGCACTGTTCCAATTGTGGGGACACAATGAACACACCAGACAAGATTTCTGCCTAATGGGACTTACTATAACTTTGGAAATAAACAAATATACATAATCAGATAGAAAGTAGAAAGTATGAATAGTTACAGAAAAATAAAAGAGCATAATGGGCGTGAAGTGACTGTGGATAGAGGGAGCTAATTAAGCCAGAACCTTGAAAAGCTTCAGTTGTAGTTTTTCCATAATGGTTGCTGCCATAATTCTGGATGATAATGCTTATAAGTTTGTTTCTTGATTTCTCATCTTTAGTCATTACCTACTGATGCCTCATCATGAAAGTTGAGGTATTTAGCTCTCCCATAATGGTTCCCTACTCTATCACACCTCTCTCGAGTTTTGTTAGTTATATTATACTTTAGTCCTTAAATTGTTTGCCTTTGTATCTTGAACCTCCTTTCATATTTAGACAATTTGGACAGTCTCTTTTGACTCTGCTAAGCATCATAAAAGCTCAGGTACCCGGCTATACTCTAGATGTGCCAAATAAGTTTCTTTGAGGTTTTCTTTGAGGCTTTGGAAATCTATATTTAAAAATAAAAGCTCTCAGAAGATTCTAATGATTAGCTTATTGGAAACCATTGCCCCAGGCTACATCTTCTTGCACTGGAAATTGAGTAGATTCATTCTCCATGTTCTAACTCAGTGCTTCTTTAGATTTTTGCACCTCACACAGTTCAGAGATATGCAACCTAGAGCAATGTTTACAATGCATTTAAATCTTTAAACTATATATTTAAAATACATTTTTGCCTTAAATGAAGATATATATATTTGTTTTGCTTTAAGTGAAGCTATATGTAAGATGTAAGATATATGGTTTCATGGCAGTGTAACATCAAGCCAAGTAACTAATACGGTCCTGTTTAGGGTGAGGCACCTTTTGGGTAAGAAGGAAAATACATAGAAATAATGGAAAGTTGACTGGTTCTCAGAATAGTTGAAAACTTTGGACAGTAGGGGCAGTAAGGAGCGCTACTCAAATAGCAATATTGTCAGTCAGGGTTTTTAGTTCAATCACAGAAGGACTCTGATTGATTTTGAGCAGAAAAAGAATTTATGAAAAGAATTTGCAATGGCTCACACCATCACATGGAAGGCTGGGCATTAAGGTGAGAGACTGGGCAGCAGCCAGGAATGTTCTCTGGAATCACATGGCAGAGCTGATCCCATTAGGACAGAGCCCAGGTACTGTGGCTTATACCACGGACCCAGCTGACATTTGGCTCTCCCCAGTACAGTTGGCACTGCTGCCATTGTCTACCCCAGGAAGGCCCTTGTACTGCCTGTAACTGCCACCACTTCCAAAGGGGTTTCTCCAGTTCTGTCTTGTTTGCATCACTAGCTATAGATGTAGTCCATGCAGGTGTATCTGCATAGCAGAACTTGGGTCTCTTCCCCCATCCAACCTCAAGAAAGGAGGAGAAGGCAAAGACCCAGCATTATCAGCTTCTCTAGTGGGATCTACAAGGTAGACAGTTCTCCAAAGAGAAGATTCAAGGTGCAGGGTGGTCAGACGTCCACTGTGGTGACTTGGGCTAAAGGAGAACCCAAGGAAGTAATATGATGACTATGAATGCAATTCACATATATCATGAAGGCTGCCAAAATTTGAGTGCTTGAAAGTGTGCCTTGAGGTATTCCTGGAGTGGAGAACCACTTTTATTGACCTGCCCTACATCAGAAGTCACTGAGCTCCCAGCCTGCGGCCACTGTGGAGTCCAAAGGACATTTGAATTTCAGCTTATGCTAGCACTGGTCAGCATGCTCAGAAGCACTAATTTAGGTCTTTCTGTAGAATTTGGAACAATTCTAATTTACACATGTGAGAAGAGTTGCTGGCCTCAAAATCATCAGACTCCCATGGAAGAACTTTGTATCATACAAGAGGACCCAGATGAATCATTATTTAAGTAGAGCATTTCCTTTTATTTATACAAATTAAAGCAAATTTTAATGTAAAAAAAAAGAATTTATGAAAAGAATTTGCAGTGGGGTTTAGGACTACTTCTATACCTAGCCAAATCTTCTCCTTAAGGTCAAGCTGTAAGTATAAGCACCTGGAAATAGGGACTGTGCCTTCTCTTGGCCTGTTGTATCACTCACATGGCATTTGTCAAAACATGAAAAACAAACTACCTTGTATCTGGATATTTGTGTGTGTGTGTGTGTGTGTGTGTGTGTGTGTGTGTGTGTGTGTATGGTGGGGAAGGCTGGGGCTATCCACTTACTTTCTTCAAAAACAGACCTAAAATAGAACAGAAGATCTGGCTGGAAAAGCTCACGTCTTATTCAGAAGACTGTATTGGTGTTTTAGGGCTGCCATTAGAAAGTACCAAAGACTGGGTGGCTTAAACACCAGAAATTTGTTTTCTCAAAATTTAAAGGCTAGAAGTCCAAGATCCATGTGTTGGTACACGTATTTTTCTGAGGACTCTCTCCTTGGCTTGCAGATGACAACCTTCTCGCTATGTCCTCACACGGTCTTTCCTTTCTGAACACATCCATGGTGTCACTCTGTGTCCTAATCTCCTCTTCTCATAAAGACACCTGGTTGGATGAGGGCCCACTCATATGGCTTCATTGAGTCTTAATTACCTCTTTAAAGACCCACCTGCAAATACAGTCATGTTCTGAGGTGGTTAGGGCTTCAGTTTAGCGGGGAAGAGAGTAGGACACGATTCAGCCCATAACCAAGAGCAGCACTGGGGGAATAATTGGGAGTGTCTGGTCTGAACCCTTCATTTTGGCAAGCCAGCATTTGTTCACTCATTGCCACAACAGAAGTCTGGTTCTTCTCTCTGGAACTAACTCTGGCCCACTCTCTTGTTGGGGAGGGGGGGTTGTCATCCTTAACTTCCCACAGGTGCATTGCATTCTCCATATGGGGATTGGTCAGTGAAAAGCACATGATCCTATCGGAACAATGAGGTGCAAAGAGACATACCCCGAAATTAGCAAAGAGGCCGGTGCTCTCTCTGCAGACACTGCAAGCAGTGAGGATGACGTGAGCCAGACCAGGGATCACCATACGGTGCTTGAGAACGAAGCTAACACAGCACAAGGCAAAGCCAAGTGATGGCAAATCTTGGTGACATTGTTTAAGTTCTTGCATAAAACTGAACCTGGTGCCTGGGCTTCTCAATAGTGAGCTTCCTTTCCTGTGTTAGCCTCTTTGAGTGGGGTTTTCCATCATACCCAAGGCTTCCAAAGCCTGTGCATCCTGTTATGATGCAAACACTTTCATTTTAGAGATGAATGAAGAGAGATGTGAGGAAATCTGAGTATCCAAGAACCCACAGTGGGGAAACCTGGCTTTTCAATCATTCGGTGTTTCCACATCTTTGAAAACCCCACAGCACAGTTCCTTGCTCATTAACACTCAGTTTATATTTGTTCAGTGAATGAAAGAATGCAATTTAATCTTAATTTAAATATTTTCATTTAGCTCTTTTCAAAAAGGCAGATACTACCACACCATTGATATCCGTGTATTTCTAACATTGCAAAAGTGATCTCTGAACATACTCCTTATCAAGATAGGGAAAGTTCATTTTAATGCTAGATTTTGAGTCCACTTTATTGAGATGGTTTAATTAGGTAGGCTCCTCCTACTCACCCTGTATACTCCATGCAAATTAATAACCCTCAGTCCGGGCGTTCCCTGGGTGTTGCCAGGTTCCAGAAGCCTCTGTGTCCTATCTCTGGGCCTACACCTTGCGCTTGCACAAATGATTAACTACAGAGAGAGCTTGTTTCTCCTAAGTGGGGCTGCAGCATTATTTCTTAGAAGGAAAATATATGGGCAAACCAGCACTTACCCAATCCAAATGTATCCAAATTTCAAATATCTGCTATACATATATTACTTGTTCATTAATGTTAAAAAAAGAGAATGTAGATGATGCTGGTTTAGAAGAAGATGTTGTTTTAGAAAAATTTAAAAAAGCTAGACCATCACCACAAATGGTGGAGAATTAGGAGGGGCTGTTATATTTATGTAAAACCCTTCTTCCCCAAAAGGAGGACAGAGAGAGGTTAAAGAATTCAGAAATCATCAATAGGTCTGCTGTTTTAGTCTTCTGAGTAAGTGTAACAATTTATTGTCTCATACATGGTTTTATCAGTCTACCTTTCCTCCAAGGAGATAAAATAAATGAAATCAGCATTCTTTTCAACTCCCTTGGCATAAATTATTACTTACTCTAAGCAAGATGACTGATGATTTCTAAAGCTCTTTTAATTATATGCTAAACTGATTAGTGGCTGAAGGAAAGTCCTTTTAGGGCAATGAACTGAGATTATTTCAGGAATACTTGCATATTGGGGGGTGAGGTGGGGAAGAGAGGTGTATTCTACTCAAAGAACAACGAACATGTGAAAAGTCTATACACTCTATTAGTAGGGGCCACCTGTACTCCAATAAATAATTGAAACTTGGGAAAAATTTTGCCAGATAAATTTGTCCCCCCCCACCATTATCTGGGGTACCTTTAGAAGGAAGGATCGAAGGAGGATTATTCAAATATTAAGCACTTTAAGCACAGAAATATCCTCTGGCCACCTGTTGGGAAATAAACTCGTAGATTTAGAAGGAGGGATTTTCAATACAACAAGCACTTTTCCCCAGTAGAAGCATGAAAATGGGCTTCAGTAAGAACAGAGTGAGGAATTGAGTTATTTTGATAATTAAGACTTCCAAAAGGGAATATCTTGCAAACGAAGGTAGGATATGGTTTTTGAAATCATATTTTCTCTAGAGAATGATCTGCTTTAAAAATTTTTTTATTGGGTAGAATTGACTTCTTTTGAGGATTTCCCATCTTCTTAAAATTTGTGGCTTTTATTCATAAAAGGGGTTTGAGTCTTCCTGAAGGTAGGATAATGGTAGAGTGTATTGTAAGAAGAATGCACATAAATCACATAAGGTTGCTGAGTATAATTAATTTTATGTTATCAGGAAAACAAAATTTTTGCTGTGAAAAAAATAGCTGCTAAATGCCCTGGTTGGATTCTAAAGATTTCCTCATAGGTTCTTACCCCCCTGATTATTCAGTCAAACACTAACCTAGGTACTGTTGGGAAGGAATTTTTCAGATGGAATTAAGGTTACTAATCAGCTGATCTTAAAATAAGGAGATTATCTTGGATTATCTGGGTGGGCCTGGAATAATCATAGGAGCCTTTAAGAGCACAATAGGAAGATAAAAAGGCAGGAGGAAACTTTTGGACATGATGGTTGGGTTTAAGGCATAGACTGTGATGATGGTTTCATGGGTACACATGTATACATTAAGCATGTACTACATTTTGTTTGTCAAAGCGGGGGACAGAGAAGGAAAGAAAACAGAAGAGCTAGAGAGATATGGTGGGAGAAGAAGTAGCAGAGTAATGATGCAGAAAAGGGGGTGTTCCTGAGGTTATATGTGTGAGATGGGTTTGACCTTGCCCTTTGAAGATGGAGGACCTGGGCCAAGAGTTAAGGAATGTCGGCAGTCTCTAGAAGCTGAGAAAGACCCTCCTCCCTCAACAAACAGCAAGCAAATGGGGACCCCAACCCTATAGCAACATGGAGCTGAATTCTGCCCACATTATGAATGACCTTGAAAGAGGATTCATCCCCAGAGCCTCCAGAAAGCAACAAATCCTTGTTGATACTTTGATTTTTGACTTTGGGATACCCTGAGTAGAAACTAGCATATTCAACGTGGACTTCTGGCCCTCAGATACCATGAGATAATAAAGTTGCATTCTCTTAAGCCACTAAGTTTGTGAGGACATGTGACAGCAACAGAAGATGAATACAAATGTGAAGGAACTTCATACTATGAAATTAATTCTCCTCTCTTAGCACATTGGAGATGCTCAAAGAATGTCCTTAAAGCATTCTGATGCAACAAAGCCTAAAACAAACACACACAAAAGCAGAGTGGTAAGGGGCATCTGAGTGGCTCAGTCATTAAGCGTCTGCCTTTGGCTCAGGTCGTGATCCCGGGGTCCTGGGATCAAGCCCTGCATCAGGCTCCCTGCTCCGCGGGAAGCCTGCTTCTCCCTCTGGCTACCACTCCCCCTGCTTGTGTTCCCACTCTCGCTGTCTCCTCTCTGTCAAATAAATAAATAAAACCTTAAAAAAAAAAAAAGCAGAGTGGTAAAGCTGGAGTATCTTCGGGAAGAAAATGTTTTATCTATTTAGTGAGAAAAGACATATATTTAAGAAAAAATCATTTTTCTCCAAAGATCCTACTTCTCAAATGGAGATTATGATTGTTATTTCAGAAACAGCCACAAAAACAAGTCCCCTTTAGCCCCATTTCCTTCTAGTCTACACTGCACTCACAGTTTGTTTGCCTCCTAGTATGATTCTGCATCCTGGAGAATATTGATTAAAAGATTTTTTTTTGAGTCTTAGATTTAAATCCTGATTCTGCTGCTTATTGGCTTAGTGGGTTTGGGAAGTGTAGCTTTTCCAGGTCGTGGGTCTTTTTGTGGGTAAGGTGAGGAGAAAGATTCTCACCTGCATGGCAATGTTGAAATAACAGAAAAAAACGTGTGCTTCCAAACAGGGCTTGTCACAGAGTAGCCTTTCGTCAAATAATAGTGATTCTTTTTTTTGTATCAGTGAACCTTCTTTTCTTTGACAACTGAATCTTACTCTAGATTATAGTCCAATTTAAATTGTATGTTGCGAAGAATACTTCTCAAATAACCCGTATTGATCATTCCTTACCCCCCCATTTGTAACTGAGGAGTTTCTTTTAATATTTGATAATGACTTTTTTGCCCCACCTTGATTAGAAACTCTTTCATGCAGGAACCATAAGGCACACAATAGGCTCCCAATAAGCATATGCTGGTAGTTTTAAAATGTTAGCAATGCAGTTTTTACTTTGCTTTGCTATGAATGTCCGTGGGCAAATGTGCTTTATTTTTCCTGCACCAGGTATGCCAAAAAGTGTAAAGAAAATAAGCCATCCTCGTTGGATGTGCAGCCAAGTCCCCAAGCTACGGTGCCAACAATCTCAAGAGAGAGACTAATCTTGAAAGAATGCCAGCATAATTTTGCAGGCCTGTGAGATTTGGCATGTTCAGATAAGTTTTAGATAAGCATCTGCACTTTTGGTGGCCTATCCAAATCCAATCCACACAGCCAGCCTAGAGAGCATCATCCATCACCATGCTGGCACCAGTGAGAATTTGTCCTGATGGGGATTTATTGCAGGAAATAACCCTTCTTTTCTGTAAAATGATTTGTT
Organism: Eumetopias jubatus; assembly: GCF_037043125.1. NCBI lineage: Eukaryota > Metazoa > Chordata > Mammalia > Carnivora > Otariidae > Eumetopias > Eumetopias jubatus. The sequence goes on along the minus strand of NW_028274814.1, from coordinate 71,756,256 downwards.
TCAAATCCAGGCATCTTTACTCCTACTGAAAACTCCAGTGGCGAGACGCATAGCTTTCTGACTTTTCGCTGTGCATTTTAATTGAGCTCCCTCTCAATCATTGACTTACATGTTTCAGTGCCTTGTGGAGGAGATAAGAGGGAAAATCTGATTCACCTTAGGGAGGATTTCATAAGGAAATTGGAAATTTCTTTAGAATTATTGATCAGTACCTGTTCTGAGCATAATTATACTCAGATGTTGTCTTTTCCTCTTTTATGCATTCATAGGACATTTCTTTCTTACTCCTCTCATTTCTTTATCCTTTTGTGAAGTTTCATTATTTCATAACTTGTCAGTGGCATTTTATCTTTCTTGACTCATAAAACGTCTTTAGAAATGTATTCTGTATAATCTCAGTGTTTCTATATTCAATTCCCCTTTATCGTTTCATCACTGCTGATGGGCAGGCTGCCCTGGCTGTTTTTCCAGGAGGTCAGTGGTCATTTGGATCTTTAAGTGGGTGCATGGAGAATCTATGGGTTCTGTGGCTTGAGGCCCTGGAGAGGAACCTCTTTGCCAAGGGATACTTTGTAGTTTGGAATGGTTTTTGAAGCTACTGGGTGCTTCCTTTTTCTTTTCTCTTTCCTTCCTTCTTTCTTTCTTTCTTCCTTCCTTTCTTTCTTCCTTTCTTTCTTTCTTTCTTTCTTTCTTTCTTTCTTTCTTTCTTTCTTTCTTTCTTTCTTTCTTTCTTTCTTTCTTTCTTTCTTTCTTTCTTTCTTCTTTCTTTTTTTTTTTTTTTGAATGTGGAGTGTGTTAGTTTCCTAGTATTGCCGTCACAAATTAACTGCAAAGTTGAAGGCTTAAAATACCACACACTTACTCTTTTCCAGTTCTGGAGGTTGGAAGTCCAAATTAGTTTCACTGGACCAAAAAGAAGGCGCTGATAGGGTTGTGCTCCCTCTGGAGGATCCAGGGGAGAATCTCTCCTTGCCTTTTCCAGTTTCTGGTGGGGGCGGGCACTCCTTGCCTGGTAGCCACATCGCTCCAATCTCTGCCTCCGGTCACACTGCGTTCTCCTCCTCTGTCTCTAGTCAAGTCTTCCTCTGCCTCCATCTTACAGAGACACATACGATTACATTCAGGGGCCACTAGGAGTCTTCCCATATCAAGATTCTTAATCGCATCTACAGAGACCTTTTTTTGCCATATAAGGTAACATTCACAGGTCCCAGGGATGAGGACCTAGATATTTTCGGGGGCAATTAGTCAGCCTACCACATAGCGATAAAAATCCCAACACTTACTTTTCAGTTGTTTAAGAGCAAGACAGCAACTTTCATTTTCTTTTGTATCCATTCATAGTATTACTGTTTCACACATAGAAGAGAACAACAGACAAGCTCATCAATTACATGAGCAAACACATAGAAAAATGAATGAAAGTTTTGCTGTACCTACCATGCACGTGTCAGACCCATGGCAAATGTTTTTCTTTGCACTTTGCTTGTTGGTGCTTTCTTTCTCCCCTTTCCTCATTCTTCCATTTCATAGTCCTCTGTTCATCAGCCTCCATCAATTCTCCCTCCCTTCTTTCATTCCTCTCTCTCTTCCTCCCTTCCTTCCTTCTTTTCTCCCAACTATATTTTGACTTAGCATATAGAACAGTTGGATGGAAACATCTATATATCTGGTTGCTACTTGTTTTCATAGCTAATTTAGATTATTGGCATATTCAGCTAGGGAAATGTAAATAAACCCTGAGGCCAACCAACTGAATTAAATATGAAAAATTTGGTCCAGCCACCGAGAAGTATTCACACTTTTGAAGGTTTTACTGGGTTAAACAAACAAACAAACAAACAAACAAACAAACAGACTTCTCCAGGTGATTGTTTGAAATTTTCATTCTTCAAAGTGTTTGGCATATAGCTTTCAGTTTGCCCTTGTAGATTCTCCATTGATGATGATGAATAGGACCATTTCTGAAACTCAAATTAAAAGTAAACAGAGTAGGCTTCTCATGTGTAACCAATGAGTTGTGGCCAATTAGGATATCAGGACATTTGTGTCCTTCAGTGTTACCAGGTGCAGTCAGGTGGTGTGAGGTCAGAAGATAGCAATAGTATCAGGCTATTAGTATTAAATATTTAAATGCAGAGTACTAAACCCAGCTCTCAACTATCCATGTTAATCGGGGAGATAGGAGGCATGGAATAATGAAAACCAGAATGATAATAGTGATAATAAAAAAATGCATCCCAACTACTGCTTTGAATATCCTCTACCATTTAACCAGAGCTCAAAGAAAAGGGAGTAGAATAGGTTGAATTATCTGTTGGATAATTTTGGAAATTCTGGGTAAGATTTAGCAAACACAGTACTGGTTACACCAAAAGTTCTAGAGGGTATGTGAGCAATGGGGAAGTCGTTCTGTGATTTTCCCTGTCTGGGCTTATTTCATGTTTTACCTTCAGGGCTGTTTTTACTTATTGATAACAGTGACATGTTAGTTAAGATGCCATCTTAATAGACAAAAGGATCACTTCTTTAAGGTTACTTTAAGATCAGCACAGATTCTCCTAGTTATGCTGGTTCCAGGGACTTTTGAGTGTTTCCATCTCACTCTGAACCCTACTGAGATGAGGAGCCCTGCTTGGTACCCACTGATAGTTTCCAGTAAGTGAGGAGAGGCAGATTCTTTGGTCTCCTGGGGTATCTGAAAGTCCAGTCAATGTCCCTCTAAACCTGTATTGCCTGATATGCCACCCATTTTCATTGTAAAGCTTTGAATCTATGATTAAATGCCACAAATTCGCTTTTGAACCCCGAGTTTGTGTTCAGTATTTCTAGGCAGCTTATGAGGCTCCTGGTTAAGCTGCAGCTTCCCAGATCGTATTTTGTATGTTTCTGTGAACATTCTAAAGGCATTCCCCATCAAATTCTACTCTCGTATCAAAATTCAACTCAAGTATTTCTCGAAGCCTTATTCAGTCTCTCACGATGGAGATGAGTTTTCTTCTCTGACTGTCATTTTGGTCTACCATTTCACTGATGATTAGTATAAAGGGTCTTCTTGGAAAAGCTCTCTCTTATTTTATTGCAATCAACTATTCTCTCTTTTATTGTTGTTTTAGTGTTTTACATTTGTGTAACAGGCTACATTAATAGGAGTTCAATGCCCAGAACAAAGGATATTATCTTGCCTCAGGCTCTACTGGTCAAATCATTCCTGGAACATTAGGTGTAGTTTGGGTCCTTTCTGAGGGACATTGACAAACTAGAGCATGTGCAAAGGATGATGACCAGGTAGGCACAGAGTCTTCAAACTATGATGTAAGGAGAGCCATCGAAAGATCTGAGACTGTTTAGCCCAGAGCAGCAACACCCAAAGTGTCTTCCCATGGAACTATACTTCCCCAACATTTCCTGTTAACTTACGTTACTGTTTGTTCAATTATTCATCTTCCATACTAGATTCTAAGCTCTGGGATGGCAAGAATCATATCTGTTTTGTCTACTATAGTGTTTCCAACCTATATCACAATGCCTGGTGTAAAATAGATGTTAATAAATATTTGTTGAATGGGTGAATGAATAGACAAATTTTTCATTGAACCATAAATCTGTGTGATGTTAATAGGGTGAAATGGGAAGAAATTAGATTTCTGTGGTCAAATAGGTTTGAAAAGTGCTTGGTACGATGCAGTTAGTTGGGTTTCCTTGCTGCTGGAAATCTCAGAGCTTTAAAAAAAAAGCATGTTTTTAAGACAAGATTAGGATATTTTCTAATTTCTATTTTCTCAGTGTATCGCACCATGGAATGCTTGCTTCCCCCCCTCCACGAAGCCTCCAAGGGAAATGCTGCCAATAAAAAGGAGGACAGGGTCTATGATAGGGGGCTTTAAATACATGAAGGACTATTATTTGTAAAGGAGGACACAAAAAGAACCAGCGAGTAGAAATTTATAAGGGTGTATTCTTTGATTTAGCATAAAGATCTTGTTAAAAATCAAAGCAGTACAAACATGGAGTAGACAGGCTCCCGAGGTAGTGAGTTATCTGTTCCTGTTTAAGCAGCTTTAAGGAGAAGCTGAAAACTCACAGGGAGAGTTGTAGGAACTGACTTACCCATCAACTAAAAGATTGTGTTAGGTGACCTCTAAAGTACTTCGAAAGCCAAAGTTATAGTTTTCTGTGGTTTCTCTCTCTCTTGTTTGCAAGTTCTTTGCCAAGAAGACATTGTTCTCTCTTCAACACACCCAGTGCTTTGTTTCAGAGTAGACATTTAATAAGCATTTGCATATTATTTGATTGGTCTGTAGGTTTTTACAGAATTTAAAATATTGTAATGGGGACATATTGGCTATAACATGGAAAACTTCTGTATATAATTTTCTTATAATTAGAAAGGAGACATCAATAGGAAGCCTGTCTTATGGAAATCTGCAGAACTGTCCAATGTTAGGGGAAGGTATAATTGCTGATGCTATCTCACTATATTTCTTCCTCTGCAACCCCAAATCCAGAATCCTCACTCCATTTTACCTGCGAAGCTTGACTCAAAACAAATGAGTTGTAATCATTTGGATGACTTCCTTGTGAAATTCAAAAGCATATTGAACGATTCAGACACCATAAGCTAATTATCTGCAAATGTTCGATTGAATTTAGAGGGATATTCTTTGATCTGGCTTTTGCTGTTTATGTGTTTCTGTTATTTTGTTTGCCATCTGGCCCAACGATAACATGTTGGGAAGTTAGGATGTATACGGAACCTGAGTTCTTTGGTGTCAAACTCAAGCTAGTGCTGTGTTCTTCAGACATTTTTATATGACTGTTTTTACTTCAGGTTTCCACTCTGTTTGCTGCTGCTATCTGTGTGTATCCAGCAATTTGTTTTTACTAAAGTATCCAGAGTTGGTTTCTTTTGTATGCTACCAAATGAACAACCCCATGTGTTTGGATGAAGAACTTGGACAGTGAGGGTATAAGGAATAAGAGCCTAGAATAGCGCTGTGCAGCAGAAATACCACACCAGCCACATACGTAATTTAGAAGCTTCTAGCAGGCATATTTAAAAAAAAGGAAGAAAAAAGAAGAAAGCAGTTGACATTAATTTTAATAATATATTAAATTTAGCTCAATATATCTCAAATTGTATCGTTGCAACATATAATCACTGTGCAAAATGATTGATGAGATGTTTACATTTTTTAAATCTGAAACCTCTAAAATCCAGCACGTATTCTTATAGCATGTCTCAGGTCGTATGCTAAATTTTCATCCGAGATAATTGATCTCTATTTAGATTTTAGAAAAACTACAGTAAAAAAGTAGATTCACTTAGCTAAGCTGTTCCAAACATACTAAAAATGTGTTCAATAACCAAATTGAATACCAAAAAAGAATTTACATTCAATCCCTCCGTCACACCAGCCATATTTCAAAGGCTACCCTATTGGACTCTATAGGTGTAGAACCTCACTTTTAGCGAGTCCTCTAACAAGTAGAAAACCTAGACCACTCCATAAGCCCAGGTTTCTTTCACCTTCCTCCTTTCCTCTCTTCTATAACCTCACCCCTTGCCATGCTTTGCTGTATAGATCAGAATCCAGTCAGAAAAATGGAATATCTTGGGTGGTACAAGATATTGCAAACAGATAGGATGTCATACAGAGGATTCATTACACAGGTATTGTTAACAGGCTGAAAGAGAAGAGGGAATACTGAGATAGTAACAACTAACAGCTACCACCCTGGGAACTGAGGTAAAATAAAGATGTAGAATCACCAGAAGCGAGGAGCCTGGAAGAGAAGCCCCATCCAGATGGTGTTCTGATTTCCAGCGAGCCACCTGGATGCTCCTGCACCTGTAAGGGAGCGTGCCGAGATTGGTCTGGGGGCTGTGGCCAAACTCGGGTGCTGGCGCCCATCTCCACAGCTAGAGGGATCTGATAGAACAGGACAAATAGGGCGGAAGAAGTCTTTATACATCTTCTCACCTTCCGTGTTCACTCTCGTACTTCATCTGTCCTGACGGAAGCCAGTTTGCAGAATTCCATCTTCAGCTTCACGAGCAGAGGACAGGAGGGTAGACTGAGTGTGGAGAAAAAAATAGGGAAATAACTGGCATTGGCAGGTTGGAATGCTAGCCCTTCGTTCTGCACAGGCACTCCTTAACTTAACCTGGATGGCTCCTTCAGTCCAACCATGGGGTCCTGGCTGTGGTCCTGCCATTGGCTTTGGCGGAACTTAGTTAGAACCCTTCGGGAAGAAGGACTTCTTGGGTTCATCTGAGTTTTGAAAGCAGCTCTAGCTATGTAGGTCTAGACTAAAATAAGTCCGGGGTTCAGCTCAGTTTGAAATGGCTTCAAACTGACCTGCTATTAATGAGTTTGGGCCTCAGTAAGGGAATATTTTTGCTCTGCCAGAACTTGGATGGCCAATTCTACTTGTAGGGGAAGCTTTATTTCCACAAATGGTACCAGCTGCCCATTCACTATGTTCCATAGTCTCTGTGGATTTTGCGACACCTTCCCACAAATGGGCACAAAGGGAATGCTCAATCTCCATTTGCTCCTTTTATGGAAGAGGGAAATCACATTTCCCTCTCTCCAAAAATGAGTTTTAAGTGAACGCACTTGTGTCTTTATTCCTGAAGCTTGTGATTATGCAGAGCCCCATGAAGAGATCTTTAACATATCTCTCATTCTTGAAGGGTAAGATTCTAGCATGGTTGTGCCTTTTTTTCTGAAAGGGAGATAAATGCAGGGGGAGATGCTCTAACGAGGCAGCCGCAACTGCTCGAGGTAGCATGGATGAGCAAATGGCAAGGCAGCGCCCGTCTACCTGCCTCAACTCAAAGGACCCATTGCCCCACTCACATTCCAAGGCAAGTGGGATTATTTGTATAAGAAAGATATATTTGTGGAATTAATGCTGCATATGTTTGAACTCTTTCCAAAACGATGTATTCAGCAACGCTTAAAACATTTTGAAAGCTCTGTGTAAATGGGAGGATGCATTAGCCATTTCCTGGCAACGTGATGTATTTGTGTTTGGGTTACAGTTCAGTTCTTGGCTTCCTCATCACACAGCAGTTGGAATGAGTCTTTGCATTAGCATGAAATGACACGGTTTATTTTGTTTAGTAGATCTGGTCTTTCCGAAGCTGGTGTTCGTTTCTCCTGGGCCTGTGGTGAACCTTTGACTCTGATAGGCTGGAGGGGAAGAAAGGAGAAATCCTGACAGTAGTTTTGACACACTAGGTTTCTCATTAAGAAAGAAAACAGGCAGTTCCCCTGCCGCCCTCCCTTCCTGCCACAAAACAGAAATCAAACCATGGCAAGAATCCACACAGAAGAAGAAATTGTCATTGAAGGGAGTCCTTTGTATTTGATGTTAGCGGTCCTCTCTACCATAGCCCATAGAGGTAGAAGAACAAAATTAGGCTCTTTACATTTTCTGGCTTTGCCGATAATTTGACCAAGTAAAGCCAACATAGGTGAATTGGAATATTCCCCTTTGGGATGTGGAGACAATCAAGACATATATTACCGGGAAGTTAATGAATGCAGACCCTTGAGTATTTGACACCCAAGACTTTACTCTTTAATTTGGGATCCTCATAGTGCTCAGAATCCCTTCCTTCCAGCAAGTCCCTGGCAGATGTTTTATTGTTTTGTTGTTTCTCCTCTGGGGCTGTACATTAGGTTAAAATATCACAAATAGCTGCTATTACTGTGTGAGTCACAGAAGCTGTAATTCTTCGTGACAGCCAGAGGAAATGTGACATGTTTAGGGAACCCTGTCATTGATGCTAACACTCAGATCTAAAGGCAAATGTTTAATGACCAACTCAGCAAGCTGCATAAACTTTGCTATCTACCAAAAAAAAAAAAAAGGTTACTCTCAGCAAACTATAAATATTTAAAAAATGTCTCTAGACAATGATGAGCTTTCTCCTCTTTCACCTCCCAATCTATAATTGTAGGATAAATATCCTATCTGTGACAAATCAGACAGATCTTCCTTCTCTTCTGTTCATGTTTGTATATCTAGGTATGTTATTTCCAGCCAATATCCATGACGTTGGGTTAAGCAATCTTTCATGTTTTAATCTGATGTTAATATAGGAATTTGAGTCCTTCAAAGTTCCTTAGGATATGGTCATTGGGAATAGTGTAAGTGTTGGCAGTATTACTCAACTGCCTGCTAGTGATCTCATGATGAAGTCATTAATTTTATGTAGCCAACAAACTATAAATTCCCCCAAATGAATTTTTCACTATATAAATACATGCATGCTCTGTATTATCTGTCTAACTCAGGGTTTCTCAAACTCAGCACTGCTGACATTTTGGGCTGAATAATTCCTTGCTGTGGAGGACTGACCTGTGCATTGCGGGACGCACTGGGGCTCAACACACTACATACATACCAGAACGCTTCTTCATCAGTTGTGAGCACACAGACTATCTCCAGGATATTTCCAAATGTCCCCTGGGGGGGGGGGGCGGGGACAATCATCCGTAGTTGAAAACCACTGGCCGAACTCTAGGTCCCTTTCTACTTCTCTTCCGAGTCTCCAAACTACTTTAGTGAATGCATAAAAATTCCTTATCCTCTCTTATATGTCAAGATTACAATTCTCAATATTGTCTTAGAAGGTCTCACATACATATTCATGTTTTCCTGCTTGAAACTCCTTTGGATTATTATCTGCTGTACTTACAATATTCTACGTATTACTGCAGGTATAACTGTGTATTTGTGGGCACTTTTCTAGACTGTGAGTCCACAGCGTTTAGACATAGCTGGTGCTCAATATTTTTAAAAAAATGAAAAGAATTGATATTCTTTTGTAGATCACACCTCATTTAGAACTCTCATTTCGTTTACCACTTTATTTTTTTTAAATAATGAAAGAAAAAAAAAACACCAAACAGGTGTAAAGATAAAAAATTCAAATGGCCCAAATTCCACCATCCGGAAATAATTATTTGCCATGTAGTTAATTTTCTCCCAGTATTTTCCTGTGCATTTTTATTTGGTGCTTTTAAAAGTTTAATGTCACATCATAAGCATTTTCCTTATGAAAGATTTTTATAAGCATTGTCTTAATAGCTACTCTTGTAGAAAATAAGAGCACAGTCTAAGAGTTTAAGTAAGATCTTATGTGTTAAGAACAGCACTGCAGGAGGAAGGAAGAAAAGGAGGCTCAGAAGCTGGCAGCCACCCATCACCACAACTTTCTAACCTAGCAAACTTGCAGGCGCTCTTTCACACCCAAGTACAGAATACTCTCTGCTGGATCCAAGACTGCTTTGTGACTGAGCAGGGGAGGGGGGCGTCTATGACTGCAGTCACTCTACCGTGAAGAGAGTCACCCTGGGGAGATGACACTTCATACTCAAAAAGGAAAAAGAAGGGGAACCTTGGAATCATGTTAGTCAGCGTCCAAAAAGGTTGCACACGAAGGGGGCTAGGCTCATGTATTTGAAAGGTGTGTCAGAGGAAAATACAGGTTGGACTCTCAATCTAATCACTTAAGTCATTAAAAGCTGAGGTTCTTTCCTAACTGTTGTCAAGAACCAGAGATAGCAGCTTGAGAAGCACTTGACCCACGGTCACTAGCTTTGAAGAGAGAAGGAGCCAAGAATACAGGCATCCTCTAGAAGCTAGAAAAGGCAAGGAAACAGATTTTCCCCTAGAAACACAGAAGGAAATGCAGCCTTGCTACCACCTTGGTTTTAGCCCAGTGACACCTGTGCTGAATCTGACCTACAGAACTGCAAGATAATAAATTTGGGTTTTTTTAAGCCACTAAAGTCACGATAATTTGTCACAGCCGTCATAGGAGATTAATGCATGGGCAAATACCTGGGAGTTACAAGGTAAGTGTTTAACTTTATAAGAAACCATCTTATTGACCTTTTGCTAAGTGGGATTAAGCTGGGTTCTTAACATGAATGGATGTACAGTTCTTTACTGTGGCTTTTATAGAAATGGCTTTTATAGAAAGATTTGTAGATTCAGATGTAGAGAAAGAAAAAAAGCAGGAGACAACCATCACAGGTTTAACAGTTTTGGGGGTTAGGTAACCAGTCGAACCAGTCATAGCTAAGTTTCCAAGGACATTAACATAAATGGTATTTTCATAGAAATGTTCTCTTATGCCCATTTCTCTGACTAGTAGGCTCACATGGCTTTAGAAGCCAAAATGCTAGACTTCTTCATGCCCTTCTCATTACTTTGGTCTCATCCTCTCTCCAAGACTGGCTTTTGCAAGTGTTAGTGTTGCCTTGGGCTTATCTTCCGACATTGCTCTCTCTAAGGGCTGCTAAAAACGGTGATTCGTCTTCCACCAATTCACACCACAGGGACTGCATCTAATTGAAATTCATCCAGGGTGCCTGGGTGGCCCAGTCGGTTTAAGCGTCTGCCTTCAGCTCAGGTCATGATCCCAGGGTCCTGGAATCAAGTCCTGGGTCAGGCTCCCTACTCAGTGGGGAGTCTGCTTCTTCCTCTACCCCTCTCCCCTGCTCATGATCTCTCTCTCTCTCTGATAAATAAATAAAATCTTAAAAAAAAAAAGGAAATTCATCCAGATCTCTGTATGTGTATGGTATATGTCATTCCTGATTCGACTAAGGGTCAAAATTTTTCTCTCTGAACATTTGATTATTTTTGCATGAATTTTGAAGAATCTTGGTGTTGGAGAAAAACTTATGACACTTGTTAAAAACGGTAAGGAAGACTTTATGCAAGAGGGAGAACTTCAATGGGGGTTTTGCAGTAGGGGGGAGGACCAGGTTCAACTCCAAATGTAATGATGACAAGTGGGGATTTACCAAAGGAATAGGGTGGGGCCAGTGATTACAGAAAATTGCTAAGAGGAAATATCAGGGGTAAGAAAGGATTCTGGCTACCCAACTTGACAGGTTTCTTAGAAGGCAGGATGGGGTGATAAGGTATCAAGGGTGGGGGATAAGGAATTTGATCAGATATTGGGATTTCCATTAAACTGACCTGGAAGGATTCTTGTTAAAATTGGGCTAAGTAGGCCAAGAACAAAGCCCACAGTCAAGGCTTAGTCCAGAAGAGGGGCTCAGAGGAGCATGATTCAGGTTTGGTCAAGAAGAGCATCTCTGTCTTTGGGTACCTATGCTCAAGCTGCCACCCTGGCCTTTGGAAGTTATTTTTAAAAATACAGTAACCCATGCTTGAGGGAGTTTTGGAAAAGACAATTTTCTATTAATACAAAAAAAAACTCTGAAATACACGAATTTACATAATTAATGTAAAAGGAAATATGAGCAAGAAAATATATATTAGGCAAGCTAAAATGAAAGCAGTACCCACTACTAATCCAAGCATATGAATTGTGTAAGAAAATCATGATAAGTTAAAAAAAAGGAACTTCATTACAAAACTGTCAGTTTGTTCAAATCTGAAAGATGATGCCCTATGATTTAAGAATTTTACTCCCCTGATCCTTCCACTTTTCAGACAAGTGATTTTCAATTTTTTACAAAGCCTATTTCTGGACATGAGTGAATGGGGGAACCAGGTCTGAGGGGCCAAGAAGATTCTGCACATGTTCTGTTAATAAAAAGGTTTCAGGGTGACCAGAATTATCCCTGTGAACATTCTTCCTGCTCTGCACGATGCCTGTAATGTGGTCTTGATGCAGATAGGCTTCCAAAGTACTTTAGTGGCCATTCCTGTGGTTTTGTCTTATTTTCTGAATCATGTGTAGCAATGACATTCCAGACGGACTCTGTTGCTTTGGTTCCATTTCTGCAGCACTGATGTATTTGCTAACCTCTCTTGTGGGCATGTTATTTTACACAGGCAGTACATGTCACACTGCCTGAAGGGATGGTGGTCTGGGCTTCTTGGCTATCCACAAAGCACGGCAGAATGCCAATGGCCCATCGGTGGACAGACTTTATGCTTTCAAGTATCTGACTGTTTTCACACCCAATGAATCATCAGTGAGATAGAGTCATATCACCTAAATCCTGATGCTTTTAGGAGGATGACCAAAATCTTTAACCTGGCCCACAAGCTTCCTTATATACTAACATCGTTTTTTTTCTTCAACAGAGGATTTTAGAAATACGTCCTTTACCCATCCTTTTACACCTCCATCCATGATACTCTCTCCATTTGCTTTTGCTATCCAACCAGGGATTTCTAAGCCAATGTCACCACAGAGGTCCCAAGGGTCTTCAGGTTCGGCTCTCAAAGAGGCTAAGAGGAAGTAGCAGTGATGTATCTTGGTGGATAATTTTTTGAACCTATCATGATGGTCTCCCAAAACTCCACCTGTCAAAGTAAAAGAAACCATGGCCCCCCACCCCTCACAGGTTCAGCCCTCACTGGAAGTTTCAATGGCATCAGCAGTCTGGTTGGCACCAATGCTACGTTTTAGCTGTCACATCAGGAGGGCAAACGTGGGCCAGTGCTCTGCTCTCCCTCATCTGGTACTTTGTGTTCAAACTTGGTGGATCCTGAAGTTCTATCACATTCCTCTCTGTACCATGTAGTCAGGTAGTTACTACATATTCTGACTATACACAATAGACTACCCCTTCTCTCTAACTTAAAAATTAAGTGGTGGGGCACCTTGGTGGCTCAGTCGGTTGAGTGTCTGACTCTTGGTTTCGGCTCAGGTCATGATCTCAGCGTCCTGGGATGAACCCCACATTGGGCTCTGTGCTCAGTGGGGAGCCTGCTTGAAGATTCTCTCTCTCTCTCCCTCAGCCCCTCCCTCTGCTGATGCTCACTCTAAAGTAAATAAATCTTTTAAAAAAATATGGTACCAAAGTTTTTAAAACTTAATTTTAAGTAACACGATGACTAGTGATAATTGAGTTCATGGGTCCCGAGCCAGATAAGGACCACTAATTGTTCAGTGCTTTTATGTTAATTAAATTATTTTCCCATTAGGAATGCTTGCTACTTACAAAGAATTATTAATGTACCATATCCTTTGTCCCCACCCCTCCTTTTAGATTCCTGTAACTTGAATCTCTTAATAAATCAGCCCTAAGCCCTGAAATATACTATTGTTTGTTATTGCTATTTGAAAATGCTAAGCTCTCCTGAAATAAACTGCAAAGTAGTTTCATTTGACGTTATCGTATTTTTTGAACTGAACATGTTATTTGGAAATGAAAAACAAAGCACGTGAAAAAAGCAAACAAAAATGTATTCCTTTATCACTAGTTTCTTGGGAAATTTTATCTAACATTATTTTCCCTTTTTGGTATGCTTGTTGTAATCCATTTATTTTCTTTTCACTTCTTGTCAAGCCTTCCTTCTGGAACACCCTTCTTCCCATGATTATATTTCTGAATCCTCTGAGATCTCTCACTAAATTGTGTAGAACATGTGCTGCTGTAAGATTTCATTGAAAGGTATAAAGAAGAAAGAATTCTGTTTCCTTAAATTCCCTTTCATACATAAAATATTTGGTGAGTTGCTGATATCTTTATTTAAACCTTTTTTCAGATACAGACTATTAGTTGATTTTATCTTTATGTTTGACACCTCTAGCTACAATTTTTAATTGGAGTTTTTAATATAAAGGAGAATACATGGTAACTTTGTGACTTTCTCTTCCGCCTGGTTTGAAAAATTCTAAATATTTTTAGAGGCGACAGGCAATAACTAGTGAATATTCTAAATAACAGCTTCAAGAAGTTGAAAAGTGTTATCATTACTAGCAGACGCTATCGTGCCACCCTGTCCCCAACACATACACTTGCCCTACATCAAGAGAAAAAGCTAACTGATAAAGGGAGATTAAGGGCAGAAATCTGTGTAGCCATAATCAAATGTTCTTAATCTATGGATAACTGTGGCAGGACAAGACCCACACCACTCAGTCATTCAGTTCTGTGCTTGTAACCCCCAAATTCTTGTAAGAATGAGACTTGCTTGATGATTCACTTGTGAAGGATCTCGTCAGAAAACTGCTTGAATCAGAAACAAGGTCATTGTGTGAAACAAGCATTCATGCTATTAAGACGTTTGCCATGGGACTAGACCGAGAAATTTGCACAAGGCAGTTTATAAACCACTCCTCTCGACCATGAGGGATGCCTCATGAATGAGAAGCCAGGTAAAGAGGTGCCAGGTAGAGATTGGAGTCATTGTGTAAGGGGAAGGGGGTCAGGAAATAGACCACCAGAGCCACTGGGGATGCAGATACAAAATAGGTTTTATTAAGGAAAAACTCGTAAGCAGAGAAGTAACAGAATACACACAGTCCATCAAAATCTTGTTATCCCGTAGCTAATGCCAAGCCGCGGTGGGCTGCATGCGCCATGGCCAACGCCCCATAGATAGGAGCCCTGGCTCCAGGTTGCCAGACAGCAGCCCGTTCTCTTGCGCTGACTCAGATCTGTTGAGCCAGCTCTCTCCTAACTACCAAATCAAAGGAGGAAATGAACCTCCAGGGTTATCCAGGCTTTTGCTCCTCCGAGTGATGTTTAATGAAATATAACAGAATTTCCTAGGACAAGAAAGAGAAGACAGATTTAGTATACAAAGGGAATAACACAGAGGCAATGAGCATGGGGATGTTGAAATCATAAAGAAGCAAGAAGTCCTTCCAAGACCAGGGTGAGAGAGAATGTATGTGTTTGTGTGTATCCAATGCTATACCTATAGACACATCACATGAAAGCTTTTTTTAAAAAGTATGACATTACTTTTATCAGCTAACTTTCAAAAAGTTAGGCCCATAGCTGAGAAAATTAGTAATTTATGTCAAAAATAGAACAAATAAGTAGGGTGCCTTGAGAACAACAAATGCCCGTGAGGATGTGGAACAACAGGATGCTGGTGGGAATGCAAAACAGTACAGCCACTTCAGAAGACAGATTGGAGATTTCTTACAAAATGAAATATACTCTTTCCACACGATCTGGCATTTACATTCCTTGGTATTTACTTTTGTGCACCCCAAAACCTGTACACTGATGTTTATAGCAGCTTTATTCATAATTGCTTGGATAGCAAAGAAGATGTCCTTAAGTAGGTAAATGGATAAATAGCAATACATCTAAACAATGGAATATTTTTCAGAACTAAAAAGAAATGAGCTATGAAGCCATGAAAAGACATGGAGGAAACTTAAATGCATCTTACTAAGTGAAAGAAGCCAATCTGAGAAGGCTCCATACTCTACGATGCCAACGATATTAGACATTCTGGAAAAGGTTAAAAAACTAAGAAGACAGTGAAAAGATCAGCAGTTGCCATGACTAGGGGGGAGAGGGGCAGTCTGAAAAGGCAGACATCAGGATTTTTAGGGCAGTGAAAGTACTCTGTGTTTTATCATAATGAAGGACACGTATCATTATACATTTGTCCAAACCCATAGGATGCCCAAAACCAGGAGTGAACTGTAGTGCCCGCTATGGACAATGGGCAGTTATGTGTCAATGTAGGTTCATCAATTTTAACAGATACACTGTTCTGTCGGAGGATGTTGATAATGAGGGAGGGTATGTATGAGTTGGTCATATGGGAAATCTCTGTACCTTCCTCTGAAACTTCTGAACCTAAAATTGCTCTAAACAAATAAAATCTTAAAAAAAGAGAGAGAGCATATGTGTAAAACATATATATAATACCAAAAACAGAGAATAAATAGGGTGGGGAGAGAGTGCTATTTTGACCAAAAGTATAAATTGAAATAAATAGAATGTACAACCACATTCTGCTACTTTTGCCCCCAGCAAAAGAAATTCCAGATTCTAGGTTACAAAGTTCAACCTAGATTCTACCTTGTGCACAAGTGACAAGTGAAACCAGTTCAGAAAAGCATGTTTGGGTCCCTTAGAGAACACAGGAAGACTCCTGTCCATTGACTCTACCGTTTCTGGAAAAATGGGGTTTTGCAGGATGTTCTGCAGAAGGTGAAAGGAGACAAATGTTCTGCTTTCATTTTTGACATACCAGCAAATTCTCCAAGAGCAATGGAGTTAACTGTGCAGGCGAGGGGGGGGCGGGGAGTTGCTGTAGCACTTGTCCTAACAGAGGCGTTGGAAATGGACCCCTTGGCGGCACCTTCCTGGAGGGCAGCTGGAGGTGTGGTGGAAACTGCTGCATTTTAGTCTCCCTTGTCAGAGTCCCAGACCTGGCTTTTCATAATTTTTCTTCTTGTAATGTACTTCCTAGAAAAAGAAGTAAAACTCCAAAGGCAAAAAAAAAAAAAAAAAAAAAAAAGTGAAATAAAATATCAAAAAGTGGGAGTGGGTTGGAGAAAGTGAATGAAAGGGGCAAGAGGGGGCTTTGCCTTCCTTAGGTCTACCCAGGACGCCTTTCCTGGTTTATGATTCTCCCTCTGTTGAACCACAAAGAGAAAAATGTGTTAGGCCCCGAATGCCAGGGTATATTGTCTGTCAAAGGATTTGCCAGTTAAAGTACCAATTAATTTCTGGCTCTTACAGCTCATGAGGATATAAAAATAGGATCTTCTATGGCTTTTGAAATGTTGGATATACTCTCTTCTTAAAAGAGGAGAATTGAAACTGGCTTTTCTCTTTTCTAAAAGAAAAAAAAAAAAGAGCAACGTTTGGAGACTTTGATGTTTTTCTTTCAGAACCTGGCCCCGAGATGTGCGACTTCAGTATTTATGCACATGTGTGCACGCATGCACACCTCGTGCATATTTGCACACACTGATGCAGAAGTGGTTTATTATAGAGCTAATGCAGATGTTTTCTTCTCCCAGGCAAGTGATGATTTCCTTTCTTCCATGGTCAGATGGATGATTTGAACAGCTTGGAAGGGCAAGGGCAAGAAAAGCTTTGATTTATCTGCTGCTGAACTGATTTAGACAAATGCAGGAAGATGATACATCACTGAATTAGGGCGCACAGGACAATAATGAGAACCTAAAGTGGGTGACAAGTGCACACTAAAATCCATATTACTACTAAACAAGCAGGCATGCATGTGTACCCTGTGCCTTATTTTATGTGATAGAGTGGTGCTTGTCATGTTTCAGAGTCGTTTAATGAATGCTTTAGATCTGTAATTAACAGGGCTCTCATGAGCTCACGGGGTGCTGGCATTGGTGAGTGGTGAATTATTCAATAAATATGATACAGAAATTTAGACACTGTGCAGGGAATTATACAGGGAAAGAGTTAGAGAAATATGGGCAAATATGAATCCAGTTGTAGTCAATTTTAAAGCTATGTCATCGTTGTAGTAAAGAAGATACACTAATAAAAAATGTCCTGTTTGCTTTCAACATGAAAATCAAAAGAAATAGGAACCATAGAGGACCAAGAGCTTCTCTCTTAAATTTCGTCATATTGATCAAGCCAGCTAGATATTCTATTTTCTTGGCGATTTATTTATTCCTCTGGATAACCTGGGTTAGAGGTGAGTTCCTAAAGTTGAACTGAGGATTTCCCAAACATACAAAGAAAACAGCAACTGGAAAGTGCTGGAAGGATGTCTTTACAAGGCAACATGGGACCTAAGAAGGAGCTGGATGGACATGAAGAGGTTTTTAATGCAGCCACCTCCAGCTGCACCTGGGTTGTCACTTGATTGACAGCTCAGGGAAAGCCTTTTTGTTTGCTAGCAAGATGGCTTTCTATTTCTTCTCTCGCCCATTAAGTCAATGTGCAACTCAGCTGTTGAGGCTCCTGAGGATCACACTGTTCCAATACCTACTTCTTTCCACGCATTGGGTTAAATATGAACAATTAAAATTTCAGTCCATTTGTTAATACATTTTCTCATTCAACTGATCACATGTTATTTATATTAACACCTTTGATTTGTATTTGTCACCTGTTTTCTTCTTGCGTGGAGGGTCACCCTCAGATTGACTTAGCTGTTTGTATCCAGCAGGGATCTGTTAGTTACATAGTCGAAATGAATTTTAAAGGAATAAAAAAAAGATGTGGAGGCCATAAACTAGAAGAGCTCTATGCAAATGATCTTGCACGATTACATTGAAAACCAACATACCAGCAAGTTGGTAAAAATTTTTATCCCTCAAGGCTCTAATCGTAATTACCTAATATTGTGTGAATATTACTTCAATACCTTGTACCGTACTTTGATAGTCTTCATTCTTCTAAAAGATTCATTGTTAAATGTGCTTTTGGGTCAGCCTTGCTATTTACCAAATATACCTGCCTTTGGTCACTATGAATCCCATTGTGTCTAAAGAGCCTGATTACTTTTGTCCTGGTGTCTGAGAATGGATGAAGCCTGTGGAGTACAGTTGATGATATTGTTAGTGAAGTCACCTAAAAGTGACACTGAAACCTCGGATAAAACTTTAGCTTTGTCAAGGTTTACAGTCAGGCCTGACCCCAAAGCACTACTGGGAAACAGGTAACTTCTTCCTGATCTTTTTTCCCTCTTAGGTGTCAAATGATGGTATGGCGTCCTCTTGGACCCTAATGGGGTATTCTCTCCAGGGTGGCCCTTCCTTTTTACCATCTGTTTTGTCTCCAAACCAAAATCCAATTAATGTTGGGTATCCTTGTGACTCACCACTAATCTGATTGACCAATGAATGCTGAATTCTTAATCCTTGAACAAAGGGTTAGCTATCAATGACCTTGCTCTGGCCGACCACTGCCCCTTTTAGCCAATGCCTTCCTTGTCTCAATCTAAAGCAGCAAACAGTGGTTGGGATTAGCTACTTGGGATGCTGCTGGAAAGATGCCTAGACTTTATTCTGAAAACTCAGGATTTGTAAAAACAAAGTTTTAAAAATATACGGGGACTTACTTCATTTTTTGGTTTAATTGGCCAAAATATTTACACTCAGGACTAAGAGTATGCTTTTCATGTATAATGTTTCCTTCTTCATATTTTTGTGCTAAATAATAGAATGAATGGATCCAAATGGTAAATGATTTAGGCAGGACAAGATCGTATAAAGTGAAAAGTAGAATCTCCTTGTCTTGCTGCTCTGTGTCTTGTCCCCGATCTTAGTTCCTAGAAGCAACTATGGCGGGTATATTTGTTTTTTAGTGCTTCTGGAGGTTCCCATTGTGTGTTGAAATAATACTCTTGTGCCTCTATTTCTTGATTCATCAATTTTAAACATGACATATTGACTTTACTATGAAAGATGAGCAATTTAGTGTACTTATATTACTCTCTACCTTTTTCCCCCATCTACTTCCTGATTTTCATTACTGTACATTATTTATAACATTTATATTCTGTCCTGCAGTTCTGTGCTTATAATTAAACCTTTTATATTCTGTCTATAGGCTGATTCTAAAACAAGAAAGATAATTAACATTTTAATACTATAATTATATAACTATTATTTACTCCAGAACTAAGTAGAACGATTAGATGCAGGTGGATGAAAACATAAATTTAGCAAATTAAATTTTTGTCATTTGAAATAAAATCTTCAAAGTTTGGCAGCCTAAAAAATTTCTTTTGTTTTCCATCTCATTTCCTTTCCTATTTCTGTGTCAGAGTTGCTCTTGTTCCTTATACTCTATGCAATTTCCTTGTCAGATGCTTTTTATTTGCCTGTTTTTTACTTTTGCTGGTATATACTTCTGAATGTTTTTTATGTGTTCTTTTTTTTTCTTTTTTTCTTATTATGTTAATCACCATACATTACATCATTAGTTTTTGATGTAGTGTTCCATGATTCATTGTTTGTGCATAACACCCAGTGCTCCACGCAGAATGTGCCCTCTTTAAGATCCATCACCAGGCTAACCCATCCCCCCACCCCCCTCCCCTCTAGAACCCTCAGTTTGTTTTTCAGAGGCCATCGTCTCTCATGGTTCGTCTCCCCCTCTGACTTACTCCCCTTCATTCTTCCCCTCCTGCTATCTTCTTCTTTATTTTTTTTAACATATATTGCATTATTTGTTTCAGAAGTACAGATCTGTGATTCAACAGTCTTGCACAATTCACAGCGCTCACCATAGCACATAACCTACCCAATGTCTATAACCCAGCCACCCCCTCCCTCCCACCCCTCACCACTCCAGCACCCTCAGTTTGTTTCCTGAGATTAAGAAGTCCTCATATCAGTGAGGTCATATGATACATGTCTTTCTCTGATTGACTTATTTCACTCAGCATAACACCTTCCAGTTCCATCCACGTTGTTGCAAATGGCAAGATCTCATTCCTTTTGATGGCTGCATAATATTCCATGGTGTATATATACCACCTCTGCTTTATTCATTCATCTGTCGATGGACATCTTGGCTCTTTCCACAGTTTGGCTATTGTGGACATTGCTGCTATAAACATTGGGGTGCACGTACCCCTTCGGGTCCTTACATTTGTATCTTTGGGGTAAACACCCAGGAGTGCAATTGCTGGATCGTAGGGTAGCTCTATTTTCAACTGTTTGAGGAACCTCCATACTGTTTTCCAGAGGGGTTGCACCAGCTTGCATTCCCACCAACAGTATAGGAGGGTTCCCCTTTCTCTGCATCCCCGCCAATATCTGTCGTTTCCTGACTCGTTAATTTTAGCCATTCTGACTGGTGTGAGGTGGCATCTCATTGAGGTTTTGATTTGGATTTCCCTGATGCCGAGCGATATTGAGCACCTTTTCATGTGTCTGTTGGCCATTTGGATGTGTTCTTTGGAAAAATGTCTGTTCATGTCTTCTGCCCATTTCTTGATTGGATTATTTGGTCTTTGGGTGTTGAGTTTGGTAAGTTCTTTATAGATTTTGGATACTAGCCCTTTATCTGATATGTCATTTGCAAATATTTTCTCCCATTCTGTCGGTTGTCTTTTGGTTTTGTGGACTGTTTCTTTTGCTGTGCAAAAGCTTTTTATCTCGATGAAGTCCCAATAGTTCATTTTTGCCCTTGCTTCCCTTGCCTTTGGTGCTGTTTCTAGGAAGAAGTTGCTGCGGCTGAGGTCGAAGAGGTTGCTACCTGTGTTCTCCTTTAGGATTTTGATAGACTCCTGTCTCACGTTTAGGTCTTTCAACCATTTGGAGTCTATTTTTGTGTGTGGTGTAAGGAAATGGTCCAGTTTCATTCTTCTGCATGTGGCTGTCCAATTTTCCCAACACCATTTGTTGAAGAGACTGTCTTTTTTCCATTGGACATTCTTTCCTGCTTTGTCAAAGTTTAGTTGACCATAGAGTTGAGGGTCCATTTCTTCGCTCTCTATTCTCTTCCATTGATGTATGTGTCTGTTTTTGTGCCAGTACCATACTGTCTTGATGATGACAGCTTTGTCATAGAGCTGGAAGTCTGGAATTGTGATGCCGCCAGCTTTGCTTTTCGTTTTCAAGATTCCTCTGGCTATTCTGGGTCTCTTCTGGTGCCATAAAAATTTTAGGATTATTTGTTCCATTTCTTTGAAAAAAGTGGATGGTATTTTGATGGGGATTGCACTGAATGTGTAGATTGCTCTAGGTAGCATTGACATCTTCACAATGTTTGTTCTTCCAATCCATGAGCATGGAACGTTTTGCCATTTCTTTGTGTCTTCTTCAATTTCTTTCATGAGTATTTTATAGTTTTCTGAGTACAGATCCTTTGCCTCTTTGATTAAGTTTATTCCTAGGTATCTTATGGTTTTGGGTGCAATTGTAAATGGGATCGACTCCTTGATTTGACTCTCTTCTGTCTTGCTGTTGGTGTATAGGAATGCCACTGATTTCTGTGCATTGATTTTATATCCTGCCTCTTTACTGAATTCCTGTATGAGTTCTAGCAGTTTTGGGGTGGAGTCTTTTGGGTTTTCCACATACAGTATCATATCATCTGCAAAGAGTGAGAGTTTGACTTCCTCTTTGCCGATTTGGATGCCTTTGATTTCTTTTTGTTGTCTGATTGCTGTGGCTAGGACTTCTAATACTATGTTGAATAGCAGTGGTGAGAGTGGACATCCCTGCCACGTTCCTCACCTTAGGGGGAAAGCTCTCAGCTTTTCCCCATTGAGAATGATATTTGCTGTAGGGTTTTCATAGATGGCTTTTATGATATTGAGGTATGTACCCTCTACCCCTATACTCTGAAGAGTTTTGATCAAGAAAGAATGCTGTACTTTGTCAAATGCTTTTTCTGCATCTATTGAGAGGATCATATGATTCTTGTTCTTTCTTTTGTTAATGTATTGTATCACGTTGATTGATTTGCGGATGTTGAACCAACCTTGCAGCCCAGGGATAAATCCCACTTTGTCATGGTGAATAATCCTTTTAGTGTACTATTGGATCATATTGGCTAGTATTTTGGTGAGTATTTTTGCGTCCATGTTCATCAAGGATATCGGTCTGTAGTTCTCCTTTCTGATGGGGTCTTTGTCTGGTTTTGGGATCAAGGTAATGGTGGCCTCATAAAATGAGTTTGGAAGTTTCCCTTCCATTTCTATTTTTTGGAACAGTTTCAGGAGAATAGGTATTAATTCTTCTTGAAATGTTTGGTAGAATTCCCCTGGGAAGCCATCTGGCCCTGGGCTTTTGTCTGTTGGGAGATTTTTGATGACTGCTTCAATTTCCTTAGGGGTTTTAGGTCTGTTCAGGTTTTCTATTTCTTCCTTGTTCAATTTTGGTAGTTGATACATCTCTAGGAATGCACCCATTTCTTCCAGGTTATCTAATTTGCTGGCATAGAGGTGCTCATAATATGTTCTTATAATTGTTTGTATTTCTTTGGTGTTGGTTGTGATCTCTCCTCTTTCATTCATGATTTTGTTGATTTGGGTCATTTCTCTTTTCTTTTTGAGAAGTCTGGCCAGGGGTTTATCAATCTTGTTAATTCTTTCAAAGAACCAGCTCCTAGTTTCGTTGATCTGTTCTACTGTTTTTTGGTTTCTATTTCATTGATTTCTGCCTGATCTTTATGATTTCTCTTCTCCTGCTGTGTTTAGGCTTCCTTTGCTGTTTTTTCTCTAGCTCCTTTAGGTGTAGGGTTAGGTTGTGTATTTGAGACCTTTCTTGTTTCTTGAGAAAGTCTTGTATTGCTATATACTTTCCTCTCAGGACTGCCTTTGCTGTATCCCAAAGATTTTGAACAGTTGTGTTTTCATTTTCATTGGTTTCCATGAATTTTTTTAATTCTTCTTTAATTTCCTGGTTGACCCATTCATTCTTTAGTAGGATGCTCTTTAGCCTCCATGTATTTGAGTTTTTTTTGACTTTCCTCTTGTGACTGAGTTCTAGTTTCAAAGTATTGTGGTCTGAAAATAGGCAGGGAATAATCCTAATATTTTGGTACCAGTTGAGACCTGATTTGTGACCTAGGATGTGATCAATTCTGGAGAATGTTCCATGGGCACTGGAGAAGAATGTGTATTCTGTTGCTTTGGGATGGAATGTTCTGAAAATGTCTGTGAAGTCCATTTGGTCCATGGTGTCATTTAAAGTCTTTATTTCCTTGTTGATCTTTTGCTTAGATGATCTGTCCATTTCAGTCAGGGGGGTGTTAAAGTCCCCCAATATTATTGTATTGTTGTCAATGTGTTTCTTTGCTTTTGTTATTAATTGCCTTATAAAATTGGCTGCTCCCATGTTAGGGGCATAGATATTTACAATTGTTAGATCTTCTTGTTGGATAGACCCTTTAAGTAGGATATAGTGTCCTTCTTCATCTGTTATTATAGTCTTTGTTCTAAAATCTAATTTGTGGGATATAAGGATTGCCACCCCAGCTTTCTTTTGGTGTCCATTAGCATGGTAAATTGTTTTCCACCCCCTCACTTTCAATGTGGGGGTGTCTTTGGGTCTAAAATGAGTCTCTTGCAGACAGCATATCGATGGGTCCTGTTTTTTAATCTTATCTGATAGCCTGTGTCTTTTGATTGGGGCATTTAACCCATTTACATTCAGAGTAACTATTGAAAGATATGAATTTAGTGCCATTGTATTGCCTGTAAGGTGACTGTAACTGTATACTGTCTCTGTTCCTTTCTGATCTATGCTGCTTTTAGGCTCTCTCTTTGCTTAGAGGATCCCTTTCAATATTTCTTGGAGGGCTGGTTTGGTGTTTGCAAATTCCTTTAATTTTTGTTTGTCCTGGAAGCATTTTATCTCTCCTTCTACTTTCAATGAC
This sequence comes from Eumetopias jubatus, assembly GCF_037043125.1. Taxonomy (NCBI): domain Eukaryota; kingdom Metazoa; phylum Chordata; class Mammalia; order Carnivora; family Otariidae; genus Eumetopias; species Eumetopias jubatus. The sequence goes on along the minus strand of NW_028274814.1, from coordinate 71,732,212 downwards.
AGCCTAGCTGGATATAGTATTCTTGGCTGCATATTTTTCTCGTTTAGTGCTCTGAAGATATCATGCCAGTCCTTTCTGGCCTGCCAGGTCTCTGTGGATAGGTCTATTGCCAATCTAATGTTTCTACCATTATAGGTTACAGATCTCTTCTCCCGAGCTGCTTTCAGGATTTTCTCTTTGTCTCTGAGACTCCTAAGTTTTACTATTATATGTCGGGGTGTTGACCTATTTTTATTGATTTTGAGAGGGGTTCTCTGTGCCTCCTGGATTTTGATGCCTGTTTCCTTCCTCACATTACGGAAGTTCTCTCCTATAATTTGCTCCAATATACCTTCTGCCCCTCTCTCTCTTTCTTCTTCTTCTGGGATCCCAATTATTCTAATGTTGTTTTGTCTTATCGTATCACTTATCTCTCGAATTCTGCCCTTGTGATCTTGCAGTTGTTTCTCTCTCTTTTTCTCAGCCTCTTTATTTTCCATCATTTGGTGTTCTATATCGCTGATTCTCTCTTCTGCGTCATTTATCCTAGCAGTCAGTGCCCCCATTTTTGATTGCACCTCATTAATAGCCTTTATGATTTCGACTTGGTTAGATTTTAGTTCTTTTATTTTTCCATAAAGGGTGTCTCTAATAACTTCCACGCTTTTTTCAAGCCCAGCTAGTATCTTTAAATTCATGATTCTGAACTCTAGGTCTGACATCGTACTAATGTCCGTATTGAGTAGGTCCCTGGCAGACGATATTACCTCTTGTTCTTTTTGCTGACGTGATTTTTTTCATCTTGTCATTTTGTCCAGAGGGAAATAGATGAATGAGAGAACAAAATGCTAACAGGTTAACAACGTCCCCAGCAAATATATTCTATACAAATCAGAAAAGACCTGAAACCAGGGGAAAACAAAGGGAAAGAAAGAAAAAAGAAAGAGGAAAAAAAAAAGAAAAAAGATAAAAACAAACAAAAACAGAACAAAACAAAACAAAACAGAATATTATCAAATATGATCAGACTAGTGTATAGATCAGTGCCACACACTAGATTTTGGGCATATTTTGGTCTGTTAGAAGAAAGTGCCTCCTAAAATTTTAAAGAAAGAAAGACTTATATATGTACAAAATAAGAGTTGATACAATGAAGGGATGGAAGATGACTGTAAAGATGAAAATTGTAAAAGATTTTATAAAAGGAATTGATAAGATAAGAAGTTGTTTGAAAGAAGAAAGAAGATTAAAAAACAAAGAAGAAAAGGAAAAAAGAAAAGGGAGAGAATGTGATCAGGCAGGAGACTAGAACAAAGCCATACACTAGTGATTTAGGGTATATTTTGATCTGTTAGAAGAAACTGTATCTCAAAATTTTAAAGAGAGAACAACTTTATATATATGCCAAAAATAAGGGTAACTACTATGAAGGGATAAAATATGACTCTAAAAAATGAAAAATTAAAAAAAAAATTAAAAAAAGGGATTGATAAGATGTTGGCTGAAAAAGGGAAAAAGAAAAATTCAAAAAAAGAAAAAAACAGTTAAAAAAACCAACTTTGAAAAGCTAATGAATCATGGTAAAAAAGCCATGAATTCTATGTGCAGTATTACCCTAGCGCTGGAGTTCTCCCGTTATCCTTGATCGGTAAACTTGGTCTTGGCTTGCTGGCTGTTTGTGCTGATCTTCTGGGGGAGGGGCCTGTTGCCATGGTTCCCAAATGTCTTTGCTGGAGGCGGAATTGCACCGCCCTTGTTGGTCCGGGCTAAGCAATCTGCTCGGGTTTGCTCTCCAGTGCTTTTGTTAACTTCCATGTTCTCGGTACAACTTTGGAGGACAGGGTGAAAATGGTGGCCTCCCAATCTCTGCCCGGAGGAGCTGAGACCTCGGAGACCCGCTCCTCAGTGCGCCCCCAGAGAAAAGCAGTCACTCTCGTGTCCCCGGTCTCTGGCCGCACCCCAAGCTCACCCAGCCTGTGACCGAGCGTTTCTATCTCTGGTACCTGACCCCGTGTGGAGTCTCCAAACCCAGCAGATCCCTGCATTGCGCTCCTGAGCCGCTCCTCCCGGGGAAGGAAGGGGAGTCTCCCCAGCTCTGCCGCTTGTTGGGTCCCTGCTGGAGGAGCCGTGCCCCGACTGGGCTGCAGATCACAGTTTATGGCAACCCCGAGCTGAGAGCCCACACCTCCGCTCTGTCTCTGCAGCCAGCTTCCCGGCTCCGATACCTGGGAGCTCTGCTGCACTCAGGCACCCCCGTTCTTTCTGTGACCCCGAGGGTCCTGAGACCACACTGTCCCGGGAGGATTCCACCCCCCGCTTAGCCACTGCAGCGACGTCCCTCCGCCGAGCCGACTTTTAAAAGGTCCGATTTTGTGCTCCGCGGCTCTATCACTTGCCAGAAGCGGCCGACGGAGGCCCCTCCCCCGCCGTCTATCCTCCCGACTATTGCCTCGGATTCACTTCTCCACATGTCCTACCTTCCAGTAAGTGGTCGCTTCTCTGTTCAGATAGTTGTTGCTACTCTCCTCTTTGATCTCCTGTTGAGTTCGTAGGTGTTCAGAATGGTTTGATCCCTATCCAGCTGAATTCCTGAGACCAGAGGAAACCCAGGTCTCCTACTCCTCCGCCATCTTGCTCCTTGTTCACTTCCGAATGTTTTTTACAAATATGGAACATAGGTTTTAAAATTTGTGATACCCCATCAAAGACACTTAAATAAATCCTCACATATCATAATTTGGCTGTATATATATGTTTCTAGTTTCAAGAGAACTTTCCTCTCTGGACTTTGCTCCTTATTTTGTAGTATCGACTGTGACTCCTCCTTTGCAATCAGCCTGGTTGCTTTTTCTTTCTGGCAGTTTCTCAGACCTTTAGTTTCTCCTAGCCTGAAATTTCAACAGGAAATGGCTGGTTGTGTGAATCTTAGAACCCTGGTCTTTTCAGCTAAGATAAACTCCTTTTGTTATTATTATATTTTAATTATCATTTTATTATTTATTATATTATTACCTTATTTTATGATTTTAATTTTAATATTTATTATGATTATATACTAGCATTGTTATTTTATGTGTATATATATATATATTTTTTTCCACACTGTTGTTTTTGTTTTGTGATTTTGGAACTTATCAAATGGATATTGAACTTTGAAAATGTATCACCATTGTCATTTTTCTCACGTATTTTCCACATTTTGTCTTTCTTTGTTCTACATTCTGGAGGATTTCCTCGACTCTATTTTGTATATCTTTATCCCTATCTTTTACTACTTTGATATTATCATTTAGTCCATCCATTACTTTAATCTTTCCTTTTCTTGGATTGTCCCTTTTTCTTTCTTTCTTTCTTTTTAAAAGATTTTATTTATTTATTTGAGAGAGAGAATGAGAGAGAGAGAGAGCACATGAGAGGCGGGAGATGGAGAGGGAGAAGCAGGCGTCCCGCAGAGCAGGGAGCTTGATGCAGGGCTTGATCCCGGGACTCCAGGATCATGACCTGAGCCGAAGGCAGTCAATCAACTGAGCCATCCAGGCACCCGGATTGTCCCTTTTTCATGGCAGTTCGTCCTTGTGTTAAGGATGCAATATCTTCTTTTTTTTTTAAAGATTGATTTTATTTATTCATTAGACAGAGAGAGATAGAGAGAGAATGAGCACAAGGAGGGGGAGTGGCAGGCAGAGGCAGAGGGAGAAGCGGGCTCCTTGCTGAGCAGGGAGCCTGATGTGGGACTTGATCCCAGGATCCTGGGATCATGACCTGAGCTGAAGGCAGACTCTTAACAACTGAGCCACCCAGGTGCCCCATTCTGCAATATCTTCTTGAATAATTTTTTATGATACTAATTATTTTTAAAATCTGATTTCTTCATTGTTTCTCAGATTAGTAGTTCCTTTTGTTGTTCTTGGTTTTTGTTCTCTTACTCTTTTGGATTTTTGGGGGTGTCGAATGCTCTTTTTTTTCATTCATTTCTACAAGTAGAGAGGTGTATTGGTGAGTAGAAGTAGCTGGTGTGGGTGGCCCTGCATCCAGGAGGCTTCTCTTCTGAAGACAACTCTGTGCTTAGTCTGTGTGATTGAGGACATGCATCCCCACAATAGACTTTCTAGTAGGGCACCTAAGCAGGGCAACTTGACTCTGGGAATGCAGAGCTTTATTCTGTTTCACTCCTTTCCTGTTTCACTGCCTTTCCTTTCTCATTATTGTTTCCTTCTGTATTTTTTTCCCAGAGGTCCAGCTTACCTCCAACTTGGCTTCCATCTCAGGTCCTGGCACCCTTGCCAAGCATCCTTACTTCCTCGTTAGGCAGATTGCACACTTTTTTTAGAGTTTAGCTCCTGGGCTCCAAGCGTCCTCAGTACTGAGGGCAAAATCCTCTCTTGGTTTCATTTTGTCACTAATGAATTCATTTTGTTATAAGTTTCTTCCCCGTCATTTCAAGGGGGTATGGAGAAAAAGAATCAACAGATGAGAGAACAAACCAGCTATTTCACAGCCTGAGGCCCCACATCCTTACTGTAATATTGGTTCCAATTAAAGCTAATAAAAAATGGCATTTATTTCACTTGAAATGAAATCACCTACTAAAATGAAGACAATACAAGATATTAATAGTTTTTTAAACTGTATAAAAACACATTTTAGCTCCAGAGGACACTGAGCTCTGAATGTCAGGCCCATGCTCTATGATAGGTAGGGCCCTTGGGAGGAAAGTTCAATATTTAGGGACAGAGAAGGAGGCTACCAGCGAAAATCAGGCACAGCCTCTCATGGAAGTGTCCATCTCTTTGCTGTTTACTCTGTAACATGAACTTTCAACTCTTCTTTAATGGAGTCCTGAATTGAGCCCTTAGTTTGCCATATACTGTTCAGTCATGGGCAGGGCAATTGTAAGTGAATGTTCTTACATTTTTACTTTGTCACTATGAGATCAATCAAACTGTCCTATAGAGTCACAATTCAGAGAAATAAATTTTATATTGTTGAGGAAACATAAGGAGGCTTTGCACTCAGGGTTCACATGCTTTTTAAAGATAAAAATGAACAGAATCGGAAAACATATACCTGAAAAGCACATGGAGAAAACCTATAATTTATTTGTTGGCATATGGAGAACACAGGTCTCCTTTCCTATCTTCATTCATTCATTCATTCATTCAGTAAATAATGCTCGAGTGCCGAGTCTGTACCAAGGGCAGCTACAGGGGCCAAGGGCGCAGTGGTGAAGAAAACAGACACTGTCTCGGCTCTTACGGAACTTACATCAGAGTAGAGAAGCAGGCAATCACAAATTTACAGTGTAAAGGAAGGAGGTGCTAAATGCTGTGAAGAAAAGTAGAGCAGAATGAATGGGCAGAGTGATGACACGTTGGTGACAGGATGGCGGCTGTAAGCTACAGTCTTTCTGAAGAATGCCGTTGAAGAAATACCTTAGAGCCACGGTTCCCACAGTGTTCCAGAGTGAGCTCACAGGACATTTACTCAAGTTTCAAGGGAAACACAGTAATACTTAACATCTAGTAGACACCACATGAGCTACTAGCTTGTGGTAGTTCTCACAGTTTCATTATATCACGCTCCATTCCTTCAATGATGATTTATCTTCTCAAAGCTAAGATTTTAGGCTGTTGACATGATTAAAAGCAAGTATTGTTTAAAAACTAAGAAGGGGTAGTGACAGTAGCTGTGTCCAAGGTGATTGCAAAGTCTGAGGAGTTGTGTAGTGTCCAAAGATACACACATCCCACTAGTAAGTGTGGTAGGAGGAAAAAAATGACCGTCCAAAGATATATTCACTTCTTAATCCTGGGACGTGTGAATATTACCTCATTAGGCAAAAGAATGAACATTACCTTATATGACAACAGATGTGCTTAAGGACCAGAAAGGGTGAGTTTATCCTGGATTCTCTGGATGGACCTTAAAAACAAGTGTAAGTATCCTTATAAGAGAGAAGCCGGAGATTCAGCCTAGAGATACAAAGAGGAGAAGGTGATGTGAAGACAGGTGGGGGTGACAGCGATGTTGCTACAAGCCAAGGAATGTCAGGGATCGCCAGCAGCCACCAGAAGCTAGGAGACACAGGGAGCGGATTCTCCTTCAGAGACTCTAGAGAGAACACGGTCCCGAAGACACCTTGATTTCTGGCTTCTGGCTTCCAGAGCTGTGGGGGAATTAATTTCTCTTGTTTTAAGTGGCCCAGTGTGTGGTAATTTGTGACCCTGGAAAATGGCCTGGGAAGCAGCCCTAGAAAACTAATGCCGTCAGTAATTCTGGTTATTTATAAATGAAATACAAATGTTTTTTATTTCAATTTATGTATGTTATTTTTTTCAAAAGGCTACTAAGTTGTTAGGACATAAATACTTATGTTGTTTGGATGGAACTTCTAAATACATGGAACTGATAGTATTTCTCTTGTCCTATAATCCACATGAAACAATTAGTGAACAGTGAGTTTGTGTGAACCAAGAAAATTTTGCAAATTGTTTCTTTTTCTTTTTTTTCAAAAGATCTTATTTATTTTTTTAAAGATTTTATTTATTTATTTGACAGACACACACACACACACACACAAACACACACACACACAGAGGGAACACAAGCAGCGGGAGCGGGAGAGGGAGAAACAGGCTTCCCGCTGAGCAAGGAGCCTGATGCGGGGCTCAATCCCAGGACCCTGGGACCATAACCTGAGCTGAAGGCAGACGCTTAAAGACTGAGCCAGTCTTGACATGATTTGCAACCTGACTAAATTCTCTCATTTGGGAGAGAGGCACCTCTTTGCAAATTGTTTCTTAAAATGAGAAAGTGGACAGTGGGATGTTTTGAGGGAAGTGTGTTCCAGGAAGAGGCAAGATCAAGGTCAGAGGCCCTGAGGCAGGAACAAACATGGTGGATCACAGAACAGCAAAAGGCCAGTCTGCCAAGACATAACGAGCAGGAGATGGAGTCTGAGAGAGAAGCAGGGGTTGAATGATGTGTGACCTCACAGGCCAGAATAAGGAATTTAATTATGTTGTGTGATAAGAAGCCACTGGGCAGTGTTGACTAGAGTAGTGAGCTGTGGCAGGATTTACACTGTGAAATGACCCTTTGGCTGTGGTAGAGACAATTGACCACAGGAATCCGATTTACAAAGAGTAGAAGACAAAGCCTCTGGGCTTGCTTAGAGACCTGGATAAACCTTTGCCCCATCTTTCCCATCCATTTGTACTGGCTACTCTATATTTACCAACTGTGCATAAGACCATGTAGATGTAGAAGAAATTGTGGAATTTGTACACAAGGGTGGAGAATTTTATGTATTATATGTTTGCATTGGGTATATCCCTTTCTAGATGTCAAAGCCCTCTTCTAGAAGTTTATTAATCAAAAACAAAGAACAAATGAGAGAATTTGGTCAGGTTGCAAAGGCATGGAGCAGGCATAGGTGCTAGAAGAGACCCTTGCCTATCTCTACTGCCATTAGGATACAAAAGCTGTCTCTGAACTTACAAACCAGGAAGGGCAGGGGGCAGGGGTGGGGATTCCTTTGAGAGGGGAGAAACACCCTTATATGGAGAGTTTAAACTTTGAATTGATTGAATATTGACCTGAATGAGACATGGGTCTTTCTGTTATTACTCCATGCACCTGCACCTGGAAAACCTCTCAATCTGTACAATTGCTCAGGAAGAATAGCAAGATTTGTAGGAAAAATAAGTTTAGGGGTAAACCACTCAGAACCAGAGCACTAACAAAACAGTCCTGAGTATTTCAGGGTGAACATGACTGCCCAGGAAGGCAAGTGGATCAGAGGCTGCCTTGGGGAATAAAAATTCTGAGAACAAATATTGCAAAGGCACAGCCTTGTTGTGTTGAGGCACGGCAAGTGGAACTGGAGTCCTGAGCAGGGGGTTGGAGGCCTGGGTAGAGATACTCATCAAAAACAAACAAAAGGCCCCACAATTCTTCAGTAGATAACTGCTTTTCATTTTCTTAAAGTGCAGATTAGAAGGCTCTTGCTTATACAGCCATCAAGCTGAGGGGGTTTTCCTTTCCTGCTGATGGTTACAATGCTAATTCTGCCTTCCTTGCCTAGCAGAAATCGTGTATGAACCAAAGTGACTTCTGTATTGTACTGACATCCAATCGTGGACCAGTAACCGGTGTTATAGAGATGTGTAGTGCAGCAGAATTTTAAATAGGAAGAAATAGTTCAATTTATCTGGAAAGTTTAATTTTCTTCCCTACGATCAGGAACAGGGGCTCTAAAGTAAGATATAATTAATTGTAGATAATACAAACTTAAAACAAATACGTCAAAGTTGAAGCCTGTGAATTTTGATTCAGCTGCACACATATTCGAAAAGACAGGGGTTAACTAACCAGAGGGTGATGGAAGAAAGCAGTTGACATGATGAACCGCCTTATCTGAGAAGCAGATGTCTGAGATGTTTCGCCTCAGGAGAAGAGACTAAGCAGAGATGTGACAAGTGTCTTCAAATATTTTAAGGGTTATTGTTTTGGAGAATGAGTTATCTAGAATTATAGTCCTGTGCAGCAGTGACTTTGTCTTAGGTTGAGAAGATCTTCCACTCCCCAGCCCCCAGCAAAATCATTCTGGGATCACACTTGAGCCCCTCCCACAGACCTTCACTTTCCCTCTGAGGTGTTTCCAGTCGAATCCCAGGAATCCATTACACATGGTTTGATAAATCACTGCTATAGAGCACACAGCAAGGATCAACAGACAGGAATGTCCTCAACAGATTGTAACGCTGTTTAGAGAATACATTAATAATTGTGAGTCTCTCCCATTTTCTATCATATTCTATACCTGCTATACTCACACTTGTGTAAGAAAAAGTTTGAATGCCTACCCTGTGTGAGACACTGTGAGATGTACTTCCTCACCTCTGCCTTTCACTAATTTTTGCTCCAGTCTCCTGGAAACTCTTTTGGCTTTTTCCTGGGAGTCCTGAAGGAGTGTCTCCCATGTTCCCGTGGGACTTGGGGTTTTAGTCATCTTCTCCTGGCACTCTCTCCCTCCAGCGGCTTGCCATGTCTGCCAGGCACACCACTGCATCTGACACTGCTTCTGGACACCTCTCTGCTGGGTCCACCTGGCACCTTTCCCACCTGGTGGACACTCTTGCCTCTTCTGTATAATCATTGTGCAAAACCACTGTTTCTGCAAGTCACTTCTCTTCCCAGATCAGCATCTATCTCTGTGACTTCCAGACTCAACATCCTCTTGCTGGGTTCTACAGTCTCCTCCTAGATTCTTCCTGGTGCTAAAGCAGTGGCATTGTGAACTGGGGAAGAATATTTGCTTTTGTGCTATACCCAGTATGAGGAACCTGGGTGAACTGTGCCCCAATGTCATAAAGAATATTCAGTAATACAGAGATATTAGTGACCCTTTCTTCAGAGAATTAAGATATGAAGCTAAAATGGACAGACATATCCAAAAAATGCACAGCACAATGTATTCAGGATCATCTCTCTCTTCTAATGACCCTGGCTTGTTTGCTGGGTCAAGACTTATTCCTGGCTCTGTTTTATGTTGTTTTCTTTGAGAAGTCTTCTCGATTCTTTGTGTAAATACATATTGGGAAGTCTGACCCCACAGGTTTGCCAGGTAGCCCCAGATGTTTGCATACCTCATGCAAAGGCTCTCCTATATAATTATAAAAGGTATACTTTTGCATTGTAGAATTTCTGGAAAATACAAAAATATGCTTGCTCAACATCCCATCACACCTGATGATACAGAATGTATGAAAAGAGGGAGTCCAAGAGTGTAATAATATGAGAGAGATTTATTTTTACGCACATAATTTTGCATCTTATTTTGGTGATTCTCTTTGTAATGTTGCCTGGATTGTTGTGCAGTTCTGTGTTTGCTCCAGATTTCAAGTGATAGAATGATTGCTGTGTGTTCTGACGGTGTGACAAGAATATCCAAATGCTGGTGCCAGGGTATAGTTTGTGTGCGAATACACATGTGGCTTAAATGTGGCAATCAGTGGGAGGTAGACTCCCATCAACCAAATTTTAATTATACATGGAATACATCCTTCACATAAGTCAAAGAATCCTGTAACTTCAAAAGCTGTATTTAAAATGGATTTAAAAATCATTTAAGGTACTTAGGTTGTATTCTGTTTACAAAAAAATTTTTACTAAATAGTAATTAGATGGGTTCACACTCTTCCTGGATTTGGGAATCCCTGCCAGGTCACTAAGAGTACCTCTTTCCATCACCAAATTTACTATGGCCCCAGCAAAAAGAGGTAGCTGTTTACACAGTATTTCTTCAAACAACTTTCTAACACACTTCTAATGCTTACTTAAATTATTCACTCTCTCCATTCTATGACAAGAAAATATTTTTTGTCACATATAATCCGTCTGCCTGCTAAGGAGGGTAGACCCTGGTAACCAGATGAGTGAAGATGGTGGGGGGATGATGCACGTTTGGCAGAGCTGAGAGGGGACACAATTGCTCTGCATTAGGAAGAGGGAGAGTCTGAGAGGGAAAGACAAAGGAGAGAAAGACCTAGAAGGAAACTGGAGTGGAGAGCCACATTTGGGAGGAAATCAAGTAACCTGAGGGTGAACGACTTACCTGGGAAGTGTCATTATTGGGGCTTTGCATTGAGGCTGCAGAATTGGGTAAGGGGCTCTCATCTCACTCCACTTGTCTTAGTTCAGGTTTTGCTGTAACCAAGTCACTGGGTGGAAAGAGAGGGAGGGAGTTCTCTTGGTCCCTTCTGTAAGGAAACTAATCTCATTTATGAGGGCTCCACCCTCATGATCTAATCGCATCCCAAAGGCCCTACCTCTTCATACCATAACACTGGGGTTAGGATTTCAACATAAGGATTTTGGGGGAACACAAACCTTCAGTCCACTGCACGGGTAGGATGACTTCTTTGTGTGCAACACTGAACACTGTATGGAACAAGACAGGGAAAGAGAGGCTTACAAGGGCCATCAGACCCACCTTCTGCTACTAGTCCAGCCTCTGTTCTTTTACCTGGCTTTGCCTCTTGACTTTTCCCTCCATCCCCCTCAAGCTTTGCCCTGCCCTGCTGTGCAATCTAAGCTCCATCAATAGCAAACTACTAAACTTGACACATTTTCTTTATACTTGCTACTGGAACATTTTCTCCCCAGCCTCCACTTTATGCCTTGTTAATTCCTATTCACACTTGGTGTTTCTGTTCAGATGTCACTGCTTCTAGAAGCATATGCTGACTGCCAAACTCCCCCTCCCCCCACCAAGCCCCTGACTGAGGTAAGTGCTCGTTTACCATCTACTATGCTCTTTTGTTCCTGCTGCTCTCATTTCTGTTTCCTCCACTAGAATCTAAGTTCTTTGATGGCTGGGATGAACCATGCCTGCTTGACCTTTATAGTCCCAAAGCCTAGTAGAGTGCCTAAGAAGTATTCAATAAATATCAAATGGACAGAAGAGTAGAGGGATTAATGAACGGAGTAACAATGGATGTATGGATCTGTTAATTTTCCCTCCAGACCTACTACTCCTCTTTGTATCAAGCAAGGTCCAGTCAGAAAGCAAGGAAATAAACAAAAAACATAAAGCCTAACAAACTAGACATTTAAAACAGAAGTAGATGTCATTAATTACACAACATTGGAAGAGATGTTGAGGTAATTGTGGTTTTAGTAACTGCAGGAATCAGCTATCTACAGGACTAGGGGGACTGGAAGAAAGAGGTGGGTGTCCAGAACCCGTTGTCACACTACTGCTGGTGCTCAGAATTCTGAGTAGGAGTAGAGTTAGGTGAGCGCTGGACCTTGGAAGACAGGGTGTGGCCTAATGGTGCTTGGACTTCTGAGGAGAGGGCGTCATCTGGTGGGTGCACACTGTGGAAGGGGGCCAAGCCCAGTGGGAGAGGGAGCATAGCATGGTTAGTACTGCCACCACTAGGAATCCCACACCTCACTGCTGCGGGTACCTCTGGAGGGGCATGGAAAGACTGGTGCCAGGAGTAGTGAAGAAGCCGGCGGCTGGAGTCAACCATCTCTGGTGTTGGAGTATTGCTAATAGGGCCTGAAAACAGGAGGAATGTCTCTTCTCTCTTCTTGCCACCTTCCAATCCTTTGAGTGCCTCTCATCAGCAGAACCTAATGAAATGCCAACTGGCAAGCTAGTATGAAGAACACAGTATGCAGATCTAGGCCCAGAGGCACAGAGTATAGAAAGGACTGGGGCTCAGAGAAAATAGGTAAGTAACTAGTCCAGTCAATCCCCTCAGCAAATCAGCATCCATACCTATCCTTCTAACAACTAAGAGTTTTGTGCCTCTTCCTAATAAGATGCAATTATTCTTCATACAAATGAAGACTGTATTACCCTCTCCCCAAAGGAAGATTTCCCACAGCAATCATATCCATATCTATCTGACTATTCTATAACACAAAGACAAAGTCATAGATTTAACCAACAACAGTAGTACTTAAGTAAAATAGTAGGAGAAAGGAGGAGGAAGAAAAAACATTAGAATACACATTACTTGCAAAGTAAAAAATATTCATAACTGCTACTTTTCTATAATTGTTCATGAGGCCATGGTTGATATTTATAACTTCCTTTTCCACGACTTATCTGATATTTCCTTCATCCTAAGATAGCAACTCAGGTGGCAAAGCTTCTTTACAGTAGCACAACCCAAGCCTTCATTCCTATAAGTGTCTGAATCCCCAGAGTCTTTCTTTTATTGGGATGTGGTCTTCCACAAGTTTTGCACATGAAAGTATGTGAGACACCCATAGAAGACTGTAGTTTTCAGACACAGTTCTTTCTGCTCCTGTGAGGAGCAATTTTCCCAAACATTATATAAAACTCTTTTTGAGCCTTTTGTCTCAGTAGCACGAGAAAAACCCCAAATGGTCAGATAAGCCTAAATAGGATCATTTCTCCTTGAGAACTAAGATCCCTAACCCAGCAAAGTTCATAGTTGTAGAGATGGGAAACAAAAATTATCTCTCTGTGGAGAGTCCATTCCCAAATTTTACCCCTTGATTCTGGCTATAGAGTAAACTGCACCATGTGTGGTCACTGGTTCAAAGCATATATTTCATCTATAAGAGAGGATACAAGTCTTTCAGGGTTTTCTTTCTTAGCTGGCCTTTAATTGGCATTCCACCATTTGATCAGAACAACTATTTCTGTGTGATGTGATACGTGTTAAGACGAGTAGAAATCATGGGCATGGGCCCATTGCTATGCTATGCTACTTTTGTCATGAAATACGTTCCTCAGTTAGAAGCAATTTTGTGTGGGGTATCATAACTGTGGATAAGGCATTATTATATGAGTCCAACGTTAATGGTATGGGGAAAACACTGAAGTTAGGAAAGAGAAGTCCATGCTCTAATAAGTATATATTCCAACAAGCAGCAGTGATTTGACCCTATGAGGAAGAGCTGCAACATAAGTAATCTGCTGCTAGGTAGTGCTCCGGCTTCCTTGCAAATGATAGCATGTCAAGGGGCTCAGTTTTGGTGTCTGCTATCAGCAGGTTAGACAGTCAGCGGTAGCAATTGCCAGTTCAGCTTGGAGAGTGGCAATGCAAGTTGGTAAGCTCTTCCATAGCCTCCATCCCTGCCACTAAGGACCCTGAAGTAGCCGGGGAGAGGCTACTTGCCACAAAACATGTCACCATGAATATCTGGATATTGAGGGCATCTTCTGCAGTGGATGTCCTTTGGAAATCCTATGAGACACTTCATGAAGACACGGAAAAATAAACTAGTGAAGGGAGCACCAGCATTCTAGAAAAGCTCAATGGGAGTTACCTCTGTAGACTGGGGTGATGGTGAGAATGTTGCCATTATGATGGAGATGTCATTATGAAGGGATCCTACAGTGGCAGAGGTCAAGCACTAGTACTTATTTCCAGAAATAAGACATCAACAGAGTAGAAAGAGTTAATAGCAACAGAGATAGAATGGCAACCAGAATAGTTAAGCCTACAAGAATCTTCAATGGGGGCTAATTCATAATATGTCCATAGACATGAAAGAGATGGGCAACCTACTAGGGTATCACTTGATGTATATAACAGGAAAGAATCCTAGTCTAGTGGGCAGAAATCTAACTTGAGTTGTTATAATACAGAATCATGGCTCTTGCCTGGTTCTGTGCTCTAAGCCCATCCACAGAGACTGAACTTTTCTCCGCTATTTTGTTCTTTGTTGCATCTTTTATATATTTAAAATGAGTTAATATATAAATTATATATATATGATATATATATATGACATATATATATGATATAAATGACTAATAGAAAAAATGGGAAGGAAAGGCTGATAGGATTTGTTGGCTCAATTAGAAGAATGGGTTAAAGGCTCAAGCTGAAGCTTTGGATGCTTAGGAAAATGGTGATAGCATTAACACAAATAGAAAATTTGGGGAAAGCAACTTATTAGAGATGATAGGGAGTACAAATATGAGGAATTGAGCTTTTAAAGCTGAATCTGAGAATTGTTGCAAATCTTTTGCAAAGCTTCCAGAGGTTACCTGGCATCAGCTTTTAATTTATTATCTGGATAAATAAGCCATCCATTTGGGTGGGACTATTGGCTCTATCACAATACATGCAATAAAGATGGTCTGTGTGATATGTGATACGTTAGTCTCAGGCTGACACTCCCATCCCCAGATCCCTACCCCTGTATCATACTCATTACCTTCTGGACCTGTGCAGGTGGCTGAGCAGAGCAGTCAGATAGAAATGTTTACATAGAGAACTCTTCATTACCTCTGACAGACGTATTTTAGCCTCACAGCTTCCAACCCCAGTTCCTGGAAGGCTGCCTGGCATTGTTGCCAGATATCATTGCCATGGAAACCACAGACCATTCCACTAGGGTGAGACACACAAAAGCAAAAGCACTGTTAATAACAGATTTTTTTTTTTTTTTTTTAAGGCTCTGGTCCCTCTGATTTCACACCTGACGGGACCGAACATACATCCCTCTGGGGGACACAGGGAAAAGCAAACCAGTAGAGCTGGGGTTATTTTAGTGGCTTTTAGGAACAGAATAACCTGGGTAAATCCCACTCAGAGAAGCAGGGTCACAAATTACTCTCCAAAGCATAATAATATTTTTCTTATTTTCCTCTAAATATAGAGCTACCGTGGCTGGTCCTTCTTTTAGAAAAGAATGATATCTGTTAGGTTTTTGACATTGTGAAGATAACTTCAGTGAAAATGGCTTTTCTATTCCAGGCATTAACTCAACCATACCAAAATGACCTTGGTTTCTCAGACTGTGGTTGGAGGAGGGCACTCGTAATGGGTATTACCTAGCACAAAGAATTTGTGTTGCTCACTTTGAAGCCAATAGAAATATTGGTATTGCATTATCCTCTTGAGCTGGGTAGTCATGACGGAGGATGAGTACCTATGTTAACATTCATGGAGTTGTGCACTGGGGACCTGTGTATGTGACTCTATACAAATTGCATCTCTATAAAATATTGTTAGCATAAAAAGTGAAAAACTAAGTAATGTAAAATATTCAGAGCAATTTTTTTTCTAATTTGCTATTTTTGGAGGGAAAGATGGGTTTGAGGTTTGGCTTCCTTAGAACCGTGCAACTTCAATTTTGAAACTTCAGTTGCATCATTTCTTAAAAATTATTTTCTCAGAATTACTAAGGATCTTCATTTTGCTAGGGACTTAAGGGGCTGCACAGCTACTGAATGAGCAGTTATTCTGGGATAGGGTTTATTTTTTTAAATGTATTTATTTTTCTGGGATGGTTTTAAATGTTTTTCCTTTAGCCCACCCATTCCCTCTGTTGTTTGTGTGTCCCATCACATACCCCTCAGACACCCCCAACCAGGGGGGTAGTGTTCCACTGGTCACATCCTAGATTGGCATCTGACCATGGCATGTATACATACCTGCTCAGTCTGGTGGTTCTCTCCTGATGCTTGGAAAGAAGCTATGATGAGTCTCCACTAAAATTCTAGAGGAGATTCCAACACTGGTCAGTAATAACAGTCATTCTCTTGTTCATTTACCAGTTTCTACCTTCCCCAGCAACCATCTTTGTTTTTATTACAAAGTGGAACTTCCCTGAGTGAAGGCATTCTCAATCCTGCTCATTTCTTCCCTTTCCATGGCCCCCTTCAAAGTTTTATTTTGTTCCCGTCTGCATCTCTATGCTATGGTCAAGAGATAGCATTGAAATACATAAGTGTTGATTAATTTTGTTTATTATCCCCAATTATTTTCTTTTTCCTCCTCCTTGATATTCATTCTACATTCTTGTCTCAACAAAAACCTTGTTGTACATGTTTCTTAAAATCTATAAAATTGAAGATTAATTTCTCATTCTTTCAAAAGCCGAGATACAAGACATGAGAAAGAATTTGGCCACTTAAAGGAGGAAAAAAGAGGATTTTGGGGAGAAGAAACAATATGGGTAAAGGTCCTGAAGTGAGAGGTAGCATAGTCTATTCTAGAAACTGAAAGAATGCTGTGACTGGAGCTCAGTCAATATGGTGAGCATGGTTTCAAGAGGTAGTCAGAGAAATGTGAGGACAGAATCTTGCAGTAGGAATAGGAATCCATGGAAGATGAAGGACTTGTGTGATTTTGTTTTTATCCTAAGAAGATTATCCTGGTAGGCAAGTAGAGAGTGGTGGGATGAGCATGAGAAGAAATGAAAGAAGCAGATAAGTGGATGTTGGCACATAGGACAGCGATGAAGTGGCCCCACTCACAGTGGAGTGAACAGAGAGCACAGACACGACACACACTTAAACTGTGAGCTGGCAGAGTCCCAATCAGCGTGAAGGGTAAAGCAATGAAAAAAACAATGTCTTGTAGGTTTCTGGCTTGTGAATTGAATGGACAGTAGTAACCATTTACTAAGAAGGGGGAGACTCTGCTGGGGAAAGAGCCCTTGAGGGTTGTTTTAGAAGTCTATGAGATATCCAAGGGAAGGTATCAACGAGGCGATAAAAAAGGCAATTCTAGAGCTGAAAGAAATGGTCTAAACTGGAGATGTAGTATGGGATTCATCAGCATACAGATGGTGTATACATTGATGGAACTGATTGAGGCACCTAGAGTTTCAGTCTACAGAGACATTTCCATTGGTTCTAGCAACATGGAGGTCCTTGATGACCTCAACAAGAGCAGTTTCAGTGTAGAGTTGGGATAGAGGATGGTAAGTCATGGGTTATGGTGTACATGGGAGATGAGGTAGAGACAGCCTCTGTAGACCGCTTTTTTCTAGAAATTTAGCTACAAAGTGGAGAAGAGGAATGGGTTAGTATCTGGCAATGGATGTGGGAATATGTGTGTATGTGTGCATGTATGTGTGTGTATATTTCACCTTTTCCTCACATTAATGGATTAGTTTCATCACAAGTGGTTATACCCTGGGCCTTGTCACATATAAAACTGCTCAATATTTGAAATCCTCAATCTGGAAATACCTTTCTGCTTTCTTTTCCTCATTGCAACCAGTTCTTTAGCCTCATTTGGCGTGAGTCGTTACTATTCCTGAAGTCTGTCTTCCCTTCTAACTGTGTGCATTTGGATCCATGAGAAATCACCTACATGACACACTGATATCCCAGGTCCAGTGACCCTTCACCTTTCAGAAACACCTGATTTTCTCGTCCTGCACTCAGGACACACCTCCTATCTTTTGGTTGGTTTGTTACTCATTCTTGTTCAGGGCAATAGAAGGTGTTAGGGAAAACCAAGTAACAGTGATAACTTTTAATTACAAACATTATTTCCAGACCCAGGCGGTTCCATCAAGATTTCCTCCTCTCCATTTTCTCTGTTCCTCTCCTTGTTCCTCCTCTTGGCTGGATTTTTACAATCTCCTCACTGTTCTCCTTTAGTCTGCAATCTCTACTTCTGATATTATCATTTTTTTTTCCTAGACATATTTTTCCAAAATACAAATTGGATCACTTACTTCCCTGCTTAAAAATTCCTGAGAGCAGCCTAAGATCTAAAATATTCAGCAGAAACCTCTTTGTGTTTCACTCAGGAATCAGGGCCCAACTTGCCTGTCTAGTCGTATTTCTCCACACTTGCAGCACCCTTCACCACTTTTCCCACCCAGCACACAGCACTAAGCCAGACTCTAGCTTTCTACTCACATACCCCGTACCCACCATCGTGCTGTTCCTTGTCCCTGGAGTGAAAGCCTCTTTCTTCTCCTTATCTGTAGAACTCTGTTTTCTAAGCTACTACTTAATGCTGCCTCACCTGAGAAGTTTCCTCAGCATATCTGCGCTACCAGGTAAAAACTCCTTCCTCGGTGTGCTCACGCACCTCCATCTGCCACTAGAACTGTGCTCAGTGCACTTGTTAGGCTTACGTACTTGTCTCATTGGCTCTGCTGCTATGCTGTGAGCTTCTTGAGCTTAGAGACAGTATATTTGTTATCTTTGTATTCCCGGGGGCTTCTAAACATGGTTGGTGTATGGGGGCTACTTGATAAATATTTATTGACTGAGAGATGAATATATGTATGACACTTTTTGGCTATTGGTGAAAGTAGCAGGATTTAAGAACATGGCTCCTGATTTCAAAATAATAAGATAACAGAAAGTCTAGATCCATTTCTAAAATACCTAAGAATATAAGGCAGACTAGGATATAGCCAAAGGAACAGTACGGGCAATGGCTCTAGAACGAATGCAGAGGGAGGGAAGGCATCTTAGTCTGCTAAGTCTGCTTGGGCTGCCATAACAAAATACCGTATACTGGTTGGCTTAAACAACAAAAATTGAATTATCATAGTTCTGGAGGCTGGAAGTCTGAGACCACGGTGTCATTATCACTGGGTTCTGATGAGAACCCTCTTTCTGGCTTGCAGATGTCTGCCTTCTCACTGTGTCCTCACATGGTGAAGGACAGAGAGAGAGAGAGAACTCGAGTGCAAGCTTGCTGGTATCTCTTCTTAAAAGGGCACTAGTTCCATAATGAGGACCCCAACCTTATGAATTCATTAAACCTTAGCTACCTTCCAGAGGCCCCATCTCCACATACCATCACTCTGGGGGCTAGGGCTTTAGCATTCAGATCTTGGGGGGACACAATTCAGTCCATAGCAGAAGGTGAGCTTCTAACACTGCTGATTTAGGAATGAAGACCTAGCCATATAATACCCTCCATTCCTGACAGGCCCCATGAAAGACATTCTTTCCCATGCTATCTCATTTCCCAGAATTACATGGAGGAAGAATTACTTGGTAGCTTCTGTGGACACCCCAGAGGAAGGATTTTATAAATCGAAGCCTCCACCTCACTTCTCAAGGAATGCTTTCTTCAATCACTTTTAGATTTGAATGTGAGCTGTGAAACACGGATATGTAAAAAGAATAAACATATGCGCTGTATTTTAATGGCAATACAGCGCATATGTTTATTCTTTTTACATATCCGTGTTTCACAGCTGTATCGGCTGAGAGGATCAAGAAACACTGATGTTTCTTCTTTTCTCAGTTTAGCAGTTCCCTCGTCCGCACTTGGGAGGGAGAAGGTGTGGCTCCTGCCCGTAGCCGGATGAAAGGTAGAGAAATGTTGAGAAATGTCACCTTCCCCATGGCTGTCTCTAAAACCCTCAAAAACAGAACCAGGGCTGGCCTTACAAGACAAGGGAGTGGGTGTTTCACAGCTGGAACCACATTCCCGCTGAGGAGCCGTCTTCTTCCTTTTGTCCATCTGTATCCACCGCTCACTTGAATTTTTTTAATTTTTTTATTTAATTTTTATTGTTATGTTAATCACCATATATTACATCATTAGTTTTTGATGTAGTGTTCCATGATTCATCGTTTGCGTATAACACCCAGTGCTCCATGCAGTACGTGCCCTCCTTAATACCCATCACCGGGCTAACCCATCCCCCCACCCCCCTCCCTTCTAGAACCCTCAGTTTGTTTTTCAGAGTCCATCGTCTCTCATGGTTCGTCTCCCCCTCCGATTTCCCCCCCTTCTTTCTTCCCCTCCTGCTATCTTCTTCTTCTTCTTCTTCTTCTTCTTCTTTTTAACATATAATGTATTATTTGTTTCAGAGGTACAGATCTGTGATTCAGCAGTCTTGCACAATTCACAGCGCTCACCGTAGCACATACCCTCCCCAGTGTCTATCTAAAACCTTCCTTTGGGACATTCCCATTTTAATCTTTCATTTGTGATGATACCAAGGATTGTTTAATTTTTTTTTCAGATTATAAAAGGAAAAATTATTATTTTCAGAAAATTCAGGAAATCCAGAGGAACATAAAGAAAAAGAAAAATGCTTCACCATTCTATCTTCCAGAGGTAACTGGTGTTATCATTTGGTGTATCCCTTGTAGTCTTTTATCTCTGTGGGTACATTCATGTGCTTTTTTGGTCTGAAAATAAAATGGAGGTCAAACTATTTAGACTACTGTGTATTCCACTTTTAGATTCTTTCAATGGTCTCCCCAGTGCCCACAGAAGGAGCTTCCCCTTGGTTTACACTCAAGGCCTTCAGAACTGTCTCCAGCCGGCTTTTCTGGCTTAGCCAAACTCTTCCACAGCCAGATGGGTTGACTCATTTGGACCTTCCTGTGCTCCATAACTAGTTATATTGCTGCTCCCCTAGAAATGCCCTTCCTATTCTCCCCAAATCCCAGAGACCAGCCCTCTTTTTAAGCCTAGCCACACTGCTGCCCCTCCAGGGGAGGTTTCCTGGAAACTAAGCCTTGGATGATTTCCTTCCTTCCCAGTTACCACAGACCACTCCCTTTGCCTGGTGTGCCTTCCCCTCAGTTGGCTGTCTTCACATCTTGTGGGTCTTTGCCCCTTGAAAAGAACTTCTTGAGACTGTGCAACTCCAATTGTATCCCAACACCCCTGTCTCCCTATCCTGCCTTCTCTGTCTTTGGAGCACTTATTTCTACCTGATATTTAACACGTTTTAACTTTTTATTTTTTTGATTGATCAATGGTCTTTCTATTGCCACAAAACTGTAAGCTCCATGAAATCAGGTGTGATCTTTTTTTCTATTTCATTCACTGCTCTATCCCTAGTGCTTAACAGTGTTCGCCAGATAGGTGCTTCATAAAGATTTAAGAGAAAGTAGGAATAAATTAGTGTTTATAATGTGGAATTTAGGATAAATCACTCTGTATTTTTCATGAATGTGCACATTACCTCCTATTAAGAGCATGTGTACATATTATCTATTATCAAGAATGTAAACTTCTGTAAGGCAGGAACTTTGATTTTTTTTGTCTGGTTTGATTTTTGTCTGGTGTCCTTTAGGTCGTTATTATTTATTTATTTAAAAAAAGATTTTATTTATTTGAGAGAGAGAGAGAAAGAGAGAGAGAATATGAGCAGGGGGAGGGGCAGAGTGAGAGGGAGAAGCAGGCTCCCGGCAGAGCAGGGAGCCCAAAATGGACACTGGGACTCCAGGATCATGACCTGAGCCGAAGGCGGATGCTTAACTGACTGAGCCACCCAAGCGTCTCTGATGTCCTTTAAGTTGTTAGTATGGTATGTTGCATATAGAAGGAATTCCAGAATGTGCACTCCACAAGGACAGGGATCTTTCTTTTTGTCACTGATGTATGTATCCCAAGTATCTAGAACAATGCTCACCACACAGTAGACCCTCGAGACTACTTATTAAATGACTATGCCTGAGTAATGAGCTGATACTGTTTTTACAAAGGCTTTTCCCTCCTCACCGGTTTCAAACATCTCCACGAAGGAACTCTGCTTAAAATTCCATTATAAAGTCATTCTCTTCAGTCTTCTTCTAGAGAAACATTTTCAAATGCAAATACTGTAAATTTCTTTTTCGGTGGGACTATGGCAACAACTTAGCTCTGAAACTTTTTCAGCCCTTGGAAGCCACCTAGAGCAATAAGAATGATACAAAGATAAAACCCACAAAGTACATTTTCAGTGAAACTAGGAGTTGGGGGAAAATCCCACAAACTCCATATTCAGAATCAGTTTTACTGAAGATAGAGCCAGGAGTGAAACCTGGGCAAGAAGTTGCAGCAAAAACTTAGTGTTAAGTAAAACAAGTAAGCACAAAAGCATATGGACAAGCGTGCTACCCTCCCTGTAAGAGAGAAGAGAATGTAAAGACTTCCATAGGTATTTGCTCATACTTACCAAAGAAAAATCAGGAAAGAGAAACCCAAGACTGAAGAAACTGGTTACCTACAGGAGGGAATGGGGTGAGAAGGAGGGAAAATGGGAAGCAGGTAGCTGGGATGCGGGGAGAGGGTACTTCTTGAGCATGTCTTTTTGTACAGCTCTGACTCTTAGAATCATAGCAATATTTCACACACCTCAAGAGTAAACAGTGAAAACCAACCAGGATCTGGGGGGAGCCCAAGATGGAATACAGACGCTAACAAACAAACCTGCTGGGTTACAGAGGAATAGAGTGGCGGGAAAGAAGAAAGCTGACCT
Source organism: Eumetopias jubatus (assembly GCF_037043125.1). Taxonomy (NCBI): domain Eukaryota; kingdom Metazoa; phylum Chordata; class Mammalia; order Carnivora; family Otariidae; genus Eumetopias; species Eumetopias jubatus. The sequence goes on along the minus strand of NW_028274814.1, from coordinate 71,709,760 downwards.
ATGTAACTGTGGTAAACAGTGTCTTGGACTGGATCCTTGAGGCTACAATCTCGTTAGTGAAAGTAGGGAGGTTCCCTGACACCAGGGGAGGGACTGGCACTTCTGAAACTCTTTCATGCATGTCCTAGAATTGAATAAATGAGCAAATAGATATTAGATAATGAAAGATGGGATTCTCTCTACTGGAGAAAATCATTATGAATAAAGAAACTGGAAGGCTCAAATGAACCTTGGGGTGTGGGATTGGAATCAGAGGTATCAGTATGCACTCACGGTTTTTAATGTACACACAGAGAAATAAATACATAAATATAGATCTGTGTATGGGAGCGGGCTAGAATACATACATATATTTCCCAGCTGTATCGGCTGAGAGGATCAAGAAACACTGATGTCTAGCTCAAGGTCTCGGTTCTCCAGTGAAAGGGACCAGGGCTCCTTAGAGGAGTGGTTGATTCCAAGGCAATGCAGGGAAAATACGAACTGAGCCTGGGAAGTCTTGTGGTGCCAGAAAATAAGGAAATGATCAAAACCAGATGGGGGTGGTGGTTCTTGTTAAAAGAACGCGGGAGCCAACCTGAAAGAGCTCCTAATGACCAAAACTAAAACAGTGTGAGCGACAAAATGCATGATAATAATAGGAGGTCCTAATCCCTAGGATTAACTAACAAAGAACCACGAGTCCGTGAGCCGTTATTTATAATGAATGGAGTAACGATTTGCATGGTACAACTCTTCATTTTTCCCCCATCTCGAGCAGTAGTCTTTTTATCTTCCGTGATCTACTTGATCATTTATTTAATATTTATCTTGATATGTTTATCATTTTTCGTTTTGTTTGTGTATTCCCCACGGAGCCCTCTGTCACATGTTTTTTCCCCGTGGTAGGTCTTCAATAATTATGACTGAACAAGAAAGGGATGTCTAAACTTGGACTTGCGGAGGAAATAGTAGGAAGCTTAGGTGCTTAAAAATCTCACTTCAGGCGTTTTCATATCTTTCTCCCCTCTCCTCTACCTCTTTGGCTGGGGGACTTCTCTTCTTGCAGCCTGGACCAGTGGCCTCTATAAAAATTCGGAAGGCCAAGTGTATTTTCTGATGAATCCTACCTGAGATTAAGAGGGGGTAACAGTAAACCATGAAAGACCAATGAACTTTCAGTGGTTGATCCCTGAAACTGTTGCATTTGGAGGGGTTGACGTTTTCTCTGACGGTGCTGCTCATGCCAACTATTCCTGCCAAATGCTGTACTACTGTCTCATTTGAAAATCTTACCTTTGATTTTTACAACACAGCATGAGGGATTTGTTTATTACTCCTTTACCCTCCTGTGGCTTGTCTGCCTGCTGTGGGCTGCCTCACGCCACGAGGCCTGGCTTGGACGCCACGGGGTTGAGATGATCAGAGCTGCTCTGTCTCTGCGAACCACACAGGCATTGATATAAAAGCCCTCAAAATAGTGTCTTCTGAAGTCTCTTGTCTCCTAGGGTTCTTCTTTCATCTTTCCTCATCATAGAGGAGTGAATACTCCAGATACCACCTCTGGGGAAACTTCTGTGAACACCATTTAAACACCCATCACCAGTTAGGCTCCATTCTGAGAGAGGCATGTGAAGCCACATCTGGAGTTAGGTGATATGTGAAATCTCACCTTTCGAAATGGGATGAGCAGAACATCCTTCAGCCTTCCTTGCTGGTGCAAGCCCTTAGGTATTGATTGGCTGGACGACTTGGAGTTTGCACAGTTTCAGGTGGTATTAGGTTTTATAAATATAACTTTGAAAAAATTTTTACACAGTTTTAAGGGATGATGCATTTTTCTTGGGAAAACAGCCCAATGCTTTCAAAGAGTGATAAATCATCTGAGAGCATTAGCAGGTTTGAAAAGAAACATTTATTAGCTAACGCTGCCATTTCTTTCCCCACCCAGATTTCCTCTCAAAGAAAATTTATTGCTATGTCTCTCTGACGGAAATATCTCCCATAACACAACTGGATCGAAAATATAGTCACTCCATTGTTTTTGCCTGTCTTAATAACTAAATTGAATTGACCACATTGTTGATATCATTGATTGTGAAGAAGTCTTTTAAGTTGGCTGGAAAAACAAAACAAAACAGAACAATTAAGCTGAAAACCATCTGAGTCAGTGACCACATAAAAACATGACTCGTGTTCTTTGCAGACTGTCTGTCTTTATTGATGTATCTAATTTGGAATGTTGTTTCTTTTTTTCCCTTGAGAAAGGTAATTGCCTTAATGACAACAATGTGCTTTATTTCTCCGAAAGTTTTTGTAGTCTTTTGGATCCAGATTCTGGGTCACAAAATTCGTAGTTTTTAAACTTTCCTTTCAAAATAAAAATAATGTATTAATTTTTGTTTGGGAAAAAAGGCCGAAACATTCTGATTCTAGCATAGGAATAGGATAAATCACCTGCCGGCATTTTAAATCACTGAATTGCATTCTGTTGAAGCCTTAAGATTTTTTTCTAACCATTTAGTTTTTGCATTGTACGGTTGAATGTCTGCTCCTGGCACTAGGAAAATTTCTGGAGATTCAGGGAATTGAAGACTGGATTCCTTAGACATTTCTGTTTCAAGGTAAAGAGAGAAGAGAATTTTGTTTATTATTAAATATACCAAGGAAAGTTTTTTATAATCGATTAAAATCTTGCTTCTTAAACTAGTTATAGTAATGAATCTGACTCCATTTTTGATGATTGTCCACCGATGATCTTCTTTCTCTCTCTCTCTCTCTTTCTTTCTTTCTTTCTTTCTTTCATCTTTCTTTCTTTAAAAGATTTTCTTTATTTATTTGACACAGAGAGAGAGAGAGAGAGAAAGAGAGAGATCACAAGTAGGCAGACAGGCAGGCAGGCAGAGGGAGAGGGAGAAGCAGGCTCCCTGCTGAGCACGGAGCCCGATGCTGGGCTCAATCCCAGGATGCTGGGATCATGACCTGAGCTGAAGTCAGACATTTAACTGGCTGAACCACCCAGGCGCCCCTCCACCGATGATTTTCAAACCCCACGCCTCTTCTTGCCTCACATGTGGGCAAGCCAATAAGAAAACTCTGGCACTACTCTCTAACCCTAGTAAAAACCAGTCACTCCTCCCTTTACTCAAGGCATTCAGGACCAGCTTGGGTGTCTGCCCTACCCTCTCCAGAAATCCATATTATGTGAATAATGAATCTTGCACACCTTATTCCTGCAAGTATTGCATCAACAATCTCAACATCAGAACCAGTTCTGGGGGAGAGGGATTGTCCCTGTGGTCTTGCAACCACCACAGAATGATTGGTGCTGTGAGCAGGATGGTCTAGGTGGTGACTGCCACCACCTGAGGGTCGTCTCTTGCTTTCGGCTTGCTGACTGGCCATGCTGCCCACTGCCAAGCATGTGCACTGAGCTGCTGCCTGCTCACTAGTGTGTGCTTTGAGCTGTGTTACTTTTTAAAAAATTTTATTTATTAACATATAATGTATTCTTTGTTTCAGGGGTATAGGTCTGTGATTCATCAGTCTGACACAATTCATAGCGCTCACCATAGCACACACCCTCCCCAGTGTCCAGCACCCAGTGAGCTGTGTTACTTTATGCTACATTTGCCAAGTCCTACCCAGTCTCCGTTACAGATTTCAGTGACCCAAGTTAAAAGTTTTGTAACGGGTACTAGGGACAGGATTATGAGATGGGGGCCTTTCTTAAAGTGGCCCTGGGCTATGTGTTTTGGCCAAGACTTGTGTATGGGTGTTGGGCTAAACTGTGTGTCTTGACTTCAGCATAGGCAGTGACTGATGCTGATGCCCCCCACTCAGGGGACGATGACTTATCCTGCGAGTGTTGGTTGTATGTCTCAAGTAGGCATTGGCCTTTGTTCTGTAGACAGCTCAGAGGAAAAAAGACTACTCTCGGCAGTATATTGCCCACCAGGTAATTACTCATGTGAGGAAGAGTGGTTACTACCTGGAGTGTTGAGGTCTGTACTCCAAAAAGCTGGTGGCTCATTAGGACCCTATAAGTGCTTCTTCTGCTGCTGCTGCCTATGCCTCTGTCACCAGAAAAGATGGTGATCCTCAGGATCTTGGGGCAATACACCTATTACCTGGACTGCTTTTATGAAAAGCAGCTCTAAGTGCTTCACCCCAAGTCCTTTAAAGGGCCCAAAGATCTTTGCTCTATTGAACAAATGCAAAATGGGCTGACAAAGACTCTGGGTGCTATTGAATTCTAAACCTTATCAACATAACAGGGGATTAATTCAAACCAACCTTAAGCCCAGGGTTGCTAAATTTAGTAAAGCAATAATTGCCAGGCTCCTTACCCTGATGATATTGATTTGGTGATCTCTGGAGGAAGAAACTTGTAAATGTGTGCAGTACAGAGAGCCGCTCCCACACCACAAAGCATGTCCAGTAACCACCAAAAACAAAACAAAACAAAACAAAATGAACTTGATACAAGGAAAGAAAACAAAACTAAAACACATAAAAAGGAAGGAAACAAACACTGAGGAGAAAAAGGGTACCAGTTGGCTTTTGCACCTCTATGGCATAGGTTTTAAATTAACATCTACTGAGATGTACCTTAATTGACACTGGGACTCAAACTAATTATACCTAGTAATCTCATTACATTTAAGCAAGGTGCCCCTGTACTTGTAGGGTTATTACAGAATATAAAACAGAGGGCAAACAGTTATGCCTCACCTTAACTATAGAAACTATTATCTTGCCTAAATTCCCCATGGTCACAGTGCCCAGTGTTCTAAAATATCCCATAGTGGGCATGGATGATTTGAATTAATGAGTAATAAACTGAAATAAAGTTATTTTTAGCACTGACAATTAGCTTGACAACATGAGACACCAAAGATCTTCCCCTGTTAAAATAGTGAATATGGCCCATTAAAAGTTGAAACAAGGGGCGACCGGGTAGCTTAGTCAGTTAAGCATCCGACTCAGTTTCAGTTCAGGTCATGATCTCATGGGTTTTGAGAGGGAGCCCTGTGTGGGGCTCCGTGCTCAGCAGGGAGTCTCTTTGAAGACTCTCTCCCTCTGCCCCTCCCCCCACTCTCTCTCTCAAATAAATAAATAAATAAATCTTTAAAACAAAGTAGAGGTTGAAACAAGAACCACGGCAATTAAGACCCATTACTCAACATCTGCTAAGGAAAGGAGCCATTGTTCTACTGCCAACTCCTTTAATAGCCCAATTATGCCAATGCTCAAACCTGGTAAGAATGAATGGCACCCAACAATGGATTACTGTAACCTTAATGCCATGGTACCCCATTAAGATCATCACACCCAGTATTAGTGAAATGATGACTCCATCCAATCAGCAACTGGAAAATATTTGCTATTGTAGATTTGGCTAATATGTTCTATTCACTACCTATTTGAACAACCTCTCAGCTACAGTTTGACTTCATCTTTGAAGGGACACAATATACCTTTACCTGGCTATCTGTAGGGCATCTCAACAGCCTTGCAGGGGACACAATCTTTGCAGGCAAGAATTCAAGCACATCCAAATTTCCCCAGGAACACAAGTAAGACATCATACTGAGGACATTCTCCAAGGAGATTCATTACGCACACTCTTTCAGGACCTACAAATACTCACAAAGGAGCTCTCACAAAAATGGATGAGCCATTGCCCCACACAAAGTATAAGACCTAGACACCTCAGTAAAATTCCTGCTAATTATTTGATCATGCCAGATGTGTTCTATCCCTGATACTGTCGAAGAGCAGCTCTTGTTTCATCAAATTTAATAATTTTAGAAAAATTTGCAAACGTCTGGGTTCCTCTGTCCTTAAATCATAGTTTGGGGGTGAGGTAGAGAGCAGACAATAAGAGAATTCTGGACCTATTGAATCAATGAGGAAGGGAGATACTGTCAAAGCTGTTGGAGAAAGGTTTATCCTAAAATCTATTCCAGTGAAACAGGTCCTGGATCCCCTGCATGCCATTCCTGTCCCAACTGCCGAGGGACCTGAGACACATGTCCTTGAGCACATGGCAAAATCTCTTGACTAAAAATGTCTTGTCCATTCAGTACTAAATATTTCCATCTCTTTAAGTGCTGATTAGGTTAGTGACTCTCAGGCCCAGGGCTCCAGAGGTTCATCTCATTATTAATGTATTCATGTATTCATTATTCATGTATTCACGATTTTTCTTTGGGCCACCCCAGTCTAAATATCAAACAAGGTAATGGAGAGATTGTAACTGAGGTCACCAAATGTATAGAAATATGGGAAGTGACTTTTATTTTGGTTTGTTCTTACAAGGAACTCTTCTGTGTAAATAATCTAAGCTTAATAAAAATATCACCATCTGTGCTAGCGACATCCCTGAAAAAAAAAAGCAACTATTGTCTTTCTCATCATTTCTAATGTTGAGAAAAACCCAATATCTTTTAGGCCTTTTGCAATTCTAGAGGCCACATATTTCTCATTTTAAAGTTTTACTTAAGCCCATTTATACTGCCTCACAAATCGGCTCATTTTGAGTGGGACCTTTTGCAACAACATTGGTTTTATATTAAGCAAGAAATTTTAATGTGAAAAAGGAAACTTCAAAGCAATGGATGTCCTCAGGCCTCTTTGGGAATGGGTTCACCCTCTGCCATTAGAGCTACTTCAAGGGGAAAGACTAAAAAGTGCTGGTTCAAGATAACTTGACTTCAAACCCATGGTTGGATAATCAAGTAAGATCAGAGTCAGACTTTTCCGGAGGCAAAGCCTAGTAATCTGCATCATGAAAATTGACTGGCTTCTCTGGGCAGACAGGCCATCTTGAATAATATCCAAGCTAAGAACAAGTTTAAACATGTATTTAAATATTAATTAGTGTATGTGCATATGCATGGGGATTAAAATATTTTGGAGATTTCCATTTTAATAAAATCAATTTCCCTTCTCTTTTTTACATTACTGTTTCATCAAGGATTCATACTAATTTGTTGAAGATCCTTGGATGACTGCTCCAGGAAATCTGTCTGTGTGCATGTGTGTATATGTGTATGTGTGTGTGTTTACAGAGAGGCTGAGATTTAAGACGGCTGAACTGAGAAGAGAAAAATTCCTGTGCGTTACTGTAGGACACAAAGTGTTATGAATGCATCTGCAAGGCTGCATTGTTGCAAACTAAACCAAACATTTTTAGAATACATTTTATCTTTTCAAAGTCACGTTTTGTGACAGCCTTTCTGCAAGCTTAACTGTAACCAGAATTCATGTTGGAAAAGTAGACTTTAGAAGAGCTGTGAGGGAGCTATATAACAATGCTGAAGGAAGCCCTGCTCTGCTAAGCACAGATGCTTTTCCAACCTTGAGGAACCCACCATGAAGGCAGGGCCATTGTAGACAGTTTACACCAGGGCTTGGGGTTGAAGGAAACGGCCCACAACCAGCACAGCATCTATTTTCTACTCACATCCCCAGACATACTTATTATTTCTTTAGAACACTGCCACTATTCCACTTCAGTCCTGATCAAAAATGGCATGAAGGGGAAAGGGAAGTTGGGGAGAGGTTATGCAATCCCTTCAAATGACTCAGCTGTTTTCCAGGGCCCCCCTTTTTTTTTTATACTAAGTGCAGCAAATGTTCCCCTCGTGAACCACCTCAAATCCATTTGCCGTGTATTTTTCCCTGATCATCCAAACTTCAGCTTACGGGAATATTTCCTTTGTGCTCCTGGGTGATTCTTACCTACACCCTTCACCTAGTACTTGGTCATGCGTTCTTGAGTGATGTTTAAATGTTTTGTGTTCTTTACCTTATCAGATTTTAAACTTTATATCTCCATTCTGAATGAAGACTTATTGAAGGCAGTGACATCTTAAGATTCTTTTTTCTCCTCCATATAACCGATTTGAGTTACTTCAAACAGCAGTAGCTCTATAAATATATGTTGAATGAATAAAGGTTGATTAAATTTTGGCTTATTGGATGTTTGTAAAAGGAGACTTGAATTTCAAAAACCTTCTGGTGAACACCAGTGAGTTTGAATACACAACACCATTGGCATGTAAAGGACATGTGTATGTACAGTTAATTCAATCCAAAATGTTTATTGAATGATTACTACATGCCAGGTACTATACTAGGTTTGAAGAATGCAAAGATCACTAAGGAAATAGTCACAATGTCAAAGATCTCACAATGTAATATGGAGACAGGGACACAAGTAGATGATACTATACATTGGCATGAATTCTAGGATAGAGGTATATACACAGGGATTTACAAACAAAAGAAAAACTTTCAGGGACAGTTAAAGTAAGGTTCGTTTTTATCATTAAAACAATTAACAAAAGCAGAAGGCTTGACCAAATAATTTCCGGGTAGATAACAGATTACGTTATCCATCAGTTTTTCACTTTGCATCCCAACCCTCTACTGTTTATAGATTCAATCTCATTTAACTGCTGCATAGGATCAGGTATCAGATATAGAACACTTTTTTTATATTTAAAGCTTGACTTTTTCTTCTTTCCCTGAGTGATTTTAGCTAATCGCTCATGGAATACCATAGAAAAATACAAACAAAATGAAAAAAACAGCTTCAAAGATCAAGCAGGTTGCAACCCATTTTTATCTTCCAATTCCCATGGTAGAGAGGTGAATACTTTCCCTGAAAATCTGTGCTAGTAAGGAAGAACATTTTTAGAATTTTTTCCTACCTTGATTTACCGTGTTTGAGATATGCTTAGACTGACTGTTTTGGGAATTCCCTTGACATATGACTCTGGTAATTAAGTGAGACATCTGGTTCTCAAAAGATCGGCTTCAGCATGAGGGTGTTAACATGAAGCATCACCAATTGCTAAGTCCATTTATTGATTGTATTGGGTCGTACACGGACTAATGCTGTTTGCATTGAGGATGAGATCACTGTGTTTAGCCAGAATAAAGGATACACAGGTACATCTTTGTTTTGTGACCCAGGATTAATTTATAGAAGGATGCTGAGCAAATTGCTGCCAGTGTTCTTTTTATAAGGGAGGTGCCCTGGGCCCGCCATTTTGTTGTTTTTATACCCAATATTACTATTATAACACAAGGGTGCTTATGTGGGAGAAACTGCTGGTTTGGTAGGGGGAGCATATGTTTTAAAAAATAAAGCCTATGCATTTTTTATTAAAAATTGTTTTTTACAACAGCAGCATAATCTGCAGATGGAGCAGCCGATATGACCATCTTGCTGGTTGTTAAAGAGTTTATTCTACATTAAATTGACTCCCGAGGGCTGCATTTTTCAGTGCTGTTACGACCACCAACCTTTCTTATTGAGAAGGTCAATAGGCCTGATATGAAGTCTTGTAAATCATCAACTCACTCTTTCTGTAATATCTAATGTGTCCCAGTTCACATGCCTTAAAAATTATAAACCACGGCACATACTGTATATCAACCAAATAACTCAGCTGCTATAAATATAGGTTTTCTTTTGGTTCTGGGCAGATTCATCCCATTGCATTTCACAGGTTTTAAGTGCTTTTAGCTCAATAGAAAGGATCTCTTTTAGTATTCAGGTATCAGGGAGTTAGAATGCAATCTGTTTTAAATACTTCATATGTGTAATTGACTCCAGAGCATTAAAAATAGCTCCCTGAAATTCTAAATATATAGGATAAATCAATAGATGTTTGGTTAACCATCATGTTTTTAGTTGATGAAAAACACCAAGGTTTTATTTTGATTGTAGGAAAAGGGAGGCTATGTACCTTAAGAAAAGGTGATTTGGCATCGTGGCATTACATGCAGCGTGTTGTGTGATGTATGGATTCTTTACATGTGGTGTGAAGGGAAACCACAGTGCACCAGCCTTTTTTCTGGTTGGGCTTAGGGAACTTCTGGTCTGTTCTCTCCCTTTTTGCTAGGAAAACTGGTTCCACACGTGTATCTTTTATTAATAAATCAGAATAAACACTTGGAGAAATATGGGTCAGTGATAGGGTTACTGGCATTAACTCATTTGTACTTCTTTGCAATTTCTTTGTTATTTTCTTGATTGCACAGTGAAAAAGTTTGTGTAAACTTGTAGCATTGTGGGTAACGTTCCACATGCTTTCCCAGACAGTGTGTCTTGAATGACTTCCTTTTGTTTCGGTTTTTGTTTTTCAGAGTGATTTTGAGTTATAAATTCATGTCTTAAGCTAGAAACATAGTAAGCCCTGCTCTTTGGTCCTACAAGATGCAATAAAAAGAGAAGATAGGATCTAGACGTGCATACCTGAATTACGAAGGGCAGGCAACAGGATAGAAGCAGAAGGCAGAGATTCTGCTCCTAATTCTGTCACTGACTAAATGTGTCAATATGGGAAGGAATTGAATTTCTCAAATATAGTAGATCTTCACTATTTGCAGATTCCATATTGGCAAATGCACTTACTTGCTAAAATTTATTTGTAATTCTGAAATCAATACTCACAGGGCTTTTATGTTTTAAAAATTTTTTTAAAGATTTATTTATCTATTTAGGGGGGAGGAGGGGCAAAGGAAGAGAATCTCAAGCAGACTCCCTGCTGAGCGTGGAGCCCAACCTGGAGATCATGCCCTGAGCAGAAATCATGAGTCAGACGCTTAACGGACTGAGCCAGCCAGGTGCCCCTCCTGACGGTACTTTTATGGTTATTTGCGGACATGCAGAGAGCAATGTAAAATTTGAATCACCCTAAGTGCACGTTCCCAGCTGGGATCCAATAAGGTGACACTCTGCCTTCTTGTTCCATCTCTTATTATGGAAACAAATGTCCTTTTGTGGTCTATTACTGCCACATTTTTGGGTGTTTTTTGTTTTGTTTTGCATTTTTGTTGGTGATTTTGCTACTTAAAATGGCCCTCAGGTATAGTGCTGAAGTGCTGCCTAGTGTTCCTAAATGCCAGAAGGCTGTGATGTGTCTTCTGGAGAAAAGTGGTGGATTAGTTAAGTTTCATTCAGGTGTGGGTTATAGTGCTGTCAGCTGGGAGTTCGATGTTAATTAAGCTATAATATACATTAAATAAGGTGTCTCTAAACAGAAACACACACAAAACAAGGTAATATATATTGATTGGTTGATGAAAATGTTATGACCAAGGATCACTGAACAATGGTTAAAGTATTCACAAATTCAGTGTTTGTGATGATTTTGTAGAACATAAGTACTGTGAATAATGTGATTAGATTATATAATTGTTTTGTAAAGGAAGATGCTAACATCACCATCTCACAACATTATGGTAGTTCATCTCAGAATTTTGAGATGTGAAGATTCAGTCAGGAAAACGTAAGCCACTTTAAGTATTTCAAATAAAAAAATTAATAAGGAAATTAAAGTTGCAAGCAGTGTTTAGAAAAGACTGTGGTAACAAAGGTAAAGGAACCTTCCAGCAAAGTTTTCAGTCCGAGGCATTGAAGAGGGGGGTTCGTAAAAGCTTCCTTGGAAGCTGCTTAGAGAAGCTCAAATTTGCTTGCAGCTGCCTCTGGAGAATAGTGGTTTTTCCTTTACTACTTTTCGAATCTGTATCTTCAAGTATCTCTTATTAGTAGATGCTAACCCAGGAGCCATATAGGGTAGGGATATGGGAAAATGTGGTTCCTGGCTTCTCCCCTGAGATCTTCCAAGAAAGTGGTGGTGATTTCAGGTCGCCAGAAGACCATCTACAACAAGTAGTAGTAATAGTGGTAATAGTCTAGCAAGAGTAATAACATTATCAGGATACAGTGGTGTCGCGCTGGGTCTTCTATTATAGCTACTGTCACAGACTCAGTGAATTTACAGAAATTCTTCCCTGTTCACATACATAGAACCTTCAGGACCACAGCCACACCCTGGCTTCAGAGCACAGGTCAGGATTTACCAGAACCCAGATGCTTTTCCTTCCATTTCTTCCATGAGGGCCTGATCTAAAATCTCTTTTTAGATTCTCGGAACAAAAAAACATCTGATTGTACTGCCTCCCTCAGACAATGGAGCTACTTGGCCACTAGGTCACCTTCCTGATGGCAGCCACTCTCAAGGCTTTCAAGAGGGGCAGACACCCACTTTTTGGAGACAATAGCCCTCAATACCCCAAGGATGATTTGTTCTCCATAGGGTGACCAAGTATAATAACGACGGGCGGTAGCTTAATAAATTCTTTATCCCAGATACTTCTTCACACTTTAACGTGAAAAAATTTTAAGGTCATTTGTGGCAACAGTTGGAGGGAGGGGCCTTGTAGTTAGTAGAGAAAGTACTAGTCTGGGAATGATCAGATCTGAGTTTTAGTTCTAGTGCCTTGACAGCTAACTAATGTCAAAGCCATCGTATGTTTTAAACACAGGATTTGAAGTCCTGATATATGTCCTCTTTGGGCTTTTGAATATTACTTGTGAAAGGTCACCTGAACCCATGATTAGATTGCAATTTATAATGGCATAATTCTCTTAAATACAAAAAAGAGGGCTTTGGCATAAAGACCTAGCTGACCCCCTGAAAGTAAGTAATGGGGTAGGATTTTTCTGTCTTTAGAGTTTAGTAGCAAGGCTATGGATTCTGGAATTAACAAAATCTTATTCAAATTTCGATTTTTTAAAAAATGTATCACTTGGTTGTTTCCTGGATCAGCGAGTGACTAGAAGTGGTTTACCTTGAGGTTTGCTCACTTCATCCCAAATTATTTCAGAATTTCAAAGGTAACTTTGTGTCAAATATTTTGGTTGCGTTACAGGGTCAAAATGTCTTCAAGTGAGATCTGCTCACATAGAGAAGTGCTGGGTTTGTAACAGAGCCTCTTTCTTACCATCTTTCAGTGTGAGAAGGCCCCTGGTTCCAGTTGTTTCCATTATAAGACCATAACTGGCTTCCTTTCTTGGCTGATGACATTTTTATAGTTACCATCTCTATATATGTATGTAAATCCCTGTTCCTAGAAAGTCTCAGCCCAGCTGATAAAAAGCAGTCAGTTTGATTTCCATCCTTTTATGAGAGAATGATAAAAGCAAGCCTAGGATGTGTTGATTATTCAAGTGAAACAGTAGCTCTAAATTCTTTGACTTTCTAGGCTTGTCCTTTAATAGAAAATAATGCTGTAAATAGAAGTGAGCCCGTTAGCTAGAAACAATTCAGGGATTGAATTCAATAAAAGCTCCCCTGGGTTTCTGCATGAAAGCTATTGAATTTGCCTGCAAATGAGCACAAAGCACCTTCAAAAAATTTTTTTTCTCATCCTTTCCTATTGTTGAGTACTAGATTTAGTTTATTTGACAATAATGGATCTCCATTGACCTACCTAACTGGTATATTTAAATACTTATTTCATTTAAAAATAGGTACTCAAATGCCTATTTCATTAAAAAATATGTTGAGAAAGAATGAAACAGCTTGTTCAACCATCCTTCTTAACAGCTCCTTTGGAGTCTCTCTGTGCTCTCAACTAAATCCAAACTTGCAGAATTTCATTATGAAAGAATATTGAGTCAATTCAATTACCCTTGGAATTTGTGGTGATCTGTCGTGTTAGAGTTTCACCCAAGGGAACTGCAAAGCGCATTCATTTTAATTTTGCTAAACCCACATGAGGCTGTCCTGACTGAGGAAATTTGGGGAGTGGGTACTGATCATTTTTACTTTTGAAAATTGAAGCATACCATATACATAGTAATAAGCAGAAAGTGCACTGATTGTTAAGTATATAGCTCAGTGAATTTTTACATATGTATTCACCCATTATGATCACCTGGATGAAGACAGAGAACATTTCCTGCATGCCAGAAGTTTCTCTGTGCTTCTTCCCAGGTGATACTCCCACTCCAAGAGGTAACTACTAGCTGAGTTTCCATCACCATTGATTAGTTTTGCCTCTTCTTCAACTTCATGAAGTGAATCCTAAATGAACCCTGTCCTATATACTCTTTTGTGTTTTGTTTCTTTCATTCAATATAATGTCTGTGAGATTCATCCATGTTGTTGCTTGTAATAACTTGTTTTATTGATAAGTTAATATGAATATACCAGAGCTTATTTATCCATTCTCTTGTTGGGTGTTTGGGTTGTTTCCAGTTTGGAATTACTGTGAATAAAGTTGGTATAAATATTCTTGAATATATCTTTTGGTGGAGCTTTGCATTCTTTTCTTTTGAATATATACTTTGGTGTGGGAATGCTGGGTCATAGGGCAGGCATACGGTTTTCATAAATACTGCCAAGTAAATCCAGAGTGATTGTTCCAGTGTACATCCCCACTAGTAGTATAAAAGAGTTCAACTTGCTCCACATCCTCACCACCATTTGGTACTATCAGTCTTTAAACAATTTTACCATTCTGGTGAAGGATTGGTGATATATTCCTAAATTTCATTTAGGGAACATTTCCCTGTTGAGTATTGTTTAGCACCTTCTCATATGTTTATTGGCCATGAGGGTGTGTGTAGGTGTGTGTGCTTAAAGTATCTATCTGTCCAGTACCCACTTTGAAAAATTTTTTTATTTGATCTCCTTCTCACCGATGTGTGAAGTTCTTTCTAAATTCTAGATGCAAGTCCTTTGTCAGCTATGTGTATCAAATTTTTTTTTCCTAGTCTGTGGCTTGTCTTCCTACTCTTTTAATGATTTCTTTTTTTTTAAAAGATTTTATTTATTTATTTGAGGGAGAGAGAATGAGAGATAGCATGAGAGGGAAGAGGGTCAGAGGGAGAAGCAGACTTCCTGCTGAGCAGGGAGCCCGATGTGGGACTCGATCCCGGGACCCCAGGATCATGACCTGAGCCAAAGGCAGTCGCCTAACCAACTGAGCCACCCAGGCGCCCTTTAATGATTTCTTTTGATGATGAAAGTTATTTAAGGAAATCAAATTTATCACTTTTTTTGTGGTAGTGCTTTTTGCGTCCTATTTAATAAATCTTTGCCCATTATAAGAATGTATTAGTTTTTTGATTGTGGCTCTGTGGGTGTTTTGTAAATTGCATTCAGGAACCAGCAGCTTGAATGGCTAATTCTCAAAGCCCTATTGCAGGAGTCAAATCCTCCAGTTAGTTGTGGGGAAAGAGTTTTTTTGTTTTGTTTCTTTTTCTTTTCTTTTCTTCTTTTTTTAATGTCAGTGCTGTGGATTGTTCTTGTGAATCTCCTTTCCAAAAGGGGTACAGTGATTGTGTTTATCGTAGACTCTACTCATTTGCATTGCATTAAAATCACATCAATTCTTAAAGTGGACTGATACATTCTTTAACTTGATAATCAGAGTTGAATGAACTTTTCTGTACCCTGATACGATCTAATAAAAACATTTTGGAATGTATGTAAGAGAAGAGGGAATGAAAACATATCCATAATTAGATGATGGAAGGACTGTTAAGAAGCCTTTGAAAACTAAAATAATTTCTGACCCAAACTTTAGAAGTAAAGGGGACTTTAGAGTTTGCCAGTGAACCCTTTGTTGGAAAGATAGTTTAAGGGATAATCCTAATTCTTTCTAAACTATCATGTGGGCCAACAGAATAGTAGTTCATAGACTAGATGCTGCTTTATGGGGTTCGGAGGATATAAAAAGCAGATGTGGCCCCGACTGTCTCTCCTCTGATTTCTTACCCCTGAAAGCAGAAATGTCTCAGGACCAGTTAGGCCTTGGATTGGATGTGGCCAGAGATGGGTGCAATGACAGTGACTCTTTCTGGACCTTGGCTTCACGGCTGCTGGACCACTTGCCCTAGGTTCTCTATCAAATGGCAAAGCTAAAGAGTCAAGTTGGGTCAACTTACCATTCATGCTGCCTGTCTTCCATTTGCCTTTCCAGATCTACTCTCTACCCTTCTCCCCACTGTCCTTTGCACAAGTTCTCTCTTGTTCTCTGGCTTCAGGTTGGGTTTGGCCAATAGGGAACACCATTACGAGGTCAGTAGGGAGAAGGAGGATAAAGTGAAGGGAATTATTCCCTTCCTTCAAGGTTGTAGCAAGTTGGCCAGAGCCCAGGCCCTAATGTCACAGCCCCTTTCAGCTGGCTCTTTCCACACAGCATTTCTTCCAGGTTCTGGTAACTGCTCTTTCCCTTGATACTTCAGGCTTGGGGTACTTACAGCCTCCAACAATTACTTGTGCTAGAGCACTGCACTATCCCTGTGATTTCCCTATATACTGTCTTTATGAGTTCCTGCACAGAGTCCCATTATTAAACCCTGTTCCAATGACCAACTTACAGAGGAAAGAAGTTAAAATCATCTGAGAGGATATGGGCATGGACGTCACACTTTAACTAATGCTTCATCTGAGAAAGCCTGACGCACACTCCAGAAGTTCTACCCAGTAAGCTGGTCCCATTCTATTACTATTTCTGATCCTCCTAGCCCCAAAATGGAACCTAATACTCCGATATGTTTCTTCCTTTTTCTTTTCACCTGGCTCCATATTCTTCAAATCTCAGCTTGAATATTAATTCCAAAGTTACCTGGAGAGGGTTATATACTACATTCTTAGCGAGGAGTAATTTAGAGAACAGAGGTTGAAAGTTGAAATACATATTTGTGCTTTTGTTTATATATACTCCTTCCCTATCATGTGAGATTTGTTCAGTTTTATTTACCGTTGTAACATTATCAGCTGCCATAGTGTTTGGTACTTTTGTGAGTGCTCAGTAAGCGTTCGTTTGAGTAAATTAATGTTTCATAAGCAACTGAATAATAGCATTCAGCTGTAATGAATCTTTGCAAACAAATCAATCAGGTATTAATGAAAAATCATTTAACTTTGGGATAAGAGAAAAATAACAGTAAAGGAAACGGAAAAGAAAAGCATTAACCAAAGTAAATCACCTGAGATATCAAATCTTTATTTTTTTCTGTTCTTTTCCAGACTTCATCTTTTTTGTACACAATTTCTGAAAAACTGCTATCATAGATAGATACAATTTTGCTTTATCTTTGCATTTAAAATGTTGTGTAAACATCCCCTATATTGCTAAACAGTCTGAGTAGTTGCGTTTTTTTAACAACTTCATCTAATTGCATAGCGGTGTCATACCGTGATTGCCCTTTGCCCTGTTGTCTGACATTTAGGTTGTTTTCTATATTTTACTGCTATGAATCTAACCTAAATGAATTGCTTCATGACACGCCGGTACAAGAAAGGTCACATTTCTTTGTTTTTCTAAATCAAATGCTATTTGGCTAGGGCTCCCACCTGTGAAGGTTAATGAGAAATCCAATCTCAGTCATTTTTGAAACAGCTTCTGTGTCTTTCATTGGTTTTACCAGAAACCTGTGGCGAATGTGGCTCAAGAAAATTGGGGAAGGGCTCTTCATCCTCAGGTCCCTTCGGCTCCCTTTGTTTTTCATTACAATCCAAATGTGGAGAGCTAGTCCTCACCGTCTTGCAGTTAGGTTAGCTCCAAATGACAGCAACGTTCTCTGTGAAGACGTCAGAGAGCCACTGAGAGAGCAGAGTTAAATCAGACTAGAACCTGGAAGGATTGAGACCCCAGGAAGTGAGTTCCCTGTTCGTGGCTGCTTTCCTTGGAAGCGGGTGAGTTGTTGGTTCTGGAGAAAAGAAATAAGTGGTTGAGAGCCTGGCTGCTGGTCTTAACAGCTTTTAAGAGGAAATATGAATTTGAATTCAGGGCTGGAAAGAGGGCAAAGGGCTCTGGTGAAAATCTCTGGCTTTGGCTCATACTCCATAGGGTTATACTCTAGGAGTGAAGACAGATCAGAGTAAACAGCCTGGAAAGGACTGGATTTCCTGCAGATCTTTTCTTTATTTCTGAACTAAAAGAAGGAGGTCCTAGATTGTGAGGCTCCTAAATAGTTGACAGAAACAACATAGATGCTTTTTAGAGAAAGATAACAGAATTTTTAGACTCCAGTAAATTTTACAAATAATTTAGCAAATACAATGTCTGGCATACAATTAAAAAAAATCAGGAACACAAGGGAATAATGCAACATGAACCAACACAGCAGAAATAACAAACAATAGAGACAGACAAAATAGGGGCTTCAGATCTTGGAGGGATGAAATTACTGGATGCAGACTTTTAAAAATATGTGATTATAATTGAAAAAATACATGATCAAGTATTTTATCAGAGAATTGGAAACTCTGAAATACGAATTCTCATACTACAAGGTGCAATAATCAAAATTAAGAGCACAAATATAAGAAAAACAGCATATTAGATATAACTAAGATTTATTGAATGGGAAGAAATGTCCAAAAAATATAACAGTCAAGTGATGAGAAATAAAGGGATTGAAAATACAGAAGAAAGGATTAAGAGACATGGATAAGCAAGTGATAAAATTTAGTATACATGTGATTAGAGATCCTGCTTTGAGAGGAGAGGAGCAATTAAACAGTAGCAATATTTAAAAAGATAATGTTAGTTTTACCTAAACTGACAAATCCAAAATTTTTAAAGCAGTTAAGAAACACACAGATACAAAAAATACCCAGAACAGGCTGCCTTTAGTGGAATAACATTCAGATTGATAATTGTCATTGAGTGGAATCAATGGAAAGCAGAAAATAATGGAACGATGTCTACAAAGGCTGAAAGAATTCTATATGCAAAACCCCTAAAACCAAAAACCAGTCAGCCAGCCAACCAAACAAGTACACAAACAAAACACCCTCCAAGAAAGAAGGTGAAATAAAGGCATTTTTAGACAAATAAATATGAAGCAATTATTTGACAGTAGATACACACTTCACAAAGTAATAAAAAGTGTTCTTCAGGCAGAATAAAAATAATTTTAGATGGGGGATTGGAGTGGTAGAAGGAATATAAAGCAATGAAAATAGTAAATATGTGAGTCTCTCATTAAATAGTAGAATAGTCAGATGAAAAATTAGCAAGGATTCTAAATATCTGAATAAGATTATGAGAAAAGTTGACCTACATAAAACACTCATCACAAAAAGTGATTTCACATTCTTTTAAAGTAAGTGTATGTAGAACATTTATAAAAATATGCTTATGGCTTGAGCTATAAATCACATTTAAATATACTTAAGGCTTAATATCAAAGAGAATATGTTCTCTGACCATAATGATGTTTTTAAACCCATTTTTTAAAAAAGATTTTATTTATTTATTTGAGAGAATGAGAGAGAGTATGAGAGAGGGGATAGTCAGAGAGAGAGAAGCAGACTCCCCGCTGAGCAGGGAGCCTGATGCAGGACTCCATCCCAGGACTCCATCCCAGGACTCCAGGATCATGACCTGAGCTGAAGGCAGTCGCTTAACCAACTGAGCCACCCAGGCACCCCTGACCATAATGATGTTAAACTAGAAACAACCAATAAAAGAAAATGAAAAAAAAAATCCCCATTTTTTTGTGAATTAAAAAATACGATTATAAATAACTGAATTAAAGAAGAAATTAGAATGGAAATTTGAAAATATTTTGAACTAAAAAATATACTGCATAATAAAACTTTTTAAAAGAAAACATATAGCCAAAAATGTAGAAAAGAGACTAAAAGTAATGAGATAAGAGTTCAAACAAGAAATTAGGGACAGAATATCCTACTATATCTAAAGAAGGTAGGAGAGATAGAAAAGAAAAGATAAAAGTGGAAATTTTTAGGGGTGCCTGGCTGGCTCAGTTGGAAGAACGTGTGACTCTTGATCTCAGGGTCGTGTGAGTTTGAACCCCATATGGGGTGTAGAAATGACTTATATAAATAAAACTTAAAAAAGGTAGGAAGTTTTAGAATAGCACATACAACAGAGGAAAAATACAGCTCACAGTTGGCTCTTAAGAAACTAATCAAATTCATAACCCTCTACTACACTGATCAAGTAAAGAACAGCGATGGAATAAATAATCAATAACAGAAATAAAAAATGAAGAGGACATTACTGTAGATACTAAAGAAATTATCAATATTCTAATTAGATATTACAAACAACCTTCTATCAATAAATTAGAAAATTTCAGTAAAATACATTTCTAAAAAATATAACTTAGAAAATTGGTACAAGAAGAAATAGAAGATTAGAAGAGACTTATAATAATTAAAGATTTGATTCTGGCTAGATAGTTTCAATGGCTAATTTTAACAAGCATTAAAGGAGAAATAACACCAACTTTATGCAAACAGTCCCAGAGAATAAAAAGAAGGAACAATCCCCAATCACTTTGTGAGACTAGCATATTCTTGATATCAAAACGCCTCACAAGGACATTATGAGAAAGGAAATTAAAGGCCAATTTTATTCATCAACATAGATGTAAAAATTCTAAGCAACATATAGTCAGATTGAAACTAGATCTACGTAAAAAGTACATCATGACCAAGTTGGGTTTGCTAAAAAAATTCAAGTTCAGTTTAGCATGAAAAAAAATCAATATAATTTACAACATCAGAAAGAATTCAGTATCTAGAAAGAAAGAAGGAAGGAAAGAAACAAATAGAAAGAAAGGACAATTGACAGTTTTTCAAGCAGGGAGCCCGATGCAGGGCTCGATCCCAGGACCCTGGGATCACGACCTGAGCCGAAGGCAGCCGCTTAACGACTGAGCCACCCAGGCGCCCCTAGAAAAGTAATTCTTAACATTAGTTTTGCATGTTACAGGACTTAAGAGATAAAAATACAATATGTCCAGGTAAAGTATTCCTTGTTTATCTGAAATTCAAAGTGAACTGGTTATTCTGAATTTTGTCTGGCAAACTAATATGCATTTTAATTACTTTTAATTTGCTTTTAACACAAAGAATATCTTTTGTGTATTAAATTTTTCCAGCCTCTGAACAGTGTCTTTCTTTAAAGAAAAGCCTTGGGGCGCCTGGGTGGCTCACTCGTTAAGCGTCTGCATTCGTCTCAGGTCATGATCCCAGGGTCCTGGGATGGAGTCCTGCATTTGGCTCCCTGCTCTGCCAGAGGCCTGCTTCTCCCTCTCCCACTCCCCCTGCTTGTGTTCCCTCTCTTGCTGTCTCTCTCTCTTTGTCAAATAAATAAATAAAATCTTAAAAAAATAAAGAAAAGCCTTAATGCATCATCGTTCTACCCCCCTCTCTCTCTGCCTTCCCTACCTTACAAATTCCATTTAATTAACGTAGAATCAAAATTCTTGATCCACTAATTTTCTTTATTTATATATTGGTTTTGTGGGAATGATTTTAATTTGAGACTTATTCCAAATAAGAATTCTGACCTTAATATATAGTATTTCCCTATAAGAAGATTGAAATCAGCTATGATACTAGGACAGTGAGATGTGGTGCAGATTTAATAAAAACACCTGCTACCAAAGAAAACCCATGGAGGAAAGAGGAGGGGAAAACCAAACCTGTCCTCAGGTCTGCCACTTGATATGGAACAGTGTTTCTCAAAATATGATCTCTGGACCACTTTGTTTCAAAATCACATGTGACATTTAGATGGGATTCCTGGGCCTGAATCAGAATCTACATTTTTAACAAACACCCCAATTGAATCTTAATGCACATTAAAAGTTTAAACATCATTAGACTAGAATTTTTCAGTTGTGCAGGTGTCCCCAGTATTGGAAAGTGTTAAATTAAAAAGTAATGGTTTCATTAATTTAATTTAATTTTTATTTTTTTGTATCATTAATTTTAGACTTCATTTGGAAATATGGTTGTTGTTTCTGAAACCATTCTGAATCCATATCCATGAATTACCATTTCTTCTTCATAGCCCATATAAACTCCCCTTTGTACACCATTTATTTTTGTTCATTCATTCATTGATTCATTCAACAAACATTGACAGGTACAAGCCTCTGTGACTACTTTAAATGGAACTGTTATAAATATACACCTTATCATTACCCTCCTGAAGGACAGTGTCTTCACATTTTACATTTCTGTCTTTTTCAACATTGTTGGCAGCCAAAAAAAATACAGCTTTATTTTACTTATTTGTTTTCCTGTCACCTGTGGCAAATATTTAATTTGTTATTAAATGACATTTATGGTCTTGAACTTGCTTGTTTCTGTGTCCTCCACACACACTGGGGTCCCAGTATGCATTGACAATATGTGTGTATGCTTATCAAAGTGCCCTTAGGAAATGAAATAACATGTGAAACCCATTTTTTATTTTCCAGCAAACTTCATAACATTCTCCTTGGTTCTATCCTTTGGATAGATTTCTAGTTTATCTTATATGTGAGAAATGACCTTATAACCTGTGTGTGACAGTTGTTTGGGTTTTATTAAGTGCCCTGCTAGCTGGCGATATAGGGGCATTACTCATAGATATTTGTTTGCTGCCCCAGTAAGCCAAGAAAATTTATTTTTATATATTTAACTACAGTGTCTTTCTTCTCCTGCATGTCATTTAAATGTAGCTCATGGAATAAGGAGAATACTGCCAAGTCTAGCTTTAGAGGTGAGAAGGAGATGGATTGCCGTCATGGGTCCCAGAGGTGAAACTTTGTAACATACACATCTTCTAGGAAAAAGTGAGCTTGATGAAAATTAAATATAAATTCAGACTAAGAGGAGTTTTAATTTTTTTCCTCTATGCAGAGGAACAATCAGCTCACCACCCCTACTTGCACCCCCAAAGCATCAGTGGGAAAGGTCTTGCAGAATGCTTCCATGACGCCATCTGAGGGGCATGCCTACAAGAAAGCAAGCCACTGCTATATAGTGGGGAGGGCTTTTGTTGCTGTTTTTGAAACAATGACATCTTAGTGGCCATTTCAAAGTTCTGTCTAATTTCTGTCATGCATATGTAGTCTATAGGGCCAGGAAATTCATTAGGACTTAAAAAGCAAATTCTTAATTATACACTCTTTTCATATTATGTCCTGAGACTCAAATTAGGTATTTTACTGATGATCTCACACTATCCAATAGGGACAATTTTAATAAAACTGTATTATTTCAACGTAACTCTGCACACTGATCGCAAAGCAAATATGATCTTTATTCATTCTCACTAAAGATTTGTGCATTACACTCCACTTCTCTGGCAGTTAGATATGGGATTTTAGTTAAGCAAATGTGTGGGTGTGTAATGAATGATCTTACGTGTCAGGATGTGACTGGGTAGGAGCAGAGGTTCAGCTGGTTCTGGCTGTAAGTCTTGCCCAGGCCCTCTTTGTAGATCCATTTGGATCCGAGCATGCAAGTGGAGACTTGTTCTTTTTTTATTTGTTCTTGTTCACAAAGATGACTTGGAAACAATAGAGTACGGAAAACGGACAACGAAGGTGGCAATGGGGATGCCTAAGAGGCACTGTACTTAGAAACTGACAGTAAAATTTAGGCTTCAGACCACTCAATAAATTGGGGCAAATGACTCAATTTCTGTGAACCTTGGTTTTATGACCTTAAAGTTGATACAATCATATCCTAGGTGTGTTGTGATATTTGAATTAAAGGGAAAGTGTTTGTAACAACCAAAGATTGGCAACAACACAAATGATATTCACAGAGGTATGAGCACCTAATGGGGCACTCTTAGCCATAACTAAAGCAAGGCTTCAAAGTGAATACAAACTGAAACAAAGGAACCTACTTCTAAGCCAGACTGGAAGCTTAACCACACCCAAAGAAAAGATTGATTTCGAATGACTTTAGAACTCTGCTTACATTTCCTGGTATATATTCTAAGGACAATAAAACCTATAAAAATATTAAAGATCAGTCAGTTTTATTATTAGTATTAATAATATTGGTATTGTTATTTTGAAACTATCTTTGTTGATGTTGTAGGATAAAGCAAGAATAAAATATTAAGGTCAGCAGGAAACAAAATTTTAAGTATAAGTGAAAAGAGGTATATGTAAAGAATCAAAGAAATGAAGTAAAAACTCTGAAATGTTAAATTTGAATGGGAAGGGGCACCTGGGTGGCTCAGTCGTTAAGCGTCTGCCTTCGGCTCAGGTCATGATCCTGGGGTACTGGGATCGAGCCCCGCATTGGGCTCCCAGCTCCGCGGGAAGCCTGCTTCTCCCTCTCCCACTCTCCCTGCTTGTATTACCTCTCTCGCTGTCTCTCTCTGTCAAATAAATAAATAAAATCTTTAAAAAAAATTTGCATGGGAAATACCAATATGAACTCATGATGTTAAAATATATATGTTTTCTAACTCTGTCCACTGAGAAAGCCTGGAATCATCGATAACGCAGGAGTGATGAAACTCTTGGTGTCTTAACAGTGGTTTCTAAACACCTTTTGTACTGAAAAATTCTTGGAAAAATAGCTGTTTCCAGGTTTAAGATATTTTGTGCTGGGAAGTAAGAAAGTAAGCAAAGAAATCATATCAAAAGGATATGGGAACCAATTTGAAAGGACTCCAGCTGATCAAATTTGATCATCGTGAATAATATAATTAACTGAAAGTTATTGAATATATAAAATTTCACGAGTCTATATTGATACTGACAACAACAATAAAACAGAAGACTAAACCCTCACTTGTCCCCATTGGCAAGTATGATTAAATTCACTCCTTACTTTGGAAGTTGGTAATTAAAAGGAAAGTATTAAGCATTTATCTTACCTTTTGGCTACGAACATATTTTAGGATAAACGAATAGCTTCAGGTGAAATTCTCTCAAGAAGTTTACAGTACAATGCCAACTAAAATGGAGACGGAATGATGCAATTTAAAAAAATCATTTTTAATGCCTAATAAAATATTTGATTTGAACAAGCCTTATTACTTGATGCTAAACCACTAGGCAAAAGATTTCATATGATGCCAAAGCATTATACTACAGATAGCTTGCTAATGACAAAGGGAGAAACTTATCTTGGTAATAGATCCAAGTGTCACCACCTTCACCCAGTGATCAAACTTAAAGCACTGCTGGAGAAAAGCAAACATCATGGCCCTTCCAATGTGAGGTAGTAGGAAGTACACAGCATCCCTCAGAAAATGCTTTCGTCAAACATAGCTAACTCGAATTCACAACTTACTTACAGAAGATATAGGGGCCAGAGGAACGAATAAATGATATCACAGGAAACACTTGAACATGTATGGACTGTGGGACATTCATCAGACAACTGTCCTGATGTTAACTTTGTGATGGCTAAACAGGTGTGGGGTCAGAGTTTTAGTGACTGGCGTACCACTATGAACACAGTCTCATGTATCTTGGGCATATGTCCTGGGACACATGCATGGTCAGAGAACCTCAAATACTCCAAAATGGACCTAACGCTAAGCCTTTCCTTTCTTAAAAATCAGCATATACCGAATCCTACAGCTACATTTTCTTTTTTCTTTCCTTTTTTTTTTTTTTTTTGAATGGTGCTATTTTGGTTAACATAAGGTCAAGAATGCTTAGAGAATAGCAATTATTTTGTCAAAAAATGTTTAAACATAGAAAATATCTGTTGAACTTCTATGCTGGTAAGACATTAGAAATGTAAAACATTTTTTATGTTTTATGTTTCTGATTCTGTGAATGTTGAGTTTTGTTGTCATGATTACAATAGAAGGGGTTTAATAAAGTTAGACTTTGTTTCCAGATTCCTTCTTAAAAATTTACTTTCTTTTATAACAATATGTAATGTAATAAAAGAATATATAATAAGTTTTGTATTTTTTAAAAAGATTTTATTTATTTATTTATTTGAGAGAGTGAGCGAGAGAGAGCGCACAAGCCAGGGAAGAGGCAGAAGGAGAAGCAGACTCCCCGCTGAGCAGGGAGCCTGATGCAGGGCTCGATTCCAGGACCCCGGGACCATGACCTGAGCCGAAGGCAGATGCTTATCGGACTGAGCCACCCAGATGCTCCAAGTTTTGTATTTTTTATCATAAAATTTACACGTGTGCATTATTATCCCCACTATATTTTAGGTCCTACAGCTTCATGCTTTTTCATGTGGGAATATTTCCACTATCCCTTTAAAAACTTAAAATTCAATCTTCTGAGTTGCCCGAGTATCAGTAACCTTTCCTTTGTATGTGTGTGTATGTAAGGCTTATTTTGTTAATTTAAAAATTTGTTCTTGAGGGCAGCAAAATCTCTGAGCACCAAAAATTGAAGTTATAAATAAATTTCTAAGGATGGATGTCTGAACAATCAATGATGGTTTTAAATGAAGCCTAACTAATAGGAACCATTATGATTTCAAATGAGTTGAATATAAAACGAGACAGGACAATAAATGAGATCCCTATTAATAAACATATAGTGATAAGGCTACTATTGCAAACACAAAGTCAACTTCGTTCAGATCAAGCTTGCAGCTAATTTATATTTCATGCCTTTTATTAACTGATATCTAATGAGAATTACTCACATTTTTCAGTCTCACATCAAACTCTCCTAATAAAACTCTGTTCTGTTTTGCGTGTGAGTTGCATCATTTCATAAAATTTTCAGCAGTCTTTGACTTGCTAAATAAAGTTGTCACTCAAACCTCATTTCCCGCCTGAGCACAGGGAAGCTGAATGGACACTGCATTAATCCTGCATATTGTCTCGGCTTGATGAGGTCTCCAAGAGATCTTTGTCCTGTCACCTTTAATGGACTCTGTCTAATGGACTCATTAGTGAATTTCTTATCATTTTTAGGAGAAAGATGCAATCTTACAATGCTGTCCTTCACGCGTTTGGAAATTATTATAATTTATTCCTTAAACACTTATTCAGAAATTAAGAATGAGGAGAATCTACTGTATTTGGGTACCGTAATATTGTAACAATGACATGCTGATTACAATGAGGGGTCTAAGAATACTATTTCATGCTGATTACTCATGTTATATTCAAAACTAGTCGTTAAAGCGGACAACACTCTCCAACTCAGTAGCTTAATATTACACCATACTCAGAAAATTCACAGCTGGGAAATGGAGATTTTCTTGGCTTCATTTATCTATAACTGCAGAAAACTAATAATAAATGACTTCTTGATATCATGCAAATCTCTCTAAGTTCATGCTAGGGGGATTTAAATTTTAATATTATTTTGCATTGCATTCCAATAATGAATACTCATGTTTGTTATCTTACACCAGGCTCTTCCTTCTCCCTCTTTTCCCCTCAGCTTCTCATGTTATTTTGGTTGATAAAATTCATATAGATGGGTGGTGGAGAAGATGGATATTAGGCAAATATTTAATTCTGAATAAAATCAGAGCCATTTCCTATTTTTATTGTGCTTGAGTGTGTTCTTATACCCTCAATTAATTTGTAACAACTTGCCACTCACAAGCCGATCACTTGAGCAAATATGCTAAAGTTTCATTGCCTGGTTTTCTTTGAACTTCAACATCGTAATGGCTATTGCCTTTATATTTAATAAGAAAGAATGTCCAGTGTTAATACTCTTGATAATTCAAACATATTTTCCCTCTGCTTGAAAATATGCTTTGACAGAGGGGCGGGGCGTGCTCGGGACAAAGGGAAACAAGGCCGGAGCTGCGGGCGCTTTTTCTGCCCGCGGTGTGTCAGATTCATTCTTAGGAACTGAGAAGTTAATGTTCCAAAATGTCAAAAAGACCATCTTATGCCCCGCCTCCCACCCCAGCTCCTGCAACACAAATGCCCAGCACACCAGGGTTTGTGGGGTGCAGTCCATACAGTCATCTCACCTACAACAGGCTGGGAGGGAACCCGGGGCGTCCTCTGGTATCACGATTCCCAAACCCGCAAAGCCACCAGATAAGCCGCTGATGTCCTACATGAGGTACAGCAGAAAGGTCTGGGACCAAGTAAAAGCTTCCAACCCTGACCTAAAGTTGTGGGAGATTGGCAAGATTATTGGTGGCATGTGGTGAGATCTCACTGATGAAGAAAAAAACAACAGACTATTTAAACGAATACGAAGCAGAAAAGATAGAGTACAATGAATCTATGAAAGCCTATCATAATTCCCCCGCATACCTTGCTTGCATAAATGCAAAAAGTCGTGCAGAAGCTGCTTTAGAGGAAGAAAGTCGACAGAGACAGTCTCGCATGGAGAAAGGAGAACCGTACATGAGCCTTCAGCCCGCTGAAGATCCAGACGATTATGATGATGGCTTCTCCATGAAGCATACAGCCACCGCCCGTTTCCAGAGAAACCGCCGCCTCATCAGTGAAATCCTTAGCGAGGGTATGCTGCCAGACGTCCGGTCAGTTGTCACAACAGCTAGAATGCAGGTCTTCAAACGACAGGTCCATCCCTTAATGGTTCATCAGCGAAAACTAGAAGCTGAACTTCTTCAAATAGAGGGGCGACACCAGGAAAAGAAGAGGAAATTCCTGGAAAGCACAGAATTCATTGAACAGTGAACTTAAAAAGTTTGTGCGGTTTGAAAGTCGAAGTGGATATGGAAAAAATTGCCGCTGAAATTGCACAGGCAGAGGAACAGGCTCAAAAACGACAGGAGGAAAGAGAGCAAGAAGCAGCAGAGCAAGCTGAACCCATTCCTGAGGAAGAGCAGGCTGCGAGGAAGACGGAGGAGAAGGACGACCAGAGCATCCCGATGGGGACAGAGGAGACGCCTTGAAGACACGACGGGAGGCCAGTAGAATGGTGAAGAAGGCACGTCTACTCCTGAGGACAAGGAGAGCGGGCAGGAGGGGGTGGACAGTATGGCTGAGGAAGGGACCGGTGACAGTAACCCCGGCTCAGAGAGCCGCAGGGCCATGGTGGAGGAGCGGCCCACAGACTCCACGCCGGAAGACGAGAAGAAAGAATAAATGTTGCCTTGTTTTATGTGTTCTAAATACTCTTTTAAATGAAAAAAAAAGTTTTTGAGTATAAAAAAAAAAATATGCTTTGACTTTTTATTGATAATTGCCCAACTCTGTTCTCTGATGATTGGAGACAGTGGAGGGTCAGAGGGTAGCGGCTACATAACCCCAGGCCAGGTGTGTGTGTGTGTGTGTGTGTGTGTGTGTGTGTGTGTGTGAGGGGTGAAGTGAGGAGAGCATAAAGAACTGGAAGGGATATACCTGAAGTCAAGTTCTGAAGAGAGATCAGCTTCGAGGCCGAGTTACCAGATCAGACAGGTTGTCTACTATACAAAAGGCAGTCTGAAAGAAGGAACTGGTAAATGGCTGGGCTTTCCTGGATCCTGGAACAATTATCTCCACTGGGCAATTAGATCGTGGTTTGGAGAAACTCCAGACACAAAATGCAAATCTTGCAGTATATATATATATATATATATATACACATATATATACATATATTTTAAGATTTTATTTATTTGAGAGAGAGAATGGAAGAGAGAGAGCAAGCACATGAGAGGGGGGAGGGTTAGAGGGAGAAGCAGACTCCCTGCTGAGCAGGGAGCCTGATGCAGGACTCGATCCCGGGACTCCAGGATCATGACCCGAGCCGAAGGCAGTCGCCCAACCAACTGAGCCACCCAGGCGCCCCTTGTTTGTTTGTTTTAATATTTTTAGCACACCATTGACTGAACAAACTTTCTAATAGGGATTTGAGATGACTGTCATTTTTGGGTTAGGTCCTTCACCCACTTTCTCTTATAATCTCTCCACGTGTTACAGAATTTTTGAACTTTTCACTGTTCACAAAAGATACTTAGTCCTTTTTGTTGATTTGTTTTCTGAGTCTTGAATGAAGTGTTTTCTCTGTCTGGAATGTCATTCCCCTTCTTGTTTGTCTGATAAACTCTTATTCTTCCTTCATGATGCAATGCAAGTTATCACCTTTTCCATGGAGCTTTCCTTAAGGAAATCCTACACAACTCCATGCCTAGAGTTACTCACTCGTTAAGTACTCTGTTAAAGTGCTTAACTTCCTTTCTTAAGATGTTATTACTTATTACCCTTGAAGAAGTCATTGGGGTTAACCAAGGCTCAGAATAATCTTATTACATTTCCAACATCCTTGGTTTTTCTACTGATATGAAGGCGAGAGGAGGTCGAGAAAATAAAACATGAAGGAATGTTGCTAACTTTAGCTCTGTTAATTGGTATTTTTACTTTTAATATTTCTTTTATTGCACTGGTACATCTGTGCTGCCTTTCCTAAGTTGAGCTAACTCTGCCATAAATTTTAGAACAATTTTTGAACAGCTGAAATATTTATTGCACTCAGTGTTTATGCAGTGCACAGTGTAGGGAGTGTGAATGCAAAGAAGGAAAGGAACAAACCACCATCTGGTAGGTATAAATGTCTGTGATGAGAGGTTAGTTAGTAGAAGCAGCATCTGAAAATGAGGAGGAATGGAATAGTGTACTTTGGGACTGTTGGGAAGTAGAACTGTGGGTAAATTAATGATTGTGGTTGCTTTCAAGCTGGTAGTAGAAGCAAACATTTCAATTTGGTGAAAATAAGGAAGCCAAGTAGAGAGATCCAAGTAGAAGCCAAATATGCAACTCATATTTCAACTAGATCTCTTTAGTCCTTTGTATAGACACGTCCATTCTTTCCCCAAGATTACTGGAAGTTACTGAAGGAAGAAAAAAGATATTCTCATGATCAATTTGGCCTTGACTATCTGCCTCCATGGAATCCTTGTTTTCTCCTATGCCTTCTGGTTATTTCTTTCTCCCTGTTTTGGTATTATGTCAAATATAGGACTTAGACTTAAATTCATTTCATTAGAAAAACAAACAAAACACTTTACTGAGGGCTGGGAAAACAGCAGATTTACTTTTCATTAATGCAAAGAATTTTAAATATTAGTCATTCTTGACCTTGAAGTCTACTTAAACTTTTTTGTCCCCTGTTCTATTCCTTCTCCTTTCAAATCCACCCTGAAATTCCCTGGCCATTTATAACAGAAAGCAGTTTCACTGTTTCTATTATTGTATTGTCTCCTGTTAACTCATGTTGTGAGTCTCATCATTTATCCCCAGTGCTAACAAAGATAGTTTCAACCCTAAGGGGAATATGACCCTGGCATTAACGAATATTCATTTTTGCCCCAGAGCGAATGAAAAGATGATTAGGTAACTGAGCTTTATTCTTTTCTTTTATGATATTTATTTATTTATCTATTTATTTATTTGTTTTTGTGAGTAAAGTGATAGAAGTTTATTAATTGAAGATAGAGAAAAAGCTCTCAAGAGTTAGAGGGGTGCCAACAGGGCTGCCCTTTGATCTTCATTTAAACAAATATTTTAGTCCATATGATTTAGCAATGGTGTTAGGTGATAGAGATACAAAAATGGAAAATGGAAAGGACATATCCCTTGACTTTATGGAACACCCAAAAAAGAGAGAATTCACAATGTCTGGCATCTAATAAAAAGTTATCAAGCTTGTAAAGAAGCAGAAAATAACACATAGTGAGAGGAAAATCAATCAAACTGCTGCAAAAATGAAAGAGATGAGAATCTGTAGATAAGATCATTAAACAGTTCTAACCTCATTTCAACTATTCAGGAAATTAGAGGAAAGTTTGAGCACGAAGATGGAATATGTTCAGTAGAGACATGGGAGATAGAGAACATACTCATGTCAAAATTTTAGAGCTGAAAACAGTATCTGATGTGAAATACATACCAAGTGGGGTGAGTGGCAGATTAGACATTCAAGAAGTAAAGATTAGTGAACTGAGGAAATAGCAATAGAAACTCTCCAAAATGAAACACAAAAAGAGAAAAGAGAAGGAGCAGAATTAACAGAGCATTGGGGCGCCTGGGTGGCTCAGTTGGTTAAGCGAATGCCTTTGGCTCAGGTCATGATCCCAGAATCCTGGGATCGAGTCTTGCATCGTGCTCCCTGCTTGGCAGGGAGTCTGCTTCTCCCTCTGACCCCACCCCCTCTTGTGCTCTCTCTCTCTCTCAAATAAATAAATAACATCTTAAAAAAAAAAGAAAAGAATTAACGGAGCATCAGTGAACAGTGAGAGAACTTCAAGCAGCCACACACCCATGTATTTGGAGAACCCGAAGGATGTGAGTGAGAGGTGTGGACAAAGAGAACATTTGAAGAAATAATGGCCAAAACTTTCCAAATTTGATGAAAAGTATAAACTGACAGATGGAGGAAGCTCACCAAACCTGAAACACAAGAAATATGAAGAAAGCTACACTGACACTTCAGAATCAAAGTGCTTAAAACCAGTGATAGAAAATTGTAGAAGCAGCCTGAGGGGGGAAAAACAAAGACAGAAACGAAGATCAGGATGAGAGCAGATTTTTCATGAGAAAGAAGACAAGCTAGAAGACAGTGGTGCAATATCATTAAATTAATGAAAGCAAAATACCCAACCTGTCAAACTAGAATCTTTACCCAGTAGAAATACCTTTCATAAATTAAGGTAACACTCCTAAGGGAAATAACACATATGTCAACACAAAAACAGGTGCACAAACGCTCATAGAAACATTTTTCATCATCACCCAAAACTGCAAACAACCCAAATGCTCATCAGCTGGTGAATGGAAACGTGAAATGAAGTCGTACATACATATAATGAAATAATACTTAGCAATGAAAAGGCATGACTCCTTATATTTACTACAAATGATGAACCACAAAAACATGCCACATGAAAGTAGGCAGATACAAAAGACTGTATTGTAGCATTCTGTTTATATGAAATATCTAGAAGGGGCAAACTTACAGACAGAAAGCAGATTGGTGGTTGCCTAAGACTGAAGGTTAGAGCAGGGCTTAAAGGGGAGTGATGGAAGTTTTTGGATGATCGAAATGTTCAAAACTGAATTTTAGAACAGTTGTGCAATTTTATAAATGTACTGAATTATAAATTTGTTGAATTGAATACCTATGAGAGGTGAAATTTATGGGATGTAAATTATACTTCAATAATGCTGTTTAAAAAAATGAGTGAAATAAAGACCTCTTCAGACATACAAAAACTGTAAGAATTCCTCGACAGCAGACATGCCTTCAAGAAATGTTAATGGAAGTCCTTTAAACACAAGAAAAATATAACCAGTCAGAAACATGGATCTACACAAAGGAGCTCTTTAAGAGATAGTCTATAGTTTAAAACCCAAATTGCAATAATATACTGTAATATTTATAGCAAGTGTAAAAATAAAATGTATGACAATAATAACACAAAAATCAGGAGATAAAAATGTAAGCATATTGTTTTAGTGTTTTTACACCAAATGTGAAGTAATGTAACATCACCTGATAGTAGACTTTAATAAGTATTGTAAATCCTAAAGCAACCCATTAAAGCAACACAAGAGTTCTAGGTGATAAGTCAATAAAAGAGATAAAATGAAATCATTAAAGTTACTTGATTCAGAAGAAAGGCAAATAAAGAGCAAAAGGAAATGAAGGAAAGATGGGACAAGCAAAAAACAAATATCAAGATGACAGATTTAAACTCAGCTATATCAGTAACAAAATTGAATGTAAATGTGTAAATATTCCAATAAAAAGGCAGAGAATGTTAGGTTGAGTAAAACAGAATCCCCAACTATGTAATGCTTAATAAGAAGTACACTTGAGTACAAAGACACAAGTAGATTAAAGTAAAAGATTGGAAAAAGATATGCCATGCTAACGTGAAGCAAAAGACAGCCAGTGTGGCCATATTACTATCAGACAAAATGAATTTCAAGACAAAGATATTGTAAGAGATAGAGTCTCTGGAAGATTATAAAAAGACAAGTTCATTGGGGTGCCTGGGTGGCTTGGTCGATTAAGCAGTCAACTCTTGGTTTCAGCTCAGGGCATGGTCTCCAGGTCCTGGAATGGAGCCTTGTGTGGGTTCTGCTCAGTGCGGAGTCGGCTTGAGAGTCTCTCTCTCTCTCCCTCTGCCCCACCCCCTACTCTCTCTCAAATAATAAATAAATCTTAAAAAAAAAAGACCAGTTCATTATGAGCATGTAACAATCCTAGATATTATGCAGCTAATAACAGAGCTTCAAAATATATGATGTGAAACCTGCAAGGAGAAATAAGCAAGTTTACATTTATAGTTGGAGATTTCAACACCCAATATCAATAGTTGATCAAACAAGTGGACAGAAAATCAGTAAGAATATTGAAGACTGAAACAACCCTGTCAAGCAACTTGATCTAATTGACATTTAGAGGACACTAAACTTATCAACAATTATTCTGTTATATTCTTTTTAAGCACACTTACAAT
This sequence comes from Eumetopias jubatus, assembly GCF_037043125.1. Taxonomy (NCBI): domain Eukaryota; kingdom Metazoa; phylum Chordata; class Mammalia; order Carnivora; family Otariidae; genus Eumetopias; species Eumetopias jubatus. The sequence goes on along the minus strand of NW_028274814.1, from coordinate 71,675,801 downwards.
GTTTACAAGATGGACCAAATTCTGGGCCATAAAACATGTCTCAAAAATTTAGAGGATTCAGATCATAGCGTAAAATTCTCTAGAAACAGGGAATTAAATATAAATCAATAAAATATATTGTATAGTCCACAAATATTTGAAGCATGATTGCATACTTCTAAGTAACCCATGGGTAAAAGAAGACCCCAAGAAGGAAATGAGAAAATATTTAGAATAGAATGAAAACGAAAACACAACATATCAAAATTTGTGAGATGCTACTTGTGTAGATAGCAGCTCCTCAGATGTGTCCGTGTCCTAATGCCCAGAACCTGCAAATATGTTACCACACATGGCAAAAACTTTGTAGATGTGATTAACTTAAAGATCTTGAAGTGAGGAGATTATCTGAGTGAACCCAGATCTTTTCCTGTGTTTCTTTGTCCTCTGTATTTCATCTTTGGCTAAGAGTCTGTTCAAATATTTTGCCTATTTTTTATTGGATTGTATTCTTATTATTGGGTTTTGAAAGTTTTTTTCATATTCTACATGTAAATCCTTCAAATATTAATTTGCAAATATTTTCTATAAGTGGATGTGAAAATATGCCCAGCATCATTAGTCATTAGGAAAATGTGAATAAAACCACAATGATAGGGGCACCTGGGTGGCTCAGTCAGTTAAGCATCCCACCTGTGATTTCAGCTTAGGTCATGATCTCATGAGTCATGAGATCAGGGAGTCTGCTTGAGACTCTTTCCTCCCTCTCCCTCTGCCCTTCCCTCTACTTGTGCATGCTCTTTCTCTTTAAAATAAATAAATAAATCTTAAAAAAAAAACCCTACAATGATAAAACGTTACTCATTTATTGGAATACCTAAAATTGAAAAGATTGATTATACCAAGTGTTGACAAGAATGATGTAACTAGAACTCTAATACCCCATGTGAGAATATGAAATGATGTAGCCATTTTGGAAAACAGTTGAGCAGTTGCTTAAAGAGTTAAACATACACGGACCATATGGCCCAACCATTCCACACCTAGGTATTTACTCCTGCGAAATGAAAGCTTATGTCCATACAAAGTCTTATACATTAATGTTCATAGAAACTTTATTTGTAATAGCTAAAATTGGGAAAAAAAACCCAAATGCTCATCAACAGGTAAGTGGGTGAATTATGGGATATCCATGCAATGGAATGCTCTTCAGCAATAAAGAAGATTGAACTATGATAGAATCTATAATAAAAGATAAATTTCAAAATAATTATGCTGAATGAAATAAGCTAGACAAAAAAAGAGACATTGTATGATTTAATATTTTATATAAAATACTAGAAAATGCAACCAATTCACAGTAACAGAAAGCAGATCAGCATGCTTTTCTGGGCATGTAGTAGGATGGCAATGCAGCAGGGAGGAATTACAAGGAAAGTAAAAACTTGTTAGTGATGGGTGTCTTCATTGTCTTGATTATTTTATGGTTGTATACATATGTCAAAACTTAACTGATTATAAACTTTAAACATGCTCAACTTGTATCTTAATTATATCTCCATAAAGCTACCAATAATACATACACAATGAGATATAACTCTACACCCACTAGCATGACTATAATAAAAAGAATGAAAATACTAAGTGTTGGAGAAAATGTGTAGAAATTGGAGCTCTCATACATTGCTTGTGGTAATGCAAAATGGTTACTTTGGAAAATAGTTTGGCAGTTTCATAAAATGTTAAAAGTATTATTGTCCTATTGTATTAAAAGTATTATTGACCTAGTGATTTCATTCCAGAGAAATAAAAACATATATCCATGAGACTTGTAATGCAACTGTTCATAGGAACTGCATCCCTAAGAGACAAAAAATGAAAACAATTCGATGTTCATCAACTGGCAAAGGGATAAATAAAATGTGCTATATTCATACAAACACTACTCAACAATAAAAACAAAGAAAAACTATTACATGCAAAACCATGGATAAACCTAAAAATCACACTAAGTGAAAAAAAATCCAGACACATAACATGATGTAGTGCGACATTCAATTTAAAATTTCTAGAAAATGCAAAACTGTAAGAATAGAAAGCTGATCGGTGTTTACCTGGGACTAGGAGAGGACATGGAACTGACTACAAATGGACCATGACAGAACTTTTGGGGACGATAGAAATGGTCTAAATCCAGAATACAATCATAGTTGTGTCACTATGTAAATTTACTAAAAATCATTCCATATATTTTAAATGGGCAAATTTTATGATATATCATGTATGCCTCAATAAAACTGTTAAAAATCTCCCCTTAAAAAAGGAGTACCTACCATGTGCCACATACTGGGCAATACAAAGAAAGATAGGGATAATTGAAAAAATAAAAAATTGTGTCAATAGTGAACTAACTCCCTTCCCCTTCTCACTAACTGAAGTCATTGTTAGACATCTGAGGTTTGAAGGCTGTGGTTTTGGCACAAGGCTCCGTGCTGTTCCATGTTCTTAGCTCATTCAGGAAATAAGTGTCTTCCGTTTTGTTCTGCCAGAGGTATTTTTTTTTTTTCCTAACTCTAAAAATGATGTGGTGCTGCAGTTATTCCTGACTTGCATTGGCTTTGGATGGATTTAGTAGATGACTGTTGTAAAACACTCAGGTATTCAGAGAAAGGAGCTCGATGCAGTTTAATGACTGGAAAGTTCTGTCTGCTACTTCCCAACTGTTATTCCTTCCCTGTGTTCATTAGCTTTGTCTGCTGTAAATGCAACCAGTCACGTCAATGAGCCGGTGAGTAAACTCACGCATTTCGAGTCTGCCAATTAAACCGATGACAAGTTCAATTTCTTTGGGGAGAAATAATAAAGTTAGCACCACATTCCTGCCTGTTTTTTTTTTAAATGTAATTAAAAAGGATATGAACATTCTCCCTCCTAAACATACCATTCTCTGAGAAGTTCTGTTTCTTCTAAGCACTTTAAAATGCTTGATTTAGAAAGCTGTGAAACATTCCAAAATTGCATTTATGCATCATTGTTATATATTGAAAAATACTGGTTTAAAAACTGGTTAATCTTGGGATGACTGGGTGGCTCAGTTGGTTAAGCGTCTGCCTTCAGCTCAGGTCATGATCCCAGGGTCCTAGGATCGAGTCCTGCTTTGGGCTCCTTGCTCAGCGGGGAGGCTGCTTCTCCCTCTCCCTGCTGCTCCCTGTGCTTGTGGGCTCTCTCTCTGACAAATACGTAAATAAATAAATAAAATCTAAAAAAAAAACCTGGTTAATCTGATGCATTAGGGTGATTATCAAAATGACTTGAATCATCTCTCTTGGACAAATACCCAGGAAGGGAGTGGCTGAGACATATTGTAGGTGTACATCTAACTTTGTAGGAAACTTCCAAACGGTTTTCCAAAGTGACTCTACCATTTTACATTCCCACCAGCAGTGTATGACAGTTCCGGTTATTACAGCAAATGTCATGAAAGCTCTGAACGGTCAAATGTTGTAACTAGAGGTACACCCCCCCCCCCTTATAATAGGGGGAATGACTTAAAATTTCAACTTTTTATATAATGTTATATATTATATACCTGAGTTACTTTAGGCACTGCTGGCTTAGTTAATTGGAGCATGGACTCCAGTGACTAGTTAGGTGACTAGCAGTAACATATGTGGAAGGTAATGAGAATTTGAACTAAGAGAGCTGGGCCAGGAATGATCAAGAAGAAAGAAATAGGAGACTGCATTCATAGCCTGCGGGATGAACTGATTTGATGTGGGGGGTCAAGGAAGGGAAAGAGTGAACAATGATTCTGAGCTTTGGGCTGCAGTACCTAGAAACGGTATTTATAATGCAAGGAGATGTTAAGAGGAGATTATCTGTGGGGAAGAGACATATCACTCAGATATATTATTTTCATAACGATTTCTAGATGGCAGATCTGGAATTCAAAGAAAATGTAGGATGAGAATGCAGATTTAGGGAGCCGCATCTACAGCATTATTCTTGAAGAGGTGGGGAATCGTTGAGAGGGCAGAGGGAAAAAAACATGCATTGCTGAGCTCGAGGACAAAACAGTAAATAGCACTTATATGAATGAAACTGGAGGAAGAGGGATCCCAGCAAGAGTGAAAAAAGATTAGGATTGAGAGAAACCAAATCAGCCTAATGCTGTAGAAACCTGTTTTTAATATGTTTGCTAAGGGATTTGATGGAAAGTCATACAAATCGTGAATTTTATGTTCAGAAAACTTTTTTTTTAGAATTAGATTCAGAGAAACTGATTATCGCAAAGTGATCTGGGAGAAGGGCCACTGGGCTTAGGTGACAAGTTTCTCAGCATTTTGATCTGGAGTTATTTACCAACCAAGGAAGGGTTTCAAATAAACATGGGGTCATGGCTGAGACGGTGTAGCCAGCCTTGGAAAAAACACACACGGAGTGAAGAACAAAGTCTTTTATCAAAGTAAAATAATGATGCCACGAGGTTAAGAGGTTTTTTTTTTTTTTTTTGGTTCCCAGCATTTTGATTAGTAATTATAAATAGAAATAACAATTAAAACCATAGTCTCCAAGGTAGAGGTATCATCTAATGATAAAAATATTTGCTGATTCAGGCCTTACCGCCCCCAGTGTGTGCCAGAGGATTGCCGGCAGCCTACATTTCTCCTCAAGCTGTGTTGTTCTCTCAGAGCAGATACTAATTTAAGATGTTAATGCTTATGTCATCAGATGTTCCTATTTACAGACTGCGACCCTGTTAATTTGCAGTCCGTGATTATAATCATAATTTTTATTGGTTCATTTCATGAACACATAGATTCCTTGTGTTCCTTATTTGCTGGGACCTTCATGAGAGGAATTGACTGGTAGTTTTATCAAAGATTTAGAAAAATCTGTCTTGAAAACAGCTAAAGATGACTGGTGGTAAACATATGGAACATGTCTGAAAATGTTTCCCTTATCAGAAGACTTTTGGATTAAACTTATTTGGATTAAATTTATCCCCTTACCTTATTCACCCCCAAACACTGTTGAACACCACATGCCTGTCATTATGTTCATCAGACATATGCTGATTGCCGGGGGTGTGGGAAGATGAAGAAAGCAGTTTCCAATCTTTGAGATATTCCTAGTGTAGCAGCGTACCAAAGTATCTAATATAATATACATTTCCCCCCAAATTCCACTTGAGGCAGTTGTTCAGAACTGAGAATGTTGTTAGCCATATTAACAGGACCCGAGGCTGTTCATGCAATGAGTCAGCCACAATCCTGTATAACCTGCGACGTCTGCTGTTACTGAATCTAATCCTTATGTGAAATAATATGTATTTAAGGAGAATGCCAAGAAGATCACTTCTCTGCAGTCATAGAAAACTTGCCCTTCTTCCACTCCCTTTATCTTTTGAGAGAGGAAGAGTGAGACCCACAGCTCCAAGAAACTGGTGGGAGTCTGGCTGGGTGAGCACTGGGCTGAGTTAGGGCTCTTGGCAGGAGAATCACAGTAGGGGAGGGCTGTGTACTCCCTGTAGGTCAGTTGTTTAGCTTTTGAAAAGAAAGGGGGTAGTCTGTTTGTTTCTCTTTCCATTGCCTCCAAAAAGAGTCCAATATTTGTATGCCATTCAGCATAGTCCAATTTATACAGTACTTGATCCGTCGAGGAAACGTCCTTTAAGACTGACCCTGCTAAATTTAGACAGAGCCTGTTCCGTTTTCTCAGATTCCAGGAGCTCAAACTACTTATTAAAAACCTCTCAGTTGGAAATAAGACCGTAGATCTGTCGGCCTTTTGCTGAACCATTAAGCCATAGATACTGCTTTTCCTGAGGAGGGTATAACTTCAGTTGTTGAAGAAGGAGATTATTTGCAGTGGTACATATCACCATAGTAACTGGATTTTCAAGCAGGGCTGTTGAAATGGAACTTAAAAGTCACACAGAAACAGGTCTACCTTGCACTGGCTTCAAAAGGATCATGTTGGAGAGAGGCAGAGATTCATGGGCTACATGCCGTTTGATCTATGATTACTCAAAGGCACAAAGAAAGAGGTAGGCAATATGCACGTTTGTATCAATATGTTGCAACATTAAGACAAAAACAATATGTATCCCACCACTGACTTGCTGTAAGCAAACAACCCAATGAACAGCCTCTTCTCTCATAACTTTGTGGCTTGAGTTAATGCAGCGTTTGTGAAAACAAAACACAAAACCGACATTAGATTTGATTCTTTCAAAAATTTTAACTAGCATTCTAGAACTAATTCCCCTTAAAACAGCAAATATATATTGTGTCCTACCCCGTACTGTGTAGTCATTGTAGGGGGGGGAGTGTGCTTGATGCTAACCACATAGGAATAGGAATTTAGTGGGAAAATCAGTATCAAATTTTAGAACTAAAAGGAAATGTAGATTATAAAGTTCTTGAGTCATAAATTGAGTGGGGCTTTAAGAGAGATCATTTGCAATATCTCTAATTGTCGAATGAGGAAGCAAAATTCCACAGTGATTGAGCAACTTGATGAAGGTCACAGAGCTTGTTTTGGGTGGAACTGAAGCTAGAAGCCAAATATTATGACTTTCGAGAGAGTATTTTTTTATTTATTATTTTGAGAGAGAGAGAGAGCATGTATGCATGAGCTCATGCAGGAGATGGGGAGGGGCAGAGGGAGGGAAAGAGAGAATCCAAAGCAGACTCTGTGCTGAGCATGGTGTCTGATGTGGGGCTCGATCCCATGACCCTGACATCATGACCTGAACCCAAACCAAGAGTCAGTCGCTTAACTGACTGAGCCAACCAGGCGCCCCAAATATTCTGACTTTTGAATTAGGAGATTAGGAGAAACATGGTAAATTAAAGATTGAGAGATTTTACCCAAGTTACTCACAATTTAAAGAGGAAAACAAAATAAATATACATGAAACAATAAGAACATAAATATAAGAGTGGCAAGGGTTTAGAATTAAGGGTAAGGATGTTCTCATGGAATTTCTTTTTAAATTCTTATTAATTTTTAAGCACATGGCTTCTAAATATATAGGTTGCAGAAGCGCCTGGGTGGCTCAGTCGGTTAAACATCTGATTCTTGATTTTGGCTCAGGTCATGATCTCAGGGTCATGGGATCGAGTCTCTCATAGGGCTCCATGCTCAGTACAGAGTCTGCTTGTCCCTCTCCCTCTCTCCCCCCCAACTTATGTTCTCTCTCTCTCTCTTTTAAATAAAATCTTTAAAAATAAAACTACTGGTTGCAGTCTGTAATGTTGCAATTTTTAGAAGGATAATACAGAAAAACATATGGAGGGTTATAAAAGACACGCATGGATTTATTAACTGAAACTTGGTAATGTTTTTCATTTTTGCAAGTCTTCTTCCCTCCCTTTTCCCCTTCACCCCCTCTTTCCTTCTACCCCACTCTTTGTTTTGTTCTTTCTAAATAAGAGGAATATTGTATTAGAGATGAAATTGATAACCCTTGTTTCTCCCCATTTAATTTTTCTCCAAGACACAGTCCCAGGTAACCACTACCATGAATTAATTTTTTAATAAGTATCTATTGAGTCCCTGCTGTGTGTCAGGCAGAGTTCTAGATGCTTGAAATACATCAGTTTTTTTAAAAAAAGAAACACTTCTAATCAAGAATATTTTACATTTTAGAGGAAGAATTTGATGTATATCCAATTTTAATTTTTGTGCCTATAAATATGTGTGCACATGAATAACGTTATTTCTACGTGTTTTATTATGTTCAGTTAGCCAGCATATAATACATCATTAGTTTTTGTTGTAGTGTTCAATGATTCATTAGTTGTGTATTTCTGTGTGTATTTATTTATTTATTTATTTATTTATTTATTATTTCATTTATTTATTTTTTAAAGATTTTATTTATTCATTTGAGACAGAGAGATACAGAGAGAGAGAGAGAGCATGAGCAGGGGGAGAGGCAGAGGTAGAGGAGAAGCAGACTCCCCGCTGAGCCAGGAGCTTGATGCAGGATTCGATGTAGGGCTCCATTCCAGGACCTGGAGATCATGACCTGAGCCAAAGGCAGATGCTTAAACATCTGAGCCACCCAGGCGCCCCTTCTGTGTTTTTTTTTTTTAATTTTATTATGTTATGTTAATCACTATATATTACATCATTAGTTTTTTAAAAATTTTTTTCATTGTTATGTTAATCACCATACATTACATCATTAGTTCTTGATGTAGTGTTCCATGATTCATTGTTTGTGCATAACACCCAGTGCTCCACGCAGAATGTGCCCTCTTTAATACCCATCACCAGGCTAAGCCATCCCCCCACCCTCCTCCCCTCTAGAATCCTCAGTTTGTTTTTCAGAGTCCATCGTCTCTCATGGTTCTTCTCCCCTTCTGACTTACTCCCCTTCATTCTTCCCCTCCTGCTATCTTTTTTCTTTTTTCTTAACATATGTGGCATTATTTGTTTCAGAGGTACAGATCTGTGATTCAACAGTCTTGCACAATTCACAGTGCTCACCATAGCACATTCCCTACCCAATGTCTATCACCCAGCCACCCCATCCCTCCCACACCCACCACTCCAGCAACACTGTTTGTTTCCTGAGATTAAGAATTCCTCATATCAGTGAGGTCATATGATACATATCTTTCTCTGATTGACTTATTTCACTCAGCATAACACCCTCCAGTTCCATCCACGTCGTTGCAAATGGCAAGATCTCATTCCTTTTGATGGCTGCATAATATTCCATTGTGTATATATACCACCTCTTCTTTATCCATTCATCTGTCGATGGACTTCTTGGCTCTTTCCACAGTTTGGCTATTGTGGACATTGCTGCTATAAACATTGGGGTGCACGTACCCCTTTGGATCCCTACATTTGTATCTTTGAGGTAAATACCCAGTAGTGCAATGGCTGGATCGTATAGTAGCTCTATTTTCACCTTTTTGAGGAACCTCCATACTGTTTTCCAGAGTGGTTGCACCAGCTTACATTCCCACCAACAGTGTAGGAGGGTTCCCCTTTCTCCGCCTCCCCGCCAACATCTGACGTTTCCTGACTTGTTCATTTTAGCCATTCTGACTGGTGTGAGGTGGCATCTCATTGAGGTTTTCAATTGGATTTCCCTGATGCCGAGTGATGTTGAGCACCTTTTCATGTGTCTGTTGGCCATTTGGATGTCTTCTTTGGAAAAATGTCTGTTCATGTCTTCTGCCCATTTCTTGATTGGATTATTTGGTCTTTGGGTGTTGAGTTTGATAAGTTCTTTATAGATTTTGGGTACTAGCCCTTTATCTGATATGTCATTTGCAAATATTTTCTCCCATTCTGTCAGTTGTCTTTTGGTTTTCTGGACTGTTTCTTTTGCTGTGCAAAAGCTTTTTATCTTGATGAAATCCCATTGGTTCATTTTTGCCCTTGCTTCCCTTGCCTTTGGCGATGTTTCTAGGAAGAAGTTGCTGCGGCTGAGGTCGAAGAGGTTGCTGCCTGTGTTCTCCTTTAGGATTTTGAAGGACTCCTGTCTCACGTTTAGGTCTTTCAACCACTTGGAGTCTATTTTTGTGTGTGGTGTGAGGAAATGGTCCAGTTTCATTCTTCTGCATGTGGCTGTCCAATTTTCCCAACACCATTTGTTGAAGAGACTGTCTTTTTTCCACTGGACATTCCTTCCTGCTTTGTCGAAGATGAGCTGACCATAGAGTTGAGGGTCCATTTCTGGGCTCTCGATTCTGTTCCATTGATCTATGTGTCTGTTTTTGTGCCAGTACCATACTGTCTTGATGATGACAGCTTTGTAATAGAGCTGGAAGTCCGGAATTGTGATGCTGCCAGCTTTGCTTTTCGTTTTCAAGATTCCTCTGGCTATTCGGGGGTCTCTTCTGGTTCCATACAAATTTTAGGATTATTTGTTCCATTTCTTTGAAAAAAGTGGGTGGTATTTTGATGGGGATTGCATTGAATGTGTAGATTGCTCTAGGTAGCATTGACATCTTCACAATGTTTGTTCTTCCAATCCATGAGCATGGAATATTTTTCCATTTTTTGTGTCTTCTTCAATTTCTTTCATGAGTATTTTATAGTTTTCTGAGTACAGATCCTTTGCCTCTTTGATTAAATTTATTCCTAGGTATCTTATGGTTTTGGGTGCAATTGTAAATGGGATCGACTTCTTGATTTGTCTCTCTTCTGTCTTGTTGTTGGTGTATAGAAATGCCACTGATTTTATACCCTGCTACTTGACTGAATTCCTGTATGAGTTCTAGCAATTTTGGGGTGGAGTCTTTTGGGTTTTCCACAACAGTACCATATCATCTGCAAAGAGTGAGAGTTTGACTTCCTCTTTGCCGATTTGGATGCCTTTGATTTCTTTTTGTTGTCTGATTGCTGTGGCTAGGACTTCTAATACTATGTTGAATAGCAGTGGTGATAGTGGACATCCCTGCCGCGTTCCTGACCTTAGGGGGAAAGCTCTCAGCTTTTCCCCATTGAGAATGATATTCGCTGTAGGTTTTTCATAGATGGCTTTTATGATATTGAGGTATGTACCCTCTATCCCTATACTCTGAAGAGTTTTGATCAAGAAAGGTTGCTGTACTTTGTCAAATGCTTTTTCTGCATCTATTGAGAGGATCATATGATTCTTGTTCTTTCTTTTGTTAATGTATTGTATCACGTTGATTGATTTGCGGATGTTGAACCAGCCTTGCAGCCCAGGGATAAATCCCACTTGGTCGTGGTGAATAATCCTTTTAATGTACTCTTGGATCCTATTGGCTAGTATTTTGGTGAGAATTTTTGCATCCATGTTCATCAAGGATATTGGTCTGTAATTCTCCTTTTTGATAGGGTCTTTGGTTTTGGGATCAAGGTAATGGTGGCCTCATAAAATGAGTTTGGAAGTTTTCCTTCCATTTCTATTTTTTGGAACAGTTTCAGGAGAATAGGTATTAATTCTTCTTTAAATGTTCGGTAGAATTCCCCTAGGAAGCCATCTGGCCCTGGGCTTTTGTTTGTTGGGAGATTTTTGATGACTGCTTCAATTTCCTTAGTGGCTATAGGTCTGTTCAGGTTTTCTATTTCTTCCTGGTTCAATTTTGGTAGTTGATCCATCTCTAGGAATGCACCCATTTCTTCCAGGTTACCTAATTTGCTGGCATAGAGTTGCTCATAATATGTTCTTATAATTGTTTGTATTTCTTTGGTGTTGGTTGTGATCTCTCCTCTTTCATTCATGATTTTGTTGATTTGGGTCATTTCTCTTTTCTTTTTGAGAAGTCTGGCCGGGGGTTTTTCAATCTTGTTAATTCTTTCAAAGAACCAGCTCCTAGTTTCATTGATCTGTTCTACTGTTCTTTTGGTTTCTATTTCATTGATTTCTGCTCTGATCTTTATTATTTCTCTTCTCCTGCTGGGTTTAGGCTTTATTTGCTGTTCTTTCTCCAGCTCCTTTAGGGGTAGGTTTAGGTTGTGTATTTGAGATCTTTCTTTTTTCTTGAGAACGGCTTGTATTGCTATATACTTTCCTCTCAGGACTGCCTTTGCTGTATCCCAAAGATTTTGAAGAGTTGTATTTTCATTTTCATTTGTTGCCATGAATTTTTTTAATTCTTCTTTAATTTCCTGGTTGAGCCATTTTTCTAGTAGGATGCTCTTTAGCCTCCATGTATTTGAGTTCTTTCCGACTTTCCTCTTGTGACTGAGTTCTAGTTTTAAAGCATTGTGGTCTGAAAATAGGCAGGGAATAATCCCAATCTTTTGGTACCGGTTGAGACCTGATTTGTGACCTAGGATGTGATGTATTCTGGAGAATGTTTCATGGGCACTAGAGAAGAATGTGTATTCCGTTGCTTTGGGATGGAATGTTCTGAAAATGTCTGTGAAGTCCATTTGGTCCAGGGTGTGATTTAAAGTCTTTATTTCCTTGTTGATCTTTTGCTTAGATGATCTGTCCATTTCAGTCAGGGGGGTGTTAAAGTCCCCCAGTATTATTGTATTGTTGTCAATGTGTTTCTTTGCTTTTGTTATTAATTGCCTTATATAATTGGCTGCTCCCATGTTAGGGGCATAGATATTTACAATGGTTAGATCTTGTTGGATAGACCTTTTAAGTATGATATAGTGTCCTCCCTCATCTCTTATTACAGTCTTTGTTTTAAAATCTAATTTGTCTGATATAAGGATTACTACCCCAGGTTTCTTTTGGTGTCCATTAGCATGGTAAATGGTTTTCCACCCCCTCACTTTCAATCTGGGGGTGTCTTTGGATCTAAAATGAGTCTCTTGCAGACAGCATATTGATGGATCTTGTTTTTTAATCCAATCTGATAGCCTGTGTCTTTTGATTGGGGCATTTAACCCATTTACATTCAGGGTAACTATTGAAAGGTATGAATTTAGTGCCATTGTATTGCCTGTAAGGTGACTGTTACTGTATACTGTCTCTGTTCCTTTCTGATCTATGCTGCTTTTAGGCTCTCTCTTTGCTTAGAGGACCCCTTTCAATATTTCTTGGAGTGCTGGTTTTGTGTTTGCAAATTCCTTTAGTTCTTGTTTGTCCTGGAAGCTTTTTATCTCTCCTTCTATTTTCAATGACAGCCTAGCTGGATATAATATTCTTGGCTGCATATTTTTCTCGTTTAGTGCTCTGAAGATATCATGCCAGTCCTTTCTGGCCTGCCAGGTCTCTGTGGATAGGTCTGTTGCCAATGTAATATTTCTACCATTTTAGGTTACATATCTCTTCTACCGAGCTGCTTTCAGGATTTTCTCTTTGTCTCTGAGACTCCTAAGTTTTACTATTATATGTCAGGGTGTTGACCTATTTTTATTGATTTTGAGAGGGGTTCTCTGTGCCTCCTGGATTTTGATGCCTGTTTCCTTCCTCACATTAGGGAAGTTCTCTGCTATTAGGTGCTCCAATGTACCTTCTGCCCCTCTCTCTCTTTCTTCTTCTTCTGGGATCCCAATTATTCTAATGTTGTTTCATCTTATCGTATGGCTTCTCTCTCAAATTCTGCCCTCTTGATCTTGTAGTTGTTTCTCTCTCTTTTTCTCATCCTCTTTATTTTCCATCATTTGGTCTTCTATATTGCTGATTCTCTCTTCTGCCTCATTTATCCTAGCAGTTAGTGCCCCCATTTTTTATTACACCTCATTAATAGCCTTTATGATTTTGACTTGGTTAGATTTTAGTTCTTTTATTTCTCCAGAAAGCGTTTCTCTAATAACTTCCACACTTTTGTCAAGCCCCGCTAGGATCTTTAAAGTCCTGATTCTGAACTCTAGGTCCGACATTGTACCAAAGTCCGTATTGAGTAGGTCCCTGGTTGATGGTACTATCTCTTGTTCTTTTTGCTGAGGTGGTTTTTTTTATCTTGTCCTTTTGTCCAGAGGAGAATAGATGAATAAGAGAACAAAATGCTAACAGGTTAACAATGTCCCCAGCAAATATACTCTATACAAATCAGAAAAGGCCTGAAACCAGGGGAAAAAAAGGGAAAGAAAGAAAAAAGAAAGAGAAAAGAAAGCAAAAAAAAAAAGAAAAAGATAAAGATAAAAAAAAACAGAACAATACAATAAAACCAGAATATGATCAAATATGATCAGGCTAGTGCATAGATCAGTGCCACACATTAGATTTTGGGCATATTTTGGTCTGTTAGAAAAAAGTGTCTCCTAAAATTTTAAAGGAAGAAAGACTTATATATGTATAAAATAAGAGTTGATACAATGAAGGGATGGAAGATGACTGTAATGATGAAAATTATAAAAGATTTTATAAAAGGAATTGATAAGAAATTTGAAAAAAGAAAGAAGATTTAAAAAAAAAGAAAAAAAAGGGAGACAATGTGATCAGGCAGGAGACTAGAACAAAGCCATACACTAGTGATTTAGGGTATATTTTGATGTGTTTGAAGAAACTGTATCTCAAAATTTTGAAGAGAGAACAACTTATATATATATATATATATATATATATATATATATATATATATGCCAAAAATAAGGGTAACTACTATGAAGGGATAAAATATGACTCTAAAAATGAAAAATAAAAAATGTTTTCTTAAAAAAAGGGAGTGATAAGATGTTGGTTGAAAAAGGGAAAAGAAAAATTAAAAAAAGTTAAAAAAATTAACTTTGAAAAACTAATGAATCACGGTAAAAAAAGCCATGAATTCTATACGCAGTACTCCCCTAGTGCTGGAGTTCTCCTGTTCTCCTTGATCGGTAAACTTGGTCTTGGCTTGCTGGCTGTTCGTGCTGATCTTCTGGGAGAGGGTCCTGTTGCCGTGGTTCCCAAATGTCTTTGCCGGAGGTGGAATTGCCCCACCCTTGTGGGTCTTTTCTAAGCAAGCTGCTCGGGTTTGCTCTCAGGAGCTTTTGTTCCCTGCAAGCTCTGGTACAGCTTTGGAGGACCAGGGTGAAAATGGTGGCCTCCCAATCTCCACTCGGAGGAGCTGAGAACTCGGGGCCCTGCTCCTCACTGCGCCTCCAGAGAAAAGCAGTCACTCCCGTCTCCCTGGTCTCCAGCCGCACTCCGTGCTCACCCGGACTGTGACCAGGTGTTTCTATCTCTGGCACCCGACCCCGTGTGGAGTCTCCAAACCCAGCAGATCCCTATTGTGCACTCCCGTGCCGCTCCTCCCGGGGGAGGAAGGGGAGTCTCCCCGGCTCTGCCGCTTGTTGGGTCCCTGCTGGAGGAGCAGTGGCCTGACTGGGCCGCAAATCACAGTTTATGGCAACCCTGAGCTGAAAGCCCGCACCTCCGCTCCGTCTCTGCAGCCGGCTTCCCTGCTCTGATACCTGGGAGCTCTGCCGCACTCAGGCACCCCCGGTCTTACTGTGACCCTGAGGGTCCTGAGACCACACTGTCCCGTGAGGGTTCCATCCCCCGCTTAGCCACTGGAGCGACGTCCCTCAGCAGAGCCGACTTCTAAAAGTTCCGATTTTGTGCTCTGCGGCTCTATCACTTGCCAGAAGCGGCCAACGGAGGCCCCTTCCCCCGCTGTCTATCCTCCCGACTATCGCCTCGGATTCACTTCTCCGCACGTCCTACCTTCCAGTAAGTGGTCGCTTCTCTGTTCAGAGAGTTGTTGCTACTCTCTTCTTCGGTCTCCTGTTGAGTTTGTAGGTGTTCAGAATGGTTTGATCCCTATTCAGCCGAATTTCTGAGACCAGATGAAATCCAGGTCTCCTACTCCTCTGCCATCTTGCTCCGCCCCCACATCATTAGTTTTTGATGTAGTGTTCCATGATTCATTGTTTGTGTATAACACCCAGTGCTCCATTCAGTACGTGCCCTCTTTAATACCCATCACCAGGCTAACCCACCCCCCACCGCCCTCCCCTCTCAAACCCTCAGTTTGTTTCTCAGAGTCCATAGTCTCTCATGTTTGGTCTCCCCCTCTGATCCCCCCCCCCTTCATTTTACCCTTCCTACTATCTTCTTTTTTTTTAAACATATAATGTACTATTTGTTTCAAAGGTACAGGTCTGTGATTCAACAGTCTTACACACCTTCTGTGTGTTTTTAAACGCATGCAATTTGTATCCCAGTCTGTGTATTAATCTGAAGCTGCATCTTGCTTTCTCCACTAAGCATTATGTTTTTGAAATCTACTAATGTCAGAGAGAGATCAAGTTTATTTTTAACTGCTTTAAAGTATTGATATATTTTATCTATTCATTACTCTATTGAAAGTCATTCAGAATATATCAGGTGTCACCATTGGAATAATGCCACCGTCTTCCTTTTAAGAGTCTCCCATGCACATATGTAAGCCCCTTAAAGGTATTTTACCTCGATATGGTTTTGCTGGGTCTTCAGGTAAACTCATTTTCACTTTTCTAGATGGTTCTGAATTATTTATTCTAGTGGTCATACTATTTGATACTTCCATCGGCAGTGATTTTCATCTATCGATAGTCCATAGTCATTTAATTTCTTTTTTGACATACATCAGAATTACATGTTTGTTTTTTTTTTCTTTTGCAGGGAGGAGAGTATTTGTGTGAAGAGCACTTTGAGAAATGTAAATCTGCAGTTATTGATGATTTAGTAAGGAATGACCTAAGAGCAACATCCTAGGAAGTGTCTAGGGAAGTAATTTTTATATTTTGGAACAGAAATCTTAACTCCCAGTCTTAATAAGTAGGAAAAACTGGGCTCAGTCCTTCCCTATGTAAGATAGTTGGCTGAAATAAAATAAAGCCAAACCTTTGGAGAAGTAAAAGCATGGGTGATACAAAAATACTAGAAATAAAACAATACCAATGAGGGTGCAAGTTTAATTATGTGAGAAACCTAAAATTGCAAGAAGATTGTCTAAAAATTAGATTCCAGAGAGTATTTTCCAAGCTGTGTTATAAAACTGATTTCTATAATTAAAACCGTCTACCATGAAAAAAACTTTTCTTCTAAATACTGGCAAACAGCTTATGCTGAGAAACAGTTTAAAAACAGACTTCAAAAAGCAATTTTTTAAAAATAAGAATGCACTTCCCCTAATCAAGTAAGCACAATTCATATTTAAGTTGAAATTATTTGTAATTTCAACTTAATTTGTAATTTGAAATTATTTGTAATTTCAACTGAAATTATCAATACAATTGCTGGTTACTAACAGTATCTGAGAGCAAAATTGGTTGAATGCTCCATTATATAAATTATGGTCTTCTATAGTCTTTTTTAAATGATCTAATAAATCCTTGAATCAACTAATGATTTTTGGAATTCTGGTAGAGACAGAAGTTTGACAGAAGATGTTTTTGAGTCTCAATGCCTTTTGTCTTTCCCATCCCCTAATTTTATTGAGGAATAATTAACAAATATAATTTTGTATATTTAAAGTGTACAAAGTGATGATTTGATGTACATATACATTATGCAATGATTACAAGGCCTTTCCTTTTTGATCTCAAAAATCCATGGCCCTGGAGCACTTATGGGCTAAGAATTTTTTCCATAAGCATTGTTTTAAGAGAAGTACATGATGTCAGGCTACATCTCCTACCCTCAAGATGATAGAAATTCTATAGGGAGAAACTATGGGGCAAATTTTGTGCAAGAGGGAGCTTAGATGCTAGTGACTACCTAGGAAGAACTCATTGTTTTCTTAGGTACAAGAAAATGAATCATCCACCTGGATTTGTGCCATGGGAGTCTTGAGTATACAATGAATTTATGGTTATTAGAGAACAGTACCCAGTGCCCTGAGGGCTGATACTTCTCAGTCATCACTCTTAGCCTCCCCACACTAAGGCAGCCTGCTGTGAGCATATTCCTGAACTAGTCTTGGGGGAAGAAGAGTCAATTACCCAGATCTCACAGGGAGTCACATGTAGACTAACCTAAGTCAAAGGGCTAACCCTTCATGTATCTGGTCAAAGAAGGATGGAGATAGCTCAATGTGTTTCTTTTGGACCTGGGTTTTGGAGAGCATCTGAATATTTTCCATGCTACAGAGAGCAATATAGCAGCAGTTAAGAAAGATTTTGTAGACCGAGTAGCATTGCATTTTTTTTAGAATAACGTAGCAGCAAGAATGCCCACAATTGGTGATTGGAGAGTGAATGAGAAATGAGATGTCCTCCAGATTCCAAAATCTGGAGACTATTCATGTTCAAGGGCAGCTAGAGGAGCTTGCATGAGTAAGACTCAATTGTGTGAGCCTTCTCCAAACTTGTACACCCCCACAGGAGCTGCAAGGGAAAAAAAAGTTGACTGAGAAAAAGTGTAAATTGAGAAAACTGTGAATTATTTTTTTTTAACTCTGAATTGTCTAAAATTAAGTTGCTATCATCGGGTAGAAAGGAGGTTCAATAGAAAGTAAGCGCAACTGTAGAAAATTAAATTGACATTATTTGCACATTTGAGTTCATAACCTGAGAAATCTGTATTCATCTCAGAATTTTAACTCTGAGACCTTAATATTCTTGATAACATATATTTATATGACAGGACTAAGAAAGATAAAAGAGTTGAAAGCACTGGTTAGCTTTAGAAATGGTACTGAACTGAGTCTACCTAAAATTCTAATTTCCTAATTCCTGCAGGTTAAAGGATAACATGAGCTAATACATTATTATATGTTTCTGAAGTCTACTAGCAGAAGACTTTGTAAAAATTCCAAATTGGTTCCAGTGAGTCACATTTTGGAAATGTGAATTTTTTAACGATTTTTGAGAGATTAAAAAAATCTGATTTGCAAACATAAAAAATGCCTTAGTTTAACAGAAATCTCAAAATGCGCAACAACTTGTTTTATAATGAATTTAAAATGGCTATGAGTTCCCTTTTATGCTCATTTATTATTCATTTTCACAATTATAAAACAAGAACAGGAGTATATTTTCTATTAGTTGTATTGTTTTATCAATGTAAGTATAACAAATTGCAATACTTATCTCTTTTTCTGAAACTATGTGTTCTCGATTTTACACAGCTGATAACATATCCATTTGGGAGCCCGGCTTATTATGATCATAATTTGAAAAATGCAATGGAGACTGTCAAAACTTGAAATGCAAAACAATATTTATAGATACCATCAGGAGAAACACTGCTTTTTTTCCCCCCAGTAGTTCTTGTGGTTCAGTTTCTGAGGCAAATACTGTTAGTTGCTTATGCATTTTCATTATTCCCTTCTTTCGTCCTAAGGAACTCCAAGCTTGCATCTCCCGTAAATCCACCAAACACAACACTAAGAAGTGATGTTTTAAGAAAATTTCCCTGAAGACTTGAGGATTCCATAACAGGGTCATGCAACAGAATATGAAAATTCAGAGTTCTATGAGAAAAATCAGCACTCCTAGAGTTCATCTACCCTGGCCCTTCTAATTTTAAGTGTTACTGCAGACCAGCTTCTCAGCCTCAGGCCTGCGGACGTGTGACTGTGGCCTATTTAATTCCTTGGGACCTGGCCTCCTATGGAACACATCCTCCAATCCTGGACTCCACAGTCCCTTGGCCCCTGGTTCCAGATCTTTTTCCATCATATAGTTGTCATTCATTTTCTTCAAGGGAAACTATCTTGCTCCTTTTATGGGATCTGACCAGTCCTCCAGTCTCACACGAAGTACATCCTTACTGTTTAGGAATCAGGGCATAAAATGTTGTTCTATGAAATGGAAACCAAAATGTTTCTACCTAAATAGATGTGGTATCTTTGAGGTATTTTTAAATATTAGCAGTATTTTCTCCCTAAATAAAAACACATATTTAAAGTATATTCAATTTATATCATTTTTTTAATGTAACCTAAGTTTTAAAATTACGTTATTAGGAAGTTCCGTGCTTGTCAATGTCGGCAAGTAGTTGATAACACTGAGAAAAGAAATTTGAAAAATAAAACTTAGATAGCCTCACTTCAAAGAGGTCTAAGATACTGGGTTCTATAACTTTAAGGAACATTTTTATTAAAACCTTTAGTTTGCAATCTCTCTAGACAAAGAAGATTAACAGTTGAGCTGTTTTATATTTATGTAAATATCATTTTGATATCATAGACTCTTTTTTCAGTGGCTCTAACTAAGCAGCCTTCTGACATGTGATTTGATTTGTGATTTGGTCTTTGAGTGCTTTGTGCAATGATGGGCATCGGTTATCCTTCCACAGAGACCTTCCATTAAAAGTGGTAAACGAGATTTTGGATTTATAAATCAGATTCTCAAGAGTTCAGCTACTGAGAATCCGTTTTCCAGAGTCTGATCACCTCTTGGTCAAGTTATTCAACCTCTTTGAGTTTCAGCACCCTATCTGTGAAATGTCAATTTAAAATACCATCTCTTTTATTTATATCTTGCCTCATTTGAGAAAGAATTGAACAACACTTCTAGAAGAGCGTGTATTAAAATAATTAAAAAATATAAATACTGAAAGAAAATATATATTAGGGAATTCAAGAGCACACATAGAAATCAGTTCCTAGGAAAGGAATAATACAGTAGACTCCCCCTTACTGACAGGGGATGCATTCTAAGACCCCCAGTGGATGCCTGAAAGCATGGGTACAGAACCCTATATATATTATGTTTTTCCTATACATACATACCTATGATAAAGTTTAACTTATAAATTAGACACAGTAAAGGTTAATAACAATGACAAATAATAAAATAGAGCAATTACAACAATATGCTATAATAAAAGTTATGTGACTGTGGCCTCTCAAAATATCCTATTGTACTGCACTCACCCTTCTTCTTGTGATGATGGGAGATGATAAAATTCCCCGGTGAGGAGATGAAGTAGGGTGAATGATGTAGGCATTGCAATTCAGTGTTAGGCCACTATTGACCCTCTGATGATTTGTTAGGATGGTTTGCTTCTGGATCATGATTGACCACAGGTAACTGAGACTGCAGAAATTTAAACTATGGATAAGGGGGGGACCACTATAGAGTCAGTCTCTAAGTGTAAAAGGATAAAACTGACTATTGTATCTGTTTAAAGAGGCTAATAACAGTACCTGTTTTGTAGGCTGGATGAGGAAATTGAGGGACATGATCTATGTTGTATCCCTTGCACATGACAGGGTTCATCAAATGTAAATTGCTTTCCTCCTGGGAAATTGAGAAGTGGGTTTGTCACAGAACATTGACCTGTGGTGATGTTAAGACATGGACCTTGGTGGGGGGGTGGAGAAGGGCAGTTCTGCTACCTCTATAAAGATAAAAGGGAGATAAATTTATAAGAGCACAGTATATAATGTTTGTGTAAACATTTGTTCCATGCATTATCCTGAGAAAGAAAGGAATACAGAACTGAGCAGAACAGACAGTCATTGGGCTGTGTGACCGTAAAAGGGAAGAATGGGCCCAATGAGAAGAAGTTATAAGAGATTTATAAGAGATAAGGAAAACTTCTCTAGCACACAAAGTTCGCCAAATGTGACATATGGTGCTTTAGGTAACAGCGACTATCTCATCCCAGGAAGGTGTTTACATGTAATTCCCATTGGCTGGAATGCTGTTGAAAGAATTTGAGGAGTAGATGGCTGGATGAACTACTTAAAATATCTTACTATCATGGTTCTGTGATTTTTCTGAAGAGGCTCATTGAATAAAGTGAATTTTAAACAAGTTTTAATGTCAGAAATGAACATAGATCAGTAGAGAACGGGAATAGGCATTATTGCTGAACTCTGCGCTAGTCCTAATATTTATCCTAGCCTGTCATTCTTAGCCTGTTAGAAACTCCCTATCCATCCCGTTACTTTAATGTGCAATTTCCCCATTATCTCTGACTCCTTACAATTACCATTCTCTCCTCAAATGAATCCGGCTGACAAATTCAGATGTTGTTTCTTTATAACATGTCAGAATTGATTTGTAGGATGCTTTTCTGGCTTCTAAGACTCTTTCAGTAATTTTCTCTTTGACACATGCAAAATACAGCTATCCCAATCGAAATTTCACACAGTTTTCCGAAGTGGAGTCTTTACTTTTATCTTTTTTTCTTTCTCAGTTGCTTTCAAGAGTTTCTTTTCCAAATTGTCATAAAAGGAAAAAAAAAAACAGTTTGCCAAGACGTTTTTCTTAGTCTAGGTTCTATTTTCTCTTCTGTTCTCTAAGCTTCTTGGGTCATCATCTTGCTCCTTTCCCCACTTCATGACATTGAATTCTTTCAATTTTGAAATAAGTAGATTCAATACCTACAAAGCCACCCATTGACTTTTCTTTCAGGTTCCTGCTGAAATCTTATTCTTATGACTATCTTATTTTCTTGAAATTCCCTAAGAAAGAAAGGTCAGTTAAAATAAATACTGGTAGCAAATAGAATAATGAATGAGCTCTCGGGTGAGAGATGTGATGACCATCCTGCTGAAACTGGCTGGTAGCACCTGATATGGTTAGCACTCAAGAGAAGATAGCGTCTCATTAAGTGCCTGGACCACCATTTTCTCTTCACTTGGCAGGCTTTTAAGATGGAGTTGATATTTTATTGTCGATGTCTTATTTATTTATTTATTTATTTTTAAAAAAGATTTTTATTTATTTATTTGTCAGAGAGAGAGAGAGAGAGAGAGAGCACACAAGCACGGGAAGCTGCAGGCAGAGGGAGAAGCACGCTCTCTGCTGAGCTAGGAGCCCGATGTGGGACTCAATCCCAGGACCTGAGCTGAAGGCAGACAGGTAACTGACTGAGCCACCCAGGCATCCCTATTGTTGATGTCTTAGTGTTTGGAAATTATAGAGTTCAGGATTTGGATTTTTAATACCATAAACCTATAGAATATTTTATGTTTTAAACATTTTTCATTTTTTTCTGTTTTTAATGCTTTATAATCTCGTGGTATGTTCACCATGAACCAAGGGAGTGGGTGAAGCCAGTGTTATTATTCCCATTTACCAGATTAGATCACTGATGTTTAAAGAAATGAAGGGGTTTTAATGAAGACTGCAAGACTACATGCTGCCTCCAGAACTCAAATTCAAGTCTCCTGCCCTCTAGCCTAAGGCTCCTTAACATTTCAATATCATTTCATCCCAGTTCAGCAGACCATTTTCCCTGTAATCTTTTAAAATGTGTTCTTAGAAATTATTTCTCTCACCAACAGCTCTGATTAAAAACCCATCATTAATTGTCATTTGTGTAAATCTTAAATGAAAAAAACCTGACCATCTCTAAATCTGGAGACACTTAATTTGATTACAAGCACATTTTTAAGTCACCTGCATCTAGTTGTTTAACTGACTGCCTGCAGCCGACAATCAGTTGATAGAATCTTGGGAGGAGTTCCTTAGGGTGCAGTATTTCACACACACACTCATGTGCTGAAGTCATTGAGGGAAATGTACATTTTAGCTGACTAGGTATTTAGGAGTGGAAAAGAGTTGCTCCAATCATAATTCTTTTTTCTATTTTAATTTCCACGTGCTGAGGAAGCTTGTCTATTTATCACCTATCTCAGACAAACAACCTTCTACTTAAAGGATGTTTAACTTCTCAGAACCTGATGACTAATAAATCACTGTAAAGTTATTCCAACATGGAAAAGAAACATTCTTTATAACTCTGCAATACTTTTGACTTAACATCAAGGTTCTCCCTTAATGAAATAGCAATTTTTTATAGGAATAAGAGAAGTTGGTAAGCTTGAGTGAAAATCAGAGTTAAAAGTTGACATAGTTTCATGCTGACTATTTGAAATAAAAACTGCAAACACATCTTCACTTTCTTTGTGTGAAATGAATACAGAGCTTTTTTTTTTTTTTAAAGAAAACTGAATATTATGGTCCCCATGGAAGAAATAACAGCTTTGCCCTAATATTGTAAGTAAGGAGTTTCTGAAAAATAACAGAATAAAATGGATTAAGAAAAAACACAAAAAGCTTTTACTCCAGGCTATTATAATGAAGAAAAAGTGTTCCAAATGTGAACTAATGAAGTACAAAGTAATGAATATTTAATTTGTATAATTTACCAAAGTGCTTTTAGAAATCAGAGCTACATTCTTCATAAACATAATGTTCATTAGGCCTTAACTGTAGCTCGCACGCAATTACCATATCGCTCCTGTACAACTTCAGCATCATATGGCATTGAGTAAAACCCCTCTGAGACTATCTTGAGGGCAAAGAGAGAAAAACAGCAGGGAAACTGTAGTGGCTGTGAAATTTGAATAGCTTACCTTTGACACGGAAAATTTACAAGATTTTGCATACCTGAAGGGTGGGCAGCCAGCACTTTCTACCTGGGCTCCCTACCCTTCTGGCAAAAGCATTTTCAAGGGTTTACCAAAACACAAAAATAGTTTGATGGCTCAGTAGGACTCATTATCACATTCTTAAAAGTAAGAGGAGTGCTACTTAAAATCTGACTGATAACATTAGTTCAAGCCGAGCAGTTTTCAGTAGAAACAAACCCACGATGTGATATGAATTTTAATGTGACCGCTAATGTAGCTCACATAGACTTTAGAGCCCGCAAACCTGCTCTCCTTGTCTATTATTATAATGGGAGATGACTTGTTTTTCTCTTGAAGCCCATCTAGACTTCCTCTCTATTATTTTATCAATTTCACAATAAAATTGCCCCTGCCATTAAGGGGTGAGGTAAAAATTTTAATTAAAAAATTTTTTTGAAATATCTAAAGAAAATCAGTACAGTGAATGATATTCCAATATTTTTTAAAGTCTGAAAATCACTTGTAATAAAGTAAATTTGACAAAAGAGATTTCATAACTTTGAAACTCTCTTTTCCCACTCCCTTTGCTTTGTAATGTTTCTCTTCGATTATTCTGCCTCTACATAATTCACCGTGCAAGAAATCATTAAAAGTCATTCCATAGTCAGTCTGGTCTATTATTACTAATTTCAGCACAGGCTTTCCAAGGAGAGTCACAGAGCACTTTTAAATGTAACAGAGATATCCTCTTCCTTGGACAATGGTCTACTTATGTGATTTATAATAAAAGAATAATAGCACTACCTTAGAGATGCAGAGAGTTTGGGGATAAAATGGAGGAACCGAGTACTGAATTAATATGGAAATCATTAGTGCATAGGCCTGCCAAGGCTTTCCATTAAAGTGTTTAGAGAAAAATGATTTTGACAAATTATGTATTTTATGAGCAAAAATATGCAACCTGCTGCATTTGGCACTTTGTCCTCCCATTCCTGAAAGAAAGGTAAATTGCCTTTGCTGTGAATCACTGTAATTGGATTCCAATTCCTCCAACAGCACTGTCGATTAGCTGAGATGCCCACCTGGAAACACACACTGACTGTTGGCAGGTATGGCCTTCAGGGAGCTCATGCCTATTGGATTTAGATCCTGTCCGAGTGAAGGGAAAATCTCTCAGGAGAGTATTTTGGCAACTTGAGGTTATCATTTAAGAAATCTATTGGCAAGGAGCTTTCATTTAGCTTGTCATTTAGAGAAGCAGGGAAATTCAAGTTCACTTTAGAGTAGGAATAAGCTCATCATTGAGATGGCCAAAGTGAATGAATTCTGGGACTAAGTCCTGCAGGAAGAATTTCATAGGGTATTCAGCTCTGTGCAGTAGAAGGATTATGGAATTTTTGTGCCAGATATAGAAACAAACAAACCTTTACCTATCTTGACTAGAATAAATGAACTGGAGAGTGAAGACAAACATTTAGATGATTTTATGGACCCACAACATTTTATAGAATTAGAAGGAAACAAAGAATTTGAAGGTGCTAAGTTTAAAGGTTAAGCAAAAAATCTAGTTGAGTACACCCAGTGGTCAAATGACGACATAGGAGGGAGATACAGAAGTGAGACTTGTGTGTTGTTATCTTGTAGGAATGAATGAGATTGCCAGAGAGAGAGGAAAACCCTGAGGGAAGAGAAAAGTAAGAGAGAAGGAGGGGTGATAGACATGGTGGTTGAATTGAGGAGACAATTCATACTGTATGGTCTTTATTTTCTCAAGGAAGAGGCAAGACTCCCATTTGCTGAGAGTGAAGGAGATGCACATGGATTTGGGAACTTGTGAGAGTAGGAAGCCCAGGAAAGTAGTATAAAAAAATTGTATGAAGTTAGAGTCAACTAGACATAAATGATTGCCCAACAGTCTTGATAGGCCAGCAGATGTTGGATAACATGGCTTGGGTTATAATGGCAGCTGGTATGATTGTGTGACTTTTCCTACAATGCTCAGCAGTCAACAGTAAGAGAGGAGTGATCTGATGATTGACATTACTGAAGGCTGGAAATGGCCATGATAGATATTTTCAGGTTTTTTTTTTTAAGATTTTATTTATTTATTTGACACACACACACACACACACACACACACACACACACACACATACACAGAGTGAGAGAGAGAGCACAAGCAGTGGGGAGCAGGAGAGGGAGAAGCAGGCGCCCCGCTGAGCAGGGAGCCCAAGGCAGGACTCGATCCCTGGACCCTGAGATCATGACTTGAGCCAAAGGCAGATGCTTAAATGACTAAGCCACCCAGGTGTCCCAATATTTTCAGGTTTAAAACACCAAATAGCCACCTGGGTGGCTCAGTCTGTTAAACGTCTGCCTTAGGCTCAGGTCATGATCCTGGAGTCCTGGGATCAAGCCCTGCGTATCACATGGGGCTCCCTGCTCAGCAGGGAGTCTCTTTCTCCCTCAGGCCCTCATCCCACTTATGCTCTGTCTCTCAAATAAATAAATAAATAAATAAAATCTTTAAAAAAACAAACAAACAAAAACACCAAATAGCAGGGGTGCCTGGCTGGCTTGGTAGGTGAAGCATGAGACTCTTGATCTTAGGGTTGTGGGTTCGAGCCCCATGTGAGGTATAGAGATTACCTATAAAAAAAAAAAGAAGAACCCACACCAAGTAGCAAGAAATGACATATATGTAGGATGCGCAGGGAAAAATATGCCCTTAGGCAAAATCCAACTGTCCTCATAAGCAGTTCTGACATTCATGTGTCTCATTTCCTTGACTGTACTTGTTTATTTTATGATCTTACACAGTCGAATTACTCTTAACTAATGTTATCTGGGACAGCCATTGGGTGGGTTAGTTGAAAAAAATTCTGTTAAAATGAAGAATCATAAAAAGATTCAAGTATGTAAATAGTTTTTATTGTATCTTAAAACATGTTCATTTATTCTTCAAAATTTTAATGTAGAATACAGATCTTTTTAAAGGAGGTTGTAAATTTAATCATCCTAAAAAATCCTTTATTCTCTCTTTCACATAAGCCACACACGACACATAATGTGTAATTTCCATATCCTGGAATTCTGCACACTGCACCAGGTATGACCCAGAGGTGCTGACGACAAGAAACCGATACACATTGCCAGTGACCCTCTTCTTCCTGTAAGTTTGGGTTGGAAATGAAGGTAAGGTATTAAACTATGCTCCTGAAGATACTAGATCAAAAGTCTATGGAGTGATGTCTTAGATCCTCCACCTCACCTTTAGAAAACCTGTCTTATTTGTGAAAATGAAGACTGGAGGGCCAGGGCTTTGGGATTTTAATAAAGTCACTGTCTGGCAGTGTAATCTACTGCTAAATATTGATAATCTTCCAGACCAGTTCAATCGTATCCCAATCTCTTATTCCTCTTCAGGGTTTCATTTATTCCTTATTCAGGCTAGCTTACAAGGGCTCAATAGTCTCTCTTTCTCTTCCCCCACCCTCTCTGTCTCTCCTTTCTTAGAGTCTTCAGAAGATATATTTCTTAAGACTGTAGCTTTTTTTTTTTTTTTTTTGAGAGAGAGAGAGAGCATGAGCAAGGGTGGAGGGGCTGAGGGAGAGGGAAAGAGAAAGAACCTCAAGCAGTGTGTGTTCAGAATTCTTTCAGAATTTTCCAGTTTTTATTTATTTTTTTAAAAGATTTTTTAATTTATTTATTCATGAGAGACAGAGGAAGAGAGAGAGAGAGAGAAGCAGAGGGAGGAGCAGGCTCCCGCTGAGCAGGGAGCCCGATGCAGACCTCGATCCTAGGACCCTGGGATCATGACCTGAGCCGAAGGCAGATGCTTAACCATCTGAGCCACCCAGGCGCCCCAGAATTTTCCAGTTTTTAAATAAATGCCATAATGATGCTATAATGGCTAATTTTATGTGTCAGTTTGACTGGACCATGGAGTATCCAGACATTTGTCCAAATGTTATTGTTGATGCATCTGTCAGGCTTTCTGAGGAGATTAAGGTTTGAATTGGTACACTAAGTAAAACAGATTGCCCTTCCTAGTGTGGGTGGGACTCATCCAATTGATTGAAGGCCTAAAAAGAATAAAAAGTGTGAGTAAGAGGGAACTCCATCTGCCTGACTGTTTGAGCTGGAACATTTGGCTTTTGGACCCTAACTGAAACATTCACTCTTCCTGTTTCTTGAGCCTGCTACCTTTCACACTGAAATTTATACCTTTGGCTGTCCAGATTTCTCAGGCCTTTGGATTTGGACTGGAATTAAACATCTGTTCTCTTGGGTCTCCAGCTTGCCAGTTGGAGATCATGGGACTTCTCTTCTTCTGTAATTATGTGAGCCAATTCCTTATAATAACTTTCTCTTTCTATATGTATATATGTATGTGTGTGTGTGTGTGTGTGTATAAAATTGATTCTGTTTCTCTACTGAACCCTAATACAGATGCCTAATTTGTCAGCAATTATTCTTTATCAATCTGTCTCTCCAAAGCATTCAACTACTCATAAAAGTAATCTATCTTCCCACACTCTCATTACACTAGTGTTCATACACGTTCTTTAATTAAATGATGAAACTTCAGTAGCAACTATACCATCATAATTGATTTGAGAATAAACTCAAGCTGTGGAAACATAAGTGGGTGGAAGATCCAATAGAAGGAGACACTTCTGGATAAAAGTGAAGGGAGGGGGTCTAGTAATTGTGAACCTAATTGTGAACAAGAACACCCACCCCCTCTTGTGTGAGCCTGTGGTCTCATGTCCTGTGATGCATAGGTACACACACATGCTCCATAGTAGCTGCACACTTCACCAGGTATGACCCAGAGGTGCTGACGACAAGAAACCGATACACATTGCCAGTGACCCTCTTCTTCCTGTAAGTTTGGGTTGGAAATGAAGGTAAGGTATTAAACTATGCTCCTGAAGATACTAGATCAAAAGTCTATGGAGTGATGTCTTAGATCCTCCACCTCACCTTTAGAAAACCTGTCTTATTTGTGAAAATGAAGACTGGAGGGCCAGGGCTTTGGGATTTTAATAAAGTCACTGTCTGGCAGTGTAATCTACTGCTAAATATTGATAATCTTCCAGACCAGTTCAATCGTATCCCAATCTCTTATTCCTCTTCAGGGTTTCATTTATTCCTTATTCAGGCTAGCTTACAAGGGCTCAATAGTCTCTCTTTCTCTTCCCCCACCCTCTCTGTCTCTCCTTTCTTAGAGTCTTCAGAAGATATATTTCTTAAGACTGTAGCTTTTTTTTTTTTTTTTTTTGAGAGAGAGAGAGAGCATGAGCAAGGGTGGAGGGGCTGAGGGAGAGGGAAAGAGAAAGAACCTCAAGCAGACTCCACGCTGAGTGCGGAGCCCGACGCGGGGTTCAATCTCACAACCCTGGGATCATGCCCTGAGCCAAAATCAAGAGTTGGTCGCTTAACTCACTGAACCACCCAAGTCTGTAGCTTTTAAATCTTCTCTTACTGGACACTTTCTCTCCTGGCAAGAGTTTTGTATGTTGTATAGAATGGAGTGTCACCATTCCTGCTGCTACTACCATTAAGACAGCTTGGCCCACAGTTTGTCTTAGTCTGTAACCCACATTACACTGCAGTTTTGATGAAAGGAGGGAAAGCATTTGGGGCTGCTACTGAAATTAACCTAGAAAGAAATGTTCATAGGGTCCAAGCTGGGTATTGGGGGTGTATAGTGAACTTAGAGAAAAGGGAAGGGCCAGGGTTTCATAAATAAAAGGAAAAGGTGATGAGAAGTTATGGTCAGAAAAGGATATTTCCCTTTGAGATAGGAGAATAAGTAATTTTCAGTGATGATGAAGTCTGTAGAAAGGATGCAGAAACAATACTTGGAAAAATATTTGGAACGTATTTGGAAATCACAAGGCCAAGGATTTGTGAGGCCAGTGTGTTTAACATTTCCACATGATGAATTGATTGTTGATTAAAAATTTCAGTCACTTTATATGCTAATACTTTCAGTAGCAGAAAATATTTTCATCAAAATGTATCTGAAGGTTTTAAATTTCTGGATAATTACCTCAGATCTCTACTTTATGATGAGTCCATTTAGAAGACAAAACAAAACAAAACAAAACAAACAAACAAACAAAGACAAAAAACCCCAAAAGTGTTAATTCATTGTGAATTGCTAATCTAGGAAGAATATAAAACATGGTGCCTGAATTCACCAGACAGCCCAAGGTTAGAGTACTTGGAAAGACATTCAAGGGAGGACTTTTAAGAGGGAGGAAGAGGAGTTATTTTCCAAGTAGTAATCTTTTAGTTATTCCTACACATCTCCTGTTTGTGAGTCATAAACAAGTGCAATCTATAATGTAAATGTACTAAATGTGGAGTTTGAACCACCTATTGAGGATATCAAGTCCCGAATATCTATTTCCCATTTGTAGAAAATATATTAGTAACTAGTTAATTATGGCTTAGAAATTGTTTTAGATAAGAATGAAGCCATTATTAAAGATTAGTAAATAAAACATCTGCATAATTGCCTTTGGGACCAAGCTTTTTTGTCAGGGGGATCAGTACTAGGAAGGTGGCGGGAAATGTGGGAGGTCAATAGAATCTCCAACCTGGGAATCAGGAGAGCACAGGAGGACCAACCAACCAGTGATTTTAGTTGGTCAAATAGGCTGATTTTGTTTCTGGGACATCAGCACTTTCACCAAGCTAAAAAATGTCCTTCGCAGTCTATTTCACAGGCTTAATATAATGGTCTTTTTGAGAGATACTAAGCCACCAGTACCCATATATGATGTTACTTCCTGAATAAACCTGGTTCTGATAGCTATAGAAAAGTGTAAAATTGCACTCTGATCATAATAAAAATCATTAACTAAACCTGCTGTCCACTTAATTAGCTCTCATCTTGACACTGCAACTCTTAATAGAGTAGACAGTGAGACATGATGAGCTGGAGTCAAAGGTGGTGATAAATAGGTGACACAGGAGAAGCCTAAGGGCACAACATCCTGACTTTGTGGCTTTTAACATCCTGGCTTGAAGCTTCCAAGACCTGCTGGCTGGCAGACCAAGAGCCACAGGTGCAGATCTTGCACTGTCCTCTTTAATCTCTGGCCCAGGGTAACCTAGAGCTTCATTATGATAGATATACCTTGTGGTTTTGACCTTCCCCGCCCCAACCCTCCCCTTAGGGAGGAGTTCCTTAGATGATTGGAAACAATCTCAGTCAGAGACCACCCAAGCTATGACCCAAAACCTATGCAAACATAAAAAGAAAAGATACCCTCAACCCTGGTGCAGTTGCCACCTCTGGGCCTGCCTGCTCTCCTACCTTGACAGTGTACTGTTTTTTTTTTTTTTATGTTATGTTAATCACCATACATTACATCCTTAGTTTTTGATGTAGTGTTCCATGTTTCATTGTTTGTGTGTACCACCCAGTGCTCCATTCAGTACGTGCCCTCTTTAATACCCATCACCGGACTAATCCATCCCCCCACCCCCTTCCCTCAGTCTGTTTCTCAGAGTCCATCGTCTCTCATGGTTCGTGTCCCCTTCCGATTTCCCCCCTTCATTTTTCCCTTCCTGCTATCTTCTTCTTCTTCTTTTTTCAACATATAATGTACTATTTGTTTCAGAGGTACAGATCTGTGATTCAACAGTCTTACATAATTCACAGCTCTCACCATAGCACATACCCTCCCCAATGTCTATCACCCAGCCACCCCATCCCTCCCACCCCCCACCACGCCAGCAACACTCAGTTTGTTTCCTGAGATTAAGAATTCCTCATATCAGTGAGGTCATATGATACATGTCTTTCTCTGAATGACTTATTTCACTCAGCATAACACCCTCCAGTTCCATCCACATTGTTGCAAATGGCAAGATCTCATTCCTTTTGATGGCTGCATAATATTCTATTGTATATATATACCACTTCTTCTTTATCCATTCATCTGTCGATGGACATGTTGGCTCTTTCCATAGTTTGGCTATTGTGGACATTGCTGCTATAAACATTGGGGTGCATGTACCCCTTCAGATCCCTACATTTGTATCTTTGGGGTAAATACCCAGTAGTGCAATTGCTGGGTTGTATGGTAGCTCTATTTTCACCTTTTTGAGGAACCTCCATACTGTTTTCCAGAGTGGATGCACCAGCTTGCATTCCCACCAACAGTGTAGGAGGGTTCCCCTTTCTCCGCATCGCCGCCAACATCTGTCGTTTCCTGACTTGTTCATTTTAGCCACTCTGACTGGTGTGAGGTGGTATCTCATCGAGGTTTTGATTTGGATTTCCCTGATGCTGAGCGATGTTGAGCACTTTTTCATGTGTCTGTTGGCCATTTGGAAGTCTTCTTTGCAGAAATGTCTGTTTGGGTCTTCTGCCCGTTTCTTGATTGGATCATTTGTTCTTTGGGTGTTGAGTTTGATAAGTTCTTTATAGATTTTGGGTACTAGCCCTTTATCTGTTACGTCATTTGCAAATATCTTCTCCCATTCTGTCGGTTGTCTTTTGGTTTTGTTGACGGTTTCTTTGCTGTGCAAAAGCTTTTTATCTCGATGAAGTCCCAATAGTTCATTTTTGCCCTTGCCTCCCTTGCCTTTGGCGATGTTTCTAGGAAGGAGCTGCTGCAGCTGAGGTCGAAGAGGTTGCTGCCTGTGTTCTCCTCCAGGATTTTGATGGACTCCTGTCTCATATTTAGGTCTTTCAACCATTTTGAGTCTGTTTTTGTGTGTGGTGTAAGGAGATGGTCCAGTTTCATTCCTCTGTATGTGGCTGTCTAATTTTCCCAACACCATTTGTTGAAGAGACTGTCTTTTTTCCATTGGACATTCTTTCCTGCTTTGTCGAAGATTAGTTGACCATAGAGTTGAGGGTCCATTTCTTGGCTCTCTATTCTCTTCCATTGATGTATGTGTCTGCTTTTGTGCCAGTACCATACTGTCTTGATGATGATAGCTTTGTAATGGAGCTGGAATCCGGAATTGTGATGCCACCAGCTTTGCTTTTCTTTTTCAACATTCCTCTGGCTACTTGGGGTCTTTTCTGGTTCCATACAAATTTTAGGATTATTTGCTCCATTTCTTTGAAAAAAATGATGGTATTTTGATAGGGATTGCATTGAATGTGTAGATTTCTCTAGGTAGCATTGACATCTTCACAATATTTGTTCTTCCAATCCATGAGCATGGAATGTTTTTCAATTTCTTTGTGTCTTCCTCAGTTTCTTTCATGAGTATTTTATAATTTTCTGAGTACAGATTCTTTGCCTCTTTGGTTAGATTTATTCCTAGGTATCTTATGGTTTAGGGTACAATTGTAAATGGGATCGACTCCTTGATTTGACTCTCTTCTGTCTTGTTGTTGGTGTATAGGAATGCCACTGATTTCTGTGCATTGATTTTATATCCTGCCACTTGACTGAATTCCTGTATGAGTTCTAGCAGTTTTGGGGTGGAGTCTTTTGGGTTTTCCATATAAAGTATCATATCATCTGCAAAGGGTGAGAGTTTAACTTCTTCTTTGCCGATTTGGATGCCTTTGATTTCTTTTTGTTGTCTGATTGCTGTCGCTAGGACTTCTAATAGTATGTTGAATAGCAGTGGTGATAGTGGACATCCCTGCCGCGTTCCTGACCTTAGGGGAAAAGCTCTCAGCCTTTCCCCATTGAGAATGATATTCGCTGTAGGTTTTTCATAGATGGCTTTTATGATATTGAGGTATGTACCCTCTATCCCTATACTCTGAAGAGTTTTGATCAAGAAAGGATGCTGTACTTTGTCAAATGCTTTTTCTGCATCTATTGAGAGGATCATATGGTTCTTGTTCTTTCTTTTATTAATGTATTGTGTCACATTGATTGATTTGCGGATGTTGAACCAACCTGGCAGCCCAGGGATAAATCCCACTTGGTCATGGTGAATAATCCTTTTAATGTACTGTTGGATCCTATTGGCTAGTGTTTTGGTGAGAATTTTTGCATCCATGTTCATCAAGGATATTGGTCTGTAATTCTCTCTTTGTCTGGTTTTGGGATCAAGGTAATGGTGGCCTCATAAAACGAGTTTGGAAGTTTTCCTTCCATTTCTATTTTCTGGAACAGTTTCAGTAAAATAGGTATTAATTCTTCTTCAAATGTTTGGTAGAATTCCCCTGGGAAGCCATCTGGCCCTGGGCTTTTGTTTGTTGGGAGATTTTTGATGACTGCTTCAATTTCCTTAGTGGTTATAAGTCTGTTCAGGTTTTCTATTTCCTCCTGGTTCTGTTTTGGTAGTTGATATGTCTCTAGGAATGCATCCATTTCTTCCAGGTTATCTGCTTTGCTGGCATAGAGTTGCTCATAATATGTTCTTAAAATTGTTTGTATTTCTTTGGTGTTGGTTGTGATCTCTCCTCTTTCATTCATGATTTTGTTGATTTGGGTCATTTCTCTTTTCTTTTTGAGAAGTCTGGCCAGGGGTTTTTCAATCTTGTTAATTCTTTCAAAGAACCAGCTCCTAGTTTCGTTGATCTGTTCTACTGTTCTTTTGGTTTCTAGTTCATTGATTTCTGCTCTGATCTTTATGATTTCTCTTCTTCTGCTGGGTTTAGGCTTTATTTGCTGTT
Organism: Eumetopias jubatus; assembly: GCF_037043125.1. Lineage (NCBI taxonomy): Eukaryota > Metazoa > Chordata > Mammalia > Carnivora > Otariidae > Eumetopias > Eumetopias jubatus. The sequence goes on along the minus strand of NW_028274814.1, from coordinate 71,641,580 downwards.
CTTTCTCCAGCTCCTTTAGGTGTAGGGTTAGGTTGTGTTTTTGAGACCTGTTTTGTTTCTTGAGAAAGGCTTGTATTACTATGTACTTTCCTCTTAGGACCACCTTTGCTACATCCCAAAGATTTTGAAGAGTTGTGTTTTCATTTTCATTTGTTGCCATGAATTTTTTTAATTCTTCTTTAATTTCCTGGTTGACCCATTCATTCTTTAGTAGGATGCTCTTTAGCCTCCTTGTATTTGAGTTCTTTCCAACTTTCCTCTTGTGATTGAGTTCTAGTTTCAAAGCATTGTGGTCTGAAAATAGGCAGGGAATGATCCCAATCTTTTGGCACCGGTTGAGACCTGATTTGTGACCTAGGATGTGATATATTCTGGAGAATGTTCCATGGGCACTAGAGAAGAATGTGTATTCTGTTGCTTTGGGATGGAATGTTCTGAATATATCTGTGAAGTCCATTTGGTCCAGTGTGTCATTTAAAGTCTTTATTTCCTTGTCGATGTTTTGCTTAGATGATCTGTCCATTTCAGTGAGGGGGGTGTTAAATTCCCCTCCTATTATTGTATTGTTGTCTATGTGTTTCTTTGCTTTTGTTATTAATTGGCTTATATAATTGGCTGCTCCCATGTTAGGGGCATAGATATTTATAATTGTTAGATCTTCTTGTTGGATAGACCCTTTAAGTAAGATATAGTGTCCTTCCTCATCTCTTATTATAGTCTTTGGTTTAAAATCTAATTTGTCTGATATAAGGACTGCCACCCCAGCTTTCTTTTGGTGTATCTTAGCATGGTAAATGGACAGCGTATCGATGGGTCCTGTTTTTTAATCCAATCTGATAGCCTGTGTCTTTTGATTGGGGCATTTAGCCATTTACATTCAGGGTAAGTATTGAAAGATATGAATTTAGTGCCATTGTATTGCCTGTAAGGTGACTGTTACTGTATATTGTCTGTGTTCCTTTCTGGTCTATGTTACTTTTAGGCTCTCTCTTTGCTTAGAGGACCCCTTTCAATATTTCTTTTAGGGCTCGTTTTGTGTTTGCAAATTCCTTTAGTTCTTGTTTGTCCTGGAAGCTTTTTATCTCTCCTTCTATTTTCAATGACAGCCTAGCTGGATATAGTATTCTTGGCTGCATATTTTTCTCATTTAGTGCTCTGAATATATCATGCCAGTCCTTTCTGGCCACCCAGGTCTCTGTGGATAGGTCTATTGCCAATCTAATTTTTCTACCTTTATAGTTTACAGATCTCTTCTCCCGAGCTGCTTTCAGGATTTTCTCTTTGTCTCTGAGACTCGTAAGTTTTACTATTAGATGTAATAGGGGTGTTGACCTATTTTTATTGATTTTGAGAGGGGTTCTCTGTGCCTCCTGGATTTTGATGCCTGTTTCCTTCCCCAAATTAGGGAAGTTCTCTGCTATAATTTCCTCCAATACACCTTCTGCCCCTCTCTCTTTCTTCTTCTTCTGGGATCCCAATTATTCTAATGTTGTTTCATCTTATCATATCGCTTATCTCTCGAATTCTGCCCTCGTGATCCAGTAGTTGTTTATCTCTTTTTTTCTCAGCTTCTTGATTTTCTATCATTTGGTCTTCTATATCGCTGATTCTCTCTTCTGCGTCATTTATCCTAGCAGTTACTGTCCCCATTTTTGATTGCATCTCATTAATAGCCTTTTGATTTTGACTTGGTTAGATTTTAGTTCTTTTATTTCTCCAGAAAGGGTGTCTCTAATAACTTCCATGCTTTTGTCAAGCCCAGCTCGGATCTTTAAAATCATGATTATGAACTCTAGGTCCAACATTGCACTAATGTCTGTATTGAGTAGGTCCCTGGCTGACGATACTACCTCTTGTTCTTTTTGTTGAGGTGATTTTTTTCGTCTTGTCATTTTGTCCAGAGGAGAATAGGTGAATGAGAGAACAAAATGCTAACAGGTTAACAACGTCCCCAGCAAATATACTCTAAACAAATCAAAAAAGACCTGAAACCAGGGGAAAAGAAAGGGAAAGAAAGAAAAAAGAAAGAGGAAAAAAAAAAAGAAAAGAAAAAGATAAAAACAAACAAAAACAGAACAAAACAAAAAAAAAACAGAATATGATCAAATGTGATCAGGCTGGTGCATAGATCAGTGCCACACTCTAGATTTTGGGGGTATTTTGGTCTGTTAGAAGAAAGTGCCTCCCAAAATTTTAAAGAAAGAAAAACTTATATATTTACAAAAATAATGGTAAATACAGTGAAGGAATGGAATATGAATGTAAACATGAAAATTATAAAATATTTTATCCAAGGAATTGAGAAGATAAGAGGTTGGTTGAAAAAAGAAAGAAGACGATTAAAAAAAAAAAGGGAGAGAATGTGATCAGGCAGGAGACTAGAACAAAGCCATACACTAGAGATTTAGTGTATATTTATGTCTGTTAGAAGAAATTCTATCCCAAAATTTTATAGAGGGAACAACTTATATATATACCAAAAATAGGGTTAACTACTATGAAGTGATAGATTATGAATCTAAAAATGAAAAATAAAAAAGATTTTTAAAAAAAAGGATTGATAAGATGGTTGAAAAAGGGAAAAAGAAAAATTCAAAAAAAAAGAAAAAGAAAGTTAAGAAAATATTAACTTTGAAAGACTAAAGAATTATGGGAAAAAAGCCATGAATTCTATATGCTGTATTCCCCTAGCGCTGGAGTTCTGCTGTTCTCATTGATGGGTAAACTTGGTCCTGGCTGGCTGTTCTTGCTGATCTTCTGGGGGAAGGGCCTGTTGCCTTGGTTCCCAAATGTCTTTGCCAGAGGCGGAATTGCCCCGCCCTTGCCTGGTCCGGGCTACGTACTCTGCTTGGGTTTGCTCTCAGGAGACAGTGTACTGTTCTTAATAAATTGTTTTGTGCTTGCTACTTTCCTTCTGGCTGTCTCTATTTGTGTGTGGATCCTCATGTAAATCTTTCATGGGGAATCCAATAATAGAGATCTCGTTTCACACAATGCAGGGTCTCCCAGTGGTAATACTCCCACTTGCCTGTTGCCTCTGTTGAGTCTCACATTACACTGTATACCTAAGGTGTATTGAGCATAAGGAGATAATTTGAGGTGCTCTGGCTCCCAAACCAAGGCTTCAATAAAAACAGTGCTCCAAAATACATACAAAGAAAGAACTTCTTTCTTTTAAAAGACACTTTTGAGAGTCAGGATCTTGCGGCTGGATTTGCCCCAGCTAAATGAAGAGGAAGAAGAAAACCATAAATACACACACTCACAAAGAAACATGTCTGTATAATTGCTTTAAACTCCTACTTTATTGTACCAACATAAATGACAGACCTGGTTTACATTTCCCAATTTATAAAATAGAAGGGATAAAGTATTTATTCCTCTAACTGCTTTAAATCATAGCTAATGATAAGTAATTACATGTAATCTCTCAGGATGAAAAACATCATTTAAGAACATAATTTTTATGACTTAAATTTTTCATTGCTCTAAAGAAGTTGCAAAAATGCACCTTACATCACTGTGGGAAAATCGCCTTCCCTTAAATCTCTCTGGTCAAAATGAATTGTGTCTCAAGCTAGTTTGAGGAAAAATTCCACCATGACTGGAAGCTTTGACTGTCACTGCCTTTGTGTCACTTGGAGAACTGTAGCAGTTGAAGCCCAATAGTACTTGCTCTGTGTCACAAAGGATTCTTGGAACCTTTGTCATTAGTCTACCAACAAAATGAAGCTAGATCATACTTTGGAGAGGTACAATACAGTGGTTAAGAACACAGGCTTTGGAGTCACATAGACTCTACTACCATAAACTACTGCATATTATTCCAAAATACCTGCTCTCTATAGAGTTTTTCCTATGGGCTATCCCTGTGAGGGATATCCAAAACCCATCATCCATGTTACTTTCTTTGTCAATGGGATATGAGCGAAAGTGACAGAGCTTTAAGATCCATTTTATGGTCAGCTACACATGCTATTTTTCCTCTGCTGTGAGACCAGCAATATAAAGGCTACTCCTTAGCTCAAATCCCTGAATGAAGGGGATATGGAGCAGCACCACCTCCTCCTGCAGCCAACATTAACAAAGTTGAAATAAACTTAAATAAATTTCAGTAAGTGTAATCCATTGAGATTTTGGGATACACTTACCATCAAACTAGCCTATTCAGAGTGATACAGAAATTGCCCTGAAAGTACAGTTCCCTGCTGTTAAAAACAAAAAAACAAAAACAAACCTCTGAAATATGTGAACTGTTTTGGGGGCTGGCCCAAACCTGGGCCACCCAAAGGTGGCAAAGAAACTGTTATTGCAGGCAGGAAGCCATTGAAGGCACTCGTGAAACATTTGGCAATACTGTTGTCCACAGAGCTTGGAAAGCAGGTAAGGTATTTAATTAACTTGTGGCTCTAGGTGAAGCAACTGGAAAATAGAATGTTTATAGCATAAATTGTTCACTGTTAAGTTGTATTTGACAAGTTACTGAGATGAGCTTGGGAAAGAATTGACTGATTTGCAAGAAGATGTAAAAAGGAAGAGAGAGAGTCCAGAAATTCTGGGACCTATCGTGTTAAAATTTTTTAAAAAAATGATAAAACTGAGAAAATCTTTGAGCAACAAAGGCTGATGAAACCCAGATTTCTGGCAAAAACCAATCCAAGGGTATGGCTGCCATGGTCTTTGTTGAAATCTCTGAATCAATTCAGTGGGTGTCCAGGAAATCTTTTCAAATGGAAAACATGGCTCAGGGTAAAGAGACTTCCAGGTTCTCCCACAGGAGCCTGATAGGCTAGAATCATTAGCAATTAAAGAGGGGCATATCTGGAAAAGAACTGGAGGTGTGACTCCTGGCATATGGAACTGGCTGGAATTTGTTTAAAGGGATACAGAGCCAATCTTCTGTGGGCAAGAAGCAGGTTACAATAGCCACGCCACTTCCAAGGAGGGTAGTGCCCAATGTGTATTTTAGATAGAGCCAAGGAGGAAAAGGAAAATACAGGAGACCAGTTAGAATAGAAATAGAAAAGGAAAATACCCTAGACCAGTTAGAACAGTAGCCTGGGGAGTTACTTCCAGGGCATAGAAGCAGTTAATCAAGGAGCAATCCCCACCTCTGAGGTCGGGGGCTCTTGCAACGACTGCCCAGTGTCATTCCAGAATTCTTATGGGTCCATGACTGCTGTGTGGTTTCCATTTGTCTTCTTTCCAGACAGGAGAATTTATTGCCATTAACCAGCTCCTATGCCACCAACATATGCCAAATGTACAGAAATATGCTGGCAAATGTGTAATAACTCTCTCTCTAGGGAGAAAAAGCCCTGATTTCTAGCATTTGCCCATTTCTGTGGTGTAAATAATTCCAAACTGTGGCCATCTTTAAGCTACTAATGTGACATTTGCAAAATTCCTGAAAATGTAACAATTGACTCTCCTAAGGAGACACAGGCCAGCCCACACAGCACTGGTCTGTGTGTGAAGCAGACTTACTTAATTTTATGTATGATTGATGGATTGTTCATGGGTCTCGAGCCATACCCAGACCTGATATAGAGACTATCACAAAATCCTAGACTTTCAGTCTGGTCTTATGTTAAGATAAAACTTTGGGATTGACTCCAGTAAAGGAAGAAGCAAATATTTGTAACCCAATTATAGACTTCGGTGAAGTATGATAGTGTCCAAACTATATGCTTCCTCTGTATGGGGAGATGATACATCCCCAATCTACTGATATCAGACTTGCTCAGGTGGCTTGCTGTGAGCTGTGAGTAGAGGCATATGAGTTTCTGAGCAGAACCACTGTCCATTCCAGTCTCTGCCATGAGCCCAGCAATGATTCAGGCAGGGATGCATTGACAGGTTGGATCCTGGAACGAACAGGGTAGGAAGCAGAGCCAGCAAGTAATAAATGCACCCGTGCAGTTAAAAACCACAGAGGGTTTATTGTTTGTTTTTAACCACAGTATTGCCTAGTTACTTAATAACATTGCTAAGATAATTACTTCTTCTGGGGTGCCTGGGTGGCTCAGCCAGTTAAGCGTCTGACTCCTTATTTTGGCTCAGATCATGATCTCAGGTTTGTAAGATGAGCCTTGTGTGGGGCTCCACACTAGGCATCGAGTCTTTCTCCCTCTCCTTCTGCCCCTCCTCTTGCTCATGCTCGTGTGTGCTCCCGCTCTCTCTCTCTCTCTCAAAAAAAAAAAAAAAAAATATATATATATATATGCATATATATAATTGCTTTTCTCAGGCTCTTCTGTAGGAAATGGGATAATGATACTACCTCATTAGGGTTTTTGTGATGACTGAAAAAGTCACTATTTAAAAATGTCTGACACGGAGAAGCCCATCATTGGCACTAATTGGTATTTGTTGTGAGCTGGAGATGAAGGTGATGATGATGTCGTATCGTTAGAATTTCATAGTGTGAGATGTTGTGGCATGAGCAGTTATGTAGGAGAAAGCATTCATCTTCAGGAAATCTCCCAAGAGAGCTTTCTGTTTAATAAAATAATTGTCCATAAAAGCCTTCGGATAATAAACATCTTATCAATATTAAGTATTGATGGAGTCATAAGACCTGAACTGGAGCCAGTTCACAATCCACATAGCCTTGGACAAACAGCTTGACCTTCTTGAGCCTCTGTCTCTTCCATTAAATGAGTGTGATAATATCTGCCCTCACCCAACTCAAGGGATCATTTGCAAAATGCATGAATTTTATCTGAAAGCACTGTATAAACTGTCAAGTGCTATAGTAATGTAAGAGCTTATGAATACTTTATAACTTACTATCTACTTAGTTTTCCCTATTTATGTTCTTTTTTTCTTAAAATACTCCTCTCTGTCTCCTGCTTTCCAAAGGAAAAGACTGAGTCTTTCCTTGACATGCCAGTTTATGCAAAGAAAAATGCAATTTTGCCTCTGTTAGCTGAACATATTACTTTAAATCCCCCAGAACAACTCGGTGGAATATATCATGTCAGATCATTCCCAGGGAGTTGGAGAGTGCATGTCCCCACAGGGAAGAGATGAGGCCAGTTTCCTTGGTGCACATTACATGATTCAGTCCGATTCAGTCCTGGAGTGAATACTCCAACTTTTTGGTGAGAAAATTGCAGCCTTTGAAGCAGGCTAGTCACCAATACTGATGCTTTCCTGCGAGCTTCTAAGAGGCACAGGTTAAGTGGTACAAGTAGGCTGAGGAGTGATAGTGCAACCTCAGGGAAATATTTTCAAATGTGCACAAATGGTGCCAATATATATCTGATGTTTAATTGGTGTGCAGTTTCATTATCAGACATAATACGATTCTGTATATTTTTTTATTATTATTAAAAAAAAATTTTTTTTCAAAATCAGAGAGGGAGAGAGTGAGCACAAGCAAGGAGAGGGGCGGGCAGAGGGATAGGCAGGCTCTCCTCTGAGAAAGGAGCCCAAAGCCGGACTCCATCCCAGGACCTTAGGGTCATGACCTGAGCTAAAGGCAGCCACTTAACCGGCTGAGCCACCCAGGTATCCCGATTCTGTACATTTTAAGAGGATTTTTTTTATAAAGAAAAAATAGATTTTAAGAAGTGATCTATTTGTATAAAATAAGTCTGGAGTCAGACTGACTTGAGTTTAAATCCTGTCCAGGCCACTTATTAGCTGTGTGATCTTGCGTAAGTTACTTCACTTCTCTGGAACTTCCGCCTCTTCATCTGTAAATTAGGAATAATAATAGGATCTATTTCATTGAATTGTATGAGCATTAATGAGCAAGACAAGTAAAGTATTTAGCACATGGCTGGGCCTACGGTTAGAGTTCAGTACAAATTCTGTTACACCTTACTGAGTTACTTGGTTTTGCTTATGCAAACTCGAGACAAGCATCCCTTTTAGACTTTTAATGCTTATTTGTTTTACTCACTCTTTCTTCAAAAGAGCCATTTTCTTCCTATTTATTATTACTGGTATTCAACACCACTAACTGGTCTAAACTGTTTTGCGAATAGGCAACATTCCAAGCTGTGTCTTTTCTATTCTTAATTGTGTGATGAGACTCAGAAACACACACTACTCACCCACGCCAATGAGAATCTATAGAGAATGCATTAGAAAAATTTTCTTTCATTTTTGTCAATTGCTGCTCCCTGTTTATGTATTCATTTTATAGGTTGATTCATCTTTATTATTAATTAAACCCTTAAATTACCATCCAAATCAGAATTAAAGTAAAATGTCAAAGGCATTTACATTTCAAAACTAGATATTCCACAAGTACAATTAATCTCAGAGCATTAAAAAGAAAGGAAAATCATATTAGTGTTAAAATCCTAGACCCAGCAAGAAAAGTAGCTTGTGAAATAAGCTATTTATGTGGTAGCAAGCATTAGCCTGGGCATGAAGCAAAAAGTTCTACCTATGGAGAGACTGTTGGAGGTCCCCTGCTGAATGAATGGGGCGTGAGAAAATAAATAAGGTTGAAGCAAATAATGAAAATAAAGCATTCCTCCCCACTTCATTTCCAGACCGATTATAAATTGTCTTTAATCATAATCTCAGTATTAGAAATTTCATCAGTTTATTTTTATTATGTGCTAGCATATTCTTGCTCCTTTCTGGGAATGAATGATCTGTTTTGGCCCAAGCCTTTTCGTTTTGCAAAATTACTATTCCTTTTGCATCTCTCCTGCTGCTCCATATGACTACAGAATATTTGTTAAGTACAGGAAAAATTCATGTTTTCCCCCTGCTTGTCAGGTCTAATGTGGAGGAAGGACTAATGAAAACCATTTTTCATGCTTATTCAACAGAAACCATTAAAATGAAATGAATGAAATGCCTTTTGCTTAAATTGAAACCTGCCCAAATGTTTCTGTAGAGAATCTGTTTCTCTCTCTTTCTTAAACTAAATAAGCTGACCTCCTATTTGTTTGGATAACAATTTCTTGCATTTCCCCAGGAGCAAGTTACTCGGGATGGTAAACTCAACATGTTGACGAGGCCTTCACAGCAGTGTTAACCATCTGGACTGTGAAAGAATTGGTCCAATTTGAGGTAAGGAGCACAGACTCCGTGATACAGTCTGGCACCCCATATCACTCACAGTCCAAACTGTCTCTGAACTGGCTTCTGGATGAAGCAGAAAGGCAGATGAGGCTCAGAAAACAGAGGGGTACGTTGGGGTCCTGAAACCCCCAGCTTCTTTCCTCAGTGGGGCTCAGCTCATTCTTATTTTATCAGAGAATAGGTCTCTGTTGTAGAAGTCTTTGCTCAAATCTGTACTCTGAGCTCCCTGAAGGAGAGTATGATCCAGACCTGGGGCTGCAGACAGGGTTTAACATGAGGAGAGTGGCAGAGGCAGAGAAGTGGGAGGCTGGCCTAGAGGCTGCTGAGCTTGCACTTGAGAAAAATTGGACCTATGTCCTTCAGAGGTCAAGTGGAAATATGTCCTTCAGAGGTCAAGTGGAAATAAACAAAGTCTTGGCAAAAGGGATAGGGGCTAAGGAAGAACCTGGTAGAGATAATGGGTTTGGAACCAAAGGAGTGAGAGCAAGTGAATTTAGAGTAGAATGTGGGAGGCAAATATTGAGTGATTCGCAAATCTCAGGAACATCTGTGAGAAAGGTGACAATTAAAATAGTCAAGAATAGTAATGGCAAGATCCTGATCAATGAAAATGTGACTCCTTTAAAACTCAACTTTCTTCCTATTTCACATTTGCCCCTATAGCTCCTCAGCTCATCATGGCATGGGAGAAGCAGTGCAAGTATGTTGACGGGTCTGATTTTAAGCGGTCCCTCAGAGCAGCTTGGAAATCCTATTCTCTCGGCTACAAATCTAGATGAGAAGTCATCACCTTTTCTCTCTTCAAACCTCCTTCATTCTAACTCTAGTTGTTGACTTTGATTCTTATTTCACTGAGAAAGTAGAAGCATTCTGAAGAACGTCCCACATGTTCCCCACCAGCATAACTTCCCGCTGACCTGCATTTGTACCCACACACTTTGACATCTTTCCACTTCCGTAGATGAAACCAATAGGCTCCTGTCAGAGACCAACACCCACCCCAGTGCATCAGACCCTCTTCCTTCTAAGCCGTTTGAGACATTACCCCAGGGATTCCCCCTGCTTCTCCTGTGTATCATCTCATCATCATAAAGCCATGCTGAGTTTCTTCCACAGCCCACTCCAACTACCACCCCATTTTTCTGCTCCTAAAGAACTCCAACTGGAGTCCTTACCATTCCACAAAATGGCTCCTGTCAAAGTTAGTAATGACCTCCATGTTATGTTGCTAAATAAAGGGCCAATTATTAGCCCTTATTTAGCTTGGGCTATTAGTAGGATTTGACAATATTGATAACTTTCTCCTTGCAACACCCTTTTCACATAGTTTCTGGAACATGACACACTACTGATTTTTCTCCTACTCCATAGCTGCTACTTCCCAAGCTCCTTTGTTTGTTGCTCTCATTTACCAAACTTACAATCATTGGAGTGCCCAGAGCTCAGCCCTTGGGCCTTTTCTGTTCTCGATCTATACCCACTCTTTAGGTATCTATCTCTCTTGTGTCAGGTAGCTGTGAATTCTATCACCATGTTGATGATTCCTAAATTTATCTCTCTCCTGAACTACAGACACATAACTGTGTACTCGACATCTCAACTTGGATGTCCCATGAAAAATTTAGTGTTTCAAAACGAAGCTCTTTTCTTTTTCTTCCAAATTTTTATTTCAATTCTAGTCAGTGAACATATAGTGTAATATTGGTTTCAGGAGTAGAATTTCGTGATTCATCACTTGCATGTGACACCCAATGCTCATCATAACAAGTGCCCTACTTAAAACCCATCATCCATGTAAGCCCTTCTCCCCATCCACCTCCCTCCACCAACCCTCACTTTGTTCTCAATCATTAAGTCTTTTACAGTTTGTTTCCCTCTCTCATTTTTCTTTCTCTCCCCCTCCCATATGTTCATTTGTTTTGTTTCCTAAATTCCACATATGAGTGAAATCATATGGTATTTGTCTTTCTCTGACTTATTTTGCTTAGCATAATACATTCTAGCTCTATCCACATCGTTGTAAATGGCAAGATTTCATTCCTTTTGATGACTGAGTAATATTCCATTGTGTATGTATACCACATCTTCTTTATCCATTCATCTGTCGATGGACGTCTGGGCTCTTTCCATAGTTTGGTTATTGTTGATAATGCTGCTATTAACATCAGGGTGCATGTACCCCTTTGAATCTGTAGTTTTGTATCCTTTGGGTAAATACTTAGTACTGCAATTGCTGAGTCATAAGGTAGTTCTATTTTTAACTTTTTGAAGAACCTCCATACTCTTTTCCAGAGTAGCTGCATTCCCTCCAACAGGGTAAGAGGGTTCCCCTTTCTCTGCATTCTCACCAACATCTGTTGTTTCCTGTGTTGTTAATTTTAGCCATTCTGACTGGTGTGAGGTGGTATCTCATTGTGGTTTTGATTTGTTTTTCCCTGATGATGAGTGATGTTGAACATCTTTTCATGTGTCTCTTAGCCATCTGGATGTCTTCTTTGCAGAAATGTCTATTCATATCTTCTGCCCATTTTTATACTGGGCTATTTGTTTTTTGGGTGCTGAGTTTGATAAATTCTTTATAGATTTTGGATACTAACCTGTTATCAGATATGCAATTTGCAAATATCTTCTCCCATTCTGTAGGCTGCCTTTAAAGTTTTGTTGATTGTTTCCTTCACTGTGCAGAAGCTTTTTATCTTGATGAAGCCCCAATAGTTCACTCTTGCTTTTGTTTCCCTTGACTCCAGAATATGTCTAGTAAGAAGTTGTTATAGCCAAGGTCAAAGAGGTTGCTCCTCTAGGATTTTGATGACTTCCTGTCTCATATTTAGGTCTTTCATCTATTTTTGAATTTATTCTTGTGTATGGTGTAAGAAAGTGGTCTAATTTCATTCTTCTGCATGATGCTGTCCATTTTCCAACACCTTTTGTTGAAGAGACTGTCTTTTTTCCATTCGATATTCTTTCCTGCTTTGTCGAAGATTAATTGACCATACAGTTGTGGGTCCATTTCTGGGTTTTCTATTCTGTTCTGTTGTTCTCTGTTTTTCTGAGAGTACCTACTGTCTTGAGGACTACAGCTTTGTAATATAGCTTGAATCATGGTGACTCCAGCTTTGATTTTTCAGGATTGCTTTGGCTATTTGGAATCTTTTGTGGTTCCACACAAATTTTAGGACAGTTTGCTCTAGTTTTATGAAAAATGCTGGTGGTATTTTGATAGGAATTCCATTAAATGTGTAGTTTGCTTTGGGTATTATAGACATTTTAATAATACTTTTCTTCTAATCCATGAGCATGGGATGTTTTTCCATTTCTTTGTGTCATCTTCAATTCTTTTATCCATGTCTTATAGCTTTCAGAGTACAGATCTTTTACCTCTTTGGTTACGTTTATTCCTAGGTATCTTATGGGTTTTGGTGCAATTGTAAATGGGATTGATGCCTTGATTTCTCTTTCCACTGCTTCATTATTGGTGTATAGAATTGCAATATATTTCTGTATATTGATTTTCTATCCTGTGACTTTACTGAATTCATGTATTACTTCTAGCAATTTTTTTGGTGGAGTCTTTTGGGTTTTCTATGTAGAGTACCATGTTGTCTGTGAATAGTGAAAGTTTGACTTCTTTCTTGCCAATTTGGATGCCTTTTATTTCTTTTTGTTGTCTGATATGTGAGGCTAGGGCTTCCAGTACTATGTTAAATAACCATGGTGAGAGTGGACATCCCTGTCTTGTTCCCAACTGTAGAGAAAAAGCTCCCAGTTTTTCTCCATTGAGGATGATATTAGCTGTGGGTCTTTTGTGTATAGCCTTTATGATGTTGAGGTATGTTCCCTCTATTCCCTACTTAGTTGAAGGATTTTTTTCTATCAAGAATGGATGCTGTATTTTGTCAAATGCTTTTTCTGCATCTATTGAGAGGATCATATGGTTCTTATCCTTTCTTTTATTAATGTGATTTATCACATTGGTTGATTTGTGAGTATTAAACTACCCCTGCAGCCCAGGAATAAATCCCACTTGATCATAGTGAATAATTCTTTCAACATACTGTTGGATTCAATTTCATATCTTGTTGAGAATTTTTGCATCCGTGTTCATTGAAGATATTGGCCTGTAATTCTCCTTTTTAGTGGGGTGTTTGTTTGGTTTTGGAATCAAAGTAATGCTGGCTTCATAGAATGAATTTGGAAGTGTTCCTTCCATTTCTGTTTTTTGCAACAGTTTGAGAAGAATAGGTATTAACTCTTTAAATGTCTAGTAGAATTTCCTTGGGAAGACATCTGGCCCTGGACTTCTGTTTGTTGGGAGATTTTTGATGACTGCTTCAATTTCCTTAGTGGTTCTAGGTCTGTTCAGGTTTTCTATTTCTTCCTGTCAAAACCAAGCTCTTTCTATTGCCTCTTGAACATGTTACTTCTGAAGTCTTCTTCAACAAGTAAATGGCAACTTCATTCTCCCAATTTACCTCCTCTCTAAAACCCCCCATTCAATCCATCAATATATTTTACTGTTTCTACCTTCAAAATACACCCAGAATCTGACTCCTGCTACCAGCATGGTTCAAGCAGCTGTCATCTCTTTTTCTGGATGTTTGTAATGTTCTCTTACCTGGTTTTTCTGTTTTCACATGTGCCCCCAGTAGTAAACATTACTACTGCTCACTGAAATCTGGTTTCTTTCCCTCCTGGGAGGATTATATTTCCCGGGGCTTCTGACTAGTTCTTGGCAATGGAGTTTGAGTAGAAGCAAAATTCCCCTGTGGACCTTCCAGTTCACTTTCCCCTTGTCAGTGAAGATGTCAGCTGAGTGTTGAAATAATAAAGCCACAAATAGAGGCGGCCTGGATCACTGAATCACCATGCAGAAGACATTTGCCTGGAGCATCACTGGACCTCTATCAAAATTTGAATGAAGGTAAGTCACATCATGTGTTTGTATTTCTCTCAGAGTAAAACCAAAAGTCCTTAGAGTAGCCTATAGAGTAGACCCTATATAATTTTCACCATTACCTCTCTGTCTTTAACTCCTATTACTCTTCCCTTTGCTCACTCTACTCCTTCTGGGCTTGCCTTAGGACACCTTGTGCATTTCCGCTTCGGGGTCTTTGTTCTTATCGTTTCCTCTGCCTGTCATGTTCCCGAGTATCTGTGTGGCTACTCCTTCATCTTCCTTGGATCTAGTCAGGAATGATACCACCAACTTATTACCAATTTTAACGGTTTATCCTCCCTTGGAACTCCCCAGCTCTTTCTGTACCTTTGTTTCCTCTTTAGTATGTATCACCATCTGACATATAATATATTTTACTTGTTTATTTATTTATTGTCTGTCTTCCCCAATTAGAATGGATGCCTCATCACAGCAGGGATATTTATCTTTTTTGTTGTTGCTCCCCCACTGCTCTATTGTCAGTGCCTAAAACAATGCCTCGTATGTAGTAGGCAAGCAATAAATGTTTGTGGAATGGTTGAATAAATGAATGAAACCTTCTTTCTCCATTTGCAACACCTGACGATGACAAATGCTTATTAATGTGCTATGAATGGAATGTGTGCCACATAACATCAGAAATTCACATGCTAGCCTACCTAAAAAGGAAAAGTCATGCACAAAGAGTTGCCAGTGGGAATCAGAGCCCTACATAGCTTAGATCCAAACCAAAGAGTGCAAATTGTAAATTTTTAACTACTTACAATTAAAATAAACAGCAGTAGGCAAGAGCTTGATTTTTTTCCTCTAATTGAATCTATTCATTTTTATAAAATACGTACAGTGAAATCTGGAAAGGATATTACATAGCCCATTAGTATATAATAATCGATGCAGAAAATATATTGTACAATAAATAGAGTAGTGAATGAGGCGGAGATTATGTGTGTGGTGTGTGTGTATGTAAGTGAGAGGTCAATAAGTGATTATGAATGTCCACTTCACGTTAAAGTTGTCACCCACTTGCGGTCGTTTGCTGTTTACATGTAGAGCTATTTTCATATCCACAGTTCAACCAGAAGAGTTCAAGACCTTAATGTAAAAAAAAAAAAATCAAAAAAAGAAAAGTTCTCGAGAATACAGCATGCCCCAAATGCAAACTTATATCAAATAGAGATTTTATTAAATAAAAATAAATAAGTGAATAAAATAAAATTTAAGTTGCTATTTTCTTAAAAATACTTAATAAACTTAAAACAATCTGCTAAATGGTTTCTGTGACATATGAACAGGCTGCCATAACTAACCATCGGGAAAGGCTGCTTGAACATTTTTTGGGGTTTTCTTTGGATTCAGAATCTGAGTGGTAAGCATATGCCCTTGAGCTGCATAGAAAATCAAACAGGCAGCATAAGGGTCTTCGGCATAGGAAATGAGACTGGATTTCTGTGGCCCACAACCCCAGAATTTACTTTTGACCAGCACTGCCTTTGTATTCAGAGACCAATTTTCAGCTGAATTTTTTCGGTTGTGTGGACTATGAAATTGAGGTATGCCCTCAGGGCTTTGTAAGTATGAGTTATCTCCCAGTCAAAAAATTAGACAAAAAAAGCCTGTTTTTTAGCGAGTTGGTTATGAGACAGTGTGGTAGCAGTAGGACCCCCAGGTTCTAGAACTCATTCTGCAATAGACAAAAATGACATCACTTTTCTGACACTGTTTCTTTACCAAACAGAATGCAGTGGCTACTCAGAGTAACCCCTGAGGATTTAGTGATCTCCAAATAAAACGAATATCAAGGGCTGTAAACAAATCTCTAGGAAAATCCAAAACCATATTATATGTTATCATATATGGTTGAGGATCTCAGTGATCCAGTTACTTTCCAGAGTAAACTTGCCCTTCCAACCTAGGCAAAGTCTTATCGCATTTACTCCACACATAATATTTTGTTTGATGATTTCAGGATACTGAGAGATTGTTTAAGAACAAAATTAGAATGTAGTATTCATAAGCATCCTTTGAATCAGGACAGATACGATTTCCAAGAACAAATGAAATCTATAACACTTTGTCTATTTATATGAACAAATTTATGATTTGATTTTTTGCCTCATTTCTTGTTGGCTCTAATTATGGCTACTTGCTGAGTAATCATTAAGATCCTTGCTTGGTTGGTCTGATGTGGTCATTCAGATGTGTCTAAATGCCTCAATTGGTTTCATACATGAACATTATCAGGTTTTTACATGTAAAGAAAAGGTAAGATTATAATTAGAAAATAATTGCCCAATGAGGGAGAATATAACCTCCAATATGCCACATAAAAGTATTCAAGAGAAGAGTTGCTGGAGTCTAGAATATATATTATTCCACAGGTTTTGATGTGTAAGGCCAGATAATTAGAGGAAAGTCTCTCTGCAGAGAATTTGCTTCTAGTCTTGGCAATTTATACATTTTCTGAAGTCTTCAGAAGAGGAGTAAATAAAAAATCGCCTCCCTAACAGTAAGAAAGATGATTTAAATTGATCTATCCCCATTTCTCCCATTTGTTCTTTAACCCACCCTAACTCCTCCCTTTACTTTCCGCTTTCTTATTTTCTTCCTCGGAAAGCTCTTTGCCTTTTCTAACACACAAAGGCCTGGCTTTTCTGGATTTCTCTCTTTCTCCTCAGATCAATATGACAAAAGTTTCAGAAAGCAGAGTCCGGCTCACACAGCAACATCCTGGATGGTAGGAGAAGTTCCTCCATTCCCTAGACAATGGCCCTTCTGCAATTGGAAGTCTATGAACAAATACAGATTAATTTTTTTATCTCTGTTCTATTTGTAAAAGACACAGAAAACCTGAGAATTTTCACTGTGGCCCTCCCACCTGGCCTATTTACCTGCAACTGTCCTTCATCTGCAAGTTGATCTTGCACATGATCTTAGTCCCTGACTGTTTGTTTCCATCCATCCGGGTAAAGGCCATACTGGGCAAACAATGGCTGCTAATCTGTAGGAGTGATCTTTTCTCTTCGAAGAACCATTTTTGACCAACAATTCCCAAAGCCAAGTGAACTTCAGTCGACCCTTCCTCCGTCAGCCCGATACAAAGTTACACCTTCCTTCCCCAAGTTAGAATATTCCTTTAGAGTCTTTTCAAGCCTGACATTTTTGAATACAGGTTTATGGCAATGGTGCGCTTTGGTTGATTTCCTTTCATGCATGTACTTATCTAAACACAATGGGAGCCATGAGAAATAATGTACTGTGCCACGATGAGTATGGTAGGCTGAATTATGGCCCCCAGGAATACCGAAGTCCTAATCCCTGGAAACTGTGGATATTACCGTACATGGCAAAAGGGAGTTTGCTGATGGATTAGGTTAAGGATCTTGAGATGGGGACTTGGATTATCTGGGTGGATCCAGTGTAATCAGAATTCTTGTAAGAGGGAGAATTTATAGGAAGAGGAGATGGCAACGTGACCCCAGAAGTGGGGCCTGGAGTGATGCAAACAAGACGCAAGGAATGCTGGCAGCCACCGGGAGCTGGTAGAGGCCAGCAACCTGTTCTCCCCTAGAGGGTCCCAAGGGAGTATGGCTCTGTTGACACCTTGAATTTGGCCCAGCAAGACCGATTTTGAACTTCTGACATCCAGAACTGTAAGAGAATAGGTGTTGTTGTTTTAAGCCACCAGGTTGGTGGAAATTCGTTGCAGCGCCCATAAGAAACTAATTTAGAGAAAGCCCTATTAAGTGGCAAACCACAGATTTTGGAGATTGCATATTTATAAAATCAACACAGCTGGGGACATTCTTTAGTATTTAATTACATTGTTCTTTCCTTCCATGTTGGTCCACGTGAAATTGTCATCGAAGAGAAGAAAATAGCTTTGCATTTCATGTTTTGTAGAACGTAGTCTGAAAAAAATATTCTCACAAATCAAACGGCCAGCTTGTTAGGAAAAGAGAAAGTGGTAGATTGTACTACTAATCTCCAATATCCATCCCCTTGAACTCAGGCAGAGCCATGTGACTTGATTTGACTAACGAAATGTGATGGGAGGTCCCATTCGTCCTTTCCATGTGGAAGCTTTGAGAGACAATGTGTCCTAAGAGACGCAGTGTGCTTTCCCCTTCTCTTCTGCAGCAGTCAGTTATGAGCAGGGCTGCATGTCCCCAAGGGAGGCTGACGGTGCGGGGCAGAGACCCTTCTGACCACCATGGGCGTTAGTGTGAGAGGGAATAATAAACAACAAGAACGACAAAACAACTTTGATATTTTGAGCATAGGAGACTTGGGGATTTGGTTACTGTAGCACACTTTAGAGGATCTCAACTGATAGGCAGAATAGCCTCCCCAGTTGTTAATTCTAGAATCATCTCAAGCATTCATATATATTAGAAAGCCTGTCCGTGTTTCTTCCACGATAGCTCTCAAAATATCTTTCCCTAGCCATGACCACTGCCGACAGCTGTGCTCAGCAACTTCTCACTGTACTCCTGAGCCACTACGTTTATTCTTGAAGTGTGCCCCTACACCCAGACCCTTCTCTGCCCAGTGTCTCCTGCCAACAGGCGCTAGATCACTCTCCAGAAAACGCTGCCCTACGCAAAAACCACAGTGATGTGCTATACTGTTTCCCCCCCTGCCCACCCCTTGCCCAAATTCATATGTTGAAACCCTGCTCCCCCACCCCAACGTGATGATATTAGAAGGTAGAGCCTTTGGAAGGCAACTGTGAGGATGAAGCCCTCATGAATGACACTAGGGCCCCTACAAGAGTCAGGAGAGCGCTTGCCTCCTCTCTCTGCTCTGTGCCGAATGAGGGTACAACAATTAGTTGGCAGTCTGCAATCCACAGGAGGGCTCTCATCAGAATCTAGCCACGCTGGCGTCCTGATCTCAGAGGTCCAGCCTCCAGGACTGTGAGAAATAAATTTCTGTTATTTATAAGCCCCCCGTCTCGGGTACTTCGTTATAGCAGCCCAAACTGACGAAGGCAGCCCCCCACTGTTTATAGATTAGATACTTCATCCTTAGCCCTTCACACTCGGGCCACGGCTTTCTGTTGTGATTTTATCAACCTTTTTACCTATCATTTCCTCTCCTCCGCAGCTAGGCAAGTCTCCTCCCTCTCAAGGAAATGTGTTATACATCTTCAGTTTTCAGTTCCATCTTTTGAATAATATTTGTTATCTTGCTGTGTTTCATCCTGGTAATGGCACATCACCTTGCTCTGGTGATACTGTAAAGTTCATTTGGAATATTAGGGAAAGCTTTTCTAGTTAAACAGTTACTGTTGTTGCCTGAATGAGAAAGAGAAGAGAACTGGTCTTCAGAAGCAACCCTTTGTGGACTTGGAGCAATTTATCAGCCTTATGTGTGATGGTCCTCTCATTTCATGTAATCACAGTGCAAATATATATGATTTATCAGAGCTGCCACAAATTATCGCCATGCCTAATTTATTCAGAATCCAGTTATGTATCTAAATGACAAATACTAAACACAGGGAAGGGAAAAAAAATCTGTGTTCGATAAATTGAAACATGATTTGTTATATACCTCATGAAGTTTACTGCCCTTTAGCTAAAGGGTCTATTTTTGATTGAACAAAGGGTTTAATTATTATAACCAACATCATTTCCACATTATCTTCCCTTTGAAATATTGCAGTTAAAATTTTCAGTCCAAGCAAGTACTTATTTGTAAAAAAAAAAAAAATTGGCTACCTTTGAGACTTGAACTAACGATGATAAAATTATCCATCTAAAGCCATTTCAGTTTTATGAAAAAATAAAATGGAGTGCAATGTTTTGGCTTGAGAGCTCAGATGATCTTTAGGGGAAATTAGAGATGTTGCTTAGTGGTGCCAATTTACATGGTAAAGAGGGGAAAACAAGATAAATAATCCTTAAAAATGGAACAATTAAATAAGGATCACTTACGACAAAATCACAAGATAACATTCCCAGACTTTGAAAAGCAATGTCTTTCTTTTTGTTAATTAGAGATAATCTACATGTTGCAACATGTAACTATTTACCAGGCGGCAGTGTGTTTTCTGTTGATATAAAAATGGATGCATTTCCAGATGGACTTCTCTTTAACGGGGAAGTTGGCTAAGGTGATAATTTCTCATTTCTCTAGGTATAACTTTGATAATCTCCAGGCTCTCCATCATTTTCTTCTCCAAAATTAAACTGTGTATATAAACCATGTGTATCAAAACTCAAACTAGTGCAATATGCTTTTTCATTTGGTACAGATATTAAAATACCTGCTTATTTACACATGGAGCTGAGTGTAAATATGAAATGAAAAATGTCACGCGGGGTTCTCTCAGGCAGGTATTCCCCTTTATAATCCTCCTGCCTGCATTTCAAACCTCATGAAATGATATTATACACTGTGAGTTTAACAGATGCTAAATGTGTTGCTGTTACCTCATTTACATACACGGATTAGACTGTTTCACTTTGTTATGCACTAGCTTGATCTCTTAATTTTGATGATCCCAAACTGTTTTTATTAGGTTTACAAGAAA
Organism: Eumetopias jubatus; assembly: GCF_037043125.1. Taxonomy (NCBI): domain Eukaryota; kingdom Metazoa; phylum Chordata; class Mammalia; order Carnivora; family Otariidae; genus Eumetopias; species Eumetopias jubatus. The sequence continues at coordinate 71,621,052 of NW_028274814.1, read as the reverse complement.
AAAATAGTCAATTATTTCATAAAGAAATTCATCCACATAATGTGCATCTATTCATACATAGAATAAATTTTAAATGTATATATTACTTTACTCTCTGTCCCATTACAGAGAGTCAGAATGATGATGTTAGAGCTTTCTTGATTCATATTGCTTTAAAATTCATGCAAATGGGCTTTGCACTTTTGTTTAGCATTTTCATGCATATTTATTCCCACATAAGTAAATATTTCTCACTTTCAAATTCCTTTTCTTCTTTCTGAGAAATTAGCAGGCCAGGAAATCAAACTGTAAGCAAAATAAATTTCTCGACTCTGCCACATTGACTTTATTGGGAAATAAAGTACAGCGTTCTGGTACAACCTGCTTTTCCCAGGATGTAACAGCTATGAGAAAAATGATAAAGGCCTCACGCACCACCCTGGGCTCCAGCCGGTCTTGAGTTTGTTCCTAGCACGCCAGCTCTCCCGGAGCCCGCCCCACCCCTGCCCCAGTGATCCCTCCCTGGCTGGTCGCATTCGGGGTCTTGAAGATACACACTGTAACTCTCCTCCACTCTTATTCCTCACCCGTAGCCACCAGGTGCTTTGTTTTGCATACACTCCTGAAATCTTGCAAGTAGAAGGAAAATTTTTCTGATTTTACAAGAGCTCTTTCATACATTCTTTGACTGTCTAGCCTTTTCAAAACGCCAGAAGGTACTCTTTCAGCTTTTGACTCTATTTAAAACAATATCTACCAAATCCCCACGAGAAGCAGGCTAAACTGCAGCAAGACTTCATTGTGACACTCTACCCGGCATGAGAGTCTTTGACTTAAAAATCACCAAGGTGTGATTAAGGTGTCTCAACATAAAATTTTCTTCCCTAGAGAGTGCTTCCTGCCCTCTAAGTAGGGGATATTCTTTCCCCTTCTTGGAGGTTCTTTCCTCTACCTTTCTTATTTTGAAAGTCTTCATTCCGGAGAGATCTTTTTCTCTCTTGTACCCCTGGTTGCTGGGAAAATTGTGCTTCCCTCAAAGCTCACATGCACCAGCAGTCTCTTACTACCCTTCACTCCTCAGAATCTTTAGTCACATGCATCTTTAGGTCTCCAAGTTATTTTAGTTTATCATGAAAATCACTGATTGAGTTTCCTCTAGGGAGAAGGCACTGAAGTCAATAATAATCTAAAGGGGAAAGAGGAGATCCATGCTGACAAATACAATAAACAAAGTTAGCATAGTCTATCTTATGTATCAGAGGCTTGATGAAGACAATGTGGCTGCTGTTTAGAGGAAAGAGAGGTCAACAGGGCAGGAATGGTGTTTGATGAGTTCTTAGGAAAGTATGCATTTAACTGCGTTTTAAATGATAGGGAACTCTTAACTAGGTTTAGTCAAGGTGGAACATAATTCCAGACCATGAAAATTTTGAGAGAAAATGTGCTGAAGCAGGATGGCACATGTTTGGGAAACAAAGAATAACATGAGTCCTGGAATGGGTGGAGGATTTGTGTGGTAGAAAACAACACTGAAGATATAGATGAGGGGACAGATCATAGAAGACCTCACATTCTAAGCATTTTGACTCTTCAGCCCGACTGTGGCTGTCCATGAGATCTTAAATAATGATCCTCACCAAAAGGTTCTAGAATCAAAAAAGTTTGAAAAGCACTCAATGACTTCTTTGGATAGTCACAGTACAGTTTAGCACAGTAAAAACTACAGCAAAGTGCTGCAGTAAAGAAATCTGTTAAACATTGCTTGACCCAGAATTTCTCCAACTTATTTCCATGGGACCCACTTTTATTTTTTCACAAAATAGTTCTTGCTTTTAGCAAAGCCACCAGCCTAGGGACCAAGGCTGCTTTTGGCACTATACGGATTTTGCAGGAATTGGAGGGAAGAACTATTGCCTTATCCATATGCAGATCAGCAGAGTGGGGTCCCGGCATAATCCTGGGACAATTTGACAGAGCAGCCATTTTTTTTTAAGAAGGATTTTCTTTACAGAAATTCAGAGGCTAAATATTAAGGAATCAAGACATACTTATGAGAAAACTTTTGTGGGCAAAGCAGTGGATCTAAGTGCTATGTGGGATGCACATATAAATAAGAATCTGTCACTACCCATAATATAGTGATTAGCAATCGAGGCGGATAAGACAACTTTGTAAATAATTATTACACAAGGAAGAATATAATGTGGGAGAATAAAGTCAACAAACTGCTATGGGCTGAAGCTGTGGCAGAGGAGATGGACTTTCTCAAGAGAAGCATTTGGAATGAGAATATGACTCAGGGAGGAGCCAGGAGATACACTGGTGGAGAAAGTGTCAGTGAAGAAACAATCTGGTTCTGACCACAAATGTGGCAAACTAGCATCCCAGAACTCACACTCAGAGCTGTTAAGTTTGACCTACACAGTGTTGCCAACATTTAAAAATTCAGAGATTTACAAAAAGTTGGAGTTCTAGCATATATTGCAATTAACAAGACTTGGGAATAATGACCCAGAGCTGGTAGAAACTCCCTCATCAGATAAGGTATGGGGGCTGTTGTTTGCCCCAGTCTCCACCATAATTCAATGTCCTGGGACCTGGGTGTTATTTATCATCTATTTAAGCAGGTGACAGCTGCTTTTCTTACAGTATAGGTAAGAAGATACACACACACACACACACACACACACACACACACACACACACACTGGAATATTATGCAGCCATCAAAAGGAATGAGATCTTGCCATTTGCAACGACGTGGATGGAACTGGAGGGTGTTATGCTGAGTGAAATAAGTCAATCAGAGAAAGACATGTATCATATGACCTCACTGATATGAGGAATTCTTAATCTCAGGAAACAAACTGAGGGTTGCTGGAGTGGCGGGGGGTGGGAGGGATGGCGTGGCTGGGTGATAGACATTGGGGAGGGTATGTGCTATGGTGAGCGCTGTGAATTGTGCAAGACTGTTGAATCACAGGTTTGTACCTCTGAAACAAATAATACATTATATATTAAAAAAAAAAGAAGAAGATAGCAGGAGGGGAAGAATGAAGGGGGGAAATTGGAGGGGGAGACCAACCATGAGAGATGATGGACTCTGAGAAACAAACTGAGGGTTCTGGAGGGGAGGAGGGTGGGGGGATGGGTTAGCCTGGTGATGGGTATTAAGGAGGGCACGTTCTGCGTGGAGCACTGGGTGTTATATGCAAACAATGAATCATGGAACACTACATCCAAAACTAATGATGTAATGTATGGTGATTAACATAACATAATAAAAAAAAAAGAAGAAAATGGAACAAGTCTTATATCCATGTTTCCATCAAAAGTGGGAATACAGAAAAGAGGGCATGTGGGCTATAGGTTTCAAGACCAATGGGCAAGACCATGTTAGTTGTGAAAGACAAGAATATTCTTACATGTTTGATATAGGAACAAAATGTATCTGTGGTGAAGGAATATAACATGAGACCACTAATTTATGTCATGGGCTTGGCCCCTGTAGGCATTTGAGTTTTGACTCATGAGAGAACAAGGAAGTTAAAAAGAGGAGAGGGTTTCTTAGAATGAAAGAAAGAAAGAAAGAAAGAAGGAAGAAAGAAAGAAAGAAAGAAAGAAAGAAAGAAAGAAAGAAAGAAAGAAAGAAAGAAAGAAAGAAAGATCACCCAGAAAGATTGAGTGGATTAAGAACTGAAAAGTGGCCATTGAACTTGAATAGAGGCCATTGGTAAACTTAATGGTAGAAGGTTCAGTGGAATATGAGGGTGGAAGCCAATGATTGAGGAATATGAGAGAGATGGAGGAACTAGACCCCATCTGAATTGCTTAATGTAAGATTGTTTTTGTTTTTATTATTTGTTTTTATTGGTTAATTAATTAATCTTCCTGACATTCCTCTTCCATCTTCCTCCCTGGCATTCCCTGACAAGGGATCTCATGGACAAAAATGTGATCAAATGGTAAAAGAAGTACTGTTTTTTATTAATCTAAGAAAACTTCCCCGCCTTTAATGTTGAGCTCTGATAAAAACTGTATCACAGAATACAATTTAGGTCTAATGCCATATTTGAGCTTGCTACTTATTGCTCCTTGTATCTATGCCTATTGGACATCTCAAACTTGAGGATGAGCTCTTACCATTGCATTGCCAGGAAAAGTGAATGTGAATCTTATCTACTACATCAAGAGTAAAAAAAAAAGAGTGAAAGGGTAAGATAGCAAAAGATTATCAGTTTGCTCTAGCGCCTGGAACTGAGAGGTTCTAGGCTGCTTAGTATATATTTGGTAAATAGCCTGGGCTAGGCTGCTTTTGAGAAATCAAAGAGGAGATAACACATATATTTCCCTTAAAGAAAGAAAACTAGAGTCCTCTTGCCAGTCATTGGAGCTAAAAGTGCACAGAGTAAGCAGGCATAGAATGAGGACCCTCATCTTAAACTTTGGTACTATCACTTCACCTACTAGTAAAACATAGCCCTGTGGATGTTTGGATCTGAGCAGGAGGTTGTCCTCCATAAAAAATGACTCGTAGTTCACATACATGGCATTCCCTGCCCCTCATGACTCTTCAAGAAGATCACCAGTAGGTCCTTATCGAGAGACAATATGCTAAATGAAATAAGCCAGTCACACAAAAACAAACAATGCAGGATCCCCCTTAGAGGAGTTATCTACAATTGTCAAATTCATAGAAGCAAAGAGTAGAATGGTGGTTTCCAGGGGCTGGGAGAAGGGAGAAATGGGGAGTCGCTAATCAATAAGCATGAAGTTTCAATTAAGCAAGATAAATAATCTCTAGAGATCTGCTGCACAGCATTGTGCATATAGTCAACAATAATGTACTGCACACTTAAAAATTTGTTAAGAGGGTAGATCTTATGTTAAGTGTTCTTTCCACAATAAAAATAAAATAAAATAAGATAATAAAAGAACGAGACCATGGAAAGACAGAATATTGCAGAGGCATGAGTGAAGCTTCTATAAGCAGCTGATTGCAGTTCTACGCCGCAGGAGCTGTGCAGCTTGGCAAGCTCCATAATGTCTCTGAATCACCTGGCATCTACATTGAAAAACAGTTATGAGGATTAAATTTAACAATATACATAAAGCATTTAATGCAGAGCTTAGCATATAATAGTCAATAAATTACACACATATACATGCATATTTATATATGTTTTTATAAACCTAAAGAGTGGGATTCCCCGAACCCTATTCTATTTAAGCCACTTATGGAAAATGTATCCAAGAAACATTGGGAAAAAGTGTGGGAAAAAGTGTGTTTCACTGGGGGGAGGAAACCGACGTTGAGAGAGACTAAACAACTAGATCAAAGCCTGTAATTAATAAATTGCCGTGACGGAATTTGTAATTAGAGCAGGGGTCGGCAAATTACCATCTGCCAGCCAAATCCAGCCAGTGGTCTGTTTTGTAACTTAAGTCTTATCGGAACACACGCCAATTTGTTATTATTGTCTATGGCTGGTTCCATGCTGTAGTGGGATAGTGGAGTAGTTGTTACAGAGACGGTATGGCTTGCAAAGCCTAAAGTATTTACTATCAGATCTTTTAAGGAAAAGTTTGCCTACCTCTAGTCTAGACTAGAGTAGAACAAAGTATAGTGGACATTGGACTGAGCCCTACTGCCACCAATTTTCAGGGAGACTTCGAGTAATTCAACTGTTCTGTATCTCCCCTTCTCATATAAACCAAACAAAAAAACCAAAAACCAAAAAATAAAAAATAAAAAACCCCAACCTTGAGTTTTAACTTGATTAACCACTGTGGTGCATAGTTAGATGCATATGCATATACTCAGTAGGTATCTGAGTATTATGCCCTTAGAAGCAAAACTTTACACCGAATTGGGGTGGTTATAATAATTCATTTTCAGTTACTGCTTTGCTATTCAGTTCTACAAGTATTTTACTGCTGGCTTATATCTTGAAAGTTCTCTTGGGTACCACAATTATGTTGAAGATGCTTCCAAACATTGTCATTCCTCATCCTAAGACCCCTTTAGGACTGAGCCACCAGCCCTCTTTGTTTGTAGCTTTCTCTGAAGACTCCATATCAAGGAGAGCACAGGGTGATCAGAGCGATGCATTATCACAAAGTCAAATCAGATCCGAGGCAAATGAAGAGTGAAAGAGATTAATGGACTCACTACTTAGAGCACATGATAACCCGGTGATTTGCAGTTTCCATTCAAAGGGGAAAAGTCAAGCTTGGAAGACTCCACGTAGCCTTGTGATAATTTTGCTATGGAAAAGATTTACTGTTCTGCATTTTGCCTTTTTTTTCTGGACAAATGGGATTGCGTGTTACATGCTTGACTTAAGACTATTTAAATTTTTCTGAATTTAGGACTATCTACCCTTCCTTCACAATTCCTTATAAATAAATTTGCACAAAATCAAGGGCAGGTGCAAATTGATTTAGATCATTTGTTTCTTTGAAATCAAATACAAATGCTCCTCCCTCCCAGAACTTCAGACAAAAGACACCTGTTTCTGATGGCTTTTGCCTGGCTGCCAAATTAGAAAAGAAAAACTGAGTCCCAGCCCCATCATATGCCAACAATGTGACCTCAGCCGAGTCACTGTGCTTCTCTCGATTTCCTTACAAGCAAGAGGGCGATACAAACAGTAGCTTTCTCGTATGCTTGTTTTAAGTATTAAATGCAACAATGCTTGGGAGACACTTGGCACAATGTCGACCGCAGTGTCGACCACAGAGGAAACACTCAATAACTTTACGCCAAGACGTGCTCTCTCAGTTCTTTAAGATGTGGCATAGTTGAAATGACTGAAGTAATTTTCTTTCCATATGAAATTCAACTGGGAAAAAGTGCTGGACAATATATCCTTGGCTCATACGGGAAGCTTAGGGACTGGAGCATTATTTTTTTTAACCAACAAAATCCAAACTGAAATAACCTTTGTCTTTGCTGCCATTACAGTGATAGATGTTTGTCCTCTCCTTCTTTACTGCAGCAGTACCTGAGAAAGTCCAGGGTACAGTATCAGAAAATTAATTGTTTTGCATAATTTAACAGGAATTTTCAAAATCCTTTACCTCAGAGTTTCTTAACCTGGGCGTCCACAGAATAGCTTTCTGGGGATGCATGAAAGTCCTGGAGTTTCATGTAACATTCTCTGTTTACGTTCATTTTATCGAGAGAAGTTTCACAGCTTTAATAAGATTCTCACTATGGTCTTTGATCTGTAGATCAAAGATAGAATTCTAAGTAGTATCAGAGGGCCAAGAAACCGTTAAGAATTTTGGAATTCTGTGAGTAAAATACCGTATCTAAGAAGGCCACGAGGCTGCCTATGTGTGTGGTAAAGCCAACTATAAATCACGGACACGCCAGCAAAGTGGTGAGGGCTTACAAATCCTGTGGCCTCTCCGTAAGAGCGACAAGGGTTGATTGAGTAGAATATACAATCATTAAAGAATATGAGTCATTGTTTTGTAATATTCGACATTAGCTTCTAAAAGGCTTCTGCTGATTATGTTTTATTACCTGGTTTGTTAAGCATCTATTGTAAAGTGCTGTTAAATTATCATGAATTAGCGTTCGTTCCACAGAAGTGTCACCTGAATGTACTTAGCTGGCTCGTCAACGCCACAAATATGTAATTATTTATTTTATTAAGCAGTTTTGTTGCCTTTTACACATTACAAAGTGCTTTTTCATTAGTTGTACTTGAAAAAAGAAAGTTAAATTATTGTACAATGTGGCGTTCTTAGATACGGTATTTTACTCACAGAATTCCAAAATTCTTAACGGTTTCTTGGCCCTCTGATACTACTTAGAATTTTAAAGTCCATTGTTTTTCAAATGTTTCCAGATCTCAGAAAATAGACCTTTTTGTGACAAAATAAACCGGGGGGTGGGGGTGGGGAGAAAAAACACTCCTCTATACTATTAGCACAATAATGGTGATATTATTGTTTGGCTAGGGGCAAGGTCAAAGGCATAATCACAGGAATTCTTTCTTCACATAATGAGAAAATAAATAGAAACATGGCAAAATGGACTTGCTTTTTAGGAAAACTAATGAGGCAATCAGCTGCACTGCTTTCCGTTGGGGAGATTGCACTGGAATCCAAGCACCTGCATTTACAGAACTGATACCTTCAACTCCGGTTTGCAGGACACGAGATGGGGCCAAAAGGGAGGAACATCCTCCTGCATGCCACCGCAAAGTTTCCCCAAAAAGGAGGTCAGGTTCACAACTAGGAGACATGAGAGAGGCCAAACAAAGGGACATATGGAATATTCTCCTCTTAGGGGACCTAAGCCGCACACCAACCCCTCCCTTATATGGTTCACAAGGATGAGTAAATTAGATTAGGTTATAACCTCTGTACTCCCCACACACTGTGTTGCTTTCTTGAGGGGGCCAGGGCTTTGTGCCGGTATATGGGAAGTTTGGTGTGGGGGAGACTGCCAGAGAGCAGTTACTCAAAGAGAGGCAGCTGCCCCCCCACCATCTCTTCAGGACCACTAGACAGTAGACGAGGAGCCAGGAGATCAGTTCCCTGGTTGCCACCCACCCTGGCTTCCCCTCTTCCCCGCCCCTCCAGCACCACCCCCCAGGAAGCAGGGAACTTTCTCTAAGGAAATAGTCCATCTGATAAGGATTTCTTTATGAAGACGTACATCACAACAACAATTGTTCTTTTCTATTGAAGAGAAATTGGCGTCCAACAGTAGGTGAGTTAAATAAATTATATGAAGCAATATGATGAAATTTTACAACATACAGTATATTGGTTTGCTAGAGCCACCATAACTAAATACCACAAGCTGGGTGGCTTAACCAACATAAATTTCTCATAGTTTTGGAGGCTGGAAGTCTAAGATCAAGGTGTCAGCAGGTTTGGTTTCTTCTGGGGCCTCTCTCCTTGACTTGTCTATGGTCACCCTCTTGCTGGCTCTTCACATGGTCATCCTTCTGTACATGTGCACCCCTATGTCTCTTTGTGTGTTCAAATGTCTTCTTCTAAAGACACCAATCAGATTGGGTTAGAACCCATTTTATTTGTCTCATTTTAACTGAATTGCTCCCTTAAAGGCCTTACCTCCAAATACAATGACATTTAGAGGTACTGGGGGTTAGAACTTCAGCATATGATTTGGGAGGGGGCACACAATTTAGTCCATGATACACACCATTAAAGGTCATGTTGGGAAGAACACTTAATAGCAGGGAGGAAAGCTTGATGGTATAACATGAAGTGAAAAAAAAAAACCAAAAGTCATTCATGTAGTACAACTTCAAATATATAAAATGTATATGGAAACAAGCTTACTTTCAGATAACATCTGGGATTCTATCTCAGGATACAGAAACTGTGAAGCTGAATATACAGACCCCTGATGATGATGAAATAAATTAACAGTTGATAGTGACACATATGTTGTCATTTCAAGGAGAGTAAATTTGCTATCCTAAATGATGATAAAGGTGTTACAAAATTAGCACAAAAATGTGTATGTATCATAAGTGTACTGAAAGGGCATGCATCAACTTATTAATGTTAACTATCTCTGATTGGGGGTTTATCATGTGATTTTTATTTTCCTTTTTATGCTTTTTCTGTATTTTCTAAATCTTCGCAGTGACTTTATATTACCTTTATAATCAGAAAAAATAACATTTAAAAAAAAATGAATCATATAACTATAAAGTTCAGGAGAGGCAGATTCAAGTCATGACTATGGCTACCTGCTGATTTTAAAAAATATAATTCAACAATTCAATTTAAGCACTTGTTCAACATGTCCATAAGTTAGGCTATGAGTCACTTTTCCAGAATTTAGAGATAGAGAGATTTTCAAGAGAATATACTCATTCTCTCACACCTCACTATTTAGTTGAAAAAAATTGATGCATAAATTTAAAAAATGTGGGTATGTGGACGCAGGGACAGAGTCAGGAATGACTGATCCTGTCTTGAAGGGCCGTGGAGAGCTAGGTAGACAAGTAGCTGCATGTGGCTTCTCCTCCAAGAATAAGTAGGGGTTTGCTTGATGGAATGAATGAGATTCTGGTGAATGGAGTGATACTGACATTCCAGACAGAGAGACAGCCCCATGAGCAAAGGCACAAGGTGTGTTTGGAGAATGGGAAGGTACCTGGTGCAGCTGCAAAATTTAGTACCTGGAGTGGGGGGTTGTGGTTGGTAAAAGAGAAAGAGAGGCTGGACATTCAGTAGGAAGAGCTGAATCCCGTTCTAAGGAGTTGTACATTATCCAATAGGCATTATACTGTAGGTAGGCAGGTGTGTGGGATATTGTTGAAATAGTGAAATCATGATGTCACGAGCTCTGGGCCTGAGGTACTGAGGGTAGAATGAAAAAGAGGGAACAGAAACCAAGCGGTTTCAGTTTCTGAGGCAAAAGGAGCAGTTGATCCATGGAGTGAGAGGGGAAACAAAAGGGAGGAATCAAGGACGCTTCTGAAACCTTGTCTGGGCAATTGAGTGAATAACTATGCCATAAGCCAAATAGGAAAGGCAGGGAAAAAGTAGAAGTTTGCGTCCCCTGTGAAATTACCTGCCTCTGCCTCTGTCTCTAAATGTGCTGAGGCCCATGGCTCATCTTCAATATATATCTATTGGCCTTGACTCAATGCTGGTCCATGGGCGCCTGGGTGGCTCAGTCGGTTAAACGTCTGCCTTTGGCTCAGGTCATGATCCTGGGGTCCTGGGATCGAGCCCCACGTCGGGCTCCCTGTTCGATGGGAAGCCTGCTTCTCCCTCTCCCACTCCCCCTGCTTGTGTTCCCTCTCTCGCTGTGTCTCTCTCTGTCAAACAAATAAATCTTTAAAAAAAAAAAAAAAGAATGCTGGTCCAGGTCCACTCCACCACTTCCCCGTGAGGCCAGACACACCATATGGTGACATCCACAGCCTGCTTGTCTATTACTTCAATGAACATTTTTTCGGGCATCTTCATCACTCACCTGTACCTACCAGCTTTGTACCATGGAGTCCTAGAATGCTCCGAATGAGCAAGAAGATCAGCCCAATTCAGTGTAATAGAGAAAAACAAAAAACAAAGAGATAGGAGAGATGAACAAAAAATCGGCAGTTATCCTAAACACACGGGGATAAAATCACCACAAAAAGCTAAGACAAACATTTAGTGTAAGCTTAGCATAATCCAATCCAATTAAAACAAACAAGAAACACACTGGCCCTGATTGTGGAAATCTGCTAGCAAAGGCAGGAAACACTTCATAAGGAGAGTTGCAGATAAAGCACCCCAAAATTGAATTTCCAGATGTCAGCCCATTTTACTGTGTGTAAGTGAGAAGTGACCCATTAGAAAATAGACATAGCAGGATCCCTTCCCCCTGGCCTCCCATAAATACAATTGCACACTAACAGCAACAAAAAACCTACACAAAGTACCTCATGACTTCGACTATCAGGCTATTGCTGCTCTATGAGGTACTAGGCTTTGTCGCAAGACATGATGTCATGTAATCCTCACAGGGATCAAGTGAGCTAAGTGTTGTTAATGTAGCCATTCTAGAGACGGTGGCCGGAAGCTCAAAGCTTAAGCTTTTCCAAAACCGCACGCACACCTGTCTACGAGATCCGTAGCAAGAAGTAGAGACAGTGAGCTCCTCCAGGGGTAGAGACAATGCCTTTCTTTTACTTTTTTTAAGTTTTATTTTATTGTTATGTTAATCACCATGCATTACACCATTAGTTTTGGATGTAATGTTCCATGATTCATTGTTTGTGTATAACACCCAGTGCTCCATGCAGAACGTGCCCTCTTTAATACCCATCACCAGGCTAACCCATTCCCCCACCCCCCTCCCCTCTAGAACCCTCTCTTTGTTTCTCAGAGTCCATAGTCTCTCATGGTTCGTCTCCCCCTCCAATTTCCCCACCTTCATTTTTCCCTTCCTACTAGCTTCTTCTTTTTTTTAACATATGTTGCATTATTTGTTTCAGAAGTACAGATCTGTGATTCAACAGTCTTGCACAATTCACAGCGCTCACCGTAGCACATACCCTCCCCAATGTCTATCACCCAGCCACCCCATCCCTCCCACCCCCCACCACTCCAGCAACCCTCAGTTTGTTTCCTGAGATTAAGAATTCCTCGTATCAGTGAGGTCATATGATACATGTCTTTCTCTGATTGACTTATTTCGCTCAGCATAACACCCTCCAGTTCCATCCACGTCGTTGAAATCTTGCCATTTGAGACAATGCCTTTCATCCGCACACTTGGACTCCCGGTACAAAACCTGGGACTCATTCTTGAGAAAAGAACAAGTGGACAAAAGACTTAATTAAGGAAAAAAGAAACTGTCTCCAAATGTGCACATATTCTTACCACATGATGCTACTTCTTAAAAGAGAACGAGATACTTTTAGTCAGGATGCTAAGTTTGGACATTTTATATAGCTGAAAGAAAAAAAAAAGGTTTCTTTTCATCTGTAGATGCCTTCACATTATCCTATCAAGGTCACATTTTCCCTTTCCACATCACTCAGTGCTTTTTTGGTTTTATGTTAGCTTTGTGCTGAAAATTGAAATTGGAATATTAGAACTCAGTCGGGGAGCACACTAATTTAATTAAATATTAAAAGCCAGCTGGTTTTATGTTATGTGGGCAAATTAGAGAATTAATGATTTGGTACACTTTCTTGTTCCTGTCAAGCTACAAGAACATGAAGAATAGCTCATTCTTACCCAGTTACAAAAGGTGAGATTGAAAAATTAGGTCTGCTTTATTAAAGTGTTTCCACCTAGAGTCCTTTGAGAAAAGTGTAACTTACTTATTTATAAAATGCCTCAGAAGGCACGAGCTCTGGGCCAGTGTGAAAGAACCTGACAGACCTTAGTATTAGGCACCTCTAGTAAAGCCTCACCTGGGAAATCTCATCTGCTTGAGAAACTTGAAGTACTATCATTTTGTGCAGTCGGGTTCGGAGTCAACTGGGTGCCTGTTGATGTCAATTGACTCTGTAAGCTGATCCACTCCTGTATGACTTGAAAAGTATTTTCTCAGAAACATGCAGTGTAAAATGAGGTAATGAGAGTAACATGCAGTTGGTGGAAGTGACTTTCGGTCATTAATAGTTATCTACCGTACTACAGATTTCCCAGGTTTCTTAGTCCTATGAGTCTACACACATACACACAGTGTACAACATAATACAACAAGAGCAGAGATTGCTCTGTTTACCCCAAGGCCAGATGCCAGACTACGTGTCAAGTGGGCTTGGTTTTTAAATTAGGATTGCTCACTTATTCCATACTTTTTCCATTTTCTCCTTCCATTCCTTTCCTCTTGTCACTTTTTACACCAGAAAATTGAGAAGAGGGCTTTTTGAGAAGCTACACGTTAAAGGGGAAGATCCTGTAGAACTCAGAACAGGTCACTTACTCTCTTTCTCAGTTTTCTTCCTTGACACAAAAATAATTGGACTAAATAATAATAAAAGTAATTATTATTGGATTAAATAGTAATTATTATTATTGGACATGATGTCATGTGTGCATTCTATGTGTCATAAATTCTATGTCATAAGTTCTATGTCATAAATTCTATGACATATGTCATGTGTGAATTCTCCTCCAAGAATAAGTGGGGGTTTGTTTGATGGAATGAATGAGGTTCTGGTGAATGGAGTGATACTGACATTCCAGACAGAGACAGCCCCATGAGCAAAGGCACAAGGTGTGTTTGGAGAATGGGAAGGTACCTGGTGCAGCTGCAAAATTTAGTAGCTGGAGTGGGGGGTTGTGGTTGGTAAAAGAGAAAGAGAGGCTGGACATTCAGTAGGAAGAGCCGAATCCCGTTCTAAGGAGTTGTACATTATCCAATAGGCATTATACTGTAGGTAGGCAGGTGTGTAGGATATTGTTGAAATAGTGCAATCATGATGACACAAGGACTGGGCCTTCATCATATATGTGTCATATATATGGCATAAATATGTGCACATTTGGGGACAGTTTCTTTTTTCCCTAAATTAATGATAATTATTATTATTTCTGTTTCTAAAAGGATGACAGTAAGTGCTTCGGTTACATATTGCTGTACAACAAAACTTTGCGGTCTCAAACACCATTTTATCTGTGACAATTCTGCAACCTCTACTGGGCCCAGTTTGGTGGTTCTTCAGATGTTTTTTTCCAATGGTCACTCATGTGGCTGCATTCGGTTGTGGCCCATCTGGGGTTAGGCTTGGCTAGGCTGGTGGAATGGTTGGGATTCTAGTCCCGTAATCTCAGGGACCTTCTCCCCAGGGGCCTCTGCATCATGGTCTCTTCAGTAGAGTAGCTAGACATCTTGTGAGGTGACTCAAGCTTTCAAGATGCAGACACAGGCTGTCAGGTCCAGAACTCACACAGCAACACATTTGCTAAATTCTCTTGGTTAAAGCAAACCATAGTTTCCTTTAAAATTGTAGGGGAGGAGACTATATAAAGGTGTGAACATGGAGGGTGTGGTTCACTGCCAATGTAACTGATTACCTCAGTACATTTAGAAAACATTCTGTTAGTTTAATATCTATACCTTCTACATGTGGTGTTATTTCCAAAATCATGTTTTGAAAAGCTGTATTTTTAAAAAAAAAGATCATCACTGACAAATTTAAATTATTGTGCCTAGAGGTTGTGTCATGGTGTTTCCATTCGTGAAGAAAACTCCTTTATAATACTTTCCCACATTACTATAATCGTTTTTGCTTGCTTAAAATGACTGGTAACTTGACTATTTTAGATGGGTAAAGCTTTGGATAATTTTTAATTGACAGCCTTAACTTGATTTAACTGAGGGATAAAGCTCCCTGCATAAGAGCGTGCATTTTGTACATGACTCAGAAAGAACTCCTTGCTAAAGCATAGCCGAACATGACATGATTTCTTGATTTCTCTCAGGAGCCAGTCATCTTTCTAAAATGTACGTCTGATTTTATTACTTCTCGTGGCCCTTTATTTCTTCTGGATAAAGCCTATATCTTTTAAGATGGTTTTTACCATTACCCATGACCTCGCCCATCCTCCCCCATATCCTTCTTTTTTTTTAGAGAGAGAGAGAGGGTGCGTGCACCCCTGTGGAATGGAGCAGGGCGGGGGGGGGGGGGGAGGAGCAGGGGGAGAGAGAGAATCATCAGCAGACTCAAAGATGTGGAACTCGATCTCACAACCCTGAGATCATGACCTGAGCTGAAATCAAGAGTCAGTCGCTTAACTGACTGAGCCACCCAGGAGCCCTGCCCCCAGCCATATCCTTCTTTTTGGCTTGAATATTTCCAAATTACTTGTCAAGTCTTAGCTTATACAATGCTTATCCTAGGAAACTCTCCCTGTCTCAATCATATTACGTTCCTCGCATATGTACCCATAGAATCCTAAACTTCCCCTATACTAGCACTTAACCACACTACACTATAGTTTTCTGTTTATCTTCCGTACCTTTCTCCCCCACTAAACTCTAAGCTGTCAGGATAGGTACCATGTTTATTTTGTTCTTGTATTTATAACATTTGATATGAGTATAGGAATACCATAAATACTTGTTGAGTGAGCGATTGAATGAGTACATTTTAGGACTACAGCATCAGTGGCCTGGTGTTTTTAACTCCTCTCACTCAAGTCTGCAATATGGAAATCATATTTGGTTTTCCTGTTGACTTTAACTTCTCACTCTCAAACCTCAAATCTCTTTTCAGTGCCAATGGTGTGAATAGTAATGGATAGAAGCCCTCTGAGGATATTTATTTATTTATTTATTATTTTCTTTTTTTTTTCTTTTTTGAGAGAGAGAGCAGGGGGAGTGGCAGAGGGAGAAGCAGGCTCCCCGCTGAGCAGGGAGCCCAATGCAGGGCTCGATTGCAGGACCCTGGGATCACGACCTGAGCCGAAGGCAGATGCTTAACCAACTGAGCCACCCAGGAGCCCAGGATATTTATTTTTAAAAAGAGAGTGCTTTGAAATCCACACAAATCTCTGATTGGTGGATTTAGACAGTATAATAAAGGATAGTTTAAAAAAAAAATTCAGACAATGCCCAGAGGTTAAGGAGAAAGCAGTTGAAGGGAATCTATTAGGCAGGGAGTCTTCTCACACCATTTAATTTTATCTGGAAGGTGTGTTCTTTATTTGTCTATGTGCTGGTCTGTCCCAAGCTGCATCCTTTTTCTCCTGACATGTACTCTTTGCTATCATGGTATCACTAGGCTGTGGTCACCATGGAAGTCATTTGCATATAGATTCAAGAGATATTTTGTTTCTTGTGGTCTTTCAGATCACTTTCCAGATAGGGAAATCTATGGCATGATAGTGGACATTACTAATGATCGTCCCAGGTGTACTCACGTACTAGGGCTGTTATAACAAAGTCCCACAAACTGAGTTTATTAAACAACAGTAGTCTATTATCTCATTGGCTAGAAGTATCAGATCCAGGTGTCAGCAGGTGTGGTTCCTTCTGAGGACCAGGAGACTGAATTCGTTCCATACCTCTCTCTCCATGCTTTTGGTGGTTTGCTGGCAATCTGTGGTGTTCCTTGGCTTCTAGAAGCATCACCCCAATCTTCACCTTTATCTTCACATGGTGTTCTTGCTGTGTGTGAGATGTCTCCAACTTGTCTCTCTCTTTTTTTTAGATTTTTATTTATTTTTTGACAGATATTTTTTGACAGAGAGAGAGGGAACACAAGCAGGGGGAGTGGGAGAGGGAGAAGCAGGCCTCCCGTGGAGCAAGGAGCCCGATGTGGGGCTCAATCTCAGAACCCTGTGATCACGACCCAAGCCGAAGGCGGACGCCTAACCACTGAGCCACCCAGGCGCCCCGCCCAACCTATCTCTTAATTAGAATACCAATCATTGGGTTAGAGTCCACCCTAATGACCTCATTCTAACTTGATTACCTCTATAAAGACTCTATCTCCAGATACAGTCACAATTTGAGGTGCCAGGGTTTAGGACTCCATCATACAAATTTGGTGGAAATACAGTTCAATCCGTAACACCATGTAGTTTCATTTCACTCTGTCCTAATGATATAGCAATCATATCTACTCCTATGAACTTCTCCCATACAAATCATTAATCTGATTACTCTATAGGCAATCCCATATTCTGAGCCACAGTGGGCTGGAGCCAACCAGAGTTTGGCATTATTTTGGACACAGACTCGTTTAGTTATGACCATGTCGCAAGAGATTTACTGACATTTGTGGGAAAGAAGGTTCCTAGTTCTCAAGATAAGAGCCACAAAAAGAGCCAAAAGGCAAACCTTTTCTACAAAGGGGCAGACAGAAAATATTTCAGGCTTTGTGGGCTATGTATAGTTATTCAACTCTGCTCTTATAGTGCGAAAGCAGTTATAGACAACATGTCAACGAATGAGAGGGTGGTCCAGTATAACTTTCTTTATAAAAGCATGTGACAAACTACATTTGGACTGTGGGTTGTAGTTTGCCACCCCCTGAAAAAGAGTGTGAGAAGAGGCTCTTCCTTCCCTTCCAAGGTTGAAACTGACACCCAGACGAGGACGGGGATGAAGAAAACAGAGACACTGTGCTCCACTCAAACCAAACCTGATTACAACCCTAACTCTGGACTTTTTCAGTTACTTTAGTCAATAAAGGCCAGTTTGGAATGGATTTTCTTATATTTACAACCCCAAGCATTCTGATAAAGGAATTCAGCAAGTTCAAAATAACATGAAAAATCAAGGGCAAACATGAACACATAAGCTTGTATCCTGGGGCTGCCAGACTCGTCCTAAGAATGAGAATTTTCTGGTTGAACCTGAGACAAGCTGAAATATGCACAGAGTCAGATTGTTTCTTGGGAAAAAAAATGTGGCAACACCTGAATCACTGGCATAATCATTTGGGCCCAATTCTTTGAAATAAAGAAAAGAAGTTGGAGTTCCATTTCTTCCACATAATCACAGTGGATAGGCCAGGACCCAAAATAGATTCTCAACGTATACTTGGTGATGATTGATTTCTTTCTTCAAAATCTCTTTTGTTTTTTGAAGTAAGGTTAAAAATATTTTTGCTACATGTGATAAAGAGAGATATTCACTTTTATGTTACTGGATATAAAGAAAGCAAAGCAGACATCCTCACCCAAGGTATATCATAGGTCAGAGAGAATGTTTTTGCTTTTAAGATTATTGCCAGCATATAGCTGTATTTTAGGAGTTACTGAAAAAGAAACGTGTAAGCAAAATACAAGCTATTTGATGTTTGAAAGACAAAAGAACTTAGAGGAAACATAAAAATACTGTTTTTTAAAAATACATAATTTTAAGGTGCCTCATGGTCTAAAAGCTATGGTGAGGATAATTAGATGAAATCTCCTTAAAATGAAGAGAAATGTAGATGTAAGTCTCCTGGATGAGCATATTCTCAGCACTCAAAATGAAGAAAGCATTTTCTTTAAGATTTTATTTTTATTTATTTATTTGAGAGAGAGAGTGAGCAGGAGCAAGGGGAGGGGCAGAAGGAGAGGGAGAGAGAGAGAATCCTGAGCAGACTGCCCACTGAGTGTGGAGCCTGGACCGGGCTTGATCCCATGACCCCGAGATCATGAGCTGAGCCGAAACCAAGAGTTGGACACGCAACCAACTGAGCCACCCAGCTGCCTCTGAAGAAAGCATTTTAGCTGGAAGTTACTCAAGGCGCACACATCATAAAAAGAGATACCAATCCTGACAACAAAAGAAAGTAGCCCACAAATGAATAAAACCAAATTGTAGCATTTTTACTTTTAGACTTCAGGGTTTATATTGAAGGGTTTAAATAAAATCAGTGCAGAAGGGCTTTGAAAAGTCAGTGATTCTGAAAACAAAACAAAACAAAACAAAACAGAACAAAAACCCACAAACAAACCTGACTTGAGGAAGTGATTGTAATTCAAACAGAAGTTGCCACCGGTTGATGAGTTATTGGTAAAAGCTCCTCTTTCAGGGAGCTGCTTGCCAATCTCAGAGTCTGGCCACCAAGCTAGCCTCAACATCCCCTTTATGTCACGATCTTGGCATGGCTTTTTTCCAAGGGGCTGCCGAGGAACAGCATCCTTTTTTTTTTTTTTTTTAAGATTTTGCTTATTTATTTGATAGTGAGAGAGGGAACACAAGCAGGGGCAGTGGAAGAGGGAGAAACAGGCTTCCCGCGGACCATGCAGCCTGATGCAGGGCTTGATCCCAGAACTCTGGGATCATGACCAGAGCCGAAGGCAGACACTTAATGACTGAGCCACCCAGGCACCCCGGAATAGCATCCTTTAACCGATGCATTAACAGTAAGTCTTGGAGCAGCTGGTTGTGCACATGCGCATCACAAGACATGGCTTCACAACTGTAGTTTTTAAGACTGAGCAGAATTATTAATCGAAGAAATGAAAGATACTGTAAGATAAAATGTAATTATGCCTGGAGGATTCACGCTTTAGCTGTAGTGTTTGCTGGAATAAAGCCACTGATGAAAATGTTTGAGTGGCGCACCTGTTGGGCACTGTTTCTCTCCATTTTCTGCTTTCTTGCCAAAAGACAAAACAAAACAAAAAAACACACAAAAAAACCCAAACTCCCAACAACACCTGAATTCTGCTGTCATTTGGGAAATGCAGGGAAAGTGTCCATGTGCTTAATCGATTTCTATTTTGCACATGTATTAATTGTTGGGCTCTCCGGAGTGTCTGCTCCATTAGAAATCACAGGCGGGGGCGCCTGGGTGGCTCAGTCGTTAAGCATCTGCCTTCGGCTCGGGTCATGATCCCAGGGTCCTGGGATCGAGTCCCACATTGGGCTCCCTGCTCGGTGGGAAGCCTGCTTCTTCCTCTCCCTGCTTGTGTTCCCTCTCTTGCTGTCTCTCTCTCTGTTAAAAAACAAAAAAACCCCAAAAGTCTAAAAAAGAAGAAATCACAGGTGGAGTTCTACCTTCACATTGTGAAATTGGGCTAGGCTAGCAAATTCTGTAACTAATCTGAAAAAAACTGGGTGCCCATAATGCACTTGTAAAATAACAATTTCTCTCATTATTCTTCCCAGTTCCCCTCCCTTCCCTACTTCCCATTGTTTCACCTTCCTCCCGCTCTCCTTTTCTTCCTAAAACAGCCATGTTACTGAATACTAATGAGGCAATTCTTGGCCTTACCCCATTCATTTATTTTCAGGCAATTAATTCAACTTTCTAACATCTAGCCAGAATGTTATGCAGGTAATTTGTGGGTCTGCTTAATTTCTCAGGACCCTGTGGTTATCAGCCAGTAAAGCTCATTGTGTAGATGAGATAATCCAGCTGGTAGGCAAGTTTGATTTCCACTGGTAATACCATCCCTTCATTAAAGCCACTGAGTCCTTGAGCTTGGCAAGCATCCCTTGTTGCATACTGCACTTTCTGATTACAAATGGTTTGCAGCTTCTACGTTTGCCTCAAGAGCTCATTTTCTCCCCTGAAGGACACCGGGCCTGATGGCATCATTAGCAGTTTTTCAACATGAAATTTCACAGGGCTGTGATAGTCCTTGCCGGCTCTCAGATGTTGTGTATTTGTGACCAAGGCAAACCAATGCATTCACTCATCCATCCTGAAAGCATATGGAAAGCAGCATAATAGGTTCTTCGGGAGGCTGGGGGAAGGGGAAAAAATAAAAGGGAAAAAAACAATTCCTGCTCTCAAGGAATCTGCTGTGACCTTGAAGCGGTGACCTCTACTGCTCATTGCTAGGCATCTAGGTGCTCATTAAATCTGTGTGATTTTCTCCTATGAATGAATAAGTCAGATTGCGGGGTGGGAGAAAATAAAACATATACATGTGAAATATCTTAGAGAGTAATTATGGAGCAATGTATGATTTGTGGCAAGAGAAAAGATCTTTAAAGCATTTGCTGAGGGCAATTAAATGATGGTGTGGGGCAGTCTTCTTTGGCCTCAGTTTTCTCATTTGTAAAGTGGGTTAAGTCTATGTCACAGGATTGCTGTCATGATGAAGAGACAAGTTAGCACAGTGCCTAAAACATAATAAACAATAAATAATAGCAGGTATTATTTTTATTAGTTTGGAATGAAAGGAGATTTTTAAAACATGAAGATGGAAAAGGAGATGTAGGATAGTTAAAAATTTTGAGGCATTGGGAACAAATGTAATAGAAAAATGGGAAACCACTGAAGATTTTTGATCAGAGGCAAGAAACTGATATTTAAAGACAATATTACAAAAAGACACAAGGCATACTGTATTTAGGCAGGGAAACTAATTAATAGGATACAGTGATGGGTGAAAAGGAGAAAGCGTGGCAGGTGAATGTGGAAGAAAAACCGGCAGAACTCAGTAATTGATTGCAAATGAGATGGTGATGGTGGAGAATGTAAGAAAAAGATAAGTCAAAGATAGGGAGATAAAGATCATCCAGAATCGGAAGCAAGGTGGTTCCACTGATAGTGATGGATTAATTAGTAAAGAGTTTATTTAGGGGCAAAGTAAGGCAAATTGAAATATAAAATGAAGTATAAGGTAAGGTGAAATTCTTCTATTTTCTTCAGGTTTTCTTTATTTTATTTTATTTTTTACGGTTGTGAAAGTTGTTTTGTCCTTCACACCTTAGATATTGTACATTTCTATGTTTTTATTAATTTTTTTATTGTCATGTTCACTTAGCCAGCATACAGTACATCATTAATTTTTGATGCAGTGTTCAACGATTCAAATAGATGTGTAGTAGTGTCTATTTAATTTTGGTTTTAATTTGTATTTCTCTAATGATGAGTTCTGTTGAGCATCTTTCATGTGCTTAATTATCATCCTTATATCTTAACTGTAACTAAATAGTTGCCTTTGCACACTTGTTAAAAATCAATTGGCTATATTTGTATGGATCCATCTCTAGACTTAATTCTGTTCCATTCATCTATGGGCGTATCCTTTCATCAATACCATGCTACCTTGAATACTGGAGTTTTAAAATAAGTCTTGGGGTGCCTGGGTGGCTCCATTGGTTAAACGTCTGCCTTTGGCTCAGGTCATGATCCTAGAGTCCTGGGATCGAGCCCGCATTGGGCTTCCTGCTCAGCGGGAGTCTGCTTCTCCCTCTGCCCTCCGGCTCCACTCCCCTCCTCCCCCTTGTGCTCTCTCTCTCAAATAAATAAATAAAATCTTTTAAAAAAATAAGTCTTGATATCAGGTGGTGTAAGCCCTCTAACTTTCAAAATAGTTCTGCCTATTTTAAGGTTCTTTGCATTTTGATAAAAATTTTACATTAGTTTATCTGTAATGACAAAACATTCTGATGGAAGTCTGAATGGGATTGCATTGAATTTACAGGATAGTTTTTGAAGAATTGACATCTTAACAATATTAAGTCTTTTAACCCATAAACACAGTACATATAGCTCCCTTTATTTGCTTAATCAACATTTTGTAGTTTTCAGTGGACAAAACCTGAATATATTTTGATTCGTATCTATGTATTTCATTTTTTGGTGCTATTTTAAAGAATACTATTTTGTAATTTTGGTTTCCAATTCATACCATATACTAGTATATAGAAATACAATTGGTTTTTTATATCCTGCAACCTTGCTATACTCATTAATTCTAGAGGACTTTTTGGAGATTCTTTAGAACTTTCTACATAGACAATCATGCCATCTGCAATTGAGATGGTTTCATTTTTTTCTTTCTCATACCTGTGCTTTTTTATTTCTTTTTATTGCCTTATTGCACTAACTAGCACTTTCAGTACTGTATTGAGTAGAAGTGATAAGAATGGCCATCCTTGCCTTGTCCCAATCTCAGAGGGAAAGCATTTAAGTTTTCACTATCAGATATAATGTTAGATGTAGATTTATATAGAGGCTCTTGATCAGGATGAGGAAGCGTCCTATTATTCTGAGTTTGCTGAGAGCATTTTATTCTTTTGTCATGAATGAATGTTGCATTTTTATCAAATGTTTTTATTGCATATATTGGGATGATCATATGGTTTTTCTTCTTTAAACTGTTAATATCCTGAACTATGTTGATTTCTCAGTGTTGAACTGACTTGCATTCTCAGCATAAAGCCCACTTTGTTGTAATGTATTATCCTTTTTACATATGGTGGACTTAATTTTGATAACATTTTGTTCAAAATTCTTGCCCATTTTCATGAGGAATGTTGATCGGTATTCTTGTAATACATTTGTTTGTCTGACTTTGTGATCAAGGTAATGCTGGCCTCACAAGAAGATTTGGTAAGTATTCCCTCCTCTTCTATTTTCTGGAAAAAATTGTGTATAATTCATATTAACTCTTCTTTAAATGTTCAATAACATTTTCCAGTAAAACATCTGGGCATGGAGTTTTCTTTGTTGGAAGGCTTTTTAACTACAAAATCAATTGGGACCATTCAAGTTACCTATTTCTTCTTGAGTGAGTTTTGATAGTTTGTATCTTTTGAGGGGTTCATCCATTTTATCTAAGTTGTTGAATTACGGGCATAGAGTTATTAATAATATTCCCTTATTATCCTTTTATAGTGTAATATTTGTGAAGATATAGCCTCTTAATTTCTGATATTGGTAATTTATGTATTCACTCTCTTTTTCTTGGCCACTCCAAGCAGAGATTAATAAATTTTACTGCTCTTTTCAAAGGACTACATTTTTGGTTTTATTTCTCTGTTTTCTTGTTTTTAGTTTTCATTTTTTCCCCACTCTTACATTTATTATTTCCTTTCTCCTGCTGGCTTTGGATTTAATTTGTTCTTCTTCTAGTTTGTTAATGTATAAATTTAGGTTATTGATTTGGGAACTTTCTCTCTTTTTTAATATAAGCCTTTCATGCTACATGAAAATACAGCAGAGAATATTTGAGTCATCAGTACTACCCAGTTAAACCTAAGCATATAGATAAATTTAATCCGAATAGAGTCTCCTTCAGTCAAGTGTTTCCCATAGTTTCAATTACACAAAAGCAGCAAAGAATTATGTGAATTCTACCACAAAATTAATTCAAGTGCTTCTTGAATATGAAAATAAGATTATCACTTTGGAAAGAGACAAGAGAAATGAGTCCCAGACACCTCAGTTCTGTCCACTAGACACACAAAAAAAATAGGTTCCTAAGGACATTTTCAGGATCAATGAATCTTGAGGTTAAAAAACTTAAAACTGCAATATATGAAACTTATAAAAAATGATACACTTCATCCAGACTGTAGAATCAACAAGAATTTAATAAAGTTAATCAAATAATTGTAGTTCAATTGCACATAAATTTGAATTGTTTTCCCATTAAAGAGTGCTTGTCTGTAAATTATTGCAGGGAAAGCCATTTTCCAGTTAATGTTTCTACCATTAGAAAATACAAAGGGCATTTTCATTAATTAAACACAGCCCTCTTTCCTCCCAGTTTATCATTACCTTTGCTAGGTGGAATCAGTTTAGTACTCAAATTTATTGACATGTGTGATTCAATGACACTATTTGCTTAGAGTTCATCACATACCTGGTGGAATAAACTCATTAAGAATAAATGAATAGTTATGTAGTCATCATCTAAAATGAGTCAGTGCTGTTCTCCAGAGTCATTATAATGAATGTGAACACAGCTGGAATAAAAGTCTCTGTGAAGGTTACAGGCTTTATTCTGAAATATTTAAGGCTGCCGCTTTCTTCTTATTATTTGAAGGCCCCTTGTTCAGGAAAAAGAACTTGACCTCCCTTTAAAGAGATTATTACATGCATTTACTTGCCATTTTATCAAGGCTACACACATTCTACGTGGTATCTCAGGAAGTATGGGGACATGGAAAAGCTAGGATTAGACTGGCCGTTTTTGTTTGGTCAATTTTCTGTATTCAAGAAAGGATCTGGAGAAGAATGACCTTTGTAGGTTCTGATGGTAACTAAGTAATTGATGTTGTCAGGATGCAAGATTCCTCTGTCTTCCTCTCTCTCCCTGATTTCCCACTGTTCCCTTAAGAAAGAGGAATAGTTCAGTTAGCCAACATACTAAAAAAAAAAAAAAAAAGAGGAATGGTGTGCAGCATGAAAGAGTGAATTTCACCTTTTTGTTTTCAAGATTTACAGTCCAGTTTGGAATTTGGTTCTACAATGCTTTTTAGTATCTAAGGGTAGCCGAGGATATGACTGAATACGTAAACAAGGGTGGAGACTATTCTACACTAGTGAATAGAACTAGTGTTCAAAAACTCTGCTTTGGAACTGTGCAAATACAAACACTATTCCAGAACCTTGTTTTTAAACCACCAGTCACCAATATGTTGTTATGACACGCATGCTCCATATCAATTAAAGGAATGTTTAAAATCAGGAAGTAAACTCAATAATAAAAGGAATTGCATTTTATCTGCGCACAAGGCTAATCCACTTTTCCAGAATTTGATAGCAGATTAGCCCATTTCATAGTTAACACCAACGAGGAAAAGTCAGGAGTGAGATAAGGGTTTAACAGCTGATTCAGTATCACTTTGTTATATGTTCTGCAACTTTACCATGGGGGTCAAATCCTGGGTAAGAGAGTGATGAAATGCTGTGTTTTGAAGGATTCCCTGGGATGCAAGATGACTTTTCTTCACCTCCTCCTTCCCCTACCTTTCAAGCCATCTGAAAAATTCACCAGGACATTTTTTAGAATCTAGTGATGATCAGTTTATTAAGTATGATGGAAATAGGGTCAAAGTGTGAAGATTCATTTAAGTAATATTCTTCTTCATGACATTGTATATCAAACAAGTGAATGTTTATGCTTTTTGAACTCCTGTTAATAAACATTAAATATTATTTATTCAAGTGGTAATACTTCATTAGGCATAAAAATTAAACATTGAACCAAATAGAAATTAAATGTAAATAATCACGTCTATTAATGAAAAAATTCAAGGAAAGGACAGAGGTGAGGAATATATTCTGTAACCAATTTTTTTCTTTTATAATAAGATCATGATGCCGTGTTACCTGTATTCACTCTCACTGGTGCCTTTATTCTCTGTGTTCCCTCCTTTCTCCCTCCTTTCTGGTTTTCCCTTCCTCCCAATCCCTGGTGCCTAGTTTCTGTTGTCAAATACAGCTACAGATTAGTGCCTCTCTCCTCTCCTGAGACTTTCCACAATGCTCTTGTCTTCCCTGCAGGGTGAAAACTACACCGATTACCACTCTAAATATTCATGTGTTTGTTACGTCATGGTTTCAGTGAGCTGAGTACTGAGTCTGTTGCCTAAAAAAATCAAACCGAAAATCAAGAGAAGCTTTTCACATTAATAGTCAGGTGGTAATACGCACAGGAGAGAACCATTTATTGTTCCTCATTCATTCATTAACAAGTTCACTCATTCATTCAATAAATGTGTGTGTTGGTGGCACTGTGTGTTTAGCAGATGCAAGGGACTGGGGATATAAAAAGAAATAAGGTTCAATGGAAGATTACAATGAGGTTTATAGCTATTTTTCTTTGAGAAATCAGGAGAAACTTAAGCACAAACAGATCAAAAATGGAATGAATGAATATCCTGAAGGTAGGTAAGTGTGGTTTTTGAAGTGCAATGTCCATTGTGGTCTCTCCTCTCAAAACAAGACTTATTCAGAAGGTGTGAGGGGAGGAGAGTAGAGCAGGTTAGAGCCCTCAGGCTCCCCAGCCACTGCTGTATCCAAGTCCTGGCTTCCTCAGTTACTGCCCACAAAATGGTAGGATTCCTGCGGGTAGGGAATTTTGTCTGTTTTGGTCACTGATATAGCCTAAGTGCCTGAAACAGTAGGTGCTCAATAAATTTGCAAAGAATATTTGATGAATGAACTGACCTTGTGTTGTAGCTTCACTTCTCTTTCTCTGTTTCCTCATCTGTAAAATAAGGCTAATGATAGCAACTACCTAGTAAAGTTTGAGCATTAAACGAGGACGTAAAGCTTAGAAGAGTGTCTGGCACGGGGTCAGAGCTCAACAACTGTGAGCTATATGGCTCTTCAACAACTGTTCGTCATGCACTTGCCAGGCCTTGTGATGGGCAATTAGTACTCATATGAGAGTGACACATGCACAGTCTTTGCCTTCCAGTGGGAGCAAGGGGCACAGACATTAAACAAACACACATGCATAATTATAGTGACAAACTGGGATGAGTGCCAGAAAGGAAAAAAAGAAAAGCACAGGAGATCCTAGCAAGGAGGACTTTACTGGATGATGAGTCAGGGGCGGTGTCGTTAAAGAACGATAACCTGTACTGATACTTGATAGTTGAGAATAAATTAGTTCAGAGTAGGTGGGAGGAGGGCTCCATACACAAAAGGAATAGGGATGCATGGGTGGAGGCCCCCAAGCAATAAAGAGATTGATGCATTCAAGAAGGGGCGCTATGTGCACGGACAACATATCTCCAGATTTTTATATGAGAGAAAGACTCCTTTCTCATTAAGACCAAAGGTAAAAGCAAATTTTGATGTAGAGAAAGTAAATATTGAAATATGTCAATTTAGTATTATGGCATAAACTTCTTAGCTCTTGTAATATATTTGGAGAGAACAAGTTGGCTAAACGTGTTTAATTATTTTTAAAATTTTTGATTCATAACTTATGATTACTTTAAATTTAAATTCAGTTTATTTAAGTATTTGGTATTATGTCATATTTGAGAAAGCTCCCTCACAAGGATCTGTCCATTTAAACTGAAGACTTTCAAGATGGGCTACACTTACTAAAGTGCAATACTCATTATTCAATCCCAGCCAACAGTGAAGGCAACATTTTTGCTTAAAGCTAATTCATAAATTTTCATCTTCCCTTATGTCAATCAGTTGTTTTTTTGGCAAACTAAACAGAAGATGTTGAATTTTTACATTGCTTTAAATTCAATGTAATTCTATTTAGAAGGGTTTTTTTATGTCAGAAATTTGCTTCCAAGCGTTTTAAATATGCAGATATGCAAGTTTTTATAGAAGACAAACTTACATTATTATTGTCAACAAAAACTCAATCTACGGAAACATTTCCAGACATTCATTTTCAACATGCCGGCTTCATAATATAACTCTCTTTTAGAAAAGCAGCTATATTTTTCATTTGTTGGCTGCCTTCTTGTCAGATTTGGTGAGCTTGTCATTGTTTTCCCCTTGTAATGTGGCTATGAGCTCTTATCAGATGTTAAGAGAAGGATTAGCTCTGCCATGTTCTTGCTCATCTGGGCTGCATTTTAAATCCTCTATCTGATGTGCATGTGTGTGTGCATGCATGCGTGTGTCCACGTGTATGTGCTCATGAACATACTTGTAGATGTTGCTCAGGAATCACTTAAAACTACTCATCCACTTTGGGAAGATTATTTTAATTAAAATAACATAATCAATGCAGGTGTTTTCTTAAGTAAAGCCTGCCTATATTTCAATATCCAGTGTATGAACACAGCCACTCAAATTGTGGTTTTCCCTGCTACATATCTGAGTTGTAACCTGACAAGCAGACTGAGTGAGAGAGCAGCTGTCTATTTGAGTATTAAATATTAGTAAGTCAAATCCCTTTCTTTTTTTAAACTTTATTTTATTATGTTATGTTAGTCACCATTCATTACATCATTAGTTTTTTTAAAATTTTTTTATTATGCTATGTTAATCACCATACATTACATCATTAGTTTTTGATGTCGTGTTCCATGATTCATTGTTTGTGTATAACACCCAGTGCTCCATGCAGTACGTGCCCTCTTTAATACCCATCACCAGGCTAACCCATCCCCCCAGCCCCCTCCCCTCTAGAACCCTCAGTTTGTTTCTCAGAGTCCACAGTCTCTCATGGTTCATCTCCCCTTCCGATCAAATCCCTTTCTTATTTCTAGATAAAAATTAAATGTAAATGAGTTCTAAAGTTTTCTTCCCACATCCAATGGATTGATTGCCTAGCACATCTTTCGAGGTCAAGACACTCTATTTTGGAAACCTTGATTGATTGATTGATTAATAGATCAATTGCTTTTTTAAAGATTTTATTTATTTGAGAGAGAGAGAGAGTATGAGTGCGGCAGGGAGGAGCAGAGGGAGAGGGAGAAGCAGACTCCTTGCTGAGCAGGGAGCCCAAAATGGGGCTCCATCCCAGGACCCTGGGATCATGACCTGAGCCGAAGGCAGACGCTTAACCGACTGAGCCACCCAGGCGCCCCTGGAAACCCTGATGTATAAGATAAAGTCCTTAGCTTTGAATTTACAGTCTTCCTCAAAGTGCTTCCCACCCATGTCTCTATGTTTATTCTTCATTTCTCTCTTTCACAAACCTCCAGAATTCTTTAATTCATCTTCTTACTCTTACAGGATGCAGTGCCAAATAGCACTGTGCTTCTCCGGGTAATGTGTGCACAAATCACCTGAGAATCTGGACAGTGCAGCTGTGGAATCAGTAGATCTGGGGTGGGGCCTGAGGTTGTGAATAAGCTCCTAGGTGATGCTGCTGCTGCTGGTCCATGGATGACTTTGCGTAAAAAGGAAATAGAGGAGAAAACACTGTCAGAAATACATTGTACTCATTCTTTAATTTGGCAAAGCCGCACCTTGTGCCTTAGGTTTTTCATACCTGTTCTACAATGTTCATTCATTCAATAATTCCTTCATTCAGTAATATTTATTGAGCACCTAATATGTACCAGCCATCATGCCAGTTGCTGACAAGTATGGGGTTTCAGGTATCAAGGAGCTCAGCCAAGTGGACTGTGGGTGAATTAAAGGACTTACCATAAATGGGAGTACATGTCAATATATTTGCATGCACATATGCATTTCAGTAGCGTGGATGCACACATACCTGTGTGCATTTTCGTAACACACACACATGTGCATGTGCAGACACACACCTGTGTGCGTGTGTGTGCACACAGGTACTGTCCTATCTGAGGCCTGTGGTTCACATCGTCTCTTCAACCTGCAGTACCCCACAGTAATCTCTCTGCATGTGTAATCCTACTGACTTTTCAGCACCCAGCCCTTCCCTTTCCCTCTACACTGAGCAAATGCTCTTTCTTCTTAGCTTTTATACTTGTTATGACATGCATCACTCATCTGGCACACAGACAATACTAAAAAGGCTATTATTTCTTTTTTCAGTAGTAATGTCTGATTCATAATCTCTTTAAGAAGGGAGATCATGTCTCATTCTTTTGAAATATAGTTCATTACATTTAGAAGAAGCTCAGTCAATATTTACCGACAATGCCCATATTTAATGTTACATATTTAAATGTTACATAAAGCGATGTCTAACACTAACTCTTAGGTAGTCTGTGATTTCTTTTATTATTTCTTTTATTATTCACTAGTTTTCAGTTAAGTGATATTTTTGCTCACAAGTTATAGTATGATAAGTTGAATTCATAGAAATGCAAGAGTAGAATGGTGGTTGCCAGGGGCTGGTGGTGGGGAGAGAGGGAGAGGTTGGTAAAAGGGTATAAGCTTTCAGTTATAAGATGAATAAAGTCTGAGGAGCTAATGTAGAACATGGTGACTATGGTTGATGATGGTGTATTGTCCTATTGAAGTTTGCTAAGAGAGTAGGTCTTCAGTGTTCTCGCCAAGGAAAAAACGTAAATATGTGAGGTGATGGATGAGGTGTTTGGTTATTGGATTGTGGGATCCTCTCACAACGTAAATGTACAGCAAGTCATCATGTTAAACACTTTCAATATATTACCACTTTATTTGCCAATTTTACTTCAATAAAACTGAAAAGAAAGCTGAAAAAAACAACTATAGATTACAAACAACAAATATTCTGGAAACTGTAATAAAGAGACTTTAAGGTATTTTTTTAATGGTTATTCATTCAATTCATTGTTCTATCACTGTTCCTTGATGATAAAGACCATATTTTATACTCTGAATAAGTCAGTGTTCATCCTACTCTGCTATGTGGTAATCACACATGCCAATTATTAAAAGGTAAATGTAGAGGCTAACTTTTTAAAATCCATCAAAATAAGGAGTTTTAGGCAATCCACACAGTTGCACCAGTTCAGTAAATTAAAATAGTTGAAACTTGTGTTCTTTCTACTTCTTTTAATTTGTCGTATGTAAGAATTGTACTGTCACGATGATGGCACGGCCAAAAAGTCATACAAATTCAATGTGTGCCTCTTCAAAGTGTCTCTCCCAAATCCTGTGTTTGGCTGAGGTGGGAATGGAAGCCATGGCAGGACTCTTCCCTCATAACACACACCTTTATCACTACAAGATTATCTTCAAGTTCCACATAGAGGCTGGTCTACACCATTTTTCTTCGTTTAGAATCATACCAGATACCTAGTTTTGATCTAGTTGGTTCCTATTTTGAGAATTAGTGACTGCATGGTTCATTTACTCTCTTAAAAATAATGATACTTAAACATTGGTGATACCTGAACTTCATTTAAAAAAGTAGCCTAGAGGGTTCTATAGTAAAATCTTTTTCTCAGTCCATCCTGACCCATACCAACCAAAATTCATACCCCAAGATAATCCTTGATGTTAGTTCTCATATATTCTTCTCTGTCAGCTAGCTATTGATATATAACAAACCACCCTAAATCCAGTCACTTAAAATAGTAAGTACTTTTGTTTTCTGAGTCAGCTGGGCAGTTTTTCAGTCTTGGCTGGGTTAGTCATCCATCTATTGTTGGGGGTTGGTTAGGCCATGGTTGACTTATGATGATCTGGCTTGGGATGGGTTGGATGCTGAGAACCTCCAACGCAGACTCTCCTCACTCAGCAAGCTAAGCTGGGCTTGTTCTCATGGTGGCCATGGCCAGAGTCTGAGAGAAAGAGAACAGAAGGACTCATGAGGCATGGGTTCTGAACTAGCAAACAGTCACTGCTGCCACCTTCTAATGTTTAACGTCAGCTCAGATTCAAGGGGTGAGGATATAGGTTCCTTGTCCCACTGGAAGGAATGGCAAAATCACCTTGTTAAAGCAGAGATACAGGAAGGGGTGACAGATCAGAGATGATTTTGCTATCAGTCCACTCTACCTTCAAACTCCACATTATGTATATATCAATATACATATTTATGCATGTGGGTATTTTTTCTTTTGTCTTTTTCTCTTTGCTTTAAATATTAACAAGTTAATATTTATTAAGCACACAGTGCCAGGCATTATTTTAGACACTTTTCTTGTACTAATTCATTTAATCCTTCCCCAAACTCTTGAGATAGGTATTTCATTCTTGTTCCCATTGTACAAGTGAAGATACAGAGATGCTAAGTAACTTGCCAAAGGTCACCCAGCTGGTAGGAGTTGGAGCCAGGATTCATTTAAGCCAACTAACGTGACAACCTGAGTTCTTAGCACTGTGGTTCTCTGCTTTCCGTGAACCTGGGGCCATTTGATTCCATTTTTTACACATAATTCTGCACCTTGCTCTATTCACTTGGAAATAAATCTTTGAGATTGTTATGTAAAGTTTCCTCATTATTTTCGCTGAGTATACATACTTGGTTGTATTTATGTATATAAATCATTTAACTAATCCCTTATTTATAGACCTTCACGTTACCTTGGATCTTTTTCTATTACAAACTATATCTCACTAAATATCCTAGTAGTGGTTTATTAGATGAGACCAGAGGGTCAGTTTTACTGCTGATGACACAACTACCACGAATACTGAATTCACTCTGAATAACACAGTATTGAAATTTAAAAGCAACAGCTATGGTGATTTTAAGAAAAAGAACAGAAATATGATAACATTAGAAGGTCTTACAGAGTGTTCTTAGTTATTTTCACATAAAATGCTTACAGAATAACTAGGAGGGGCATGGATAATCTGAATGGAAGCTAACTTGTTTAAATTGGTACTCATCAACTTATTCTATACAAACAGCAAATACATTTTATTTCAAGTATCAATACTTGGTCAAATATTAGACAACACTCTGGACTGTATTCTATTAAAACTAAAAATAAATACTGGAAGTATAAACAGAAAAACATGGGTCATCTGGAAAACATTATCCTAATAAATTCTTAGGTAAAGGAGGAATTCAAAACTGCTGAAAATACAGAATATCTAGGAAAACAATTATGAGATACAACCAAGGAGGGAAATTGATGGTATTTAAAGACTAAAAATTAGGAACTGCTATTCAACTCAAGAAATTATAAAAAGAAAAATATATCTATGTAGAACAAGTAGAATAATTAGTGAACATAAAAGCAGAAATGAATGAATTAATAAAGAACATGAGCCATGAAAAGCAAATGTAAGAGTTGTCCATCTGAATAATTTGAAGAACCATAAAAAAGATAAACAAACAAACAAAAAAAACCATAAGAGAGAGAAACCACGAGTGAAACCAAGCAAGTGAAAACAAGAAAAAGAGACAAAAATAGAATAAAATAAACATTAGAAATTAGAAATAACTGCAGATGTCAGGATTAAATAAATTATATGTTTTTATTATATTTATGGTAATATATTTGAAAACTAGGATGTAATATCTAAAAAAAATAAATAACGATTTAATAATACCATGAAAGAGATTACCAGAGTGATCCCAGAAGATCCTTTTTAAAATGTGCTAGTCCATACATACAGCTCCAAAGTGAAGTTTTTTTTAAGTCATGTTCTGTTGGCTCACATATTGAGCTGTTTCAAATTGTATTTCACTTTCTCTTGTCTACTTATCCTGTATTTCTACATTCTTTTTTCTGGTTACTCTTTTTATTTATTTTTTTATCATGATAAGTGTACTCTTTAATCCCCACCCCCAGTAGTCCCCATCCCCCCCCCATCTCTCCTCTGGTAACCATCTGTTTCTTGGTTTGTGTGTCTCTCTTTTGTCCTTTGCTCATTTGTTTTCTTTCTTAAAATCTACAGATGAGTGAAATCATACGGGATTTGTCTTTCTCTGACTGACTTAGTTCTCTTAGCATTTTACTTTCTAGCTCTATCCATGTTGTTGTAAATGGCAAGATTTCATTCTTTTTTATGGCTAAATTATCACTTCTTCTTAGTCCATCCATCAATGGACGCTTGGGCTGCTTCCATAGTTTGGCTATTATAAATAATGCTGCAGTAAACAAAGGGGTGCATGTATTCCTTTGAATTAGTGTTTTTGTATTTTGGGGATAAATACCCAGTAGTGCAATTATTGAGGAACCTTCATACTGTCTTCCACAGTGGCTGTACCAGTTTGCATTCTCACCAACAGTGCAAAAGTGTTCCTTTTTCTCCACATCCTCACCAACACTTGTTGTTTCTTGTTTTTTATTTTAGCCATTCTGATAGATTCTGTCTGAGGTAAGAAGTGATGTCTCATTGTAGGTTGCTTTGCATTTCCCTGATGACAAGTGATGTATCCTCTTCTCATGTGTCTGTTGGCCATCTGTATGTCTCCTTTGGAGAAGTGTCTGTTCATGTCTTCTGCCCATTTCTTAATTGGATTATTATTTTTTTTTGGTAACTCTTTATCAGATATATCATTTGCAAATATCTTCTCCTGTTC
The DNA here is from genome assembly GCF_037043125.1 of Eumetopias jubatus. NCBI lineage: Eukaryota > Metazoa > Chordata > Mammalia > Carnivora > Otariidae > Eumetopias > Eumetopias jubatus. Next base: position 71,586,597 of record NW_028274814.1, on the reverse strand, counting down.
AGTAGGTTGTCTTTTAGTTTTGTTGATGGCTTCTTTTGGTGTGTAGAAGGTTTTTATTTTGATGAGTTCCAATAGTTTATTTTTGCTTTTATTTCTCTTGCCTCAAGAGACATATCTAGAAATATGTTGCTATGGCCAATGTCAGAGAGATTACTGCCTGTGCTCTCTTCAAGGACTTTTATGGTTTCAGGTCTCACATTTAGGTCTTTAATCCATTTTGAGTTTATTTTTGTGTGTGGTGAAGGAAATGGTCCAGTTTTATTCTTTTGCATGTGGCTGTACAGTTTTCCCAACACCATTTGTTGAAGAGACTTTTTCCTATTGTATACTCATTCCTCTTTTGTTGATGATTAGTTGACCATATAATAGTGGGTTTATTTCTGGGTTTTCTGTTTTGTTCCATTGATCTATGCATCTATTTTTATGCTGGTACATTACTGTTTTAATTACTACTGCTTTGTAATATAACTTAAAATCTGGAATTGTGATATCTCCAGTATTGTTTTTCTTTTTCAAGACTGCTTTGGCTATTTGGGGTCTTTTGTGGTTCCATACAAGTTTTAGGATTGTCTGTTCTAGTTCTGTGAAAAATGCTGGTGGTAAAGTGTTGGTGAAATTTTTTTGAACCTCAAGGAAGAGATTATTCTTATACTACTGTACATCCTCAACTCTAGGAATCAAGCCTTTCACAGTTCCATAGAACTGAAATCAGGGCACATTGTATAGCATATAATGGCCACGTTTAATGTTGTATTATTTCAATATTTCTATAAAATCATCTGTTAAATTAATAATGCACTGTACAATGAGTAAAATCATAGAAGCTGAATATGCTATTCAAATAGAGATAAATGCCAGCAAATAACCTGCCCCCTTTCCCATCAATATGCACACTTCATATAAACTTACCTGCCCCAAAGAAATTTTAAGAATAGTTGTTTCATAAATGTTTAATTTTTTCCCAGTAGACTGGAAATCTCCTTAGGTGGGTAATTGACCCTTTTGCTCCTATTTTTTACCCACCATAGAACAAAAATAAAATTTGGACAAATACAAGATAATGATACGTACTTTTGAGACAATGAAGGTCAGAGGCAGTATAGCACAGGAATTTTAGTCTAAAACCTCAGTTTGGAATTCTAGTTCTACCACCATATATCTAAGAGTTAGGACAAATTGCTTCACCTCTAAGCCTTAGTTATTCATCTATAAAATGTGTGCAATAATAGTAACTTAGAAGGAAAGTATTTATCGTGATAATTGAAATATGTAATAGGAAAGCATTTGGTACAGTGGTGAGCATACAGTAAGAGCTCAACAAAAGATCATGAAGATGGTGATGGACTTTTTTTTATAATTTCAAGTTTGCATCCCCTTAGATGGAATCTCCATGAGGGCAGGGGAATTTGTCTTGCTTATTGTTTTATCACTTGCACTTAACGTAGTGGTTATCACATGGCAGGGATCAAATACTACCTGTTGAAGAAATTAATAAGTTTCCCATGTTTGCCAAGCATAATTTGCTTAGTCTGTCTTAAAATAACTCAGCAGTGAGTATTTTCATCGTTGCAACACTAAATGATTTTATTTCTTCTACTGTTAACAAAGGTTTGGTTTAAGAGGGTTTGATAAGCACACATTTATCTTTTCTATGTGCCATACCTTTAGTTCTTCTGGCAGTTTTTTTTTTCATTTTGTGTCAAAAAGAAAATATGTGTTGGGGAGTTTTTTTTATCAATATTTTGTAGTAATAAAAGAAGCTGAATGAAATACACTGGAGACTGATAGAAGAAAAAATACAGCCCAGCATCTGGGTAGTATGATTAATATTTTTAACAGAAATTTGTTCATTTTGTGTGTGCCTACATTCATCTTCCATTACTCCATTCTAATAATGAGTTTCAAAGATGAAAATAATTATTTCGCCAAAAATATAATTTAGTGCAGGGGCTATATTAGTTTTAAAAAGGCACGAGCTATCATGTGCTTGAAATTGTCATCAAATTCCTTCAATTTAATGGTCATTTAAAAAACTACCCTCCCTCCATTCGCTCAGGATGGATGTGAATGCGCACATCCAGGGAGAGAACCAATCAATTTAGTAGTTAATGATTATTGTTTCCATTTCAGAGTGTTTACATTTTCCTTCAGCTTCTCCTAATGCGGTATTGTACGATTTATGGGAAAAGGCCCCACTCTCTCAGCACCGTGGCATATGTGAGCATGTCTTTGCTTATTCTTCGTGGAGGCATTTAGTTAGAATTTAACAGAGGAACATCAACAACTGGAAAGATCTTTGCGCACCCCAGTGAACACAAGAAAGTAATCTCAGAGAGTCGGCACTAATGCAGCCCTGTGCACAATGCAAATATGGCATAAAGTTTATCTTTACATTTATTTGCAAATGTGTACAGATATGCTTCATATAAATTAATCCTCCATTTCATTATAAGGAAAGAATTACGTCTGTGGTCAAAAGTGATGGTAGAGGGGGAGAGTTAATCTGATTTAGCGCAGCATGTGAAAAATTAATTGGAAGTCAGAACTCCATAGTGTTTATTATAAAGTAATTTCACACCAGCTCAGGATTAGCATGGTGACGGGTGACAATAGGTCATCACTATGTTAATTGAAAGACAGCATGCTTAGTAAGGAGGGAGGGAGAAAGAGAAGGAGAGAGAAGAGAGACAGAAAGAGAGAGAGACAGATTGATTGATTTAGAGTTTCAGGATGTAATATGAATTGATGGTGGTTTGGGACAAGGGGTATAGAAAGGATGGGACCCCACTGAAAAAGATGACCTTTTGCGAACTCAAGTGGGTAGGCTCAGCAAACATAAGTCTGGTGACATGAAACTCTGACACCCTCTGAGATCCCTGAAGATTGAAATGTTTTCCAGATGCTGCACCTTTTAGACCACTGTCTTGTAACTTAAGACACTGATGTGCTGTCTGGTGCAGATGTGGGAGCCAGCAGAGAAAGGGAAAAGCCAAGGCCCAGGGTCAGGGGCTTTAAATTCTCCTCATCTTTTGTTCTCTGAGGACACAGCCCGGCTCTTAGAGGCCCTGCACTTTCACCTGGAAGGATTAGTGCAGTAGCATTAGTGGTAAAGTGAGGGCATCTTTCATTACCAACTCAGGGTTAATAAAGCTAACACCGGCAGACAAGTAACAGAAACAACCTGTCGTTTGGACAACATGCTGACTGAGCAGCCACATCAGGCTCGGCCTTCTAGTTGAGTGCAGAATCCACCGAGCATCTACCTGTGCAGTAGTCACCTGTGTACCTCCACACGCTGACCTCCCAACCCTGAGCTGCTGGCTGGAGCGTGCAGCCTGGGCCGGCCACCGGCAATCCAGGGCCTGAAATAGGAAAGTGCTTTTCTTGGGGTATTTGCATACTGGAGGGAGGTGTTAAAGAGGTTTTATAGCTAGCACATCAGGCCACAGGCACAGATCCCAGATGACATTGTGAGTGAGAACTCTGTTATTAACCACAGTCATAGCTAAGGTCTGGGCTAGGGGTTCTCTAAGGTTTTAAATATGCATTTCCATCTACAAACAAACAAACAAAATGTAGAACCATGTAACACGTATGTAATTGAGCTAGAAACTAACCCAAGCATATCAAACTTACAGAAATAGAGGGGATAGAAACTAGTGTGGACTGTGCGGGAAGTGGTGTGTATGGAAGTCCTGTGTATGGACAGGAGAGGGTGGTGGCTGAAGCCAGAGGAGTCAGTGACTTTTATGTGTAAAGGGAAGAAATCATCTTTTAGGATTCTGCAAATCTCTGTGGTATGAGCTGATGAGTGTGACCTTTCGGCCTACCCTTTCTTGTGGAAAGTTTGCAACCCAGGCTGACACAAGCTGTTGTAATATGTTAATTTTGACCCAGCTCTGCTACAAATACTAACAGTGATCTCCAAGACATTCTCACTTAAAAATATAGTCCTTTGGACATAACTCTCAATGCTAAGTGTCCCGATGAAGTACACCAACCTTTCTAATGAAGGTCAAAATTAAAAAAACAAAAAATAAAACAAGGAAAGAAAAAGTGGTTTAGAGAAATGGGAACTCCACAGAGGTTGTCAACCCTGAGGTTAGTAGTCCAGGCACAATCCTTCATCCCGCATTCTTTTAGGAAGCTTTCTTCCTCGGAAGAGCATGGTGGGAGGTCAGCTGGAAGTTATCTGGAAAAAATTGAGTGGAGATGAATGCAGACAGAATGGTATGAGTCTGGAAACACCTGTCAAGAAGCTAGGTATAATTTTAGAGGCAGAACAGACATGGGCAAGACAGGCTTGCCCAGCAGAGAGTGTTCTGTGACACTGGGTCAACATTCATTTATGCAAGGGCTGACCACAATGCGTCACATGTTCCAGTGCCTACTAAGGCCAGCCCTGTACTAGAAATGCATGAAACAGTGAAGCTGGTGTTTCTGAGGATTGCACCGAACTGGGAAAACACGCAGTGGCTACTCAGCTGCACTGATTGTTGCTACATCAAAGTATGGACCAACTATGTCTTGAATCTTCTGACATAGAAGATTGTCTTCTATGTTTAAGAGGAGACAGAATTTTTTTTTTTTTCGTGAAATTTCCCAATTTCAATGTTTGAAATTACTGTGTGGACCTAACAAGAACTATCTATGAACAAGATATAGCCTTATGCTCATACTCTGTGACTGTAGGTCAGGAGCAAACCCCCGACCCTCCTATTCTTCTTTGAAAGAAGGTGTTCTTCCTTCAGTGTACGTGCTTGCAAAATTGATGTTTACTATTATTATATATCATTACATTTTAAAATCTAAAGGTTAAGTCAGTTTTTTCCCTCTCTCTGATCAGTGACTCTCAATCGTCAATTGTCTGGTAAAATAAAAGGCAAATATGGAATGTTTGTGTTCTGTGACATACATAATTGAAAAGTATTGAATAAGAAAGCACTTAATGAAACTCCAACATTTTATCTTTTTACTCATTCTTAAAGATAAAGAATAAATGTTCTTTGTTCTAGATTCTGAATTCTCTTTTTGTTTTTTTATTTATTATTGAAGTATGATTAACATACAATGTTTACTAGTTTCAGGTATACAACATATTGATTAGATAATTCTATACATTACTCATTGCTAACCAGTGTAAGTGTGGTCACCACCTGTCACCATATAACATTATTATAATATTATTGACTATATTCCCTATGCTGTATTTTCATCTCCTATGACTTACTTATTTTATAACTGGAAGTTTGTACCTCTTAATCCCCTTCATCTATTTTGCCCATTCCTCGCCTCACCTCCCCTCTGGAGCAGGAATTCTTTTTTTTTTTTTTTTTTTAAGATTTTATTTATTTGACAGGGAGGGAGAAAGTGAGAGAGGGAACACAAGCAGGGGGAGGAGAGAGGGAGAAGCAGGCTTCCCACAGAGCTGGGACCCCGATGCGGGGCTCGATCCCAGGACCCTGGGATTATGACCTGACCTGAAGGCAGAAGCTTAACGACTGAACTACCCAGGTGCCCTTGGAGCAGGAATTCTGAATACTGGGTTCACTCATGAGCTCCAGTTGGGCGCTAAGCTTTTTAAAATTGTACCCATAATGTTGAATGTAAATATGGGTTGTATACTTCTCTTTTTGGAGGGAGAGTCCATAGCTTTCATTGGTTCCAAAAAAGACTCCATATCTCCTTCCAAAATATTAGTATCTACTGCTCTAGACCCTATTGATACTCTTCAGCTGCTTACAGTCCAGAAAAAAAAAATGTACATTTTTTTCTGTTTCAACTGTATCACTTGGGGTTCCCAGTTAGGAAAATAAAAATGACAAGAAAATCTTCTATCATTCCTTTAGCATAAAATGTAGAGTCACATATTTGATGAATGTGTAAGGTCATCAAGACAATCACTGGTAAGTTATTTCTGAACAGATCAAATTAGTTTATATACATTTAACTAGACATGTATTTAAGAGTTGGTAGAATGCATACTTTCCTAGACTTTACACTTTTTAGATAATATGCTAGGTGGGCACTTGTCATTCTTTTTAGCTGCCTAGAATCTGAACTGTCTTCAATTTTAAGAATCCATAGAATTAATTAAAGGACTTCATTTAAACTCCTAGTCTATAGAGTGAGAATAAGAAAGGTAAAGGACTCAGCCTTGAATCAGCTAAATCCATAAATATATTAAAGTAATCCTTCCTGGAACTAAGTTTCTTTAAGAAGCTAAAGTAAATGTTCTCTGGAGCCATTATCCAGGACCTCAAGTTCTTTTGTAGTTTTTCACAAAAAATATACAATCCAGAATAAAAAGATAAAAAACGTAGAAACTGACTAGAAACCAAGAGAAAAACACACCAACTATAGAAGCAGCTCCACAGAAAATAAAGATTTTTGAGTAATTAGTCTTAAAATGAGTGTGATTAATATAAGTCCCAGAAATTATATAACAAGGTGAAGAATTTCAGAAAAGAGTAGAAATATACCCTCCCCAGAATCAAATGGAAAATACAGAACTGACAAATAAATACTCCCAATTAAGAGATAATGGGTGTGTTTAACTGCAGGTTAGATTCAGCAGGAGAGAGAATTATTCAAGTGAAATACAGGTCAGAAAAAAATATCTTGACTAAAGTGGAGACAGTAGATTGGGAAGTTCAGGAAAGAGCATTAGAAGCATATGGGAGGCCAAGAAAAAGTCTACCATATATGTAATTGAAATAGAAGGAATAGATAGAGAAAATGAGGAAGAGAGAATGAATGGGAGAAAAAAAATTTGAGGGATTAACATGAGAAAATTGTGCAAATGAAAGATATCAAGCAACATATTCAAGAAGTGCCATGATCCCAAAACAGAGTAAATACAAAGAGAGCTATATGGGGACACAGAATAGAGGTGTAAAAAAGAATGAAGAATAACAAAAAGGGTACATGTGTGGATAGATTTAAATGAATAATGATTGATTAAAACTATTAAAAATAAATGAAATAATACATGTGAACCATAACATTAGGATGGAAGATGGGTAAATAGAGTTAAAATGTTCTAAGCTCCTTCCATTGTTTGGGAAGTAATAAGTTATATTATACTCTAATAAGTCAATAATGTGTATTATAACTTCCATTCACTCAGGATGAATGTGAATGCGCACATCCAGGGAGAGCATTAATCAATTTAATAGTTAATGATTATTTTGAGGCCTCAAAATATATGAAACAATAATTGAGCTAAAGATAGAAAAAGTTACAGAGACAATCATAGAGGGAGATTCTAAGACACCTCTCTTTCAGTAATTGATAGAACAAGCAGCAAAATGATTAATGAAAACAAGTGTTAGCAAGAATGTGGACAAAATGTTACTTTTATGCACTGCTGATAGGAATGTAAAATTGTGAAGACACTTTAAAAACAGTCTGCCTCCTTCTCCCTCTTCCTCTGCCCCTCCCCCTGCTTGTGCTCTCTTGTTCTCTCTCTCGCTCGCTCTCGCTCACTCTTGCTCTATCTCAAATAAATAAATAAAATCTTAAAAAAAAATAAAAACAATCTGCAGGGGCTCCTGAGTGGCTCAGTCAGTTAAGTTTCTGAATCTTGGTTTCAGCTCAGGTCACGATCTCATGGGTCATGGGATTGAGCCACAGTGGGGCGCTGCACTCAGCAGGGAGTCTGCTTAAGGGTTCTCTCCATTCACATGCTCGCACTCTCTCTGTGGAATAAATAAATAAATCTTGAAACAACAACAGCAATCTGCAGTTCCTCAGAAGTTTATACATAAATTACCATATGTCGCAGCAATTCATTTTTAGGTATATAATCAAGAGACATGAAAATGTAGTCTACAATTGGACTATATGATTGTTCATAGCAGCATTATTCATAATGGTCAAAACTGGAAACTCAAATATCTGTTATCTGATGAATGGTTATATAAAATGTGGTATGCCCATACAATGAGTTGTTATTTGACCATAAAAAGGGATGAAGTTCTAATACATGTTATAACATGGATGAATCTTAAAGAAAATTAAGTGAAAGAAGTCAGACCCCAAAACTGCATATTACATGATTCAATTTATACGAAATGTCCAGAATAGGCAAATCCATAGAGACAGAAAGTAAATTACTCATTGCCTGGGGATGGGCAGAGTCAGGGAAAATGGTTAATATCTTTTTTTTCTGCAGAGATGAAAATGTTTTAAAAGTATTTATGGTGACTAATTATGGTTGGACAACTCTATGTATAATACTAAAAACCATTGAATTGTATACTTTAAACAAATTAATTGTGAATTGTGATTTTTATTTTAGTAAAATTGTTATTTTTTAAAAAGACAACATAGTTTCCACCTGGTTCTCTTAGGACACTTGCTCTTGGAACCCAACTGTCATGTTGTAAGGAAGCCCAAACCAGCCACAAGGAGAGGCCACATGTAGGTGTGACAGCTAACAGCTGTAGTTGAGGTCCCAAGTGACAGTATGCATCAACTTCCAGACTTGTGACAGCATCACCTTCAAATTTTTTAGCCTCAGCCTTTGAGTCTTCCCAGTGACACTCCAGACTCTGGGTGGCAGAGAAGTCATCCCCGCTGTGCCCTGTCTGAATTCCTGATCCACATAATCAGTGAGCATAATAAAATGGTTCTTGTATGCCACACACAAAGAAAAAAGGAGGGAAAAGAAAACTAATGTATATTGGGATGCCTGGATGGCTCAGTCAGTTAAGCGTCTGCCTTTAGCTGAGGTTATGATCCCAGGGTCGTGGGATCGAGTCCCACACTAGGCTCCTTGCTCAGCTGGGAGTCTGCTTCTCCCTCTGCCTGCTGCTTCCCCTGCTTGTGCTCTCTCTCTCTCTCTCTCTGACGAATAAATAAATAAATAAATAAATAAATAAATAAATAAATAAATAAACAAATAAAATCTTAAAAAAACCACTAATGTATAATAGAGATGATTAACAATAACAAACTTGGTTTCTCAAAAAGTATAATAAAATTGATAAATTCCTGGCAAGACAGATGAAGAAAAAGATTAAAGAAAGCCCAAATTATCAGTATGAGAAACATGAAAGGGAATATTACAATAGATCTTACAGATATTAAGAAATATAACAAGATGTTTTGATGTTCTTCAAACAAATATATTTGAAAATTTAATTGAGCTAGGCAAATTCCTAGAAAAACAGTTTACACACACTGAAGAAGAAATAATCCTATATTTACTAAATAAATTGAATCTATACATAAAAGCCTTACCACAATGAGAACTCCAAGTCCAAATGTATTCACTGTTGAATTCTAGTAAACATTTTAGAAAGAAATAATGTCAGTTTTAGATAATAATATCCCAGAGAACAGAAAAAAAGTGTCAACACTTCTCAACTCATTTTATGAAGGCAGCATAACTTTCATACCACATCCTGTAAATAATATAAGAAGGGACAATTACAGACTAATCTTTTCAAAGAATATACATGCAAAGCCAGTACAAAGCCAAGTCCAGAGAGGATAATACTCAAGACCATGTTGATATTATTTCAGGAATGCAAGTTTCCTTTGACATTTGAAAGTCACTTGATATAACATGTTAATAAAATGAAAAAAATCATGATTATTTCAATATACGTAGGAAAAGCATTTGATAAAATTAAACATCTATTTATAATTAAAACTACTAGTAAAATAGGAATAGAAAGAAACTTTCCTGTCTGATAAAGATTACCCCAAAAAACAAAAATCTATAGCAAATACATTACTTAATACTGAGATATTTAAAACTTTCCCTGTAGGTTGGGAACAAAGAAAGGATGACCACGGTTATTTCTGTTTAGCATTGTACTGGAGGTTTTATTTGGTGCAAAAAATAAGAAAGGAACAAAGGGTGTAAAAGATAGAAAGTAAGATATAAAACTGGCATTATTTGTAAGCATCATAATTATATACATAGAAAATCCAAAAGAATCTACAATTAAAGTATTATAATTAATAAACAAATTTTGCAAGGTCACTGGATATAAGATCAATACACAAAAATAAATTAGTTTTGCCATTGCAAGCAAAATGCTATCCAAAAAAACATGAAGTTAAAGAATGATACACATGGGGTGCCTGGGTGGCTCAGTCAGTTAAGTGTCTGCCTTTGGCTCAGGTCATGATCCTGGAATCCTGGGATCAAGCCCTGTGTCAGTCTCCCTGCTCAGTGGGGGAGTCTGCTTCTCCCTCTGTCCCTCACCACTCTCTCTCAAATAAATAAATAAAATCTTAAAAAAAAGAATGATACACAAAGGCAGTGAAAATATGAAATACCTAGGATAAGTCCAATTCAAGGTTTTGAAAAAGAACTATAAATACCATGTTCATGAATTGGAAAGTCAGATATTATGAAGAGGTCAAGTCATTACAAAGTGACAGATTCAATACAATCCCAATTAAATCATGACTTTTTTTTTCTTTTGTCAGAAAATAAGCTGAAGGTAACTTTTTTGTGAAAATGCAGATGGACAAGTTAAGCCAAGAGTACCCTGAAGAATGAAAGCCAAGTTATAATACTAGATCTACTAGATATAAACATGTACAAAGCTACATTATCAAGATGGTGTAATCTTGGTACAAGGACAGACAAGTGGGCAGTAGACAGAATAGAGTCCCTCCCCACCCAGTAGAAAGAATAGGGTCCAGAAACTGACCTGCATATAAAGAGTGGTATTTCAGACTAAGAAAAGTATACTCATTTCAACAAATAATGATCAATCTGTCAGATACATTTATGGGAAAAAAAAGAAAAAAACTTGATCCTTACCTCACACTATATAGACAAATAATACCAGGTAGACTGCAGATTTAAATGTAAAAGATAAAAAAAATAAGATTTTGAAAGATAACATAGAGTATGACTTGATTTCAACAGTACTGGTAAATCACAAATTACAAATAAAAGGATTGATAAATTACATTACATACCACTAGAACTTATATTTATCAAAAGACACTATGTTTTTGTTGTTGCCTGGCACATTCTAACGAAATGCAAAACAGAGAGGTGTAGATGTACCTGATTTGAAACATTAGACCTGGTCTTGAAATCAAAGTGACCAACCAAGTCACCCAGGCTGAGGGGTTTCTCAGGTGTGGGACTTTAAATGCTGAAACACAAGAAAACATAAGCAAAACTAGTGAACAGGCCCTTCACTAAAGAGGATATTCCAACTGGCTGCTAAACATATAAATAGTGCTCAATTTCATTACTTATTGATAAAATAAAAATTAAATCCATAGTAATACATTTTTATATACCCACCAGAATGGCTAAAATAAAAATAACTGACATTATCAAGTGATATATGGAGTGTTGCCAAAGATATTGACAAGAAGAGTGTATGAAATCCTTATCACTGACAGTGGAAGTGCAAATTGGTTCAACGACTTTGAAAGACTATTTGGCAGTATCCACTAAAGTTGAAGATATGTGTATACTCTATAATAATCTGGTCATTCTACACTTAATTTTTGCAACAGAAATATATATATATATATATATATATATATATATATTTGTGAATCTAAAGATGTGTTCAAGTATGTTCATAGCAATATTATTCTTGATAAACAACATTATTCTTGGATAAACAACCTAAGTGTTCTTCAAGGTAGAATGGATAAATTGTGGCATACTTATATAATAAATATCCCTTAAATATCTAAAAATCCTCCGACTTTTAGGATCTCCTACTCCCTATTCCTGTTTCAAAGTCTTATGTATATTTCTTTGTGTATGAATGGGGTGCCTTTTGGGGGGTAGTCTAAAACTTTCAAGGTGTTCTTTAAAGGCATCCATGCCCCAAATGGGCTAATCTCTTTTTCATGGGATGGTTCAACCAATACTGGCCAATATTTCTCAAAGCGTGCTGATGAGTATTTTAAGATGTTCTATGGAAATAGTTCAATTTGAATATATTTAGGTGACACTGCTAAATATAACAGGTCTTTTGAAGATAAGCATACTTAAGACTTTTATAGCAACTCTGCCGTGAAGAATCATGTGTTATTTTGGTCATTTTAGCATCCACAAACTAGTTTAACAAAGGAATTGAAATCACCTTCCCCCAACTGTTTTTGGTTTTTGTTTGTTTGTTTTTGTTTTTAAAGATATCTGATATACTAAGGGACTGGTCTTTCCTGCAAAGTATTTTAGGAAACATTGATTTATAACAATACTGGCTGAGGAGCCATTAAATGAATGACTATGAAAAATACATAGGAATTGAGAGAATAATTCAATTAAACTACTGAGTGCAAAACCCAGGTATTTGCTGAAATCACCCTGCCTATGTTTACACACAATTGACTCAACACTCTCCTATGTTTTGAAGAAATCCAGTTCCTGCCCTAATATTTCATAAGTTCCCAGAAGTTTGCATTCTCATGCTATTTCTGGGTCTGGGCTTCTGCTTCCATTGAATTCTTGATCTTACTCACATTTCACTTCTCTCTGTTGCATATAAAACTAGATGTGGTCCCCTGCTTTAATATCCCCTAGTCAATGTGTGTGATAGACCTTAACTGATGTTGGTTGCAGTTGACTGAGGATCTGAAAGCATAGAAAAGCAAACATCTTAAAACTTGTTGAGATCCTTGTTCTCAAAAGTCCTTCAGCCCTTTGATCACTAAGAATTTTTTCACTGGCTACTTCTCAAAGGTTTCTACTTCCTAGCATAGGGCTCTAATTATTCTCTCCCTCCCTCCCTTCTTGTCAGTGCTTCTCTCTCTTCATTCCACATTTCTTGTTTTTATCCCATGGTGAGTGGTTTAGTTATCACCTGTCTGTTTCCATCTATGACCTAGGATCTCACCTTCCACTCTTTAAGGGCTTACTGAGCTCTGCTCTAAACAAATTCCTCCTTTTTGTTTTTATGTTTTCTTTCTACTAGCCAACAAGTACTTATTGACTGTCTCCCATGTGCCAGGCATATCGGTAACTATGTGACTTTTTATCTGGATAGTAGCTCTCTACAACTGCGACTTTCTCTCATCTCTCCTTCCTATCTCTAATAGCTTTATGTCCACATGCAAAGGCTGTCATTTAAAAATCTTTTTCATAGAACACAACACCTTTTCTTGGGATACAACTAAGAAATGTATCACAAGGTGGAAAAAATATGTCGTCATGACGTTCCCTGTGTACAGTATTAAATCTTTAAGATGCAATAGCTCAAGCATTTCAACTTAACCATTTCATATTTGCTATTGTAGTGATTATTTTCTTGGCCATAAGACTGACGAAAGTGTTTTATATTTATTACTTTATCCGATCTTCAATACCATGTACTCACGTAGAATGAGAAGGAAGACAAATCACTTCTTTCCATCTCTCGTCTTTCTCCCCTCTATACATAAATAATCACCAAGTTATCTTCCTACAACCACTTTCATTTGGTGATGTAGAAATGTGTTCTTCAGAATGTGTGTGATATTCATTCACTGATTTTTTCATTCACTCTTTAACTCACCAAACATACGCTGAGTCCTACCAAGAACTATGCTAGGTAATAGATCATAAAATTAGTCAGTGATGGTTTGTGTTGGGGGTTTGTGGCTTCTCCCCTTTCAGGATGGTTCCTTCACTAGTTTGGCTTATCTTTTATCACTGAAACAAATCAAACAATGTATCTAGACATTTGATTGATAATAGCTTTAAGAAAATTTTCACTTAGGGGACTGATGCCTCTACGACCAAAATACTCCTTTCTTCATGACTACCTCTTGTGAGGTTGTTTGTATATTTCAGAATTCTCTAAAAGACCTAACAGAAGTAAAGACCATCATGTTATACTGAGCTTTACTCCATGAGAAGGGAGCATCTCTGAGCTGAATTCTCTCTGCCAGGGTAATGAAATTTCATGTGAGGCATTTGGTGTTCTGGGATTCAAAAAGGTTATCAGCCAAGCATTTATAATAAAAGTCCTCCCTGCTTTCCCCTTGCATGCACTGGGAAGAGGAGAGTGCTATCAGTTTGACATTTCTGTCAGAACTGGTATTTGAACCACTGGATGATTCTGACAAATGCCACTGCTGTCATCGGCTCAGTTTTAATTATACCTGACTGAAGCTTTCAATGGCAGCAGCCGAAAACTTAATTAGTTGGAGTCTAGAGCATGAGCTGACTGGAGGATTCTCGAACAGTATATGGGCTTTCAGTGGAGAAGTGACCGTGTTTAAATCCCCACCCTTGGCAGGGAACAGTCCGGGCCGGACAGTTTTCAAAGCCTCTAAAAATTATTGATCAATTTGAGAACACATGACATTTATATATTTGTTTTTCAAGTAAATCAGTAGTGTATGAGATCAGGGAAAATAAACAAATACAAAAAGGACAAAAAACCCCAGCCTGTTTAGAAAACAATTCTCCGTGAGGACTGGAGGAAAGAGTGTGTGTGTGTGTGTGTGTGTGTGTGTGGGTGTATATGTGTGTGTGTGTGTGTGCGCGCGCGCGCACGTCTATAAGTAAGTGGAGGCTCTGTTCAAGAAGAAACAAAGCAGAATGGGATGAATGCCTCTCTTACATCTTACCTGCTTGATATTTGCTTTTAAGGTATACATGTGATTTCTTACTTTCCATTCCTTTAGAAATGTGTGTTAGTTAGCAAGCCGTGACGTCAAACTGCTAATATGCTGCAATTAGCATAACTCTTGCCGGCTGGTTAGAGAAAGTTTCATTTCATTAGAAGAAGTAGTCTCTCAGAATCATTGTTCTTTTATATGGCATTACTGAGATCCTACTGGAGGCTACTACAACTCACTGAGCAATTCAGGCCCGATTTACTCTACTTTTCATAACAGGCGTGGGTTTGAGACTGCTCGTTTGTCTTCACTCACACAGTCTGAGAGGTGCAGAAGAAATTGTGCTGAATACTGAGTTTTGTCAAACATAAAGGGTGATATTCTGCTTCATTTTATAAATAAAATATGACAATGCTTGACAAGACTGACTGAACTTTTGCCTTGATGACTCAGCCAAGACTCAGGATCTTCCACTCTTGTCAGCTGTCTGGTTTGATTCTGCTGCCACTGTCACTGCTGCCTGTAAATCCAGGGATGCCTCTGGAACAGAACATTATTGGATACTGATTGGCTACTTGGGTAAAATAACAGCCTAAGGGGAATTCTACTTCTGAAGGAAGGCATGGCAGTGTCTGGCTTTGAAATTTTCTCAGAAGGGTTCCTAAGGAATAGCTGTAAATTTCCTACTTTCAGGAATACGAAAATGCTACTACTTGGCCTAAGTCAGTCTTACTGTACACAGGAGTCATTGACCTTCGGACAATATCTGGGCAGTCTTGCCTTGATATTTTTAGCAACTTTGAAGAAAAAAAAATCTTAGGTTTGGTTGTTAAGTCTAGAAACATTCATTTCCAGGGGTAAGATTACTACTGAGTTATGTTTCTTAGTATTTAGCAACATGGGAGCTCATTTTAAGCATCGTGTTTTCTTCATGGGTACATTGGGTTGGAATGCAGCCGTCTTTTTGAAGGCTGATGTAATGAAGTACTTGGTCTTGATCCTTTTATGGAAGTTTTCAAGGAGCTAGCTCCTGTACCCCCGCTTTCTGGACTCCGATGAGCCAAAGTGCGATATAAAGCTGATGGTGTCCTTTTTCATCATCCCTTTGAAAATGGAATGGAATTAAAATTGGTACTTAAAGTTAAATGAGGTGAGGTTCCACGTATCAAGTAAATATAAAGTATTTAAAAGAAAATGCTACAGATGACAGAAAAGCACAAAAATTGTTCCTGACATGAATAATTCACTAATTCTTGGATGGTATAAGTCACCTACTAATGTGCATTACTTGCCATTTAATGGTGGCTGTATCTGAAGAAATATGGAAATTGGAATATTTTAATAACTTTCTATATGAAAGATGATGAGACTGCCTAAATGATTAAGAGGAAGATATGTTATAATGAACTAAAGCCACTCGAGTGTAAGGTAATTTTAATTCAAATCTCCATCTGCTTATGTATAATTAAGACTCATTTAACAAGTTAATGCCTAACAGAGAGAACTGATAAGTTTGGTATTAAAGATCTTAAGAGAAGTAAATTAAACTGTCGGGGTTGAACTGGTCCTTAGTTTTAATTTCTTACACCTGAAACTTGGTATGAATTTCAGGGTCCACTTCTTTATCCTCACTATTCATTTAACCATGGAGTCAAAGACAAAAGGGGAGGGGAAGTGGAATTATCCTTTTTATATTTTAATTTGGGAGATTCCATCCTGTCCAAGTTGTGACAGCATCTTGACTGATATGAATATTTATACACTTCATATTGCTCACTGTATAGCATCTATATGCCATTAAGATGGTGATTTCAAAGCCACAAAAATATTTATGCACAGTTGAGACTGGCAGCAAGGTTAAATAACCTCAGAAAATAAGAGGAATGCTTTTAAAGTGCCAAAAGGGACTGTTTTGATCTCTAGTGAATTTCATGAGCTTGTTGACTGCTCAACTTCCAACTTACATTTTTTCCTGCAGTTCCTGCCAAAGAAGGTCCAGCCATCATAAAGACAGTGTCAACCTTTTTGTCTTCCAGCATAAAAATTTAATTCCCAGTGTATGACTCCTCATTTGGGAAGAAGATGAATGGATCTTCTATTTACATGCTTCTTAACATTTTCAGGACTAAATTCAAACGGTAGTCTTGAAGATTCACTCAGCCTTCTTGACAGGATTCTCACTGAGAAGTCAGTTCTCAGCAATGCCTGAGTAATGCTAATGACACGATAGGACCACAGGACTGAACCTCGATCTTCTTGCTGATTGTCAGCCATCACATATGGCTTTTGTCAGGTCACCTAGAAGACAACTTAAGTCGTAAGTTTCATAGATAGCAAATTAAATCATTGGAACTTTTTAAGTCCTCTCAAGAAATTCACAGCTCTAGTCTCCTTTTAATATGCCTGATTCATTTCTTATGACTATATCCTTTGCTTGATTTTTATTTTATTGACCCTTTAAAGGTCAAGTAATTTGCTCAAGTTCACAAAGTTTGCAGAGAGTGGAGTCTAGTATTTTGATTATTAATTCAGTATACTTGCCATCATTTTGCTTTGCCTCTTAGATCTATCAAATGTACACTCTTTCTTTCACACACATATACTATTTATACAGATATTTACTTCTCTTTCTCTGTGTGTCCATGTATATATTTATATATATATATATATATAGGTATATATGATATATATTATATATCATCATATATGTATGTATATACTCACATATATATATATGTGAGTATACATATATACTCACACAATTGAAATATCATTATATTAACAATGCCTTATTTTATCTTCCATTACTTAGAAATATATTTTGGAAGGAAAGTAAACATTTGTTAGAACTTTCAAACTACGTATGAAAGCAAAACCCACATATGAAAGAAACTCTGATTACCCCTCTGGAAGTGTATACTATTTTTGCCAAAAAGTGTGTAGAAAGCAGTGGCTCTAGCAAGTTTTCATCCATCAAATTATTGAAAATTTGGCCAGTCACTTAGCATGTTCATGTTCAATAGACCCATTTGCCTCCAAAGTGCTCCCTCAGTAATAGGCCTCCCTTGGCAAATGTAGTCACTACAACTGGAGATTCTCCTCAGAGATAATGAGATCCTAAGCAAATAATTATTTATTTTTCATACAACTGTACACTTTCATGCATTGTTGTAGGGAATGCAATTGTTAATAACTTTCTGGAGGATATTTTAAGAATATAATTCCAAAAGTCTTGTAAGCGACATCATTCTTTAGCAGGCTTACTCCTGGTTATTCATCCAAAGGAAATAATCAAATTAGTATATATAGGTATATGAACAAGTATGTTTATTGAATCATTATTTATTATACCAGCAGCAAACAATAAAAGAAAGGGAAAAAAGGCAACTGTTAAATAAATTATGGTTTATCCATGTAATAGATACTCTAAACACTGAAAATGCTACATATACACACAGATAGATATTTAAAATATATCATTAAATCAATCAGGACATAAACAGTTTGTATCATATGATCTGATTTTATTAAAAAATCATGCATATGCATAGAAAGAGGTTTAGAAGGACATTGTTTTAGGTGGATTCTTCTGGTTGCAGTAAATGGAAACTTTCCTAGGTTGGTATAATAATGGTGATTCATCATGAATCAGTATGAATTCAGTATGAACTGCAATAGTCAAGCATTATGGAGATAGCAACTAGATAGTCACAAGATTTTCCTATTTTGAGAATGCATAAACCCCTACTCTAGTTCCTCACCATTATAAAGACTCTCTTTCTCTATGCATGTCTGCATACATCAGCTAGTAACTGATGATCTCCCCAAAGTTCCAGCTCTAGTTTTTAGCAAATTTGATTGATCCACTTGATCATTATTCTTGTTTGGACAATGCTTATATGCCAAATCAGATCACTTCTTAGTCATATGGCTGGCCTTCAGTTTGGATGCCCTTGGGTTAGATGTCCACCCTCTGGTCCAATTAGCTATGGTTAGGGATATGGGTTTTCACAGTACCAGAAGGTGACCTATGGGGAAAAAATGACTATAATTCAATAGCAAATAACCAAATACTTCAGTTAAAAATAGGCAAATAACTTAAATAGGCATTTTTCCAAAAAAGACATACAGATGGCCAACAAATACATGAAAAAGTGCTCAACATCACTAATAATCAAGGATATGCAAATCAAAACCACAATGAGATACCACTTCACACCTGTTAGAATGGCTACCATCAAAAAGACAAGAGATAAGTATTAGAATGTGGAGAAAAGGGAACGCCTGTGTATTATTACTGGGAATGTGAATTAGTGCACCACTATGGAATAAAGTATGGAGGTTCCACCCCAAACTAAAAATGGAACTGCCACACAATCCAGCAAACCCACTTTGGGGTATACAGTTGATCCTTGAACAACACAGACTTGAAATGCACAGGTTCACTTACATGAGGATTGTTTTCTGATAAAAACAGTACAGTACTGTAAATGTATTTTATCTTTATCATTTTCTTAATACCATTTTCCTTTTTCTAGTTTACTTTATTCTAAGAACACTATGTGTAATACATATAACATACAAAATGTGTATTAATTGACTGTTTATGTTATTGGTAAGGCTTCTGGTCAACAGTAGGCTATTAGTAGTTCAGTTTTGAGGAGTCAAAAGGCTGGTGCCTCTAACCTTCACGTTGTTCAGGGGTCCACTGTATGTGCAAAGACAATGAAATCACTACTATCTTGAAGAGATATTTACACCCTTATGCTCATTGCAGTATTATTCATAACAGCCAAGACCTGGAAACAATGTAAGTATCCACTGATGGATGAATGGATAAAGAAAATGTGGTATATGTACACAATGGAATATTTTTTTAGCCATAAAATGAAGGAAATCCTGCCATTTGTGACAACATGGATAGAACTTGAGGGCATTATGCCAAGTGATATAAGCCAGCCAGAAAAAGACAAATACTGTATGATCTTGCTTATCTGTGGAATTTTAAACAGCCAGACTCTTAGAAATGGAGCAGAATGGTGGTAGCCAGGAGCTCAGGGGTGGGGAAAATGGGGAGATGTTGGTCAAAGTGTACAAACTTCCAGCTGTAAGATGGATAAGTTCTTCGGATCTAATGTGCAGCATGATGACTATAATTAACAGTACCGTATTGTATACTTGAAAGTTGCAAAAAGAGTAGATTTTAGTGTTCTTACCACAAAAAATGGTAATTATGTGAGGTGTTGGATGTGCTAATTAACCTTATTGTGGTAATCATTTGACAATATATACATGTATCAAATTATCATATTGTATGCCTTAAACTCATACAATGTTGTGTGCCAATTGGCATATTTCAATGAAGCTAAAAATTTTTAAATAGGGAAAGAACAATAAAGGGACATTTTTAAAAAAAATTGTTGGGCACCAAATTGAGTTGTGTACTTACTAAAAATATGTATTTCTTATAATCTTAGGACGCTCTGAACTGGCATGAATAATTAGTACTGTAATGAAATAAATTCTGCCAAAAATTTTTTTAAATATCAAGCATTGGTAATTATGCAGAACATTGAGAATTCTTATACACTGCCAGTGAGAATATAAATTGTTATAATTACTTGTTTCATATCTGTAATGTTGAACACATATATAATCTAAGATCCAGTAATTCAACTTTTAGGTATATACCCAACAGAAATGATTGTGCCACGTATACAAGAATGTTCATAGTATTATTTGTAATATTCAGGAATTGGAAACAACCCAAATGTTCATCAACTATAGAACAGATATATAAAAACTGTGGTAATCTCACAACAGAATATGCACAGTGATGAAAATGAACTACAAGTATACCTAACATTATGGATCAACCTCACCAACCAAATGTTGAATAAAAGAAGCCAGACCCAAAGAATATATTACCCTCATTATACAAACTTCAATAATAGGCAAAATTAATCTGTAGTGTTAGAAGCCTAGACAGTGTTTACAGTCGGAAAGGAGGGAGGGGTAATGGATTCTGGAGTACTGGCCATGTTCTATCTGATGATTATACAGGTGGGTCCATTTTGTAATAATTTATAGAGTTTTCTACATGTGTTTTACTTTGGTACAAAAGTTTAAAATATAAGTCATTAGTAAATAATTAAAAAACTACCTGAAAGGGAAATATGGATGCCATAGATATTCTGAAGCTTAGTTTGTTCAGTAAGGGACACGTAAGACTGCCAGTGGTTATTTCTGATGGCCATAGATGGGTCTCTATTAAAAGCAGGCTTTCATTCCAAATATTTTCCCCCTTATAGGTTCCCTAATGCTGTCAAAAGTAGTTACCTTACTCCACATTCTTTGTAATCAACACTCCCTTAGTGGACAAGTGGAGCAACTTAGCAACTATCTGGTTTTTTCAAATAATGATTTGGACAGGTACTTAATCCTAAGCAACTACAGGTGATATACTGCATGACCACATTACTAAGGTCTCATTTTCCATCTTCAAGGAGGGCATGAATATGTTCACATACAAACAGGAAAATAACTTTATTCTAGAATCTTATGTGGGGGCCTGTTTACTGGGACCATTATCTAGTACCAAGAACAACATTGGTTAGAGTCAAAGCAGGAGAATAGCAATTGCTTCAGAAAGGATGAACACCCACCCTTTGCATCTACATGGATGGAACTGGAGGAGATTATGCCAAGTGAAATAAGCCAAGCAGGGAAAGACAATTACCATATGGTTTCACTCATATGTGGAACATAAGGAATAGCGTGGAGGACCACAGGGAAGGGAGGGAAAACTGAACGGGAAGAAATCAGAGAGGGAGACACCATGAGAGACTCTGGACTCCGGGAAACAAACTGAGGGTTACAGAGGGGAGGGGGGTGGGGTGATGGGGTAAGCGGGTGATGGGTATTAAGTAGGGCACGTGTTGTGATGAGCACTGGGTGTTATACACAACTAATGAATCATTGAACACTACATTAAAAACTTACAATGTACTAAAAAATAAAAATAAAATTGAAAAGATAAAAATGTAAGAGAGAGTTTAACACAGGGAAACCATCAAGGGAGATGCAAAAGTCAAGAATGAGATAATCTAGAAATTAGAAATAGTGGGATGCCACAATCATTCCTGGACAGGTGTCATGGGTGTTCACTGGCTGATGTCCCTTGGAATCTAGAGCCGAGTTTGGCTTGTCTGCTGGGAGCTGTAGCCGTGGAAGGTAGAGAGGCAGGAGAGGCCAATGAAGGTTAAGCTTCAGTGTCACTCATCCGTTCTCCAAGACCCTGGGAGAGGCTCAGGGGGTCGGTTCACACGGTCACATGTTTTTGTAAAATTAAGATATGGTAACTGTCGTCAGTTAAGACTACTGCTTTTTATTCACTCAACCTTCTTTCACATTTCCCCTCATTGTCAGGTGATGATAGAAGGGCCGTGGACATTTTGGAGTTCAGACTAAATTGATATTTGAGGCTCAGACCAAAGAGGTGAGTGACATAATTACTTCTGTTATATACATATTAGGTTATTTCTAGCTGTCCTGGCATAGGAATTGTTTGTAGAAATACCCTCTATTCTAATTCACCATGCGATACTATGCAAAAGAGAAGGGCTAGAGCTCATATTGTGTTGTGAATTTGTCCTACACTTCCTGGCAGGAAAAGTACGGGAGTAATGGAGGAGAAACAAGCTTTAAAATATACAGAGTTAGAAGCAAATCTAGGGTAGAATTTTCAAAGATTTTTAGCTCATGTATGGAAGAAACTTGAAAAAGGATTCCCAAATTTTAGATAATCCAAAAAATTTATTTGACATTACCAATACAGGTTCAAAAGATGAAATGTTTTAAACTATCAGAAATCAAATTTTGATCAACTATGATAAAGAAAAAATTGAATTATCTTTCTTTTCTCTCTATACAAATAATCACAAAATAATTGTCATGTAAAGAGGTGATCTAAGGGTAGGTAGCCAAAACACAGAAGGAATAGATATTAAACATATATGTTTGGCAGATAATTAATCAAATCTTAATTTAAAAATTTTGTGATATTTGTAAACTTTACAAAATTTGTAGTTGCTTGTATTTTCTTTTTACCTTCTAATGAATATTTACTTTTGTGTCTAATTTTGAGCTCATAATTTTTTAAAAGATTTATTTGAGATAGAGCGAGAGAGAGAGAGCACATGCACACGAGCACGAGTCGGGGGAGGGGCAGAAAGAGAGAACTTGATGTAGGGCTCGATCCCATGAAACATGAGATCATGACCTGAGCTGAAACCAAGAATTGGGCATCACTGACTGAGCCACGCAGGTGCCCTTGAACTCATAATTTTAAAATTTATTTTTTAAATTAGAACCTCTGAATGTTGACGCTGCACAAAACCTGGATTTTCCCTGAAGAGGGAAAATGCCATGGCTTTCCCTTCCCTTCCTCCTGTCCTCCTTTCTCCTGTCATTGCTTACATTGACTGAGCCCAGCTGACACAAGAGCTTGGACATATAGTCCAAGGGCATCTGCAGAGTAGGGGAAGGGAAACGCACGGGGAGGCAAACAGACCCAAAACGTCACAGCAGGGAAGGAGGAAAAGTAGGTCCGTTTACATTCTGTTGGTAGGAGTTGAAACTGTACCACTTTTGTGGAGGGTAGTATTTATGATAGTAACCATAAAATCACAAATGTACCTACGCTTTGACCCTGCAACTCCACTTCTAGAAGCTTGTCTGAGATGTACTCACTCGTGCAGGAAATGATATATTTATAAGGTTATTAATTAAGGCATTGATTGCAATAGTTAAAGATTAGAGGCAATCAAAATATACATAAATGGGTGATAAATGAATACATTTATGGTATATCAATGCAATGTAATACTCTTCCCTTTAAAAAGGAGGTGAACAAACGAAAGAGGAAATTCTTTATGGATTAATATGGAATTATATTAGTAAAAAGGGTTTGTTCATTTATGCTATCAGTGATGTAAATAAAGATCGTAATCCTTCAAGTGAAAATCTAAAATTCATAAATCTCTGACCACCAAATATTTTTTCCATAAATAATTGGGTTGCAAAATCTGACTTGAAGTTGCTTGGAGTTATTTATAGTTTAAATGGTCATATGTTTCACTGAAGAAATAGTTAAGCATTTGGTTATGGAGTGTTTCCCAGATTCTATTGGGGATGTTTCTAAAATCCATTCTCCAGGCTTGAAAGTGGCTCCAGAGGAGCTGGGAGGACATGTGAGTGGGATGCTCTTGCATTTTACTTTTAATGAATCAGCGATATGACATGTGCAAACCACCCCCCGCTCCCCAGGGCACAGGAGGAAAAAGGCAATGAAAATTTGATATATCTCTCACTTCCTTGACACTTACTAGGTTTCTGTTCATTGCTCCTCTCCTGATAACCAGACCTTTGTGGCCATAGAGGGGTCTAGGTAAAAGAATGAAAACCAGTGGATGGTATGATTGGTGCCCCCAAAACATATTCCTCCAGTCCCTGTCTCCTATTCTAAATTTCATATCTGCTTTTATTTATTTTTAAGAATTTATTTATTTATTTATTTATTTATTTATTTATTTATTTATTTATCAGAGAGAGAGAGAGAGTGCACAAATTGGGGGGCAGGAAGAGGGAGAAGCAGATTCCTCGCTGAGCAGGGAGCCCCATGTGTGATGGGACTCGATCCCAGGACCCTGAGATCATGACCTGAGCTGAAGGCAGACCCTTAATCGACTGAGCCCCAGGTGTCTCCATATCTGCTTTTTAAATTGCCCATTAGACATTTCTTTTTGGATTGTCTTATTGGCACCTTGAAATCATACCCAAGACTGAATTGTTTACTTTTTCTTCCAGACCATCGTTCTCAGGCTAAGTATGTTCTGCTGAGTGGTACCATCATTCATTCAGTAATATAACCAGAAACCTGGACAATATCCTCAACTTCTTCCTCCCTCTGCTTATCTCCTATTCTATATCCTGTCATTTCCCAAGACCTGGCTATTCTACTTTCCTAATAGGATTGCCAGACAAATTACAGGATGCCTAATTCAATGAAAATTTCAGATGAACTATAATTTTTAATATGTCTCCAATGAATACTTACATTTAAAATATAATTCACCGATTTTCTGAAATTTGAATTTATCTGGGGTTCTGTATTTTACTTGCATCTCTAAACTACATCTAAATCTACATTTCTAGTTCCCACCATCTGTCAAATCCTCTCATATTGGCCCCTTTTTCAAGCTCTTCTCTCTTCTCTCCCATGTCAGTGGAACAAATAGCCTCCTCACTGGTTGTCCTTCCTCCAAATGTTTCTGCACCCAGTACAAGGGCTAAATTGCTAATGGATATTTCTAAAATGTAAATTTGATCACTTTAACTTCTCCCAACTTTTTGCATGAGAAACTCTTCATGACCTGTCTCCTGCCCAATTCTCCCACCCTTCTCGTAACTTAAACTCCAGTCCTCCCACCCTTCTCGTAACTTAAATTCCAGCTATAGCTTGTGTGAGAAACTAGCCAATGTGTCTGCTAGATGACCCGTGGCGGCTTCCCCCCATGTAGCCCCTCAACAAGCTTTCTCATGTCAGCAGGCTGTACCCTCATCTGCAAAGCCAAGATTTATCCAAATGGTACACAAGCCCATCCCCTTCCCATCTTCTCTATAAATATACAAGATTCTTCTGCAGATCTAGGTCTCTCTTCTAAAACGCGACTCCTTGATGTTCTAGAATGTACCACGCATATGTAGTCTTTCAGAGGGTGGCAGCCATCATGAAAATGGCTTAAAAAAATTTTTTTTTGGTGAATAATGGAAGGAGTGTGCAGGCATTATTTTACACCAATGGATTGCTTTTTTATTTTTACTTTTGAAAATGTCCTTATTTGCTTTAGAGGCAGATGATGAAATTTACCTAAGATAGCTCCATAACAAACTGTGGTATGGGTGCAATAAAAGGAAATTTGGAATAAAATATTTTATTATTTATTGCCAATTTTTAGAATGTTAGAAAAAATGGGCTTTGGAGATCATTTATTCCAATATTATCATTTCATTGATGAGAAAATGGAGACCCAAAGAAGGAAGATAACTTGCTTAAGATTCATAGAAATGATGAGAACTGTCCCATGGGTGAGTCATCATGCAGGGCTCTGAGGGCAGAGAGGGCTTCCCTAAGGTGATGGGAGCCAAGGAAGAAGCCCCCACTTCTCTTAACCCTCCTGTGTTCCTCACTGGCTCCATGATTCTGTGCTGATTTCTTAATACAGTCAGATTTCAGGTGCTCCTACTTCCTCTCCTCAAGACGAGAAGTTTATTAATGACCCATGTAAAGCACCTAACACACTACACATTGTAGGATCCCAAACACATTTCCTTTCTTTAAGTGTTTTACACCATTTCTATTTTTTGTGTCCTCCATCCAGTTGATTTTCTGATAGTGTCCTCTGTTTCAAAAAAAAGAAGTCAGGCTAAATGAAATGGACACAAATAGCAATCTATGCTATACTCACTGACCCTACCATAATGAGAACATCAGAGTAGGGCCGATGTATGGAAACATTTGAGTAGGCTTTGCTTTCTAGAGTGCCTGACAAATATTCCCAGATATGCTGGGCAGTTGCATCCCATTAAATCTATTCTTATCACCACCACAGAGGTGAAGTGAAATAAATGTCTTGGTTTATTAGATTTCTTATTCAAATGAATTTTAGGTTTGAATAGGTAGAATTGACTATGCTTCCTATTAAAATACCAGGCTGTAAAGACTAGTGACAGTCCCATAAATGGATATCAAGAGGTTCCTTACAACAATGGCACATTTCTGATTGTGGACGTGGCAAGCAGCCCAGTAGAAAGGGGGTGATAATAAATTTGATGCAGAATGTAGTTATATACTGCTTAGCTGAAACAAAACCAAAATTTGCCATCATAATTCCCCACCACAGACAACATGCAATTAAAAAAATAGGCTAACTGGTAAAGTAGAACAAAGAGAAGAAATCACATTTGATGACACAAAGAAAATGGTATCAGGTGTCTGAACTTCCCTTTGGAGCAGAACTTATGGAGCTTCATGAACAAGTTGCTATTAACTCTAATGTCCATTCTTATTTAATGGGGAGGCTGGAAACAGTGGAAGGTAGAGAAACTTTGGGGGCAGATTATCATGAGTTTGCGTCCGGAATCTAGGGCGTGGTAGCTGTGGAATTCATGGCACATCAGCCACACGTGATACACATCACCTATAAGTAAAAATAATGGCTACCATCTCTTGAGTGCGCATTCTGTGCCAGTACTTATCTAGCTCCTTTATATGTATTAACCCATAGAATTCTCAACCTATGAAAAAGGCTATAATGATCTCCACTGTCCAAAGCAGTAGCAAGCTTAACTAACTTGCCTGTAAATATAAACCTAGCAAATGGCAGAGCAGGGAGGCAGAAAGTAAGCAGTGGACATTAATAAGTTAAAAATATGTAGTGGGATACTGAATAGCAAGCAGGGCTCTAGCTTAGAGATGGCCTGTGAACCCAGATGCAACACTTTTTTTGCAATACAACACCATTGACTAGGATGTGTAAAAAAATGCATGGCACCCAAAATCCTGAGCAGCTGCTATTTGGCAAAACAGAAGAAATGCCAGAAGGACATATGTGGCAATGGTGACTAACTGTGCAACACATTATACTCATGACAGACACATTATAGGAAAAAAATTATTTGACATTATTGGGTAGAAAGCCAAGTGAATGTTAAGACTACCAACTATGAGTGTTTAGAAATAAGAGTGGCTGCTTGGCAAGAGTTAGGGCAGGTCTCCTGGAGAGATGGGAAGAGGGAAAAGAAACAGTGCTGGAGGAATGACCGAGGAGAAAAGAGAAGGTTTTGTCTAACACGCAAAACACAACAAGCGAAGAGTGGTGCTGGAAATGAGAATGGTGTGTTTGAGAAACTACAGGGAGGCATGTCTGACTAAAGCAAAAGCATAGTGGGGTGGCCGTGTGAACTGGCTCTGCTTTGGCTGGAAAGGGCCTCCCACTTGAGTGGAAACAGCAAAAAAACAAAAGAACAAAAAAATCTCAAAGTTCTCCTCACTAGGTGACTATCTTGGTCAGTTATTTTTGTCAGCGCCTTCCTGTAGTCAGTACTCACTGAAATTCTGAAACCATATCATGCATATTTATAGGAGGAAATGGTTTATTCTATCTCAAGTCCAAGTCCTCTAATATACTTCCGAAGACACACATTTTGAAAAAGAACGATAGAAAACTGAAAAAAGAACAAACCTTCCAGTAAGTGAGAAATAATTTGTTGGAGGAAACTTTTTTTAACTGTTTTTCTTTTTTTAGAAGTGAATTAGTCCATGCCTTCTCAGCCTTTTGGCTAAGATCAAGTGTAGAAGTGAATTAGTCCGTGAACCTGTCGCAGTGTTCTTTATTAATTGAAAATTAATAAAAATTGTTTAATAATAATTATGACGCTATTATTTTAGTTATATTATATCAGTTATATTAATGATTATTAATAGAAATAGAAAATAATGGATATTAAATAAGAGCATAATAAATTAATAGAAAATAAATTTAATTAGAATTTAAAGAATATTAGTTTGAAGGAGCATCAAATTATTCATCTACCCCAGGCATAGGTTTCCTGAAGTCTGAGTTGGAAGTTCCTCCTGGAGAGAAATGGGAGATCAGGTGGAAAACAGGTTGAAGTTAAATTATGGAAGTCCTTAGATAATAGTCTCAGGCACTCAGATTGTATCCCATGCTCAGGAAAAGACTCTGAAGGCACCTAAGCAAGTGAGGAAAGTGACATTTAAGAGGTCAGGTGTTGCCACCATATGTAGGATAGATGGGAAAGGGCGCACAGGGAGACCAGGCAGAGACCTGCGGAAGTTATTAGGCACAAAACAGTGACAGTCCAGCCAAAGGTGCTTTAGGGTACTGAAGATAACTTGACACATTTTAAAGAAAAAATAACACTGCTTTGTGACTGACCAGATATAAGAGAAATTCAAGCAGACTTAGGTGATAAGCATGAAAGAGCAGGTGAACAATGGCACCCATCGCAAAGCAAAGAATTTGAAGCAGAGAGCAGAAGCTCATTGGAGGGATAAAAGGAATGTGTTCAGGTAGAAGATCTTGACACACCAATAAGACATGGATTAAATCAGTAGGTAGTTGAAGAAAGGCTATGTTAGAGGAGTCCTCCCTCAGCCCACGTTATGCCTTCAGAGAAGGATAATCTGCACAAAAGAAGATGGCAACAATAGCCTTCTTCGTGGCATGTAGCAAAGAAACACCCATCAAATATGCATTCCTTTCCACCCCCTTGGTCATTCACAGGTGGATCCTAACATCAATTTCTGTCACATCTTGAGTATAAAAAGCAATAAAATATGGAATTTCAAAGGTATGTCCAAGTAAAATATTTTTCTTCTTTACATTCACATATTTCTTCTGAAGTAAAATATCCCACATATAACCAATTATTTTTCTTTTCTGAGCAACAGATTTATTATTCATTTACTAAAAAACCATGTTTAGCACAAAGATAGGTTACGTAGAAAGATAAAAACATAACACTTTCCGATTTTCACTGATTTTTGAAAAACACACTTCTCAACTTGTAGAATGTATAAACACAGACATGAAAAATACCAACATCACAGTTTTTCAAAAAATTGGCAAGAACACTTGGCCTTAATAAAAATAAAATTAAACTGGTAACTTTGGAAACACTGCATTCTGTGAGATGTGTCCATGTTTCTTCCGGAAAAATCTACACGTTGGTTCCAAATCACATTTATCTATAGGAGTAATTTGAATACAGTGAATATTTAAACCCAGTTATGTCAAGAGGATAAATAATAACCACAGGCATTAGGTCAGGAAAGAACTGAGCTTTTAAGTTAGACATTCTTATTTTAAAAACTCCAGGTGCATTCATAGTAGTCTGAGTGATTGTATTAATAATGGCTAAAGTTGGAAGTGATGAAATTTTCAGTTGCCTTAGATTGCTATTACTATCACTTATCCTAAAATTTCTGAGCTTTTCATTGTATGTAATTAAGATTCACTTTTTTTCCATCAATGTGACAGCCTTCAGGAGATAAGAACTTGGAAAGGTAGAAGAGTAAGGAAAACAGTAACAAAAGGACCAAGATGTGGAGGAGAGAGATAAATGAATATAATAATTTAATTCAACTAGCAGTCATTATTATTCAAATGGCATTCTACAGAGGTTTACAGAGACAGAGGGGGGACACAAGGGCCAAACTCCATGAACTCAAAATCCATGCAGGGAGACAATACATTCTATGTGTATGATTCAAATAACAGGATTAAAAAAACGAAGGCAAAACAATACCGCAGGTGCATCACAGTGTATGCCAAAATGCTGAGAAAATCTGGTGTCATCCAAAGAGGCTCCAAAGAGAAAATGTCTATGTGATTACACCCTAAGGGAAGTGTAGAGTTTGGCACAGGAACCCCAGACAGGAGAATAGTATAAGATAACTAGAGTGGAAATGGGAAGCCAGGAATAAACTCAGAGAAGACCTGAAAAGGAGGAGCAGTGGGCAAAGTGGGCAACTGAATGAAGGGCCTGGAATACAAGGCCAAGGCATCAGAGTCTGATTCAAGAGCTAATAAGAAGACACTGTTTTTAAACAGGAAAGTAGCTTCAGAAATATTCAGATGTTGTGTCTCCATTGTGTCTCCAACAATCTCTTGGGTTGAATGAAAATGTGATCAAACTCATGTTTGCACGTACAAGGCCAATTTGGCCTTTACTCTGGAGGCACCGCTATTGACATATATATGGTTTTTATGATGAAAAGCTAGATTTAAAGAATATATCTGATAATCTAGCAATCTCACTTGTTCATAAACTGACATAGAAGGCATTTATAGTTGGCTAGGCTGGAAATTATTAAAAAGAGGATTCCCCCAAATTTATTCCCAAATGATCAACTAAATAAATGCATGTAGTGCTATAGAGTGAATTTGTCACCCTAGAAGTCATATTTTGAACAAGTTCTAACCTCCATTGTCATGGTATTTGGAGATGGGGTCTTTGGGAAATAATCAGGTTTAGATGGAGTCATGAGGGTGGAGCTCTTATGAGGGGTTCAGTGCCCTTATAAGAAGAGACAGCAGACAGCTTCCTTTCTGTATCTGCCATCTGAGGACAGAAGGAGAGGGTGGCCATCTGCAAGACAGGAACAGAGCCCTCACCAATTGCCGAATCTGCCAGCACCTTGATCTTCGACTTCCCAGCCTCCAGAGCCGTAAGAAAGAAATTCCTATTTAGACTACCCAGTCTAGGATATTTTGTTATGGCAGCCCAAGCCAACTAATATACTTAGGGCCATTATAAACATTTTCAGACCCTTCACTGATCCCCTCTCCAGGTCCTTTCCTAAATTTTTCCTGGCTTTACCTTTCATGGGTGGCAGGAAAGGGGAGGTGAACTTATATTTATCGGATGTTTAGGTAACATCTGTTGGATGCTCTACATATATTATCTGATTGAATCCTGGCAAGAATATGTGACACAATGATCTATGGGAAGTATTTCAAGACAATTTTATTGGAAAAAAAGTGATAGAAAATGTACACATTTTATAATCCACAATTAGGAGTCTTCTAAATAGTATACATATATAACTAATTTGAAATCTGGTAACCATAGTGGACAATGAAAATAAAACATTCCTTGATAACTCTTCTTAAGGATAATCAATAATTTATTTTTTATTGTCACAATTACCACAATTATCTAGCTACATGACCAATGTCACTACATACCACAGGGAGATTGTCCACCTACACTTTACTGAGACATAGACAACGGCCATTTAGGTGTTAAATGTACAACGGGATATTAAAAAGAGGTGGTTTTTATGTATAGGACAAGATGTGGCACATGATTTATTAATGGGGTTGACTTAATACTTATGCCAAGAAGTAAGCATAGAAATGTTTTGGCATTGAATTGTTTTTAGAGTAGAAAATAAGTAAACTAGAGAAATAAATCCAGATCTTAACTTACAATAGATACATTAAAATAGGAAATTAATTGGCTCCTCAGTATTTTTGTTCAAGTTTTTTGTTTTCTTTCGTTTTGCTTGTTTTTTTAATATATGTAAATGAGTTATATGAATATATCACAAGTTAAAGAAAGATCTTGGCCAAAAAGAAGATACCAGTATATGAAAAACAAATGAAAAATTACCAGGTATTTTTGCTTACAAAAAATTTAAACTATAAAGAGTCACAAAATATATATAAAAACGCCACATTGAACGAGGCAATCATACTCTACCCAAACTGGTAGCACCCTCCTAAAATCAGTTGCATCCCATTCATTCAGTCATACAGTGGTGACTGACAAGAAGGCATTATGAACTCGTGTGCCATCAGGAGACTTGGCCCCGTGGGTCATCAGTTCTTGGATTGTCATCCAGTTGTCCAAAATTTTCTTGTTTCTTTTTTTCATCATCTTTTTGTGACTCAGTTCAATGATGTTGATCTCCTTCTTGCCCTCGCTGCCACTCTGGGGGCTCTCCTTAAGACACTCCAAGCGGCTCCGCATCATAAACTCCCGGCGCCTACGCTGCTCTTTGGCCCGAACCAGGTGCTGCTTTCTCTCCTCTTTGCTCCAGTAGCGGCCCATTTTCATCTCGCTCATGGTGTCATCATCCGTCGTCATGCCACTGCGCTCCTCCTTGATCTTTAAGGCACGTTCCCTCAGAATCCGGTCTCGCACTGGTCTCTTTGTTATGTACCGTGTCCCGTCACTCCTGATTTTCACCTTCCATTCCATCTTGGGTTCTGAACACTTCTGAGACTCCTTGCACATGCTCACTAAACTCACCTGGCTCTGAGCATACTCGACTGCAGATTTCTGTTGAATTAACTGCATGTAGCTTTGATAATGCCGGGCATGCGCTGGGATATTTGCATATCTATATGAGGAGCTGTGGTAAGGAGAGAGGTAAGGGATGTGTTCACTGCTGGTTTTCTCCTGATCAGAAAGCTTGTTGCTTTCTGAAATCTTCTCCTTGCCCTCCACGCTGCAGTCCTGTTCCATGGTTTTGGCTTTGGTGGAGGTTGACTCTTTACTGCTCTGTCCGGAAGAAGACTGATTGGCGGCCATTGTGCTTCTCAGGTTTTTCTTATTGGTGAGGTTGATCACTCTTGGAAGGGAGCTGTCAGGGGAACGGTCCACAGTGAGTGGGGTGCTTCTGCAGCTTTCTGCTGTGTTGTAAGCACTAGAACTGTCCTTGTCCGACTTCTCTGGGTGTTCGATGATGTCATCTAGTTTTCCCCGTGGCATATCCATGCTGGTGTTATAATTCCGGAATCCTCCATCATGCAAAGCCCAGATGTCTCCATACTGGTCTGTCACCTTCTGGAGCCTGTGAGCCTGCATGATATTTTGGCACTCCAGTTCAATGTTTCTTAGTTCTTCATTAAGCAACTGTAGCTCGTGCTCCACACCTTCTTGTTCCCCCTGATGGCATTCTATTGTGCTGCTCGAGTAATACAGGTCATACTCTCCAGGGTTTCGAATCTTGCATTTGAGCTCCAAGAGCTGTCTGAATCTTTCACACTCCTCGTCTGGGTTGCCAATGCAGTCAGAGTCAATGTATTCGCCAGACACGAAGCTCTCATTGCACTGAAGTTCAACGCTTCCTAGAGTGTCTTGGCTCTGCCCCAGCTCTCTCGTGCTCTTCAAAGATGTGCTGTTGGGATCCTCAGCTGCATTCTCCTGCTCTGAGCTCTCATCATTCCGCAAGCTTTCATCCGTGCGCCCCACCCCACTGTCCTTCTCATGGTTGTTGGAGGACGATGTTGCCGTGTCTGTTGTGCCTTCCTCTTCTTCTTGTTTTTTTGGCTGAGAAAATAAATTTGAGAGATCAAAGGAAATCGATTATTTTGGAAAAACACCAGTTGTTGCAAAACTTGCTTGAAAAAAAATGATGCTTCTTGGCAAAGGTGTGGTTCCTAGAAAGCTGCTCGAATTTTAGTATCCTTAACCATTTCAGAAATAAAGGCAATTTGCTCAAGGCGACTTTTCATGAAGTGAAATAAAGAAAACCAAAACTGCTTGGAGACCTGCCTTGGGGATAAATAACACAGGCCTCATTTAAATGAATGATTCTTACCTTAAGGTTCTCTGTTACTTGGGAAACTGGCATGAAGGTGTGTAAATGAGGTGACTTTATGGGTCTCTGAGGTGGTAACACACAACAGGATGAGTGAGACACGTGGTCTAAATGGTCTTCTGCAGTTTGGAGGCCTGGAGTGCTGAAGCCGCATCACCTTATTATGAAGATTTTTTTTTTCCTGAACTTTAAGTTCAAAAGAAACTTTGCTGATCTAGTAACACACTGGTAATGGTAAGCCAGACAGCACAGGATTTCAGGAATTGGTTAGTACTGGAGCCTCGGTCCTTCTCTCTATTGATGAGGAATTTTAATCCCAGATGGATTCAGCTTATTCATGACCCAGGGGGAGGTAGAAAAGGTCAGTGCCATCCCCCAGAATCAGAATTTCTTCTATGTTCAGGATGCCATAATCCTGTATATGTGTGCCCTGACCTCAGTGCGTCTCCAAATCACGTTGCTCAAAATCAACAAAGTCATCTTAGGACTGCTTTGGGTTACTTAAAAGTATTTTTCTACTCTCGACTGGTCATTTTCTTCAGAGGTGAATTTTATTCCACTCAGAGTAAAGTGACAGTTCTCATGAAAATCGGAGCAGCACTGATTGGGCATAAAATCAAAAAAAATATATTTTTGACGTATTTGTGAACACACACTCATATGTAAACTTTATTCCTTGGTAGTTTATGGCTTTCATGCAGAACAATTAACTGTTGCTGTCCTAAGAGGATGCATATGTTGTTCTTTCTCTGTGAAGAGGGTAATATTATTTTTTCCTCCATCACTTATCGTATACTAGTCTACATGGCAATTTCTACATTGTATTTCCTTTACGTGTAAACTTACTCACCATTTTATGTGTATATTTTCCTCTAGCAGATGTAATTATACAATTAAATATAATTAAGTCTGTTAGTGTTAAATAAGGACAGAATGCATGAGAAAAGGTATTCTAAAACAGGTGTGTAAGAGTCTCTCAAGAAAATGGCTTTATTTTCTTCCACAGAGGCAGAACAAACGTAACATAAACTGCAGAGGAGAGAACATGACAATGTATAACATTACTTAAGGATTCCCAGTCTTTCCCTCAAATAGTTTTCCTCATTTGTTGAAAATATGCTGAGATTTTAAACATCATATTGATAAAAAAATAATGTTCTAAATAAGTAATTGTAACTAACAGTGGAGTGCTTGGTATATCTGTATGTTCCTTGCTATAAGCTGACAACAGGATCCAGTGTGGTGACCTTCACATGTACCATAAACCCCCAGAGGATATTATTGATATTGGACATCTGAGTTGATACACTACATTATTTACATTTATATTTTTCATATCTTTAATGAGCTTAAAAATACAAGAAGACTAGTTGTTTTTTTTTTAATCTTATTTTTACGTGGAGTGCCAAGGACACAGACAAACTATGCTATGGGAGCTGCTCCACAACGTGCCAACAGCAGCCCTAACACCAAGGACAGGGTATGTAAAGTGAAACTTTAATGTGTATATGGATTTTGGTTTTGAAGTACGGATATACGTTTTTTTTTTTTTTTTTATCGAATTTCCCTTTCTTTAGTCACCAGTTTATGAGCAAGTGTGAAAATAAAAAAGGGTTTTCCATTCCCAAACCTAGAATTCCTAGTGTCTGATGTAATGGCACTCTATCATTTATTATTTCCCTAAGATAATATTATGGTGACAGGCAATGCTTCTACCAAGACATTTCTAATGTAGTATTATTGTTTATAAGGGCAAAGGACTTTTAAAGGTTTCTGTACTTCTTATCATTTTTCAGTCTCATGCTGAAGAAAAATTTCCACACAATGAGAATCTAACCTCAGGGACATCTAGTGTTACCTCAAAAGACCAAGCATTTGTATTACGTCTGATGAGTAGGCAGCATTTGACACCATATCACTTCACCTGGACAGGATTTCTCCCTTCTTTCTTTATTCCAACATCCTCCTGTCAATTCTGTATCAGGTCACATTTTGTATCTAAGAGAGAAAAAGCCTGGAGCAAGGACTTTCTTGCTTGTAACCAGCAGCTGCCACCAAAAAATATCTTTATTTGTGGCCAGCATTGAAGTCGTCCATAAAAATTTCAATCTGTCCCACCTATACTGAAAAGCAATCCCACAGTAGCAGCATCGCTCTTGAGCATGAACTACTGTTTGTGAGGTGGCCAGTGAGCATCCGTGCTCAGGACAGAGAATAGCGCACATGGCTTTGACACCGCAGTCTGCAATATAACGATTTATTTAATATATAGGCACGTGCCCATACACACACGCATACGTCTCTGTTATGGAATGCTAGCATGGCAACATATTCCATCATGCAACTTGGTAAAGTGATAGAAGGTTTGTGCTTCATGTCCCTAAGCCTTGCTGTCCAGGATTTTTTTAAAACTATCTTAAAAAAAAAACCCAAAACACCAAAAAAGCTATCTTTTAGAATGTGTTAAGGATTCATGTTGAGACCAGGGTGATAATTAACCAAATCAATAAACTGACAGCAGAAGTGTTCATAAAATTATATCAGGCAGATGACTGACATGAATTCAACATAAAAAAAATCTCGAATATATTGATCTTGTCTTTATCCCATAGGAACAAGAACAATCACAAAAGAATCCCAAGACTCAGTTTGCCACAGGCCCCTGTATAATCTTTCACTAGCAGTGAATTAATTAAGAGCAGAAACTTTTTTCATTTTAATTTGTATGCTCAGGATCAAGTGTGGTACTTGGGATATATGAGGAGCTCAGCATTTTTGGCTGAATGATTATGTGACCCTAAGGCGAGATGGTATCAGTGATCTCAAATAAAGTGACTCCTGTTGAAGAGTATATAGGTAGGACCACGATACCAAAAACATAAATAAGATTGATGGCTTACATCATGTCATCATCATCTTATACGTGCCTAAATATTCAAATAGACACATTAATATTTTAAATTATAAAATTAATTTTGGGGAGAGAGGTTATCTCATGAAATATAGTTTGTCTCCAGCTGGTATATTGAAAAGCAATGCACATTTTTGCTGTTAAGTTTCTGAATTAGGTCGAACGGTACCTCGGTCAACATTTGAATCCTACTGTACTCTGGCAACAATGGTCCCAAATCTTTCCAAGCTAGAAAGATCTTAATAGAAAAAAATGTATTTATTCCCTCTGCTTCACTTGAGATGCCCATCTGCTCTAAAAAATTACCATTACAGAGGTGTTTGATCAAACTCTTTTTGTTTTTTCTCCATTTATGGTTATGTATTAAGAAAAAAAAAACTAGCAACATTTCAAATGATATAGTTCAAATCGTTGGTCCTACCTGCTCCACCTCATTGGCCGTGCACTGCATCGCTTCATTATGCTGTTCTTCCAGCATCTCCAGGTTTAACTCCTCTAAGAATTCGTTCCTTTCATCTTCCAACCAGCCTTCATCCAGCTGCAAAAGAATACATTAGTACATTATATTAGGTTAGTGGGAACTC
The DNA here is from genome assembly GCF_037043125.1 of Eumetopias jubatus. Classification (NCBI taxonomy): domain Eukaryota; kingdom Metazoa; phylum Chordata; class Mammalia; order Carnivora; family Otariidae; genus Eumetopias; species Eumetopias jubatus. Next base: position 71,549,357 of record NW_028274814.1, on the reverse strand, counting down.
ATGCTAAAAGAGGGGAACTTAAATGGCAATGCCTGACCAGTTCCTTTTATCATAATGATTCTCTTCAGAATACCAGCCTCTGATAAGTTCACCTCTCAGAAGGAAGAAAAGGTGATTAAAAAAAAAAAAGGACTAGTATGCCTTTTATCCTTTCCTGAGACAGAGCTACAGATTTTCTCTCATAACCAAGTAGATCTCAAAGCACAGAACATTACCATCTTTCAAAATATATGAAAAGCATATTGCGTAATCCACAGCTGTCATGCTCATTACCTCCAACAGTGCCCGTGTTAAAGCACTGCAATGGTACTAATAGGGCCATGAGACAATTGGGTTTTTTTCCTTAATAACAACCCCCAATGAGACTACATACAAAGTATTCCCCACCCCCAGAACACACTGATGCTACCCTCATCCTGCTTTTTTATCTTTAGGCAGATGGCTTCCAAGTTAACAAGATGGCTGCTTGCCACAAATACAGACATTTATTTTATCTGGGGGGAAGAAAAGAAAATTCTAAGTTATTCTTCTCAAAAAAAAAAAAAAGGTGATGCTATGCCATGTCTATTTTGATTCATTTTTCAGGTAGGCTGAATTACAAAAAAAATAGATAGATAGATAGATAGATAGATAGATAGATAGATAGATAGATAGATACATCTGTATCTGAAACATTGCATCTAAGGGGAATGGAGCAGTGTGGAGCACGCAGGGTTTTGTTTGTGGGCTCAGGATGCAAGTATTCTGGTGGGATTCTTACCCAAATTAAACTGAATAAATCTTTTTGGCTTCTCAATACAAAGTGAAGTGGGAAACCTTGCTAATATGATGAGTGTTGACAGTCAATACAGATAATTTGCCTCAAAGTGGATTTCTGGAGCTGGATTACATAAATTAGCTGTCTATGCTGATTAAATTACCTGAATTATTGTCCATGCTCTGTTTTACTCTGTGTCAAAAGAAACAGTAGCTTTCTAATGAGCCAAAATTGACAATACAGTTGACCCTTGAACAACAGCGGTTTGAACTGCATGGGTCCACTAACATGCGGATTTTTAAAAAAATAAATACAGTACAGTACTCTAAATCTATTTTCTCTTCCTTATGCTTTTCTTAATAACATTTTCTTTTTTCTAGCTTACTATATTGTATGAATAGTATAGAATTCATGCGACATATAAAATATGTGTTAATAGAGTGTTTATGGTATTAGTAAGGTTTCCAATCAACAGTAGGCTATTAGTAGTTAAATTTGTGGGGAGTCGGAAGTTACACACCCATTTTTGACTGGGTGGGGACTTTGGCTCTCCTAATCCCTGCCTGCATTGCTCAAGGGTCAGCCATAGTTTGAGGTGTTTTCACCACTCAACAATGGCAAAATAAGCTCTTAAAAGTAACTGAAACTGTAAAACTTGAAAACAAAACAAACTCTGAGAGGACATTAAGTTGCGCCAGAAAAGGCATTGGCATATATGCATCATATTCCTTAATAGGAAGGTAGTTGTTAGTTTCTTGATATTTATTAAAGGCTACCTAGAACTTAAGTTATTCAAATTTGACTGAGGCCAAAAGTGTAGACACATTTATTCATCCTCATTTATCTTAATGTAGCCTGAATAACTTGAGCAAGTTCTACCTCATTGACTTTGATATGCAGATGAACTCTGAAAATTAAGCTGACTAAAAATTCAAATTCAATTTATAATTGTCTAAGTTTTACATTCTTTTTTAAAAAAATTTATTTATTTATTTGACAGAGCGAGAGAGAGAGCAAGAATAAGCAGGGGGAGCTGCAGAGTGAGAGGGAGAAGCAGGCTCCCCCTTGAGCAGGGAGCCCAATGCAGGGCTCCATCCCAGGACCCTGGGATTATGACTTGAGCCGAAGGCGGACACTCAACTGATTGAGCCACCCAGGGGCCCCAGTTTTATATTCTTTAATCCCTTGTAAGTGTCATGAAGCTGCAAACTCCAGACTCCAAAAGAAATTACATAGAGATAGAAATGTTTACTTTTTATAAGCACACCAAGGAATTTTTCTTTAACCAGGTCAAAACAAAATATTTGCTTGCACAGATGTAGTGAATGATGGAACAGTTTTCTGAAATTTAAATGAAGGGGTGGGAAGGATAAGGAAAACAAACAGTAGAAATTAATGATTCCCTATAACTCTTTTCTTATTAGCTAATCCCACAGATCCCTGAGTTGCCATCTGTAGTCAACGTACATCTACTTTGACAAGTCTTTTGGCTGGAGGTGTACACTGCAAGTGAGTAAGGAGAGCTTCCTGCTCACTTCCTTCCCCTGTTGTATTTCCCTTTCCACCTAAACATGCATTCACGGTAGTCTGAGTTTCAGACTCTGCCACAGGCCGACCGTTCCCTGGAGCTGAGCTGCAGGAAAGGAGGACTCTATGAAACTGGGACATGTCTGCACAGCAGTGGAACCTATGTGGCATTTCAGAGAAAGGAACAATCTGCATTGTCTCAGGAGGAGTGTTTACAAGTTCTTATGAGAGCCCTCTCTGCCCCAATGTCCCAAGGGAAAGCAGACAGAATAGCAATATCTTTAATGGTCTGAAGAAGAAAATGGGCAGAAAATGAAAGAAAGTTGACAGGGAATGAAAGATATGAGTTATTTAAAAATATTGCACTGATGTACAAGACTGCCCCCAGCAAATCAGTAGATCATTTCCAAGAATGTAGGGAGTATTTGAAATATTAAAAAAAGAAAAAGTCTAGAAAAAGCACACAAGAAACTTCCACATATTCACTGAATAAAATTCATTTGCAAAAAATGCAATAACAAGATACATTGAAATTGATAAGAAAATACAGGTGAAATAAAGGCAAGGTTTTCTTGGATCTTTTCTTTTTCTTGCCATTTTATACCATGTACTGCTTAAATTAGATTTTTAAAATATGGTGTTAAGATTCATTTCCTTTCTTTCTTTTTCTAGAAAGCTGCTTTTCCAAAGGCCATTAGCTCTCTTCCAGTGTCATGAGGCTTCTTTAGGATTCAAGGGGCTGAAGCAGATCCTGATTTTGACAGGACGGAGAGTATCCTGCAGTCAGACAGCCATCTTTTCTTAACTATGGAAAGGAAGTCTTGTTTGGAAATTCATCCTCCAACACTGATTCTATTAGGTCAGGAGTGTAGTCAGGTATTTGAAAATGCCACCAGTTCTACCAACCATATGTATTCTCTCAACGATTAACAGGATCTAGTCTTATGTCATTAATTTTGATTCTTTCCACAGTCCATTATAGCTGTTTTGTGGCATAGTTTAAGGAAATGCTTTAATTCTAAATTAATGAGGTTCTCTAGCAGTTACATGGAAAGGGCAGGGAAACCACATTACAACATCAAAATATCTTTTCTATGACAGGGACGACCCCTGAGTTCTCTTCAGTTTACCATGAATTTCACTAACATGTGTTTAGCCCCTTTCTTGTGTTCTTTTTCAAGAAAATGGGATCAGTGAGACTAACTGGTTTGCAAAAGTTCCAGCTAATTAGTGAACTTTCATACATATTCTGTATTTTTAAAAATTCACTCCTCAACAGGCAGTCCAGCCAGGCATATAGGCACCCCTCCTCACTCCTGAGACCTCAGGTGTGTAACTTTACTCTGCCTTGGGCTATAGCAGGCTTTATGGGAACCATTTAGAGTGGTCAAGGGCATAAAGGGAATATATGCGGAAAGGGTGATCTTTTATAACCACTATATTCAAGTCAGGATTTGGTCTGACACTGAAATACACTTACTCAATTTAATTTATAGATAGTATGCAGTTACTGAGTTTGAAAAATATCAGATCAATAACCTGGGAGACAAATGGTGACATAAGCAACTTCACTCAAACTATTGACAGATGTATAGAAGATGACAACGTGTTGTCCTTTCTGCATTGTGGTGTGGTGGGGTATGAAAAGAATATAAAAAGGAGGACCAATAGCACTTTTCTTCCACCATTACCTTTCCTTTACTTTCATGACATCTCCCCTCTGTTAAAGATATAAACAACAATTCCTCCAGAAGCTATTCACTTGCTTTTGGACGGATAGATGTTTTTGTCACACTACACTTAGAAAAAATTCCTTTACTACACATGGAACTGCTCCATGCTACAGAGGCCACTTTATTTGATAACATTCTAAAAAGATTTAAGTTGATAGCTGGATATGCTAAGGTTTCTCTCGTTAGAGATTCTTTCAAGATACCTTAATGTGCCAATTAAGTATTTTTAGATAGAAACCTAAAGCAAGGATCCAGACAGAAGTGAGAATCATGTAAAGTCGACCATTTTTCATTTATGAATTCATTCAAATAACTGGCAAGTGGAAGGAGAGAATAATGGTTCCGTCCTGTGTGCTTTTTTCCTTCTTTTTTTCAAAAAGATAAGGTTGATAAGGTTGGTAAGTTAGGAAAGATGGCTCTTAATTATGTTTTGCATACTTGGCTTTACCAATAGCCATGGTACTGATTTGGTATAGAATAGCAAATAATGGATGTCAAGTTCAGTCTCAAGATTTCTGATCTCTGCTCTGACCTGAATCTCTGGCCTTGCGACAAGCAGCACGATTCTCTTGCACTCATCACTAGACAGCAACGCCACTGCTTCTTCTCGATTCTGGACATCTTCCCCATTTATCTAGAAAACAAATGAAAGTGGCACATTAGTTTCCATTTCCACAATGCTGCACACAATAAATGGCAAATATCAGCTCATTTATGGTGAATGTATGGACAATGAAGCTCGCACAATGGGCTCATCTTCAGCCCCTCAGTGGTAAGTGCCTTCACTCAATTACGCGCTTACTGTAAGAGCCATATCGATCCCTGAAGGATGGCGGACATCAGAGGAAGCAGTTATGTTCATAAATGTCCAACCTGCACCCTGGCAACATACATCTAGCAACACAATTAACCAGCTCCTGACAGGTGACGTTCATCTTTCTCCGCTCAGAGTAATGGAAGTGTCACTCTGAGATAATAGTGCTGGGGGAAGCAGGACTGGCAATCCCACAACTGAAATCCGTCATCCTGCATGCCTGCTATGAGCCAATTAGAGAGCTACAGTATTATCTCTCACCAGGCAGTGCTCCCAGGCCACTGCTGATTGCATTTTCATTTAATCACCTCATTTTGTGTGGGTCTGACTCAGTTGCCCTGATCACTCTCGGGATATCTTTCAGTGCTTCACTAATCAAAAGAAGGACAGTTCCTCAGTAACATCCTTATCAATACTCCAGTTCTTTCTAAGATTTGTCCATTTCCTCAAACAACAAAACTAATGAAGTATCTTACAGCTCATCTTTTAAGTGTACTTAATTTAAAAAAATTAACAGGAAAAATGGCTTTTTGCAAGAAACCAAGCTTCAGTAAACTTTTGATTAAAAAGACTCTGGTGGAATTCAAAATATATCTTTTTTCCTTTTTCTAAATTCTATGGACAGAGCAAATAAGTATTTTAAGCTACATTTTCATGTTCAAATGTATTTAGCTCTGAGTTAACTGAACTTCTTTCTGTGGATATTTTTATTTGTATTATTTTATTGATTGTTCAAATCCATGGAGACAATGAGGTTTTTGATCATAGTACAGAATCAAAATATGCAGAAAGAAATTTCAATTAAAGACATCAAGTAATTATATCTAAAATGAGTATTAATTATTTTGGGGTGCCTGGGTGGCTCAGTTGTTAAGCCAGGTCATGATCCCAGGGTCCTGGGATCGAGCCCCGCATCGGGCTCCCTGCTCCGCAGGAAGCCTGCTTCTCCCTCTCCCACTCCCGCTGCTTGTGTTCCCTCTCTCGCTGTCTCTCTGTCAAATAAATAAATAAAATCTTTAAAAAAATTTAAAAAATAAAATAAGAATTATTTCAATAAATTAAATAGAAAATGTGGCTGTACTGACCAATTTTTCAATAATTAACATCTTTCCCTAAGGATTTCTGCTGAAAAGCATGAAGTGGACTGCTGAGATTTTCTTCCTGTGGATCTTTGGGATTCTGGCTGAGACATGAGGGCAGATGTAATTACTGAAACAAGCCCAGGAATCTCAACTCTGGACCACAATAAATGATCTTTATTCCTAGACTCTTATCACACATATGGAACACAAAGAAAGCAAGACAATGCATAATAGTCAAAGGGAGAAGTCATACAACAATATGTTGTATTTTCTTACTCTGATCAAACGAATATCACCCTTGTTTTTCACTTATATATGTAGACAGGAAATTCAGCTTTTACAAGTTTCAAGCGCATTTCCTCTTTTGGCAACTCACAATAAAATTCATCAAATTAGAAAACAGAAGCTATGATTCCAAAACAGGAACTAATGACTGGAAAGGTTATTTGGTGGTTTTTCATAAATATACATCTGAAAAGCTATTTCTGTGCTGAATCCAAGGCTTTTTCTCAAATAAAGATAAATTGGCAGTGGTGGATTCCACTACACCCACCCCCCCCATCCCCAGTGAAGTGTAGTTTGAAAATAATGACTTGAAAATGTTTACTTTCTGTGAGCTTTGGGGGCTTATGTTCATTTCACAGTAATTCTTAAAATAGTATATCTGCAGTGCATCTATTTGTCTATCCACTATGGACCTAATCGTCCATTCTCCCTCCACTATCAGGCATGCTGAATCCTAGGAAGAGTACGTTGGATGCTCTCAGACGTGATTCACCTTTTCTGTGTAAAATCTAATGCTCCCTGCTTTTTTCACTCAAGTATGTACATCTAAATTCTTCATCTAAATTTCACTTACCATTAACCTAAATACTCTTCATTCATGTTTATTTAACGTTACTATTATGTTTCCTATATTAAAGTGCAGGTAATAGTGCTTTTCTCAGAGTGTTCGTGTAAGGGTTAAATGAGTTAATAATATGCCTAGGGTTTAAACAAGTGCCTGGTATCCAGGAAGTGCTCTGGGTTGGCACATGGTACTGTTGATATTTTCGTTGTTGTTAGTGTTATTATTACTACCACTACTATCATTATTTATATTTATATTTTAATCCTCAGTAAAGATTTTTTCTTCTAAATAAAGCAAATATAGTAAAATTCATGCACAATAATTAAATCCATAGTAGCAAACACGGTTCTACTTTAAAAGACTTCTCTCTCATATGTATTTTTAACTCTTAGAGAAGCATCAAGAAACAACATGGTGTGTTTGATGTGCAGTCCCATTAGATTTGGTATTCGTCTCTCTCCTCTGTGAACTCCACATGACCAGAGCTACGGTCTCCAGTCCCAGCATTAAGTCCTTGTCCTGGAAGGACAGATCCCATGTTGTAGAAACACATTTCCATTCAGAATCCTATGTGGAAGGAAATGAATTCACCACAGAGGTCTGGTGTTAAAATGTAATTTATTGTTTCTTTTTCAAAATAAAGGCCACTTTAGCAAACTGGCTGATAGATCCTACTGAACTCAAGACATTAGTCTGATACCCAGAGTGATACTGGAGCAAGAAATGCAGCCCTGGGTTTCAGCAAAGAGTAAAAGTTTTGAGGAATGGAATCAGATAGAGCTTTCAACCTTCATTTGCTCTTGTTCCTGAAGGATGTCTCGTAGCTACAGGATTGTTTGTGGGAAAGCAGTTTGCTGTGCCTGAAAACACCAGGCAGACATAAAGGCGAAGGACCCAGAATCACTCGGAGGAGATAAGTGAGTGAGTGCATTACCACGGTTTAATGGAAGACTTTAGTTTTAAGAAAAGAGAAGGAAAGAGAACCAGGAGAAAGGCAACATGTAACTTTTGTCATAAATGAGGGAAAACTGCACTAGAGAATATGTCTTGTCTCATTCTCTGTGCAGGGCTGTATGTAAATATTGATTTCAAAGCAGATACTGCCTTGACTTAGGAGAGATTTGTGGGGTTACAAAGATAAATCAGCCAAAATCTCACTTTAGGCCCAACCTCCTGTATGTGCATATGAGTGTGTATGTACGTGTGTATGTGCACATATGCGTGCTGAACCCTAAAAGCCTAGAAATGGTTTAATATAGCTTTTTTTGCATGAATGTGCCAATTTTTAGATTTCCTATATTGATGTACCAGAGGTGGGTGGGCAACTGAAATTCTTGGCATCTGACCACCTATGGAATTTATTTGAAAACCCAGGAACCTAAGGCAAAAGAGGCATGATGTATTTTAAGTGTGCTTATATTGTAGTGTGGAAGGAAGGTAAATAATATACAGAGATACAGAGGTGGACAGAACAGAAATGGGAGGAAAACAGTTATCCAAAGGGAAGAAAAGAAAAGTGTAGGAACAAATGCTGGAGACAAGTTTATGCGTAGGGCGGAGAAAAAGAAAGAAAGCTCAGTAGGAGTCTTGTTGTTCCACTGCTTGAGGTTTTGCAGGGTTTTGTCAGGGAGGGAGTAATCCTTAGGAACATGACTGACTTTTTTGGCCAACATGAGATTAGGCTGCTGACATGGAATACTGTACGCTTACTATCCCAAGGAGGAAGTGAGAATATAGCCCTCTGATCATGGATGTATGTGGTCTTTAACTTTTCCTCGGGGCTCAGAAAAGCCCGCCTTCACTCAGCATTGCAATTTTGTGAGAGGACTTCCCCATATGAATTCCTGAGGCCACATCTGATACCACAAGCTTGGGGCAATGGCACGGTATATAGAACTGTCAAGCACTTGCAGGGAAAAAAACACACGAGAATTAGAACGTGTTCTCATGAAATTGGGTCATGGTTTTTCTTCTGTACAGTCTCTACCTTGGGCCAATCTAGTGTGAGTACCTGTGTGCGGGTGGTGTCCCTGGGTGAGGTCACCTAACAGACCCGCGATGTACTACCTTTAGAAAATTTTACCTACACAATTAGGAAAGGACCATAGAAGTACTCTCCTTAGGTCATCATGAACAGGAAATTAAAACCACAATGGCTCTAAAGAGATTCATTTAAATAAAAGCCAGCCAGGAAACTCTAAGGATAAGAAGTAAATCCTCTCTTTCTCCCCTTCTCATCTCCCTGAGACAGGAGTCATTAATTGTTCATTACAGGGTATCCCATAATCTCCTCATCAGCCATATGGGAGCGATTTGTCTATGGGTACGATTTTGTCACAGTTTTATTTAATATAATTTCACCATCACCCTTAAGACTCTTTGTTTCCTGTGTGTGCAAATAGACTTGAATTCTAGGCTTTTTAATGTGACATGTATTTGTTCATTAAGTGTGACATATTTGTCACTGAATATAAAGTAATCAGGCAGACAACAGCATTTTGTCAATCCTGCTGTTGTTTCTTCAATGAACCAGCTCCATTAAGGAATGCCTTATTATCCAGCAAATATTTTATCTGAAAACTTTATCTGCCTCTAATATAGCCAAGAATAAGGAAGTAGCAAAACAGATAGTATGTATATATGAAAATACATATATTTTATTTCTATCTACCTCTACTCGTAGAACTAATAGATGTAATTTTAATGACCGTATTTGTAGATTTAGCTTGTGGGAAAGTGGTTAGCTGGAAATTAGGGAGGGAGCCAGTGAGGCTGCAGTAGAAGGTGTCAAATGTAGAGAGGAGATGGTGAGAGAAAGAAGTGACAGCTGGACACAGCAAGAGAAAATGACAAAAAATACACGCAACACATCGGAAAATGTGGCCAACTAGGGTGATTTCAAATTGGGGCACAGAATCTTCCAGACCTTTTAACCATTTAGTATTTTATTGTATTATAGCATCATGTAATGATTGCTGGGCACAACATGACCTTGAGCATCATAAGAAGGTTACATTCTTTTCAGTTGAGTATATTCAAATGTAGAGGTTAACAGGGTGGGCAATACATTTATAATTGTTTCCAAATCAAAATGGTAATAATAATAATAATAATAATAATAATAATAATAATAATAAAATGTGTTTGAAGCTTTCATTATCTGGATGATACACAAAGATGGTACCCTTGTTTTTTAATGAGGCTAGATCAGTAAAGCTTTATTGCAGATTTTATTCATTTATTCTATCGCTCTCTCCACTGAATACCTCTGTTTCATTCATTCATTTATTCATGTATGATTGAGAAAGACACTGAAAATATGGTAGCAAACAAGACTATGCCTTGGTTTCCTGATTCACTCACCTTTCCCCTAATAGAGCCAATGACACAGTCCATTCTGTTTAACTACAGGTCACCACTTAAGGAGCTATAGAAATAGAAGTCATATATTCCTGAAGTTTTCTAAAAATTAGTAGGGCCATGAATGACCACTAATTCAGACTTTTTTATTGTTTCCTAATTGGAGTCTTAGGAGAAGGTCCTTGATGAAAAAGGAGTTCCACAGCATCTAGCTAGAGAAGAGAAAGGGTATGAAGAAGAGGTGTGAATCAGTGAGTGGAGCCCTGAAGAAAGGCGAGGAGAGCAGAAGGCTGGGCAGGATAACATTGCGGTATGGGCCCCAGGCGGTGCTGGCACACCGTGATCATGACAATGCCCCACTGCCTTGTCATCATCTGCGTGTCCACCTATCTTTCTAATTGCATGGGGAGTGCCCCAAATGCTGGATGGCACCTTGTCTATTTTTGAAGCCCTGGTCCTAGGCAGAGTGTCGAATCTATTCCTGTTGAATGCAAAGCAACATTCGTCAGGCATTTGCATCTAGGAAGGAGAAGTGGGAACTGTGGGTCTGTCACAAAGTCTAAAAGTTATGCAGAATGTTTGAACAGTGGATAACTTCCTCGATTTGTCTTCTGAGTCATCTTCCCAGCTTTGTAGTTGTGCGATCTGCAGTAAACTCAGCCCTGAAGGACCTCGGCTCTTATTTTGGGTTAATCTGGACACACAAGCTGGGGAGCTGTGTGTCTTTCTGCAGCACTCTCTATGGGAAAAGACTCAGAGGAGATAGAAAGGGTCAAGGCAGGTACAGGAGAGAAACTTTGGCATTCAAGGTTAGTCCTCATTTGGCCTGGAATTCTTTCCAGCTCCACATCCCCCTGATGTTCTGCTTATCATCTTGCGCATTAACTTGAAATGTAGTCAGTCTCTACATTTTCACATTTCCATGCGGACAAGAAAGCATTTCCCTGCCCCCCCCACCTGTCTCCAGCCATTCAACTGTAAATAAATCAAATTTCTTCAGACTTCTAGACTTTCAGGTTGTCATGGAACATAGGAATCCACGTTTACCTAATTTATTCTGGAACAGGCAGCAGTAACATGCTGCTGCCACTGCCAGTACTGCTGGCAGTTAATGTTTGTTACCTACCATGCAGGGTGCTAAGCATATCACACGTATAATCACATTTAAGCTCTGCAACAATATGTCTTATTATTGCCATTTTTTAAGATGAGGAAACAGACTTAGGATGAGAGGCAAAGTAAGGTGGCCGAATAGGTGGTGGAGCTGAAAGGTGAAGCTGAGTTATCCAAGTCCAGAGATTATGCCTTAATCACTAATCATTAGCCAATAATTCTTGATGAATAATACCATCCTTGCTTAAAAAATTTTTAAACGATAGCTTTTTGTTTTGTGGGTGTTATCATCTAGGAAAGACAAATGCTTTCCTCTGACACTTTCTAAAAAACTAAATAAAATTTGAAACTATTGAACAAATGGTAGGAAACTAAAGGAAATGACCATGCCACATACTTGCAAAATCCGATCCCCTTCTCGAATTCGGCCGTCTTTGGCAGCGATGCTATTTGGATCTACCTGTAATGGAGAACACATAACATCTTTAACTGGATATGCAATATTCCCCCAGGAACTTAAAAATATGGTTTAAAAAATATTTTTAGTAACCTGGTTCAAAATTCTTTACTGATTTATAGAATGCGTGCCAAGGTTTTCTGTAAAAAAAAAAATCACTGATTCAAAAAATATAAGTGGGCTATTTTAGAATTAATAATAAAATTAAAGAGAACTAGAGCAGAACTTAACTATTTTTCTCTCTCCTTCTGTCTTTTCTTTCTTTCTTTTTCTTTCTTTCTTTCTTTCTTTCTTTCTTTCTTTCTTTCTTTCTTTCTTTTTTCTTTCTCTCTCTCTCTTTCTTTCTTTCTCTTTTCTTCTTCTTCCTTTTTTTTTTTAACTTCCATTTGCTTTCTACTAGGGTGATCTTTAAATCCTGGTTTAGCTGTTTTAGAAAAGCTGAGAGCTATACTGTAAGTCCATACTTATTAAAGAAATTTCTGTCTCATGAGCACATTAACTTAGAAAGAGATTTATAATCGATGTTGCTTGAAAAATGAAAAAAAATCCTATCCATGTAGATTATTACTAGGCTCTACATTATAGGGTGAAGTGTATTAACTACAAATTATTTCAGAATAAATAGCTATTTAAGCCTTTATTGGGAGTTTACCAACATTTTAATGGGCCAAACTTGAGTGATGACTTACAGTTCACTGGGGGTAAATCTGTCTATCATATTTTGAATGATGGCTCAAAGCCATTTATTTGAGCTTACTCCATCAAAGCTTTAATTTAAGCAAAGTATTTCAAGTGTAGCATGAGGTTGATCCATCCTATCCAGATGTTAGGTATTACTTTCTTATTAGGTGGTGCCACCTAATAAGTGAATTTTAAGTGATCAATCAAGAACAAAAGACACTTTAATTATGTGTAAGAAGTATAAGGAAAATATTCCTTTCAAGTACATATGTTCGGTTCCTGTGGCTTATTTATTGTCCCTGGAAAGTTAAGCTCCAAAGCTGGCATATTTAAAGGGTAAATAGAGACTTAGTAGAAGGAAGGGAGGTATGATTAATCATTTGTATCCTATTGAGAAGCTGTTCACAATCTAAAAGTTTGCCTACAGAACCGTAATCAAACTAATGCCAAACTTTGACATTTGTACCTCTGTGCCTATTACAAAAGACAATTCTGCGACTATTTCCTCACCATAATTGCAGGGATTACCATAGCTGTCCATTCAAAAGAGGTGTCTAAGTCAAACATTCTCTGGAGATTTTTCCATTGCAAGATCCAGTCAGTAAAATCTTCGGTAAAGTGATAAAGAATAACGTTTACATTTATAGAGCTGGGTAATTTTTTCTTTTTTTTTTAAATGTAGATCTTTTTTTTTATGTTATATTAATCACCATATAGAGCTGGGCAATTTTCTAAGTGCATTAATTACATTATTTTTTCCATATTCTAAACACCTCTGTAAAAGCAATGAGATAAACGTTGTTGTACCAAGTTTCTAGTCAAGGAAGCTGAAGCTCAGTGAGTTAGGTAATGATGTTAAAGATCATGGCCAAGAAGAACAGCATGGGACATCAATTAGTATGTAGTTTGTCTAACTTCTTTTCACACATATACATATACATATACATGGTTTCACACACACATATATGTGTGTGTGTAGAGATATATATAGGAGGAGTTAGGCAATAGACATACATCTATGTACATATGTGCTTGCATATATGTATATATACATAATTTTCAGTCATATGTACATATAATTAAAATAAATTATACCTTCCTACTTCTCACAAAATGATTCTTTGGCCAGTCTTAAAAAATCACCTATAATAATAAATTTTGCTTCACATTTTTTTCAAAGTAATTAACACTAAGTAGAGTGTTTCACATTTAGGTACCTAACTTTCTGAGAGTGATTATAGGGGTTGAATAAAACAAACTCATAGATACATTCCTTGGATATTCAAATGTATCAATCCTGCCAGCAGAGTAAAATGTGTAATATTTGTGATATTAGATGTAAAACAATTAGTCAGTGCTCTTGTTAACAGCACTAATAAAAGGAATGGAAGGACAAATGTTTGCTCATCAGAAACTTTGTTTGATTTCTGCATACTTAGGGGAATTTATTCAAATTTAGGCAATGTTCCCATTTTTGCAGTTTTCCTTACTGGGATTCTGTGGTGAAAGCGTCCCCATTAAACAAGCTGATAATAATTACATTACTTGGGCAACATAATTTACTTTCTTAATTGAAAGTGACAAGTACTGGAACATGGCCAATTCTTCACATTCAGGCCTCCCAAGGATTTTCTCGTCTGAGTCATTTGACTCCATTCTTCGCAGTCTCCCTCCCCCTACCTCCCCTCCTTGGCATTTCTTACCTCGCTGACATAAATGCCTGTGTCTTCTTCATCATCCGTTCTGTAACAGACTGTCAGGCCCAGCTTCTCTTGACTACTAACACGACACAGCTCGACCTCCTGAGAGAAAAACACACAGAGAACGACATTTATCTCAGAAAGAAATCCCACAGCAGAACGGAGAACTCACTGATATTCTCGGGGTCGCCCTGGGAGGATTTCATAATTACTGCCCAACATTTGAAATTAACTTACATTACCAAAATCATCCGAATGTACCTTCAATGTATTTCTGTATCCTCAAGCCAATGTTTCCAATTTTCATTGTACAGGTGGAAAAATGCAATTCTTTTGTATCAAAGCATAAACTTAAAGCTTAAAAAATTATACAATAAAGTATAAAATATGCATCAATCAGTAAGATATTTGAGACTGTCAAAGTAAGTAGAAAAATGTTCATAAAAATACTGGGAGTTACTGTGATTTTATTTGTATTTTAATAAAACAAAACAAAGTTCAAATTAAAAAAGACTACACTGGGCCCTGTATCAATCCTTCTTTTGAGTTCTATACAATATGATAATCAGCAAGTGTTTTGTATAGCTCAGGCCAAGCCTTTCTATTATTTTGTAGAAGCTCTCACCCTTGGAATGAAATGGTTCATCCAGGCTGTAGGGAGAGACATCAACAGGCAATGATTCAAAATGAGGCAGTAAATGAACATGGAAACACATTTACTGAAACACATGGCTAAGGGGCTTGAAATGTCAGTCCTTAGATAATGTATATTGAATCTATTTCCTGATTTATGTTCAGTAAAATAATAATAAATTTCAGTGTATTTCATTTTTATATAATGAAATAGACTTGTACTACTCTCAGAAACAGATGACTTAAGGATAAATCGCATAATTCCAAGCGCTAAAAGATAAATTGGTGTTTTCATCATGGAGAGCTTGCTCCGAATGGATGAAGAATATAAGGTCCTTTGGTAAATATCAGATAAGATAAAACAAAGTAAATTTAAATGGGAAGAGAAGTCTGGATTAAGTTTCTGGAACTCGGGCTCTGTAGGAGTTGCAAATTTGTCTGCCTGGCTTAAAGCTCTTTCTCCAGGTCCTAGAACTATAGGCATAGTGCCCACTGGGCACTCAGTAAATCCAGGCTAATGGCTAATTTCAGATCTTTCCTGATGTTCGTAACTTTCTGTAAAAACAATAATTAAGCAGTCTTTCCTCTTTAATGGGAGATAGGTTTTGTGTGTGTGTGTGTATGTGTGTGTATGCATGTGTGTATGTGAATGAAAAGAAGATTATAAAGTTTGATTATAATAAGCATCCATTTAATGGTGTATTATCAGAAATAGTTACTGGGACTAAATAAAGAAAAACTCGCTTAACTTCAAACAAGAGGATATTCTCCAGTACACTCTGTTGCATTTGAAGAACGATCCTCCCTTTCAATTTTGTATCTCAGGGCAGGCCTTGTAATTGGAAAATAACCATTTATTTTAACGACATGCTATAAACCATAGGTAAATCCTTAGAAGGGTAGACTATCATAATAAGCTCTAGCAACCAGTAATTTCGTAGCTGATAGCAAATTAAAATTTAGACCCTCTGTCCTGAGATACGTACTTTAAGTTGGTGAACTCCATGAAACTATGAAGAACGACTTTGTAACTGGTTGGCAAAGATACTCTAAATTCCACTACAGTGGTTAAAAAGGGCATGGTGTATGCTAAACAGTAAAGAAAAAAAGGTGGAAAGTCCTTTCACCTTGAGGAAGAATAGGAAACAGTGATGTGATCTGGCACCGGAAGTAAAAAGTACATACCCTGCAAGGGTATTTTCAAAACTAGCAATCATTAATGCCTCCAGAGGGAAAAAAAATACTTGATGGAAGCTGTAACATTAGGAAGAAATTACAGCAACAAAAGAGCTTCAATTACAGCAATGCAGAATACGATTAAGGAGTAGAGAAGCTTGTGATTCCTAAGAGGCCTAAAAGGAAACCTAAACACTCCATAAAGAACTGAGATTGGGACCTTTAAATTAAAACAAATGAGGAGCTGTAGTCAAAGCTGTGCACTGACTTTCAGTGTCCTTCTGATAGCAGGGGAGAAAGTCCCTGTGCTGTGGGAAGACATTTCCAGAGGGAGCCTTGTTTTGTAAGTGTTTTCTCGACATTCTCAAGGCTGCAACATGGTTTTGGTGCTTGTTTAGGAGATGCACACTGAAAATATTCTGCAATAAAATGGAACCAATCTATGAAGATACAGAGGGCATAAGACTTCAATACCACAAATCAAAGCATCAACTCGAGAATCACAACGGAAAGAAGACTAAGATCCTGAGGTCAACATAATTTTTCAATATTGTCATCCTAGCAGACCTAAGCAAAGCTGCAGAATAGGTCTCAAAGTTACCTATAACATCTTTGTTTTTTAATACCCCACGTTTAAGACACTCAACACCCTCCTATTTCCTTCTAACTGTCTGGAGTTGCTAGAGATCTGCCTGTGTAGGCAGCCAGTGGAATTTCAGGTTTGCCATCTTATCTACCTATCCCCTAGAAAAATGGGGCAATTAATGTTACCTTCTACTTTCTCACAAGTAGCTCTTAGTATATAAAGAAAAGTGATAAATATTTCTTAAAGAGATCATCATTAATAATTATTTTTTATTAAGTTTATAATTTTACTTCCAGTATAGTTAACATACAATATTCTATTAGTTTCAGGCGTATAATACAGTGATTCAGTACTTCTATACAGTACTCACTGCTCATGCTGGTAAGTGCCCTCTTAATCCCCATCGCCTATTACACCCATCCCTCCCCCCCCCACCTCCCTTTGGGTAGCCATCTGTTCATTCTCTATAGTTAAGAGTATGTTTCTTGGATTAATAATTATTTTAAGTGTTGCCCACTTAGGGTTTGGTTCATATTAATGAAGACTGAAAATACAAAGCCTTAATTCAAAGGACTAAACTTGAGGTGGTAGGATCCCAGGCTCTGAGGGAGACTCAAGTGAGATTTCCTGGATCCCACAAACCATCCAACACCAGTCACAAGTGTGAACTTGCCATTCTTTCTTCGATTGAGAATGTTTCAGACACTGCATATTTCATATTAGTACACAGAAGCACACATTTTAGAATCAAAGTTCCTTTACTTCTATGATAAAATAACTTCTAAGCATCTACCTGTAGAGCATTTTGTTTGTATGAGGCACAGGTGGCTTTGTAAAGCCTGATTATCTGAAAGAAAGTCTCTAGTACAGGTTTAATTTAGTATTCCTTTCACAAAGCACACAAGCCTCTGACTTCTGAAGAAACAGCCTCCTGGTAATAGAGAATGTTTTCCCTAACAACTTTCATACCTTTCCCTCTGTCACTAGGAAGCTGTTTGATGAAAAACATAAAAGTGAAGTGCTACCTCTGTACATTTTCTCCACAGAGACAATTCACAGGTGTATACGAATCAAAGCCAAGCACGCACGATGGCACTGCTAGCCATCCTTAAGACATTTGTGACTGGAGTGGAAGAATCGCTTCATATACCTGGTAAAACTACATTCGTTTGGCTCAAATGTGCTTTAAGATGCTATGTTCTGGAAACATGTATAAAGTCCCCTTAAAAATAAAATCATAGTGCCTAATCCTGTGAGAAACTAATTGCATGGAGATTGAGGGTGGAGGAGAAGGTTAGTTAGTAAAGCTTGCTGTGAAACATCCTTCCAGTCACAGAAAGAATGGGATCTATACATAAATCAGTTGCCCTACAGTACTGTGAAGTTTTTATATATTTTATGACTGGGTCTAAGGAGGTACAGGGAACTTAAGAAGAAAAGAAAAAACTTTTGCTTTCTAGATAGGACTCTGTTGCTGGAGGAAGAACTGAGGCTTGAAAATGTCTACAATGGCTTTTTAGGCAAATTGTTTCCAAACTCTAGAGAGCTCGGAGGCCCATGCCATGAAAAGAAAATTCAGAGGCAGTCAGTACCACTGGAACAACCCAGGGCCAGACAGGATGGTCACTGATGTCAACTGTCAACTGACAATCATGGGAGATTGGGGGGGGGTCTCTTGTGTCGATATCATCCTTTTCTTTTATTTGTGTTCCTGGTTTATATTTATCAGACAACAAATGTACTACTATACAAGATTAGTATTAATCATATAGCATTGTCTTACATTTTGTAATGTTGATTAGTAACTAGTGGAATGCCATGCTGACATGTTCTAACAAAACATTTATTAAAAAAAAAGAATTAGTGGGAAGTATAAAAACTTTAACTCCCACAGCTAAGGGAAGCTAGAGTTTACTATGAAAATATTGCTTCAATATCATTATCTCCTCAATAGTGAAAACCAGGTATAATACTTAGTAAGAAATAAATAACAAAAGCCTGGAATACCCACATCACTAGGACAACATCAGTCTCACACACTCCATTTCCAAACACCCATATGAAGCTGCTGCACCATTTAACTAAATCATGTTTCTGTAGAGACAGTAGGGTAAAAGCGAGAGCAGATGGTCATATCTTTCCACTAACATCCTTAACCTCAGGTCCTTACTCAACTACATTTTCTTTCTCAATGATATTGTTGTGAAATGCAGGCAGCTTTTATTTATTTTTTATTTTTTAAATTTTATTATGTTATGTTAATCACCATACATTACATCATTAGTTTTTGATGTAGTGTTCCATGAATCATTGTTTGCGTGTAACACCCAGTGCTCCATTCAATACGTGCCCTCTTAAATACCCATCACCAGGCTAACCCATTCCCCAACCCCCCTCCCCTCTAGAACCCTCAGTTTATTTCTCAGAGTCCATAGTGTCTCATGGTTCGTCTCCCCCTCCGATTTACCCCTCTTCATTCTTCCCCTTCTGCTTTCTTCTTTTTTTTTTTTTCTTAACATATATTGCATTATTTGTTGCAGAGGTACAGGTCTGTGATTCAACAGTCTTGCACAATTCACAGCGCTCACCATAGCACATACCCTCCCCAATGTCTATCACCCAGCCACCCCCTCCCTCCCACCCCCCAACCACTCCAGCAACCCTCAGTTTGTTTCCTGGGATTAAGAATTCCTTATATCAGCGAGATCATATGATACATGTCTTTCTCTGACTGACTTATTTTGCTCAGCATAATACCCTCTAGGTCCATCCACGTTGTTGCAAATGGCAAGATCTCATTCCTTTTGATGGCTGCATAATATTCCATTGTGTATATACACCACCTCTTCTTTATCCATTCATCTGTCAGTGGACATCTTGACTCTTTCCATAGTTTGGCTATTGTGGACATTGCTGCTATAAACATTGGGGTGCATGTACCCCTTCAGATCCCTACATTTGTATCTTTGTGGTAAATACCCAGTAGTGCAACTGCTGGGTTGTATGGTAGCTCTATTTTCAACTTTTTGAGGAAACTCCATACTGTTTTCCAGAGTGGCTGCACCAGCCTGTATTCCCACCAACAGTGTAGGAGGGTTCCCCCTTCTCCGCAGCCCCACCAACATCTGTCGTTTCCTGACTTGTTAATTTTAGCCATTCTGACTGGTGTGAGGTGGTATCTCATTGAGGTTTTGATTTGGATTTCCCTGATGCCGAGCGATGTTGAGCACTTTTTCATGTGTCTGTTGGCCATTTGGATGTCTCTGCAGAAATGTCTGTTCAAGGTCTTCTGCCCATTTCTTGATTGGATCATTTGTTCTTTGGGTGTTGAGTTTGATAAGTTCTTTATAGATTTTGGATACTAGTCCTTTATCTGATATGTCATTTGCAAATATCTTCTCCCACTCTGTCAGTTGTCTTTTGGCTTTGTTGACTGTTTCCTTTGCTGTGCAAAAGCTTTTTATCCCAATGAAGTCCCAATAGTTCATTTTTGCCCTTGTTTCCCTGGCCTTTGGTGCTGTTTCTAGGAAGAAGTTGCTGCGGCTGAGGTCGAAGAGGTTGCTGCCTGTGTTCTCCTTTAGGGTTTTGATGGACTCCTGTCTCACATTTAGGTCTTTCAACCATTTTGAGTCTATTTTTGTGTGTGGTGGAAGGAAATGGTCCAGTTTTATTCTTCTGCATGTGGCTGTCCAATTTTCCCAAAACCATTTGTTGAAGAGACTTTTTTCCATTGGACATTCTTTCCTGCTTTGTCGAAGATTAGTTGACCATAGGGTTGAGGGTCCATTTTTGGGCTCTCCATTCTGTTCCGTTGATCTATGTGTCTGTTTTTGTGCCACTACCATACTGTCTTGATGATGACAGTTTTATAATAGAGCTTGAAGTCCGGAATTGTGATGCCACCAGCTTTGCTTTCCTTTTTCAACATTCCTCTGGCTATTCAGGGTCTTTTTTGGTTCCATACAAATTTTAGGATTATTTGTTCCATTTCTTTCAAAAAAGTGGATGGTATTTTGATAGGGATTGCATTAAATGTGTAGATTGCTCTAGGTAGCATTGACATCTTCACAGTATTTTTTCTTCAATCCATGAGCATGGAACGTTTTCCATTTCTTTGTGTCTTCCTCAATTTCTTTCATGGGTATTTTATAGTTTTCTGAGTACAGATTCTTTGCCTCTTTGGTTAGATTTATTCCTAGGCATCTGTTTATTCCTAGGTTAGATTAAATTCCTAGATTTATTCCTAGGCAATTATAAATGGGATCAACTCCTTAATTTCTCTTTCTTTTGTCTTGTTGTTAGTGTATAGGAATGCCACTGATTTCTGTGCACTGATTTTTTTATCCTGCCACTTTACTGAATCCATGTATGACTTCTAGCAGTTTTGGGGTGGAGTCTTTTCGGTTTTCCACATAAAATATCATATCATCTGCAAAGAGTGAGAGTTTGACTTCTTCTTTGCCGATTTGGATGTGTTTTATCTTTTTGTTGTCTGAATGCTGTGGCTAGGACTTCTAATACTACGTTGAATAGCAGTGGTGATAGTGGACATCCCTGCCATGTTCCTGACCTTAGGGGGAAAGCTCTCAGTTTTTCCCCATTGAGAATGATATTCGCTGTGGGTTTTTCATAGATGGCTTTTATGATATTGAGGTATGTACCCTCTATCCTATACTCTGAAGAGTTTTGATCAAGAAAGGATGCTGTACTTTGTCAAATGCTTTTTCTGCATCTATTGAGGGGATCATATGGTTCTTGTTCTATCTTTTATGAATGTATTTTATCACATTGATTGATTTGCAGATGTTGAACCAATCTTGCAGGCAGGCACCTTTTAATATCCCGATTTTCTCCTCTTAGGAACTCTCTGGGATTCTTTGGGAAATAAAGAAGTCACATTTTTCTAGGCCCAGGTTGTCTGCTTCTCATTGTGGGCTTTGAGTCATCTTAGGAAGTCATAAATTACTCATTCTGAATGGATTTTATACCTTAACAAAGAAATATTAATTTTGTGTGTATTGTTAATCAGGGGAGGGTAGATTCATGAAGCCGGTAATTGGTAGTCTATGTCATCAATTCTGGACAACGAATAGAAATGGGAGGCTTAAATTCAAGGTAGATGAGAAGTGATACTCCAACTACATAGTTAGTTCTACCACATCAACTAGAGAATCATGCCAACTGCATGGAAAGCTGTTCTTTGATGGGCTCTCACCCAGTCCTGCTCTGTCTAAAACAAAGACCAATGGCATGTAAAACTAGGGGAAAACTTCCGTTTATATCAGTAATTTTTTTGTTGTATCTTTTGAGAAAACTGCAGTTGCTTTCAGGTATTAGGATCATGTGGTTTACCTTTGTAGAAATCCTGAAATCCAGGATTATTCACAGGTGACTTTTGAGTTTTGAACAGACATGAACATGATCATTTATTAGCTTACTAATGGCATTGCTAAATACCTACCATCATCTTGTGGCTGGATTTTCTGATTTATATGTTAGTTCTTGGTGGGGGGTCTCCCTCAAAATTGTTTAACATGTCATAAACAATGTGTAGAAAAGACTATTCATGAACTGTTATTGCCATAGTTGCTTTTCTTTTAAAATACCATTTTCAGTGCTCTACTGTCTGATCAGCACAGATTACTATTCCTACTCTAGCATGTTTGCTCTTTCACTTTTCACATTCAATAATTCCCTCATGCCCTCCCCTCTCTCCTTGAACAGCTTGGAATCACAGTTACCCATGATAATCTTTAATAAAAATCTACAACTCCCTTGTGGTTCTTTGCTTCCACCGTATCATCCAGCAAAAAGACAATCATGGGTAAAACAAGATATTACTTCCCTATGTTCCCACCTGAGCAGCTGCATGGCCCTGGAGGAAAATGCACAACCATGCTGACCAAACTGACTCTTTCATTGTAAATTCATTACCACAGATGTCAAATGGACCATCAGTGCTGTCCAACAATCACATTATACTTCCCTTGTCAAGTTGCTCCTCTTTATCTCAGATTTCCAATAGGACCTATCCACGTTCATTTGATGACCTTGCCTCAGAGCCCATTGGATGAAGATTATTATCACCTCAACCTTCCACTCTCCCAGACTGGTATTTTATATCTCTTTTCTCCGCAATTCTGCTATAGTGTTTTCTCTCCCTTCACTTTTAGGTAGTATCTTATCTTATGCTTTATGAAGAAAAAAGAAGCCATGAAACAGAAACTGCTGCTTCTTCCTTCTGCTCAGTGTATCAACCTAAATTCACCTGTATCAACCCTGTGGGCTGTCCCTCTATTACAATGAAAGGGAGAGGCCCAACTCTCTCAAAGGCCAATGTCTCCACTCATGCTCTGTAGACCACTCCCCTTTTTAAAAAGGTTTTATTTTTCAAGACCTTTTCTCTTTAAATTATTCCCTTTCTCTTGTATTACCAGTTTCTCTTTCCTTATTAGATCATTCCCATTGCCATACCACACCCACAAAGCATTACTATCATTTATATGGGGTGAGGCAATTGGAAATCCAATACATATGGTATGGTGGTCTGCTCTAGGTTGGGGCCTGCTGGAAAAAGCTAATAAAAGTGCATTGAAGAGATAATAGAATTGACCCTGGTGTTCACCAAGACCAAATTTCCAAGCTGAGAACACTGACTACACAAGGGTTACAGAGATAGGAAACAGCATGTATGTTACAGGAGTTTTAAATAGTTAATGTGTACGAACCTAAGGGTTTAAGACTAGGGTGGGTGAGGGCTCATGGTGGAAAAAAAACTGGAGAGGTAGACAAGGGCCATATCATGGAAGGATGGGCACACCATACTAAGTAATGTGGATTTTGCAAAAAGTAAAGAGGAGTCACTGTAAAAGAAGTAACAGTCTGATTTGCAGTGAGGAAAAAATGGCTCTAGCGGTAGCATAATGGGTGAGCTGCAGGGGTTAAGAGTCAGGAAGGCTAGTGGGGAATGTTACCAGTTTTGCAAGAGGAAATGAGAGCTTGGATGAAAGTAGTGTCTTACCAGTCTTTAACACAGTTACTATTATTTTCATTTTACTGATGAAGAAAACGAGGCATAGAGAGGTTAAGTAACTTGCCCAAATTCACACGGCAAGTGAGAGGCAGAGCTGGGATTCAAGTTCTAGCTAAAAGGCCAAGCCTGAATTCTCAACAGCTCCTCCCTCTAGTTCCATGTAAAGTTCTTTCTCCTTTTGAGTTCTCAGCTTAAATGATACTTTCTAGGTGGTATCCCTCCCCATCCCTCTTTCTTATGTAGGGCCCCTAAAATTCTCTATCAGAATTTTACTGATGCTTACTAACTTCTTGAAAATTATTATCACTTATTCTTTCTTTCTTTTTTTCATTAGGAAATCTGTATTTTACTAAGTTGCTTACTTTTTAAAATTGTCTGGTTTTTTTTTCCTATTCTATAAACAGGTCTTTGCTATGTTTATTGTTATATACTACAATCCTTAGGTGTTAAACAAAGAAATACAGCTCTTAAGGATAGTGCCATGCCCTCTTGTTTACATTCCCAGAGCCAGCATAGTCCAAAAACTTAAGTGAAGCCCCATATTCATTTGTTGGGTGAATTAACTGCGATAGTGGGTTGGGGTGTAGGCTAAAATTGCCTTTTCTGTATTTGTATGAACTAACTGCTATAATGGGTTGGGATATAGGCTAAAATTCCTTTTTCTATATTTCTATCTGTATTGTATTTGTATTTCTACATTTCTTATATTTGTATGATTGTATTACATTCAGTAGGATACATTCAGAAAGCTGTGAAAACAATAGATGTGACTTAATTTCTTACAGTCTTTGCCAACAAGAGATTGTAACTAACTAGAGTTAACTGAAAATTAGGCAAAATTATCTATAAATTACTCATTCTAAGAATTCCTCTAGCGAATTCAGTTTTTACTTATTTATTTTATTCTCTTGACATTTTCTTAGCACCTGCTATATGCCAAGAACTGTGTTCAGCATTAGAAACTTTTATGTATCGACCATTGTGTTTATGTATCAATGCTATTCATGAGTGTTTTACAAATAATATTTCATTTAATTTTACAAAAATATGAGAGGGTTATACAGTGTATAGGAATTTCTGGCCCACCCAGCATTCACTTTCTGTTTTTGGAAGCATGACCCTAAATTTCTTGTGCAGAATTATATCTTTCTCTTTCCCATTCTATAGGTTTTCAGGCCCAATTCCAGTTCCAGGGGTAGGCATGTAACCTAGATGGTAGCAAATTAGTGTATTTTATTTCTTAACTGTAGGGATTATTGTAGGGATCAGTATTTGATCCAGTTCAAGCCCATCAAAATTAGTCTCAAGACTTGTTGAAACTTTTGGGAAAAGAACACTTGTCTTTCCTGTTGTAATTAAAACGGCAAGAATGTAGATCAAGAGCATCTCAAAGCTTTATCTTACCGCAATATACAGAGCCTGAGGATGGGTTCCAACAAAGAAAAGATAAAAGCCAAAAGATGGAGAAAGACTGAAATTTAGTGGCATCATTTGAGCCCTCAGACCAAGTTATGCCTGAAAGAGCAAACTCTTGGCATTTTCAGTTTGGTATGCCACTCTATCTCCTCTCTTTCTTTAAGCATTTGTTTTGTGTCTTCTGTCTCTTGGATCACAGTTCCAGTTAATTTTAGTAGATATTATAATTTCACTTTATAATAAAGATAAGGAAATTCAGGGCCAGCATTAAGTAATTTACCTAAGGTCACTTAGCAACTATTTTCTAAATCAGAAATTGAACACAGGTTTTGTTTTGTTTTCTTTACTTGAAAGCTTTTTTTTTTTTTTTAATCAGTAGACTTTTCTAGTACAGTGGTCAGTTAAGAGCTCATTGTCTAGACTGAGGCATAAGCATAAAAGAACTCACGATAGTGTGGTAAGTGCCATGGGTTACAATTTTAAATAGGATGTCAGGGTGAGCTTTATCAAGGAGAAGGTACTGGAACAGAATCAGGAAAGAGATGAGGGATTTAGCCATGTGGTCATGTGGGGTAAGCAACCCAGGCAGAAGGTGCATCCAGTGGAAATGCCAGGAGTGTGCCTGGCAAGTTGGAGGAAGAGTCAGATGGCAATCTCTCTAGAGCTGAGGGAGAGGGGGTTGGGTAGAAGACATGATCACAGAGGTGAAGGGGCTCCACACTACACAGGGCCTGGCAGGCCTTATAAAGACTTTGGCTTTACTCCAAGTGATGTGGGAAGCCTTTGGAAGTGTTTCTGCAGACGAGTGAGTGATCTGGCATCACTATGTATCTTGGCACTCATCAGATGTATGATAACTACTTTTTTCTTAAATTTCGTATATTTTCTGGAACCACACTCCGTTAATTTTTAACCCTGGGAATTACAACAACAATGGCTCACATTTGCTGTGTTGGGTAAATCACCAATCACTGTACATTGATTACCCCCTGCTGACTGTTAACAAGTTTAAGCAGGAGATATTATTGCCTCCTCCACTTTATAAGTAAGGAAACTGAGACAGGGAGGTCAGAATGAAAAATGTGAGGCTTTCTTTCATACATAAACCACACACAGTTATGAAATTAGGACAACTGAGGGAAAGTAAAGACTTGTTTTTCTCATATTCAACTGAGGCAGTAGCATAAATTCCTTCTGCTTAATTTTTAATACTGATTAAATTTTAAGGAAATAATATAATCAATTTATTTCATAGAATTATTTGGAAGGGATTTTAGCCACAGTTTAACTTGCCCTCTGATCCATCAATGTAAATGACTTTCTCATGTTCACAGGGTAATTTGGTGGCAGAGCTGAGTGGAAACCAGGCCTCCTGACTGTCATACAATTGCTTTTTTCCATGATTATCTCCCTGGTTCTTCTATTATTCTTTAAGTCATTGCCTCCCAGGACATGGAGTGGGGGGTGGAGTGTGTAGGGAGGAGAGTGTGTTGAGAGGCCAGAATCATGGCAGGGGATGACAGAGGCTGATTGAAGCTCTGTATGCAGGTGGGATGTGTGTAGGCGGGAACCAGGTTGAGCAGCTGACACGAGCTGCGCCATACACTGACTCAGGGTGATGAATGAAGGACTCTAGGAGAAAAGGGCATGAGTTGAATTTTTTTTAGTATTCTTTCATCCCTTCACGTACAGTAAATTTAAAAAGAGGGAACAGCACGCTAACTTTTATAGAAAAGTACTGTGCTTTCCCTGAGAGGCTCAAATATGTGTTCTCATTTAGATAATACAGCTATTCACCCCTGGTCCTGCTGTCCTTCTTGTATCTCCACTCATGGAGTTTGTAAGCTATCTTTTCTCTGAATTACTGAAAAATCAGTTTTTCAAAAGAGGGTGTTAACAGCATTTCTTTGATATTAGCCATGTGCTTTCTGCAAAGTAAAGTTTGGAGAAGGACAGGGTGACCCTTTGTGCCTTGGTGGTCCCTCATTCAATGGCTGCACTTCTTGTGATGCTTTTGAGCTGGCCACGTTTTCAGTAAAGGAGCTC
This sequence comes from Eumetopias jubatus, assembly GCF_037043125.1. Taxonomy (NCBI): domain Eukaryota; kingdom Metazoa; phylum Chordata; class Mammalia; order Carnivora; family Otariidae; genus Eumetopias; species Eumetopias jubatus. The sequence goes on along the minus strand of NW_028274814.1, from coordinate 71,522,393 downwards.
AGCTAAAGAGATACAATCTACTGTTTAGGATGCTGTTTTAAAGTAAAAAAAAAAAATCATTTTGAAGAGGCAGACATTTCCTTGAGAAAGGCAAAATGTCTTTTACCTGAATATAAGGGTCTGTACAGATCATTTATAGCTACCTGAAGTGGCAGAGTAAGCACTGGTAAGAAAGAAAAAGCAAAATCTAAACATTCACAAATGATCCTCAGGAGCATCTTCTAGGGAAATTAGTAACCTAGGACTGAAATAGGTTATAAATATCAACTTCAGATGACAAGGTACCGTGGTTATCACTGCTTTATCTTAATGGGAAACAATGTCATTAGCTGTCAACATTTTGGAATATTGTAAGCCCTGTTCAATATTTGGCACAGAGGGTGAGACACTCCCTACCCCTTGAGAGACAGGATACATGGGTAAGGACAAAGTGGTGAAGAAGGCAGAATGAAGAGGTACAGAGCTGTAATCTGACACAAACAATGAATCATGGAACACTACATAAAAAACTAATCACTATGTGATTAACATAACATAAAAAAAAAAGATAAACCCAAGAAGGACCATATTTAGGTTTGGTAGGACTGAAAGCCTCTTCCAAAGGGTGTAGAGTTTAGTAGATATGGTAGATTAACAGTGAACTTGGGCTAAAGGTTAATGAAAGGAAAACATGTAGGACATGATAACAAAAGCTATCTTTTGAACTTGCATGGATTTATCAGCTAATATTCCATTTATCATGTTTCATGTTGTGTCAATATGTTGATATGCAATGACTTTTTTTGTGAAAAATAGTGCAAATCCACTGTTTCCTTCGCAGGTGGGGCAGATTAATTGTAAAAGTGGCACAGAAACTACAAAGATCTTATGTGATAAAACATATTATAGAATAAATTTTTCCTGGAAGTGGATGAAAACAAGGACTCTTTTCATATCATCAAATTTTTATACCCAATGTTTAAGATGCCAATTAAAAATATGATCAAATAGTGAATTAAATTTTTTTCTTATTATGAAAATCCAAAATATTGCCTGCCTTACTATGACCACACAAAAATATGGTACTTTAGTCCAGCATTTGATGATCAGTAAGAAATTTGATCCACAAGATCATTTATCAAAAGATGCTTGGAGTTCCACATCTCCAGATTAGTAGCACGTGTGTAATAATATTTTTTTGGTAAATACATACTGATTAATTGTAGGCAACAAATGATCCTGAATTCATGCATTATTTACTATTTGCTAAGTTCTACATTTTGCCGCTGGTCACAACCCCAAAGTGTCCAAAGAACTCATTTGATAGCACCAATTCTAGATTTATCCTTTTCTATCCCTTCTTTTTGGAGCCAGCTCTCCTAAGTTATTTTTTAATGCCAGTCTATTATGATACATGAAATGCACTGGTTGTCTTTATTGTACTGGCAATAGAATTCTAATAAGATGCATTAAAACCAATTAGTAGACCTGAATATCTCCTGATCTGATGAATGAGGAAAGGAGGGTCTACATTTATCTTTTTCAGATATTATACATTGAGTTCCAGACTGGGAGACGCCCGCGTCTATGTTGACACAACAGAAATTTGTCAATCCTTCTCAGAACTTCTTTTTATTTGAAAAGCATTCAGGAACTTTTCCAGTATGTGTTATTAAGGAAACATAAAAGGAAGATTAGCAAAGCAGAAGAAGAATGGGAAATAAATAAACCTGTTGACAAGATGAACTTTATTTCCATCAGCTGGTTACCGAAGCAGGAAATACAGGCTTTTCTAATGAAGCACTGGGCTATTATTGCAAGTCTTTTCTAAGCTATTTTATAGTGGGGCTAGGACCTTTTCCCATGGTCATGATAACAGGAAAAGGTACAAGATTTTTAAACCTGTCAAGATCCCATAAATGTCACAATAATTGTTCCCCAGGTTTTTTTTGTTACTGTTTAGTAAGGTAGCATTTTCTTATAACTAAATGTGTCTACTTATCCCTATAGATACTTCTCACCTAACCAAGGAAATTAAACCCTAAAAATAGATCTATTCCAAAATATAACAAGTCATAAAATGTTGAAGTTAAAGCTTTGTGCTTTTCTCAACATTTTACCTTTTCTCCAAAAAACTCAAGCTATTTGATGAAAAAAATTTTTTAATCAAGAAGCAAGGTATGAATTTTAACACTCATCCTTAGGGACAGAGTTCATTTTGGGGAGGTATGCACATTGTTAAATACTGGAGGAGCGCCCCCAAAACATCATTGAATGGCATAATTTAATATATACATATTTTCGTTTTTGCTTTTTTCTTTCAAATTTTTATTTAAATCCTGTTAGTTAACATACAGTATAATATTGGTTTCAGTAGAATTCAGTGATTCATCACTTACATACAACACCCAGTGCTCATCCTAACAAGTGCCCTCCTTAATCCCCATCACCCATCTAGCCCATTCCCCACCCACCTCCCTCCAGCAACCCTCAGTTTGTTCTCTTTAGAGTCTCTTATGTTTGCTTCCCTCTCTCCTTTTTTTCTCTTCCCATATGTTCACCTGTTTTGTTTCCCATATATACATGTTTTCTAAATTTATTCACAGTTCCTTATCTGTCCCCATAGGACCTATAATTAATGGTGGATTGTAACAGCACCGATATTATCTTATCATCTATTTTTAAAAATGGAAAATGAATGCTGTTATAGACTTTTGTGAGCTGGTAATTTTCATAAGAATGTATGTATGCTCACACATTTGTATTAGTTTTTATTCTATATTTTCCAAGTGTAATTTTCCAAGTGATGGATGCATAGACATATAATTGTATGTTTGTATAATCAAGATGCCAATTTATATCATTTTAAAGGAATTTGAGAAGTATTTTATGATATTGGATAGACAATCAGGTGAATTTTAAATGTTTTATTTACTTAACATATTTATTAAAATTATTTTATGGTTATTTGCCCAACTGCTTTATGAAACTGCTTTTTCCTTGGGCCTTTGAAGAGTAGGCATATTTCTCTATTTGTTGTTAATGAGATTATTCTGATCATTTTGGCCACTTGAAAATTAACTTCAATCACTGCATCATGTATTCTGCAGTCTGGTTTGGTAACTACATACAAAAACATCATCAAAATTAACCTGAAGTGTATCAGCATCTGTTCACTACTGCATAATTTATAAGAGCAAAATATCATAAATGTTCTCAATGTCCACAATATGGGAGTTCTTAAATAAGGGACCATCTAAACAATGGAATATTGACTCCAAAGAACTATTATAACATGGGAATGATCATGATAAATATTGGCAAGAACAAACTTACATTTACACTTTTCTGGGAGAAACCCAGGCCTCAAAGGGTCCATGGATAAAATTAGAATAAAAATAAGCTTGCAGTCAAATTTCATAAAACACACAAGAAACAAGGCACTAAGAGTGAGGTTCAACAGGAGAAAAAAAAATTAAACAGGTGTCCTATTTAGAAAGACATTGCAAATATGTATAGGGAAATTTAACATGAAAAAATAGAATTGCAAATATGAGTAAAGAATGGGTATAAAAATAACCAATATAAAGCATAAATTATAGAAATAACAACTATAATAACTGAAGTTAAAATTTAATAGATGTGTTTATCAGCAGATTAGACATATCTGAGGAATTACTCAAATTAGAAATTAGTGAGCTAGGAGGTAGACTTGACAAAATTATCTAGAATGCACACACAGAGACAAAGAAATGAAAAACAGGAAATAGAAGAAACACAGAAAAGGCTGAGAATATTCCTGAACTGATGAAAACTGTTAATCCACTGATTAAGGAATCAGTGTCTTTATTGTGAATTGTATCTGTATTGTGTGTGAGTCAAGATACAAAGGGATGGTATCTTTGTTATGCTGAGGCCAAGATCTGCTGTTTTAGAGTTCTATACCCAGGGAAAACATCTCTTTTAGAATAAAAGTAAAATAAAGATATTTTCAGATAAACAAAAACCCAAAATATTTTGCCCAGAGCACACTGTTACTATAGGAAACTTTAAAAGATGTATTTCAAGGTCAGAAGGCAAACTCAGGTGTAAGATCTGAGATGCAAAAAGAAATGAAAAGAAAAAATAATTTAAACAAATATAATAAGTTATAGAGTTAAAATAAGGCCAAAAAATTTTAAAATGCTTATAAAGGTAACATATAAATCAGGAGGGACCTGGTTAGAGTTTAAGTGTTCTTGAGTCCCTGTATTCCTATTTAGGAGGAGGGTTAAAATATTGCTTAATTATAAAAATTGATGAATTAAGATTTCTAAGATAAGAACTAAAAGAACAGAAATAGCATATATTCTCATCCAGCAGAAGGGAAAACATGGAATGTGAAAACTAAATGATCAAGCCACATAAAAGATGAAAAGGAAACAGAAGAGAGAAAATAAATGAATTGCAATATAGTAGATAATGGGAGTAAGCCCAAATTTCCAAATAATTATAATAAATATGAATAGACTAAATGATATGGTTAAAAGACATAAAACGACAAAATAGAAACGCAAGCAAAGCACCACCACCACTAGGGCAAAAGGACAACAATCCAGCTATACAAAAATTGTACAAAAAACACTTGTAACAAGAGGTTATAAGAAACACATGTAAAAAATGACAGTTCAGAAAAGCTGAAAGTAAAAGTGGCAAAAGGTATGTCATGAAAGACTAAGAGAAAGCTGATGTAGCTATGTTAGCAATATAATAAAATATATCATAGAACAAAGATCATCAAAGAAGTAGAGTCACTACATAATTTTTTTAAGAAAAGTTAAATTGACCAGGAAGAAATAAATATTCTTTACTTGGATGCACCTCAAATTATGACTTCAAGTTGTAGAAAGCAAAAATGATAGAATTAGAATTTTGACAAATCTATCATTATAATGTTGACTGATAGATAAATTAGGCAATATAAGTTTAAGGATATAGAATATTTGAACAATATGATTACAAGCTTGATCTAATGTATAGCTATAGAAAAATATTTCCAATAAATGCAGAGTATATATATTATTTTCAAGTATGAATTCATCACTTATGAAAAGATTCTCCTTAACAGTAATAGCAAACACATTAAATTTAATTTGTGCTTGGCAGTGTTTTAAGCACTTTACAGCATATTTAATTCTCATAATTCTAAAGGTTTGGTATACAAATATCCCCATTTTGCCTATGAGAAAATTGAGACACAAATAGGTTAAGTGATTTTACTCAAGGGAACACAACTAGAAAAAAGAAAAACTGGATTAGAGAGTGTGCTCTTATCTACTATGGAACATTGTAGAAAAAAATAGCAATTGTTAGGAATAAAGCTAATGAAAAGATGTGTAGGCACTTTATGGATAAAATCATAAAATCTATTGGAAGATATTAAAGACCTAGAGAAAAACAGAGCTCATGTTCATGAATTGGCAGAATCAATACCACAAGGAGTTCATTCTTCCCAAATTGATGAACAAATTCAAAATCCCTATAATATCGTTATGGACTTGCACAGCTAATTAAAAAATTTATATGAATTGCAAAAGACAAAGCATAATGAAGACACTTGTGAAGAGTAAGTTCAGAGGATTATCCAGCCAGCTACCAGGACTTCAAATAAATGTGGACTTTCAACTAGTAGTACTAAGAAAACGTGTAATCCATATTGAAAAAAAAAATAAATTTGGGCCCCAAGCTCCAACCATAATAAAAAAGAATCTCTGTGTGCAGGGAGTGGGGGGATGGGTGAAATAGGTGATGGGGATGAAGGAGGGCACTTGTCATGATGAGCACTGGGTGATGTATGGAATTGTTGGATCACTATATTGTATACTGGAAACTAACATAACACTGTATGTTAACTAACTAGAATTAAAAACTTGAAAAGCCAAAAAAAATTAACTTCCCTCCTCTTCATATTTCTCCTCATCCATTTATCTTTTTAAGATTCCTTTATTCATTCATTCATGCCACATCAACAAAAAAAAATAACAAAAATATGAAAAAAAATGTCTGTATGAATCAAAGATTAAAGTGAAGAGCAAAATTATTTTTAAAAATTTAGAATACAAAATAAAAGCAGGAAGATTTTTTTAAACTAGATACAAGAAGCATAAACCATAAAGAAGCACATTAACATATTTTATGATATTAAAATTAGGAACTTTTTTTAGCATAAGATACCATGAAAAAGTGAAAAGACAAGTCACAAACTGAGAAATAATATTTATGACACAAATAAAGGATTGATTTCACAATTCATTATATGAAGAATTTTTAAAAAACTGATCAATAAAAAACCAGTATAGAAAGGAGCAAATACCAAAATGGCATTATACAGAAGAAAACTGAACAGGCCAATAAACGTATAAGATGCTCAACCTTATTAATAATCAGGAGAAAGTAGATATTATTTTAATTATTTAGGAGTAAGGAGATTTTAAACAACCACAATATGATACATGGAGAAAACTATCACAATATGATAACTGGAGAAAATTATGTCTGGAGAAAATCATAAGTCTAAAAATGCCAAGTGTTTTTGGGAATGTGGTGCCTAGAAGCACCTTCACACTGTTGGTAGGGGTTAAAATCGGCTCAGGCACTCACTACTTAGTGAATGTGCATATCTTATACCCAGGAATTCCCCTAGAAAGCTCTAATATGCACGAGTCTATACAAGAAAGAATATTCATAGCAACACTGTAATATTATAAAGCTGGAAACAACTGAAATGTCCACCAAGTGAGTATATAAACTATGTCATTTTCATAAATGTTAATCCTATAATAGTAGTGAATATTAGTGAATTACAGCTATACATAACAACTTGGATCAACTAGAAACGAGGCTCATAATTCTGAATAAAAATATATAGCTTTAAGAATACATTCAGTATGGCTGCAAAAATGTTTAAAGATGTAAAGTTAAAGAACAGGTTATTTAGAGCTACAAACTTACGTCACAAAATTATACAGATAAGCAAGATAATGATAAGCATAAAATTCAGGATAGTGCTTACTTCTGAGGGAGAGGGTAAAGAGACAGGATTAGTGTGCACAGGGTTGCAATGTCATGGTAACGTTCTTTTTCTACAGCTGGGTGTTGACTAGACAGGTGTTTATTGCATCTCTGTTTGGAGGCAAGTTCATGTTGTAGCATAGCATTATTGAGACTATTTTTAGATCTGCCATTACAGATTTATGTCATTATCCTAAAAATACAATAGAGAAAGTGAATATAGAAGATATATCTTAGCTCTTTATGACACCAAAAGCATAAAGATAGACAACCATTACTTCTCCTTGAGGTAACTCTTGCAACACAGCTTGGTGTCTATGCAGTGACCTGTGCAACCTGTGTGGGCCAGTCCGAACTGGAGAGAGGGAAAGAGAGTGGGCATCAAGAACATTAGGTCCAGCAGAGGATATGATCATCACAGTTGAAGCCAGAAGGAAAGAAAATGTCAGATTTTATTGGGTAGCAACAAGACAGTTTGAGAGCACACAGAAGACCCACCCTGAGGATTCTCAGAAGCTTCTGGGAGGATTTTGAGAGGTGTCTGGAAGAACCCAAACAACTGGGGGAGAGAGTACAGCCAAAAAAAAAAAAATACTGTTTTTTTACTGTCCGTGTTTCATCTAAACATAGGCATTCTCTAAGGAAACTGGTAACTATTATCTGTGCACTTAAAGTGAATAATAGATGTTAATTTACTGAGGGCAGAGATTGTATATTTATTTTATATTCATTTCTTTTATATTATCCCATATGATGTAAAAAATAAACATTCCATGAATGAATGCAAAAACCCAATACCACTCCTATAAAACACTGTTAAGTGTGTCTGATACTAGACATTAGGGATACGGTTTTTACAAACAAATGAAGGCACATGGGCACATCTTACTGTAGCACTAAAGTGCTATTCTGTTAGTCTTTTAATACTACTAGGCATATCCAAATTTACCTCAATATCTAATCTAGGACAAGTAAGTATGTGGGAAAGGGCCTATGCAAGCATGTGTGTCCATGAATTTATTAAGGGGGACAAGAAACATGTGTAATATATAGAGACAGTAATTTAGGTACACATGGAAATTCAGAAATACACAAACACAGTCCTCTGGAGCATACACCAGCCCTAGGGCACTGTCCTTTCAGTGGCAATGCCACTGGTATCTAGCACCCCAGGCAGACACTCCCTCTGTATGTTCTTGGCTAAAATGCAGAAATTCTGCAAATTACTTCTATAATGGGCAATAGAGAGGAAACACTGGATGTAATTCAACATAAGGAAAGCCAATTTGAGTACTATAAAATGTTTTCTAATGACGGAGTCTATTAGGTCTTGGAATAATCTCAGCAGGAGAATGTGAAGACTGTATGATAGGAAGGACTTAAAAAAACTCAATGAAAAATTGAATTTCAACTGTCAATTGGGCAAATATCTGCAACAGAGGAAAGGCAAAATCTTTAAAACACTGCCAGGGTTATAACAATTGTTGAAAACTTGTGTGACAGGGAACACCTTGCAATTCACTGCCGTGTGCTGGAAGGTAAAGATCACTGTAGTTTCAAAGAATCAATTTGTTGCTTTCTAGAGAAAAAAAGATCAGTTTAAGCTTCAAAATACAGTTTCCTAAAGTAAATAACGTGAGGCAGCATGGTCTGGTGATGCGAAGTAGGGGATGCCTGCCATAATTAGAGTTTTCCTAGCTGCTGCAAGCATCTTATTTAAAGAAAATGTCCATGTTAAGAAATTTTGAGTTTCCACCATGAATGGAAGTTTTGTTAATGAGCATACCATGGGTAGACCAAAGTCCTGCTGTTTCTCTATTCAGATATCGTTTCTTTCCTTCTTAGATTTTGCAAGCAATGTGTCATGTACATAGAGAACCACAATCCCATCAGTAAAGAGAAAAGAAAGAAAAAGTTTATTGTACAGAACTGTGCTGTGGACTTCTCATCAGCGCGGGGGTGATCCTCTGAGACTCTCATTTCTTTCCTTCACAAAAGCAGATGAGGTTTAAGTGCCTTCCTGGGTATTTAATTTAAAAACACCAGCCACTCTATTGTTCAGACTAAGTCCTTTTAATCAACAAATGGCTCCTTATTCCTTAGATACCTTCCATGCATAAGGTAATGAGAATTTTAGGATTTTAGAAGTACACTGCTCAGTCATCCCTTGGGCTTTTCTATTTCACAGAATTTACTACCTATTTTGCTAAATGCCTACAGAGAATTGGTCAAATTCACGCTTTCCCTTTTAAAGCTATTGAAACTCTTCAGTTGTGAAACAGCCTAATGAAAGTAGCCTCTTTTTCCTCCTCCCACATTTGCAGACCACCCTGGAAGGAATAGCTCACATAGGTAGGCATAGCCTCAACATGTTTGGGGGCTATTTGGGTGGAAAGAGAAAAGTCTCGGAGCGAGACAGACCAGTCTAGAGGTAAAAAGGCTGGCTGCGCTGGCTGCTGAGCCCTCACAAATAAGGCAGCCATCCCTGCTGCTGCCTCACTTATCAATTTTGACAGGTGACCGTCTTGACTCCCTGGGACATTTATTAAAGAGGACAGATCGTGCCGGATGTCAAGTTTGCCAGAATGACTCTGGTTAGAGGCTGGCTATAAAGAAAATAGGGCTCCTAACCACTTGTCATGCAGGGGAAAGACAATGGTCCACCTATGTAAGTTTTGCTTATTTAAAAAAGCCAACTATTTATTTAGTGGATTCTATACTCTACCATTGCCACCACCTAAGTTCCAATCTTTTTCATTTCATACCTGGTCCATAGAAATTGACCTCTAATTTGTGTCTCTTCTTTGGGTTTCATTCCTCCAAATTAGTCCTACACACGCCTACAAAACTGGGTCTATTTGGAACACCAATCTGACTCCATCGATCCTCTCTAACATGAATTGTCTTCCATGGCCTGTAGTATAAAGTCCAAGTTGTTCATTACACTATAAGAGGTGTTTCCAGGCACCTGGGTGGGTCGGTTGGTTAGGTGTCTGACGTTGGCTCAGGTCATGATCTCGGGGTCGGGGATCAAGCCCTGCATTGGGCTCTGCACTCAGAGGGGAGCCTGCTTCTCCCTCTCCCTCTGCCCCTCCCATGGCTTGTGCTCTCTCTCTCTCCCTCTGTCTCTCTCTCAAATAAATAAAAAAATAAAATCTTTTTTTAAAAAAAAGGTGTTTCCTTATCTGGCCCTGCCTACTTGTCTAGCCTTATCCTGTATCTTTCTTTACTTCTCAAAACAACTCTCCAGTTGGACTGAACTATTTGCGGTTCCTTGAACCGGCTGTGCTTGTTGATGCCTTCGTGTGTTCGTTCTTGCTCTCCCCTTAAATGTCTGCTTGTTCAAAATTCTTCTCAGGTGCCATTTCCTCTCTGACCACTTCTCAAAGAGTCACTGGCTTCTCTGTACCACTTCTGCATATCATAGTGCGTGTCTCACAGTAGTGTAATTATATATGACTTTCTGTTTCCACATCTGACTGTGAACTCCTTGACGGAAGTCAGTATCTTATTTATTTTTGGCTCTCCAGTGCTCACACAGAATCTGAAATATCATATTGCTCAAAAGTATTTCTGAACTTAACTGGGTCAGTCAGATGAAAGGAAAACATCTTCATTTCACAGTAGAAGTAGAAGTCATTTCAAAATCTTTGCTCTAAAAGCAAAACTGAATGGAATATGAAAAATGAAATGTAAAAATGTAAAAATCCTGCATGTTTAATCATATATTAAGGAGTACCATGATCGGTATTTGCATGCAGAAGGATTGAGAATTTAGAGTGAATTTTATTTTTTTCTTAGCTTTTTTCCAGCTTTATTATCAATCTTTATTATCAATCTCAATAAAGCTGGAAAAAAGCTTACACTTACATATTGTATGTTGATAACATGTATAATAACATACAACATGTACACTTAAAGTGTACATACAATGTGATGATTTGTGTATATTGTGAAATGATTACCACAAAAAGGTTTCTTAACACCTCTGTTCCCTCGCATAATTACCTTCTTTTTTTTTTTTTGGTAGGGAGAACATTTAAGATCTACTGTTTTAGCAATTTTCAAGTATGTAATACAGTACTGTTAATTATCATCACCGTTAGACCCCCAGAATTTATTCATCTTATGGCTGGAAATTTGTACCCTTTGACCAACATCTTCTCATCTCCTTCAACCCTCAGTCCCTAGCAGCCGCCATCCTACTCTCTATTTCTTTGAGTTTGGCTCTTTTAGAATCCACATACAAGTGAGCACACACAGTTATTTGTCTTTGACTTATTTCACTGAGCACTAGGTATTTCCCTCTTTTTTTATGACTGAAAATTATTCCATCATATGCATATACCACATTTCCTTTATCCATTTATCTAATGATGGACACTTAGATTGTTTCTAAGATAATCTCTTTGAGACAGTTATTTCATTTCCTTTGGATATATATCCAGAAGTGGGACTGCTGGATCATAGGATAGTTCTAGTTTTAACTTCTTGAGGAACCTCTATATTGTTTTCCATAGTGGCTGCACCAATGTATACTCTCACCCACAGTTTTTAGGGTACAATTTTAAATCATTGAGTACAACATGCACGAAGTTGTAAAATTAAGGTCTGAAATGAGTTTCTGATGTAAGGTATAGATGAAACTTAAGTTACGATACACTTTTTACTCCACTAGTAAATATTGGCAAACATTTCCTTAACTTGCAGTAATTTATGTTTAATAAGAACATCTAATATTGTTCCAGGCCTTTCCTTAATCCTTCCCATTCCAACAATTATCAAGTCTTCAAACTTGCCTCTGAGATATGTGCTTCTGATCTATCCCTGTCTTCCATTTTCTACTGCTACTACTATTAGTGTTGCCCTTATTCTAGTCTAAAACAAAACTAAGACTTAGTTCATCTTACTTTTTAAAAACAATAACAAAAAAGTCACTCAACAGACAAATACTGAACACATAATTAACATGAGAGACATGCAAAGTTGGAAGAAAGGAGACAAAAGTCGAAAGAGAAACTAGTATACGTAGAAGCTAACATAGACTAATCATTCCCTCTCCTGTTCCCAAACCCAGGAATGTATAAGAAAAGTATCCATTAAAAAAAAAATCATGTTTTAAAATAAGAAAAAGAACACTTAGTGGATTGGAAGCTGTGAGAAATCTCTGGAGCAGAAGAGATCACATTAAAGCCTGAAGCTCAAACAAAGAATGAGAACCAAGGAGTTGATTCTAAAGCAACTTGGAACCAGCAAGATTCTGAGCTTGGAGTCTCTGGATACACAAGAGGGTGTTGGTGTCATGCACACGGATGATTCCCCTAGTCCCATTCTCCCCACTAGTTCAGAACACTAATAGCCACAGGTCAGCCTGCTTACCCCTTCTCAGAGCCCTTAGAGATAAGGTTGCAGTAGTCCCAAACTTAGAGATGGGAAACTGAATTAGGTCTGGGGAGAGCTGTCATAGGATTAGAAATTAGAAAGTAAGGCAGGGTGGTATTCTGGAGGCAAAGGAAGAAGAGCATTTCAAAAAGATGCAGATGGCCAATAGCATCAAATGTGGCTGAAAGTTAAGGAAGTAGAAGGTATAGCTAGGTTTGGTCATTCCACTGGTAATTGTCATCCTCAAATTATACATTAATTGGTTGAGAAATTAATGAGATTTTTTAAAAGTGGCAGATGAACTATTTATTTAAGATGTTCAGGAAAAGGAGAAGATAGAAGTCAGAGATCAAAACAGGCTTCATTTGAGTTTTTTTTTTTTTTTTTTTTTTTTATAAAGGACACTTGAGTATATTTGGGTCCACTGGGGCACTCAGAGTTTTATTCCTCGTATGTAGCTCACAATTCACCTTTCAAGTGCTCGCCTAGACCCTATCATCCATAAGACATGTCGTTTCTCTTCTGAAGGTTCATTTTCTCCTGTCTCCTTAAATATTCTCCACCCATGGTGAGGAAATTGACACAATGGTTAAATGGTAGAATATCTATCTATTTATATCTATAGCTAATCTCCATCCCAACTGTTGTACTACATGTTTTCATATATTATGTCACTTAATATTAAATACTTATTATGGGGCCACCTGTCTGGCTCAGTTAGTAGAGCATGTGACTCTTGATCTCAGGGTCATGAGTTCAAGCCCCATGCTGGGCGTAGAGCTTACTTAAAACAACAACAACAACAACAACATTTTATTAATGTTACCTTCTTTGCACAGGTGAGGAACCTGAGGCTCAGAGAGATCACACAGGTATTGTGCAGTGGAGTCTGACTTGAGCCCACTTCAGGCTGATTCCAAATATACCTAAATATAATTTTCCTCCCAGCAGAGTGATACAACCAGACCTTGATTTGTTGGGAATAAATTTTTTTGAGGGGTTTTCTTGCAAATTAATGGTAGGTTATTTATAGGGGGCAATAAATGAGGTCTTAATGAAAGTAATTTATTTTATGTAGTTGGAATATAAGCAAAATAATTTGGGTACCAGAAAATGTTCTTTTTCAGGTGATTAATCTGATATCCAACAGGTATGGATCAGCCAGCATTATTATATTGCAGAAGCCTACACTTTGTTATATGACTACTATACAGTTATGCATGTGTTCAAGATCATTAAGAAAAATGACAGGAAATGACCCTATAAGTAATGTCTCTGTACCTGAGAAAAGCCCTTGAGAGAACGTATGGCTTTCTCTGTTTTTGACACACATAAGGAAAAGAACCAGAATCTGGAATGGCCAGCCTGGTTTTTGAAAAAGGGATATTAGTGCATTTTTTTCCTATGAGAGTCAGATAGTAGAACTAATTGAATATTCACATGTGCTGCCACCTCTATGAATTACTCAAGGTCTTTGAACTTGTTTACCCATCCAACAACAGATTTTATTGCATGAGATTTCATTACTAAAAATATTTAAGGTGGAAAAATTCTAAGTCATAGCATTTGGAAATTTAAACCTTCAAGTCAACACAGAAGAAAGTAAGTAATGGGAACTCTGGGTTATATGAAGGAGAGAAACCAAAGTTTGGAGTCCCTTTCACTTTCATTTTAGAGAAAGAGATTGTATTAATTTCTGTACATAGCAGACAGGAAGCCATTAAATCTTTCCTAACTAGAAACAGTTAGTGATATCTCCAGTCACGGAATCACAGTATTCCTTTAAATTTCCCAACTAAATTGCTCACATGTTCCTAAAGCACATTTAAAACTTTTGTTTAAAAGGATTCCCAACTGTCTTTATTTGGCAGCTATTCATGTATAAGTCAAAGGAAGGAAAAGTTCTTTAAAGATTATGAACTTCCTGGCTGCAAAAAGGCTCAACAGCTGTCCATGGATCCTTCGGTTACTCATAAACATCCTTCGAAAACACGCTATCCTTCCAATGGTTATTTAGGAGTTTTAGACCTCTCTCATAAGATAAATCACAGGTAATCACACTTTATAGCATATGTTAGTTTTAGTTTGTTTATAAAAGAAGGTGAAATATTATATACTCTTGACAATTATATACTCTAGGAAAGAACACACACTCAATTACATGCTGAGAGGGAATTTGAATAAGGAAATAAAATAATGAACATCTATTATTTTTATAGTCATAAAAAGTTTTTTTTCTTTTACAAAAAAGAAGAAATTCTTGTCTAGTATCTGCTACTAACTAGCTATGGTAGGTGAGTCTTTAACTTTCGGTTTCGGTTTTCTTTGTCAAGTAATCAGGTGTGCTTCTAGGTCTTCTTGTGGTTCAAATTCTACCATGTCAAAGTTCTCTTAATCTTAATTCTCTTCTGTCCAAATACCACTTAATTGTTCTTTATCTAAATGTGTTTATCTATTTTTATTTTAAAGTTTTGCCTCTAATATCTTTTATTATGACCTGAATACTAATATCCTTTTACATTTGAAAGGAGAGCTCTTATAATTTTCCTTTTTTAAAGTACACACTTTTTAAAAATAAGCTATTTATAGCAATCCCACTTTTGTTACTGCTTCCTATAGAAGCTTTCACTTCCTACTGGGTGGAATCTGTGACTTTAAAACCTGACCACAGGAAAGTGAAGGAGCAAATGGTTTCAATGTGTTTTACAGAACAAAGAAAAAAATTACATATTTAACTTCCAAGGCTTTGTTACTGAAAAACAAACAGAAATATGAAAAGTGAATATCTACAAGAGGGCAAGGACAATGAAATAAAAACACAGGTAAGAGTATTTGTAGGACTGATCAAATTTTAACTTTGGCTGGTGAATAATTTCTGCTGCAGAACTCCAACTCACAATTAGGCTTGGCTTCTGAAACAGTGGACTCTATAACTTGCATTAACCAAGTACAAACACATATTGCTTTAAATGTCCTGTCCTAAGAGATGAAATCTGGTCATTTAAAATCCAATTATACAGTTAAGTATTATATCTCAGTTCAATCAAAGTCATTACCAACTTTGTGCCAGTCATTTTTGCATTTTTTCAATCTGTTTCATTTATGATGACTATGGGTGTAGATATTTTTTGTTGTATTTAAAAATACTGCCGTCCAGTGCTTCATCTGTAAACATCATTATTATAATGGACATTTTTCTCCTGGTTTAAAACAAGCCAAAAATTTAATTGCTTCATTACCACATTCTAAACACCCTACTAGCCAATGAAGAGACAGCGTGAAAGGCTTTGTGACAATGTGTGTGTGTGTGTGTGTGTGTGTGTGTGTGTGTGAGATATGTTTAGGTATGCTTATTAGAACAGTAAATAATAAGCTCCAATTCTAACTAGAAAAAGCTATATTTTTCTTAATATTTCATTTGAGGAATGAAACAACAATATGAAAAAAGGAGAACATCTAAAGAACCGTAGCTCTAAACCTCCTTAGTCATGTAAGCCTCAGATTTGCTAGCCTGAAAGTATATTTAAAATTTAGTTATTGTTTCAATAAGTCCACTATGTGTTTGGTACTTGGAAGACAAAGATGCATAAGACAAGGTCCTCCACACTGAAGAAGCTCAAAGATTTATGGGGGAGCCCAAAGTGGGAACAAGCAATAATCATACAATAAGGCAAATGGAGGAGGTGCAGAGGCTAGAAACTGAGACCCAGGGCTTATTTATTTCTGTGAATAACTGTAATATCTTATGTTTGTCAAATATTTAACTAAGAAACATTTTTGTCTCTTTGTTCTTATTTTTACCTCCACCACAAAATCAATTCATCAATTCACAAAGGAAGACAGCAAGAAAGGAAGAAGGAATAAGAGAACTATAAAACAGTCAGAATACAATTAATAAAATGACATTACTAAATCCTTACCTATCCATAATTACTCTAAATGTAAATGGATTAAATTTTCCAAACAAAAAGCATAGAGTGGCTGGATAGATTAAAATACAAAAGACCCAACCAAATGCTGCCTACAAGAGACTCACTTCAGCTTTAAGGACACACGTAGGCACAGAGTAAAGGATGGAAAAAGATATTCTATGCAGGTGGAAACTAAAAGAGATCAGGGATAGCTATACTTATATCTCATAAAGTGAACTTTATGTCAAAATCTGTAACAATAGACAAAGAAGGTCATTATATAACAATAAAGCAGTCAATTCATCAACAGGATATGACAACTGTAAATTTAATATGTACTCAACATTAGAGCATAAATATATTAAGCAAATTCACATCTGAAGGGAGAAACAGACAACAATACAATAATAAGAGAGGACTTCAACACCCCACTTTTGACAATGGGTAGATCATTAATAAGAAACTAGTAAGGAAACACTGAAAATCAGTAAAGAAATATTGAAATTTTGAAAATCAGTAAAGAAACATTGGATTTCAAATGTACTTTAGGGCAAATGGACCTAACACACATACATAGAACATTTGATCCAACAGTAGCAGAATATACTTTCTTCTCAAACATACACAGATCGTTCCCCAGGATAGATTATACGTTAGTTTAAAAACAAGTTTAGCAAACTTAGAAGACTGACATCATATCAAGTATCTTCTTTTTTTTAAGATTTTATTTATTTGACAGAGAGAGAGAGTGAGAGAGCATGGGCAGGGGGAGGGACAAAGGGAGAGGGAGAAGCAGGCTCCCCACCAAGCAGGGAACCCAATGTGGGGCTCGATCCCAGGACCCTGGGATCATGACCCAAGCCGAAGGCAGACGCTTAACCAGCTGAGCCACCCAGATGCCCCTCAGGTATCTTTTCTGACCACAATTGTATGAAACTAAAAATTAATAACAGGAGGAAAGCTGGAAAATTCACACGTATGTGGAAATTTAAACAACACACTGCTGACTAACCAGTGGTCAAAGATGAACTCAAAAGGAAAATAAAAAAAGTATTGAAAAAAAAAAAGAAAATGAAGATACAACATGCCAAAACTTATGGGATGCAGCAAAAGGAGTCCTAAGAAGGAAGTTAGGGTGATGTATGCCTACATTAAGAAAAGAAAGAACTCAAATAAACAATCTAATTTTACACCTCAAGGAACTCGAAAAAGAAGAACAAACTAAGACCAAAGTTAGCTTTTTTCTTAGCAGAAATAAAGAGAGATCAGAAAAATAATAGAAATAATAGATGAAAGTAGGAGTTGATTTTTTAAAAAATTTTATTATGTTATGTTAATCACCATACATTACATCATTAGTTTTTGATGTAGTGATCCATGATTCATTGTTTGCGTATAACACCCAGTGCTCCATGCAGTACGTGCCCTCTTTAATACCTATCACCAGGCTAACCCATCCCCCCCACCCCCTCCCCTCTAGAACCCTCAGTTTGTTTCTGAGAGTCCCTAGTCTCTCATGGTTCATCTCCCCTCCTCCCTTTCATTTTTCCCTCCCTACTATCTTCTTCTTTTGTTTAACATAGAATGTATTATTTGTTTCAGAGGTGCAGATCTGTGATTCAACAGTCTTACACAATTCACAGTGCTCACCATAGCACATACCCTCCCCAATGTCTATCACCCAGCCACCCCATCCCTCCCACCCCTGACCACTCCAGCAACCTTCAGTTTGTTTCCTGACATTAAGAATCCCTCATATCAGTGAGATCATATGATACATGTCTTTCTCTGATTGACTTATTTCGCTCAGCATAATACCCTCCAGTTCCATCCATGTCATTGCAAATGGCAAGATTTCATTCCTTTTGATGGCTGCATAATATTCCTGTGTGTGTGTGTGTGTGTGTGTGTGTCACACACACACACATACACCACATCTTCTTTATCCATTCATCTGTCGATGGACATCTTGGCTGCTATAAACATTGGGGTGCACGTACCCCTCTGGATCACTACATTTGTATCTTTGGGGTAAATACCCAGTAGTGTAATTGCTGCATCATATGGTAATAGGAACTGATTTTTTAAGATAAGGAAAATTGATAAACCTTTAACTAGACTAAAAAAAAGATAGAAGACTCAGATAAATAAAATTGCATATGGAAGAGGAAACATAATTGAGAACACAGATATACAAAGGATCATGAGACTGCTATGAACCATTATACACCAACAAAATGGATAACCTAGAAGACACATGAATAATTTCCTAGAAACATATAACCTAACAAGTGTGTTAGTAGGAAGTGGAGAAAAGGAAACCCTAGTGCACTGTTGGTTGGGATGGCAACTGGCACAGCCACTATGAAAAACAGTATGGAGCTTCCTCAAGAAATTTAAGAAAAAGAACTACCATATAATCCAGCAATCCCAGTCTGGGTATATATATCCAAAGGAAATGAATACAAGATATTGAAGAGATATCAGTGCTCCCATGTTCATTGCAGTATTATTCACAATAGCCAAGACACAGAAACAACATAAGCATCCATTGATGGATGAATGGATAAAGAAAATCCATTCAGGTATATACCTGCAATGGAATATTATTCAGCCACAAAAAGAAGGAAATCCTAACAAGTGCAACAACATTTGTGGACCTTGAAGACATTATGCTAAGTGAAATAAACCAGATGAAGAAAGACAAATACTGTGTTCTCATTCATAGGTATAATCTAAAAAAAACTGAACAAAAAAACAGTAGAACCATGGTTGCCAGGGACTAGAGAGTGGGGAAAATGGGGAAATGTTGGTCAAAGGGTAAAAATTTCCAGCTATAAGATGAATAAGTTCTGAGAACCTCACATACAGCTTGATGACTTTCTTTCTTTCTTTCTTTCTTTCTTTCTTTCTTTCTTTCTTTCTTTCTTTCTTTCTTTCTTTTCTTTCTTTTCTTTCTTTCTTTCTTTCTTTCTCTTTCTTTCTTTCTTTCTTTTGTGGAAAACAGTGTATTTTATTTATTTTTCATTAACATATAATGTATTATTTGTTTCAGGGGTATACAGGTCTGTGATTCATCCATCTTACACAATTCACAACGCTCACCATAGCACATAACCTCCTCAATGTCCATCACCCAGCCACCCCATCCTTCCCCCCACCACCCAGCATAATGACTTTAATTAACAACACTGTATTATATGCTTGAAAGTTGCTAAGGGAGTAGATCTTAAATGTTCTCACCATACACACACACAAAAGGTAATTATGTGAGAGTTAGAGGTGTTAACTAATCTTATTGCCATTATAATTTCACAATATATACATATATTAAGTCATCATGTTGTACACCTTAAACTTATACAATGTTATATGTCAACTATATCTCAATAAAGCTAGAAAAAATAAAATGCAGATGAAGTTTCATGCATAACATAGTTCGCTCTAGTTTCCTATAGCTAAGAAACCCTGGGAAAAAAATGTAAGTACCCAACAAAAAGATGAAATTTTAGTTATAGGAAAAACAATGTACACAGATGAGTGAGACACACAAAGTGTTAACTGTGGTTACCTCAAATGGTACAACTGCAGATAATGGTACTTAAAATTTTTATTTTGGACTTCAAATACATGTATTGGATTTATCTTGGCTCATAACACACCAACCATATTGATCATGCAAGAGTCTCTTTTATTTATATTGTTTGATTATTTAATACATAATGAATACCAGTGAACTCACTGTATAATTATGCACCAGAGCATTACTGAGAGCTTAGGCCTGAAAAAGAAAGGGGAGAACTGTCATGCCAATATAAAACACATCCTCTTTAAAGATTCCAAAATTTTTTTTCAAAGACAATTATTTGGTGGAAAAAAAATCTAAACTGGAATTATTTTCTATATTTTTCTAATTAAAAAAATAAATACTGTATTTAAATAAAATAATCTCTAGTGCCTACAGCCTGCATCTGTCATTTCTACTTGGCAAATATTTATGGGTCAGCTTGTTCTAAACACTAAAGCTAAAGTCAGAGATAAGATGGAGAGGTGTGCTACTTTCTACCTATTGGTAAAGTATGGTACTAGACATAGACCAATGTGTGGTCTTATGAGTGTGTACGCTCTCTATAGAAACCTGTAAAATGGGGGTTGATAGGACTGAAATGTTAAAATTTTTGTAAAATTTTAAGGATCTGACTATCCATTTGTCTCATTTTGCTCAAGTGAGTTACATGGTAGAACCAGATGAGACAAATCATTCCAACTAATATTGGTATCCCCATGGACCTCACATGTGAGGATGCTATGACTCAGGAGGTAAGTGGTCCCTTTAAGAGACAGAGCTAGAACTGGGACCACATTCCTTGTTTGGGCTTGTTCAACTAGATTATATTGCCTCTGAAATCAACATTGGAATCCTTATCAGGAATTTGCTTTATAGAGAAAAGACAGCTCTCCTTTCTATGCCCCTATGAAAACCATTCTTTGAAAGCAGAATAGAAGATATTGGGGAATATGATTTGATAGGCAAATATTCACCTTAAACACAACCTCTAACACCTTTCAGTAATGCAAAGCAATCATCTGAATGTGTATCATGAGTATCTTTGAACAAAAACTGGATGTCAGGATTTTGATAAAATTCATATATGTAGTGGAAGGAGTCTTCATTTTATATCTAGATTTCTGGTAAAATAAATGTTCTCTTGGTTACATTGTTTAATAACCAACTCAGAAGGTTAAATTTGCTTTTCATTGTTTTCTTAGGAAATAAAGTTTAGTGTTGTCATAATCAGTGTGGTGAAAGATATGGGCTTCATATTTATTTTATGAAATTACATGAACAAATTAACAATAATACTAATCTCATTTCTTCCAGTAAGAAATCTAAAAGAATTATAACAACTTTAATGGCTATTTCCAACTTTATGACATTTTCTTTCTAGTCACTTCTTAAGGAGAACTTTTTCTTTTTTAAATAGAAAATCACAACTTAGGAAAATTCTTTAATTTCACAAACATGGGTTTTCAAATTAAGAAATTCTGAGTTACCTCTGCTTGGAATATTAGGATTATATAAAATTGATTACAAAGCCTCAGCCTCAACTAAGGTTCAAGTATTGAAACTAGGTCAACCATATAATGTAGTATGTAGCTAGGACATTTTTGAAGATGAAAGAAGGTGCTATTCATAATTAAACTGGAGCCTTAGCCATACATGGGGACAATTTAGGGCACACCAGGATGTATGGTTATCCTAACAGGGGCTGAATTCCAGTCACTCTTTACCTATGTAAATTAGCTGGTCTGTTTAGTAGGGTTCTCCAGCCTCTAAGTGTGAGGTAAACACGCATATCCTTGGGGTGCCTGGATGGCTTAGTCGGTTAAGCGTCTGCCTTCGCTCAGGTCATGATCCCTTGGGGTCCTGGGATTGAGCCCCACGTGGAGCCCCACACTGAGCCCCACATCGGGCTCCCTGCTCAGCAGGAACCTGCTTCTCCCTCTCCCTCTGCCTGCCACTCCCCCTGCTTGTGCTCTCTTTCTCTCTCTCTGTGTCAAATAAATAAATAATAAAATCTTTTTAAAAAACCATGCATATCCTTGCTAGAATGGCAACAACATAAAATCCCAATTTTCTTCTTTTACAATCTGGCACACGTGTATGCTTAAATTCATTTACTCTAATTACTAGACTGTTAATTGAAATATTAAGAGAACATCAAAGACTTTCACACTTTATTTCAAATTTCTATTTTCAATCGGCTCTCTTCTCCCTCCTCCCCACCCTTTCACCTTTTATATTTGTGTTCAGGACACTTACAAAATAACAGTAGCAGCAATGGTCAGTAATTTATTTACTCCTCAAGCAAATGCTGCTGAATGTCCACCATGTGCTAAGGGATGTGCTAGGTAGGCTCTCCTGGTGATATAAAGATAATTAGAAGTGGTCACATCTTTTAAAAAGACAAACAATTTAGAAGAAAAATATAAGTACATAAATAACTATAAGCCAAGGCATAATGCAAAAAAATATTTATAGAATGTGATATAGGAGTTCAGTGGTGGGACAGTGTGAGGAAGGCATTGAGGGGCAGAAATTCTCATAAGTAAAGGTGCAGAGGAAGGATTGTCCCAGCTTTCTCTGAGTATTGCTGTGCTGCAGAGTTTGACCACAAGATGCCTGAAAAAGTAGGGGGGTGACAGACGATGAAGGACCTTCAATGCCAGGCAGAGAATATTAGAGTTAATTCAAGGAGTAGAGTCATACAAGATGAAGAATGGGGGAGTGATCCAGTGAGAACTCCATTTGAGAAGGGCTGGTCTGGCAGCGAGTGGTGAATGGATGGGCTGCAGAGGCTAGAGACTGGCTCCAGGAGACCAAGAAAGAGCCTAGAGATAATCTCTTACACAAGGGAGGAGGCAGTGGTGATATGAAGGAGAGAGAGTCTAGAAATACAAGCCCCACTACATGACAACTTCTGGGGTGGCCTCCATGACTAAGATTTTAATTTGCTATAATTTGAGAAAATGGTGGTGTCATGAAAACATACTTCAATGGACCAACTCTGATAGAATACCATCTTATTTTAAATGTTCAAGTAATAAAAATATTTTCACACTTCATTTAGATCAGTTTTCAATTCAATAAATTTCCCACAAGAATGAAACTTATTAAGGTGATATTTTTAAATGGATGATTTTATTGCCCCAGTGGTAAGTGGTATAAAATTATTTCATATATTTCATTAATAATTCTAAAATGTGACTAATGAGTGGAATAAAAGGGACTGGTGAAATATAAAGCAACCAGTGAGTCAAAATAATTCTGAAAAAGCTACACTTTCACACTCTATGCACTATTTTTTCTTTTCCCAAATATCCACCACACATATGGATAATATTATCATCTCTTTATAAATTATATTTCATACCAAACATATTCTTTCCATCACTGGTTTTCAAACTCCTTGACACCTTTCCCAGAGACCATCAGAGTCAGGGCTGGCTACTTGGGGAGGCTCTCAGTTCTGTGTCCATTGTTGTGTTTCACAAATTTGCAGGATGATCCCTTGGTGAGGAAGTTATAAAGGAAGTACTGGGGTGGATTAGAAGTTATATCAAATTCATATCAAGTATGAGATTCTTATAAGATGATAATTAGCAGGGGTGAATTTGCATGGAGACCATTAAAATTCTATTTCATTACTTATCTCTCCTCATTTTCCTGCATTTTGGGCCTTTCTTTAGAAGTGTTGAACTGAAACAAACATGATGATTGGATCAGAACCGCTGACATAAAGAATAAATATCTCTATTTGCAACAGCAAAGATATGGAAACAACTTAAGTGTCTGTCAGTGGATGAATAGCTAAAGCAGACGTGGTTTATATATGTGGGGTGTGTGTGTGTGTGTGTGCGTGCGTGTGTGTGTGTGTGGCCATGAGAAAGAAGGAAATCCTGCCATTTGCTACAACAGAGATGGATCTTGAGAGCATTATGCTAAGTGAAATAAGTCGGAGAAAGATAAATTTGCACAGTATCATTATATGTGGAATCTAAAAAAAAGAAAAAAAAACAAGTCAAACTCACAGAAACAGAGTCAGAGTCAAAAGATGGTTACTAAAGACTGGGGGCGGAGGCGCGGCAAGTAGGGAGACATTGAAGAAAGGTACAAACTTAATAAAAAAGGAACAGATCTATGAGAAAAGGAGAGGATATCTGTTGTAAATACATGGTGGTCCCAAGTGCCTTTCCAATTCCCTTGAACAAAAAGGTACAAAGGACTGCATTGCTCAAAAGTTGGTCCATGCAGATAACAACGGGAATCCTCCTTCGTTCATTCATCAAACATGAGCACCCACTATGAAATGCGTGATGTGATGCAATGATAAACAGGCAGATAAGGTCTCTGCCCTCACAGCCTAGAAAGGAGCCACCAAGTTCTACACATGCACACTAGATTTTTCCGTAAGGTCATTTCACAAGTCATGACGCTGCTTGAAAAATATGACTGAAATCTAGTTAATGCTTATCTTCTTGTTATTTTTTTGAATGACCATCTCTTTGATTCATAATTCTCTTTTCTTTAACTATGTAAGAGAGATTACTTAGATTGTCACAACATTCTGCACCTATTCACAGGGATCCAGGTCTGGAAAACAAATTTTGCAAAATGACACTTCTCAGCATAGCACAAGGGTTTACTTATGCTTTGCATAAGAATCGCCAATTAATATGCTAAATGCTCTTTCCTAGTTATAGATAGGGGCCTAGGTTTGGTTTACAGTTGATATATACATAGAACTCTGACATACACTTGTCCTCCTCTCCTTTCTACCTTTAATACCTCTTCAAGCCAACTTCTAAATTCCTTCTCATTTTGATGACCATGTATTCAGAAAGGGAACTCAATGTGCACTTAATTCAGGCTGTTGGGTGTTCAGCCTGAACTCAGGGGGAGGAGTAGAAATGATTTTGAGTTGCATTTATGCTGATGAAAATCACCAGACTTCGAAATGTTTCTTAAATTATTTGTTTCTTAAATTAAATTATTCTTGGCTAACCTAATGTTTTATACTATCAAAATGTTGGACTTTAATATTAGTCCAATATTACTTCTCTGACTCTTCTCTATCACCACTGACTTTTGAGAATTAATGGTAAATGCTGCAGAAAATTCAGCATCTTCCTTGCACTCAGGCAGGGGCAAACATATCTTTATTAGGGGTTGGATGAAAGGGCTCTATATTTCTTGAAGCCTTTCCCTTTAAATTATTTCTGGTAGAGGCTGGATTTGAGATCTGCCTCTGACATGCTAAGGGCTATTTGTGATTTATTTCAACCTTTAGCTGGCTCTGGAAAAAAAAGTGCACAAAGTTGAAAATAAGAGAAGATGCTTAATCCTCAGTGGTATTTCAGCGGTATGGAGCACCCTGACTCTTACGATGGGTGCGTTATTTAAATTTTGATATTTTTATTCCTTCGCTTACAAATAAAATTAAAATCCTTTATCATTTTTAATTAGAGAACAAGTGCCATCATTTTTAAAAGAGAACACATTTAAAGCTGTGAGTCTTTTAATGCAGGCTGGTCCTCTGAGACTTTTCTGAAGCACTGTGAGGAAACGTTAAAGCCAGTCAAATAATTTTCCTAGGCAAAGTGGTGATAGGCCATGGTGAGCTATGGGTGTCATTAAAATTTCATAGAGGTCCCTAACACACCAGAGTCACCATAACATTGACGCGCTGACTACGAATGTCTCCAAAGAAGCATTTGCTGCCTATCATGGCTCTGAAGGGAGCTGTTACAGTCTATCAATGCAATAATCTGCATGTTAAAAAGTCCCTAAATATGTATTTACAAGATAGTCAGATCTGTTTTGGTCTATTGGGTCAATAATCCATGCACTCAAAGTCCCTAAATATGTATGCACAAGATAGACAGATCAGCTTTGGTTCACTGAGTCAATAGCAAGTAGGCCTTTACAAAGGGGCCTCTGCAGATGCAGTTGACATTTTAGCAAGTTCAGAAATGCGGTTCTGTGCACTTCCTGTGTTTTAAAGAGTGGATGCCAGAATCTGTGTTTCCCTTTGGCCTATGATATTTTGCTTTTAAAAAAGTCCAGAAGAAAAACCACCATAGCCCAAACCAAATTCCAGCTTGGAAGCAAATAATGGAAACATGGGCATTTAGGCAAAGCCCTGTGAGAAGGAGTGGATGCTGTCCTTCCAGACCATGCCTCAGCCCTTTCTGCCTCACCATTCCCGTGCATCCCCCTCTCTGCTCTCCTATGTCGCTGCAGCCTTTGCTTACTGCCCCCTCCCCCACCACCCCGCCCTGTCAGACTCATTCTGGCAGCCAGAGGGATCTTGCTAGGGTTTCAGCTCTTCTACAGCAACTTCCCATCCTCAGGGTAAAAGTAAAAGGTGCCTCAACATAAGCCCCTCCTCCCTTTGGCTTCTCCTCCTACCGCTTTAGTCCTTGTCCAGGCTGCTAGAGCACACTGGCCTCTGCTGGTCCTTACGCATGCCAGGCATGCTTCTGCTCCAGGTCCTTTGTGTCTTCCCTTCCCACATGGTTAGCTCTCTTACTTTCCTTAAGTTTCCTATGAGAGAGGCCTTCCCTGAGCCCCCTGTATAAGAGAGCAGGACCCCGTCCCAAGCCCATGCATTTCCGTTCTCCATTACCCATGCTGTTGCTCTCCGTTAGCACTTCCCATCCCTGAACGTATTGTGTCTTTCCTTATTTGTCTCCCCTACAGGTTAAGCTGCCCCTGCAGGGGCTTCATCAATCACCCACTTAGATAAGAGCCTGACCTATTTTAAGTACTCATTAAATATTGAAGGTAGAAATGAATGAGAGCAGATGGAAAGGGAATCTTCCTCTACTTCTCCGAATGCCTGCTGATGTGTGTTCGTGTTTAGGTTGAGGAGAAATGAGTATCTTTTTCTGAGATGAAGCCTTCTCATTGGCCATTGGGCCTGCTTCCTGTAATATTCTCTAAGTGGCATGGAAGCAGTTCCTCTGGAAGGGGCCCATCCATTACATCCTCAGAGCTTCTGGAGGAGCTGAGGTCATCTTTGCTGGTCACAGAAGCCCTTGACCAGTGTGCGTCTAAGTTCAATAGTGCAGGAGTGGGACTGTCATTTCGAAATCTCCCCACTTAATGTGGTATCCACAATCAGCTCTGCTGACAGCCATGGACTAGATTTTACCATCTAATCTCACACAGCCATGAGGGATGGTGTGTGCCGCTCTGCCACATACCCGGAACAGACTGAGGAGTACTAGGTAGAGCCATTATTCTCTCCGAAACCTGGTAAATTATCCTTGGGATATTCCCCCATGTCTCCACCCCCCCTGTTTAACCATGTACGATGCTTTCACATGCATCCTTTCTTGCGATTGAAGCCTGTCACCGTAACTTCTTCCTTATTTAAATTTCACAAGAACATTCTTATTTCAATCACTCAGAAAGATGTCTTCGGCAAGAGAATCACAGCTGACAGCAAATTAATGACTATGATGCTGTGATTAGTTGAGATTACAGGCTACAGAGGATCTGTCTGAGCATTTACCACTGTCATCATACTGAGGCTGGCATCTATTAGGGATTTACATTGTTCAAAAAAGAGGATGTGGGTTAGCTACAGTAAGCCCTATAGAAAGGTAAGGAAATCTGTCTGCATTGCAATATTCAACGATATGCTAATTAATTAATATAATTTTTACTGTTAACCTGCTCGCCTAAGCAAGTCTTTCTTCCATGTCCTCCCTCCTAACACAGATTTATTTTAATAAAGCTTGAAGGCACAAACTAAGTAAAAAGCTGAAGTGATCTAGGTAATTCCAGTCCCTAAACCCAAAGTACTCATTAGCTGAAAGAAAAAACATCATTTAATCTTGAATTATTTGGGTAAGTGACTCAATTTTGTAATTTATTTTTCATGAGAAGACAAAACTTAACGGATATTTCAGTGGATACCAGTCACTGAATGGATTTATAAAATAAAACTTTTCAATCCATTTAATGGAGAAGGGATAAAAAATTCGTAGGAACAACAACACTGAAACCATTTACTCAGATGTTAGGTATCATTGCACAGCCTTCCAAATTCTGGGCAAAAATAAATAATGATTTCTGTAATCCCCAGCAATGACTTTTGCGGGGGGGAGATTTCAAATAAACGTCTATTTGCTTTAGGTGAGCTTCACTGAATCGGCCTTATTTGATTTCAGATCCTCCTAAGGGAAGAGATTTCAGAATTTCCTGGTTGTAAAATGGAAAAGAACATTTTGCTGAACTTGTATGACATCATCTAAAGCATTAAAAGGGCAGATAATCATGGGTTCTCTGTTTACCAAAGCTTCTTTACCTCCTGTTTACCAAAGCTTCTTTACCTCCTCAATCTACTTTATTTCCAAATGTCAGAGTGGTTTGAAACATTTCAAAGATTTATAGACTGCAACAGCCGAGGAAATATTAGGATAAATCCTTTAACTTTTGTGAAAGCTTTTAAATAATTAATCAATGGGATTTGGAATTGTTATATATCACAGTACAGATACTCTAACATATACTGTGTAAAGGCTAAACAACAAAGGGCATTAGGCCATTTCTTTTTTTTTTTTTTTAAGATTTTATTTATTTATTTGACAGAGAGAGACACAGTGAGAGAGGGAACACAAGCAGGAGGAGTGGGAGAGGGAGAAGCGAAGCAGGCTTCTCTTTCTAGAAAGTCAGTGAAACTACTTTTGATGGTATATACTTGAGTCACAAAGAGAACACTGAATAAGTGAAAGAAAATATAACTAAACTAAAATAACTTAGTTTATCAATTAAAACCAAAATACTATACGATGAATGAAAATAGTAAGCACAATCTTGGTTTTAAATATAATTTCTTTTTCAAACTCTACTTGGAAATTATTTTATATTACAGAAGGAAGAAAACCTGTGGCTGCCATAATGCTGTTTATAAAAATCAGCAAAAATGCGATCAAATTATTTTCAAGCTTATATTATAAAAATGTTTTCCAATGTATTTAAAATATTAGACACAAACAGCCCAAACAAACAATACTTAAAAGAACTTACCTTTGATATGTAATAGACAAAGTATTTCTCACAGTAATAAATTAATTTTTTCTTTTTATGCAAAACCCCTTGACCATAACTTCATGAAGAAATGTGAAGTGGTGTGAAAATGATCTTACCTCATATTCAAAGTCCTCTGCTCTGTCTGCATCAGCAGGCAAGCTGGAAAGATACTCATTGTCCTCATAAAATTCATGCTCCATCGGATGAAGAGAGTGGCAGCTATGGGGAATGTAGCAAGATGATAGAAATGGATCAAAAGGGTTGTTTTCAAGATTAAAACTGATTTTAGAATTTCACTTGTTTTCTCTGCTTTTCCATAAGACCTGCAATGATCCAGTCTTTGAGTGAACTAGAAGCTCAGAAAGAACAACTGCTTTTCTTTCTCCCCTCCATGAGGTCCGTCAGTTTGATTTTCTGTGAGAATACCAAGAGTAAGGACCCATGACCAGAACTGCATTCCAAAGAGTCTGATGTGAAATCTCTGACAGGCCATGGTGCTTGATACTCCCTGGCCTGCTTCCATTCCACCAAATGTGACTTGCTCCATACATGGGTGTGTGGCCTTTGAGACTGCAGTCTACCCAAAGATGGGGATTTTGTAACAGAGTACTTTCATAGTACTTTGAGTACTTTACATTTCATAATATACAGCCCCAAACTGTTTTTGAAATCTGTTTTCAAAAGCTCTTATTTTTCAGATTGTAAAATGTACTCACCTTGCCCTCATTCCTTAAGACCTCCTTCCTTGTTCTCCCTCATAACCCACATTTTCCCCCTCTTTGATAGAGGGCCGGTGCACAAATATTAATCAGCATTCACAGTGATACCTCACTGGAAATTTCTGTAAGTCATAGGGTTTCATAATCCTTTCCAAAAATTCAGAGAGGATTAAAGGAAATGAGGGGGACCTGGGGTTTGTACATGACTTTTACATGTCTCACTTGGGAAAAATGTTTTAAGTAATTTATAGAAGTGCTTTAAAATTACTATAAGCTATGATATGGATCCTATACATTAGACCATACGAAGGTCAAGTGCAGTTTAACAGCAAAGAGAATGAGGGCATCTCTATTTCTAGACGTCAGTGAAAAAGACTCAGTGCAATTAACCAAGTTAGTGGCAGGTGAGACCTCTAAGCTGTGCCAGTGTGGACATTACTGAGTAACTGGAGTTAGTAGTATAAATTAGTTTCCTTATCTCTAGTCCAAAGGCGTGTGCGAGAGACGCATCCTGGTGTCCTTACACAGTCAGTGTAAATATTCTACTAGTCCCTTCTCACTGCGGTCTATGGCTGTCATCTCCATATAGGGTTAATCGACCTGAACCCTAATAGCAAAGGTAGTACATGCAACATCTTGCTTGTTGGTCTAACACGTAAACTGTCCTTGCTTAAATTTGGACTGGCTCTGAAAACCCATTTGGGTTGGTAAACCATTAAGTTTACTGCTTTGGGCACTTAATGTGTTTCTCTTGTCTCTCAGTTGGTAAGAAGGGAGCCCTGCCATGAGGAACACCTATTCATTCAATAAACATTTATTGTCTACTAGATGCCAGGCCCTCTGCTGAGTGCTGTTAATCTATTGGTGCACCAAATCCAATCAATTCTTGCTCTATTTATTGGGTAGAGCAGTAAAGTGGGAATGTCAATATAATGTGATACTTCAGGGGAAATATTGAATCTGAGAGCAGATAGGGGGATGTCCCTACTGCTGCTCTAGGAAGTTTGCTAGAAGGGGTTACCTGTAAGCTAAGGTCTGCAGGACTTATGGAGAGCGACATAGGATACCTGTTAAGAGAGTGGGTAGTGGGGTTGGACCTCTTAGGCTCACAAGTCTGGCCCTGTCACTTCCTTGCAATGTGACTTTGGCCAAATAACTTAACATCTTCCCTCATCTGTGATGGTGCAGATGCACTCCCTCAAAAGATCATTGTGAGGACTAAATGAGTTAATAAATGTAAAACATTTGTAATATTACCTAAAACATGCCAAATTAGCTCATAAATGTTAGCTATTATTCCTTCAAGAGAGTGTTTATTGGAAGGCTACTCTGTGTCAGGCGGTATTGATAAATATTAAATATTTGTTTGCCTGTATATTCTTCATCTCCTCCTCTAGAAGGTAGGTGGTGACTTTATTTTTGTTCCCAGTTTTATGCCCAGCACCTACTTCCAGTGCCTGATAAAGGGGGCTATTTGATAAGTAACGGTTGCATGGATGGAGTCCGAAGCAAAATAAACAGGGCCCTTGCCTTCCTGGAACGTGAAGTTTCAAGGAGTGGTTTCCAAAACATGGCTGTACCTTAAAATTGCCTAGGGAGATTTCGGAAAAAATTTTGGCACTTGGGCCTCACTCTAAAATCTCTTTTTTAATTGGTCTGAAGTAGGATTCTGGCATTGCATTGATACTGCTTTTCAAAATTCCCAGGTGATTCTAATGTACACATGTGGACCACTGAAATGAACCTAACAAAAGCCACTAAAGGGCAGGGAAGTGATCAGATCTGTGTTTTACAAAGTGCAGAATGGATTGCGGTAGGCAATGAAAATGCAGCCTAAAGAGACTATTGTTTTTATAAATCAAACTCTCCCTAATGTTTGAATATTTGCTTCAAAGCTCACAGAACAAAATGTATGGGGCAAAACATACTTCCTCATGAAACAAGACTGTATAAGTAAGATTATTTGAATAAAATCTCTCGACTTGCCTTTAAATTAGGTAAAAAATTGGGAAGAAATATTCCTTTAATAGATCCTTATTTCACAGCTCTTATACTTACTGACAACCAGAATCTTTTGTTGACATCTCAATATATTGGGTAATTGCTTTCTTTGGAGAATTGCACTCTAATTAAATTAATTTCCTAGCTTTTCCTTTAAAGAAGAGAAAAGCAAGAGTGAAAGAGAGAGAGGCGACCCACAGAGGAGAAAAGAGTGCCAACATGCCACTTCTGTGTCAGTCTTAATAAGGTTTTTGGCAGCTTTGGTGAGAAAAGCTATTTCCCTGACCAGTAGTGCTCATGAGTAGCATGAGGCTTTTGATGGCTGGAAATATAAAGATGAACTAATCAGAGCCAGAATTTTTCATCACTCCTCAGCAAGCATGACTCCTAAAATGAAGCAACTGTGTGGGTCAGGGAAAGTAGCTAGCAGGGCCCCCTGAGAACTAACTGGATATAGACACGGTGGAGACATTTTCCAAAGAGAACCGAGAGCCTGTCTCTGTAACTGTCAGCTTGCTAGTGTGACTGATTCTCTCCAACACCCACTTGAAATGCTGAGTGAAAACAAATAGGGCTTCTGGGAAAATGACAGGAAATAGAACAATACCTGTCTGAGAGCAGGAATGGACAGATGTCTGGCACTGGAGGGGTCGGTGGCCGAAGTTTGGCCAGAGCCATGATGTGTTCGAAGGTGATGTCGGTCTGAGTGCTGGCGTGCATGAGATGCACTGCTGGGACCGTTCCATAGGCTGGTTTACTGAGCGGTGTTCGTCTTAGCACCTGGACCACAATGGGCTCCTTGGCATTTCGAAAAGCTTCCACGGCCTCTTCATGGGTGGCCTTTGAGAGATCCTTCCCATTGACCTGTGAAGATAAAAGGACATTGCTCACCTCAGAGGAAAGAACAGAGAGGCTGTCATCATAGATTAAGAAAAGGTGGGGAGGGTAAGTTTAAGCCAGCTCTGATATGAAGTTTATAAAGCAATATTTAATCAGACACTGACATTTATTGAACTCTTCACCGATACTCGGAAGTGAAGATTAGGAAAATGCATTGCTTCTTGTTTCATTAGGAAGTACACTGTCGGGATCATTAGTAAAGATTTAAAAATTTAAATCACACATCGGCCTCAGAAAATGTTCACCAAAATCTGCAGATAGGTAGAAATGTTAAGTGTATCTCTTTTTTAAAAAATGTTCTATCCATCTCTTGGTGGGATTTTCAATATTTAATAATTAAAGTCTGGCCTGAAATCTAACTTTGTGGGTATTGTCAAATTTCTTTCATATTCATCGTTTTTAAATCCCAGACCATGTTATCATCATGTACATTTTATTCTAAATCCTGTTGTTCAAAGTGTGGACGAGCAGCATAAGCATGAGCATAAGAGATTATTAGAAACGCAGGATCCCTGGCCCTATCCCAGACCCACTGAATCAGAACTGGCATATTAACAGGATCCCAGCTGATTTATATGCACTTGAAAGGAGCACTGCTCTAAAACATCTCTGAGTATACTATGTTCCTTTGGATCCTCACCTGTTTTAATTTATACCAATTTATGACTCTCCAAAGTAGCCCTGGAGATAACAGAGAGGGATGTTTGCCTTTGCCCTCCATCACTGCTTCTCAGCAGGGCCAACCACTGGCATTTGGGAGAGAAAAATCATTCTTTTTGTGAGACTCTCCCACGCCTAATTATCAAAAGCCAGTGCTGTTCCCCAGCCTTTGCGGCAGTCCAGACACCCACACACTTTTCTAAACACCCTTTCCATTGGCAGTACAGACTGCTCTCAAGTAGCTGTCAATTTATTTCCCTAAAACCGGTCCTGGTAACAGAGTCCCTTCGTGGAAGTTGTTTTAATAAAGGCCTACAGCATCCTGAAATATCTTCACAATTCCCACCCTAGATGAATCAATAATGTTGGCTTTTGCAAATAGGAAGAGATACTGGCGGGCACAATACTGTGCTTAAAACCCCTGAAATCATACTATTTCTAGACAACTAAGCCATCTGCCTGTTGGGGAGGCTCTGATAACTGCTACGCGCCAGCAAATCCTTAGAGATCCCTGGGTGCCTTAAGAAGAAGCAAAGGGAGTTGCTGAGTTGCAGTCAGAGAGCGATTGCTGACATCCAAATGAGCACATTCTCTCTCCCTGAGTAGACAAAGAATATGTGTGTGCTCAGAGCAAGTGTGGGGTGTTTGGGGGTAAATGATACAATGCCAGGTAGAAATCGCCATGTCATGTCGAGACAGGCTTAATGACCTGGAGGACCTAATTTACTCAATGGATCCTGAAAGAGTTAATGTGCCTTCAAAAATTGAGCAATTAAGTTTCCTCACCAGCAAAATATGTCCCAGTACAGTTCTTGGATCACTAGTAAAAAACTTTAGTAGGAAGATACGAATGGTTATCAACCAGTGTGCACACACTCACAAATCTGTACATTCTCACTCTGATTCTTTTCTCTAGGGACTAAAGTTGAATATTATTGCTGCATTGGTATTGGTACAACCTTGGAACGTCTCGATGACTTTGGGCATATGGGAGTATGTGAACAAGGGACATCAATGGACACAGTCATTCATTCCTTGAGCCATTGGTCTAGGGCACTTTTGGGCTGGGGCCACCACTGTCTCCCCTGAGAATGTGTAATCAGCAGATGGTAAGCAAAGTCCAAGAATGGAGAAACACAACCTAAAATCTAGCCTCTCGTGTTGGCTGGTATCATTCTTTATGTTTCACACTGTGGTATTTAAGAACTCCAGGGTTGTAGAAGATGATCCAGCGGCAGACAAGATTGTTCTGCCAGAATCTATATGGCAGGGAGAAATTGCCCTTTGTCTCTAGGCTTCTGCTTTATGGTATCCCTTCAGTGTAGTGAATATCCACTCCTGCAAAGTCTTACATCCTTCTCATTCTGAAAAGAATTCTTGGTCATAATCTATAAGCCTTGCATTTAAAATAACCCTTAACAGTGGTAGCATGAAAGAAGACAGTGCCCTTTTTGAAGGACTTCAAGCAATATCTGAGGGGAAAGGGAAAAATAATTTGTGGGTAGTGTGTCTTCCAGTCACACATTAAATCCTTCTAGTGCATAAATTGTGTGTCATTAAGTAGTGGACAGACTAATGTCATTATCCTATTTCTTCCTCAAGGTGGCTCAGCACCTTGCCTACAATGCAGTCTTGGTATTTCTTTGTTTCTTACTTGTTTTAGTGATTTTCAAAGCAAGAATAATTTTTGAAAAGTGAGTTCTTTACTGATTACTAATTATTTCTGCGAAATCCAGAAAAGTATAACAATTTCTGCAGAAACATAAAAATTACTGAAGAGTATTTTAGGCTGTGAAATAATTAGTTCTTATTATAATGCTCAGTTTATGCAGACAATATTAGCGTTCTTACAGCAAGATCAATAGCTATTGATTTTAAGACCCTGTACATTCATTCATTTACAATTATAGCATTTATATGCAAATTTCATTTTTTGCTTTAAGGACAATCAAATACAATCTTAAAAAAGGACAGTCAATATAATCTCTAGTATCTTGCTTCCCCATTGGGAATGCTCTTTTCTTCCTGTTATCCTGCAGCTGACCTCTATTTTCATAAGCTATTTAATAACTCTCAAAGTAAAGAAGTCTATGACCTTTAAAGGCTCTACTGTCCCACGTGATCCCTTAGAAAATGTAAGCACGGACGATACAAAACACTTTTTTTTTTTTTTACTTCACTTGAAGTTCATCAACATACTGTTAGCCTACCAAAAGGTCACCATTTTATAAATCATGCCTTTCACAACAACAAAAAAGAATAGCTTAATTGGGATTTTGTGGCAGTTGCTTTTGCTCAGTTATCAACGGTTACAGCCAGGAAGAAGAACACTGGGAGAACATCTGCGGTTTTAATCCTATAGAAGAAAGTTTGTAGTAAATGAACGAATAAATTAATAGCCAAACCTCATTTTTCCCAAGTGGCCAGGTCTTAAGCCAACATGGTATCTTGTATTCATGGTGCCTTATCCTTATCATTCCATTTTTTCCCATCGTATTCTCTCCCTCCCTCCTTCCCTTGCTTCCTCTCCTGCCCATCCCTTCTTCCCTCTCTGCCTCAACCTTGCTTTTGTACAAACTACATACAATTTTTATATGTTTTTTGAAATGAGACAGGAGATGGGGAAGCCCTCTGTTATAGGTGTCCCACCTAACGTAGGTAGTCATGGGTGTAGACCCCAAACGTTCTGGGTGCCTAGTAAAAGGAGGGAAGCAAAAATGCCAGAAAAATAACAGGGAAGTTGATTTTCAGGAGGAAAAACTGGATATAAAAAGAGTTGGGAGCAAAACTGATGGGAAGAGAAGTAATTTGAAAATTAAAAGAGATATATGCATTGTGGGGTTTGAGTTTGAAGTTTACGTGCAGAAGAGTTTCAAAAAGGCTGGCGATTTGATTTAAGCACGGCATAGAGAAAGAGACTTTTTAAGGAAGCTGTTGTTGAATGGCACAGGTGAGAGGTTAGAGTGTCATACTGAACAGGAAAATCTACGAGGTAATTCCCTCTATTACTATAACATCTGGCACATTGATAACTGTGTTCAAAACGGATTCGGTTCTGCCACTACTGAGCAACTAGAGTATAGCAACTAGAATATAACTGAAAAGACTCATGCGATCACTGTTTGACGAGGGGCTAGCAGTCCCAGAGTGGGCCGACTGGACTCTCCAAAGGTGATTAAGCCGCCTGATTTGAGATAAATGAGAAACCAGCGCAATTTGTCTCTAAGGAGGTTATCAGAATTGGCCACAGCTCAAGAAAGGAAAAGAAGATGCCAATGATAAAAGTTCTAGGATAAAAAGATCGTCCTTATAACGACGACATTTGGGACGGGAAGCCAGGGGAAGGAGTAGTAGCCGTAATCATGTCAAACTTGAAGCAGCTGTAGGACATTCAGAGGAACCAACAAATGGATGACTGGTGACTAAATGAAAAACCAGTCATGGGAAGCTATCCTCTGGGAAGGTTTCCCTCTTACGCCAGCACTGAAGTTGAAAAATATACAGGTATGAAAAAATAAGCGTCTTGTTCCCAAAAAGTTATTTTCCATTATATTGATAGGGTTAAGGGGACAGGAGAAAAGTAGTGGCTTTTCAGCAAAAGAAGGGTGAATACATTTGTTGTGGCAGATGGGCTAATTAATCCATAAGCAACTTGTGAATGTTAAGTAAAGAATATAGCTTTTCATATGTAAACCACATCACGCCAATGTTTGATGAGGCTTCTGGTTAACGAACAATCTACCCTTTTGGATAAACTGCAAAATCTGGGCTACTTGTCAGCAACCTCCCCAGAGTGATTGGTGGCCTCGGCTTGGATATGAGCTGTGCTACTTTGATTATTTCTCCAAATCCAGCCAATCAAAATTTTCTTGAGTATCAGAAAACAAACGGGCTTTTCTTTTTTTCCCCTTGAAGTGCAAACAAGTGCGTGAATAACCAAGTCACCCTGGTGAGTTGCCATTTCCAGAGTCAGCTGTTTGGGAATGATGAGGGTTTCCAAACCTCTGTTTCCTCTTATGAAAAATAAGGCCTTTTATGCATCTGTGCCTTTCATAGGAGAATACATATAAGAATACTCAATAGAAGAAGTATAGAATACCTAAGATTATGTGCAATTGATATAGCCCAATTTCAAGTTGAGAAATATAAAGCACTTGAATAGTTTGTTTTTGTTTACAAATTTTTTATTCATTCATTCATTCATTCATTTGTCCTTTTGTTAATTTTCAGCTTTATCAAGGTATAGATGACCAGGAAAATTGTAAGTATTTAACGTGTACATTATGTTGATTTGATATATGTACATATCGTTAAAGGATTCCAACCATCTAGTTAATTAACACATCCATCATTTCACATATTGATTAATTAGTTTTTTTGGTGAGAACATTTAAGTTCTACTCTCTTCGCAAATTCCAATTATATAATACAGTGTTATCAACTACTGTCACCGTGGTTTACATTTAGATTCTCAGAGCCGAGCAGTATAATTCTAGTTGGGCATGCCGGTTTATAAGATCTCCCCCTTCACAAATAAATGTGGAATTAATTTTGACTAAAGTCCCTATGAGAATGCTGATCAAATTCTCTACCTGATAATTAGAGAGGTGTTGTAAAAACATATTCCAGTAACATTTTATAGAAGGAGGAAACAATATTTAAATTACTGCTAAAATGTTTGGTATGGAAGAAATTTAAAATAATCCAAACCCTAGGGTCATTAAAACACTTGTCATATATAATTGTTCAATCTTAATTTTAAGGAATTTAAGCATATATTTTTTTGAAACTTTGGTATGTTTGCTTCTGTGTGGACATCTGTCATATAAATTAAGCATAGCACAGTATAAAAAATATTTATAGTGAGAAGAACACACAGAGTAAGAATTGTCGAAATTATATGAAGAAAACCTAGTAAGAGATGGACTAAAATTAATTTTAACTTTTTTAATGTTATTAATGAACAAAATAATCACTGGTGGGTTTGTGATAATCATGTAATTTTAGAAGATAAGAATACAAGAAATGTTAGATGGCATTA
Source organism: Eumetopias jubatus (assembly GCF_037043125.1). Classification (NCBI taxonomy): domain Eukaryota; kingdom Metazoa; phylum Chordata; class Mammalia; order Carnivora; family Otariidae; genus Eumetopias; species Eumetopias jubatus. Next base: position 71,484,146 of record NW_028274814.1, on the reverse strand, counting down.
TAACAAAAGTCTGCGTAGTACAATGTTCTGCTTTGAAAGTGCTATTACTGGATTTTGGGAAGAGAATAAAGATGTAATTATCGCATCTGATATAATAAGCAGATTTATTCAAAAGTGATCCTGGGGCTCCTTTTGGCTTATTTGGACTGAGGGACCGGTAGCTCCCTTTTCCTGGTGTGCGAGGGTGTTACAGCTTCCCCTGAGCTCCAGAGTCCCCCAGGGCTAGGCAACTGGCTTTCCCAGCCAAATGGAACGAACTAACTTCTAACCCAAACATTCTGAACCTCTTGTAGTCTGTTTCCTTACCCAGAAGCAGAGAAAGCCACAGTGGGTGGGGATCCCTCCCCTGGAATACAGACCTAATGCATGTCCAACGGTTTTGGGCCCCACATGACTCCTGTGCTGCTCACTCCTGACTTGTATGCTTTCCCAATAAAGACTGTTGCCTGACCTACATAACTTGTGACATTGTGGGATTTGCCCTTAATTAACCTTTGTGTGAAATGATACACTTTTACAACCTAAGAAATTGAACATATTAAAAATGCTTATATATATAATAGTAATGAATAGCAGACCCCCCAGTAACCCAAGGAGATATCTAAAAAGCCTGTTGTTACCTTTGACTAACTGATTGTAACACTGAGGTCACTACAGTAGGATAGTACGCTACTTCCTGACCCCTTTCACAGCACACTTTGATGGTGAGGTGTTCCTGAATACGAGTGAGACTCATCTTCAACTTTTCTCATTAAGATATTATAGACCCATTCTTTGTGAATTTATCAGAACTATTCTTGGCCACATTTATAATTTTGTTTATAGGAAATCTTAGGGATGCATCATTCATAATTGCTTTTTCCCTCAATTACCTTTTCTTCGTTTCATTTTTTGTACCCCTTTTTCTGTATTTTCTGTTTCTTTCCTGAGGCTCATTGCCACATTTGTCTCTTCTGAGCTTTCCCATTTGGAAGTGTTTATTTATATAAATTATTCCTGTTATTAAAGAGCAGGTCATGATATGTTTTGATTCTTACTGAAGGAAATAAATTGAAGTCTATACAACATAGGTTTATTTACCTCTTTATAAATACATTTATTTTCCCTCATGTTAATAAAGAAATGGATGTATCTCCTCTTTGGCACATGAGCTGGTGGTTTCTGGTTTGTCCATCAGATGTATAGTCTACTTTTCTCTGTCCAGCTCAATGCTCTTGGACACAGACTACTGTACACTGCATCACTAGGCTCCCTGCTTTATGGTTGTTTGGTTCAGTTAGTGGTAAGAGAGCTAGTACTCTGTGTCTTTACCCAGGCTCCTCTCCACCGGGCTTTCAGGACACCAGATCTTGGTAGTAGGTTCTGTTCACATCCCTTGTTTACTTTCCCCTTTCAGGTCTGTGGGCAGTAAGGACTTCTCTTTCTATTGTGATTCCCTATATTCTTTTTCTTAACTCTGCTCACACCTCCTAGAGGTTGCTCCCTCATTAAACTCACTTCCATTAACTCGAAGGAGTTAATGTGCCTTCTTCCATTTCCTTCTGGGACCCTGCCTGATACAACTAGATATAAACTCATCTGATTTAAACAATAATGAAAACAAAAATAAGGCAAAAGCTAAAACTTACCATCTTGGCAAATTAAGTTCACTATCAAAATTAGTTGCATCAAAAATAGAATTTCTAGTGTCTTGGATTTAGCAGAAGTTGCATTTTTAAGGGAGAACGAAAATACAACTTTCACTGAGATCACAGAGCAAATTTAAAGTATTCACATATTTGATGTGCACAGTTATTTCACAGAATCTCCCTCGGTTGGTCTTTGTGTTTCTACTTGATTAGGTTCAGGTTTTGTATTTTTTGGCAAGAATGCCTAGAAGTGGTATTGTGTCTTTCTGTCTATCCTAGCAGGAAGCAAGTAATATGGATTTGTCTGTTACTGGTGAGGTTAACCTTGAGGACTTCATGAAAGCAAGAGGGTGAGGGGTGGGGGGAAGAGAGAGGATGAATCTAAACCAAATGGAATGTAATGTTAAAATTTAGATGTTAAAATGTTAAAATTTAAAATCTAGATGAATGGTATTTGAGAATTCTTTGTACCATTCTTGTAACCTTTTCATAAGCCTGAAATTATGTTAAAATGAATGTTACAAAATCTTGTTGTATTTGTTATTAGCTAAAAACAGATTCATGTTGTAATCACTTAGAGTTCAAAATAATTATAAGGAATTGTTGGACATAGAGTTTGTTTCTGGATTTGCATATCTTTAGAGAAATAAATTCCCACTCTGCGCTGAATGTCTTTTTTCTTCTTGTGCATGTGCATGTGTACACACACACACACACACACACACACACACACATCCCTACAGCAAAAAACACAGATTGGTATCACCAACTTTATCATTGTCATAACAATTCATCTACTGAATATCACCTGAAATCCTGTTCTCCTCCAAGCTGAGCTATTTAAAAAGATAGATGGCTGCCTTCTGGCTAATTGTGGGAGCTCTTTCATTACTATAAAAAGACTTTTTATATCTCAAGTGACTCTATAAGCAGTGAATAATGACTTGAAGTCTTTCGAGGAGAGACCACTGATAAAATGGTAGGATAACAACTACTTACTGACCTTTTACTTCCTAAGATAATACTAAGCTGATGAAGCTGATTATTAATAAACCTATCCATCGAGTTTTGACACATCAGATCCAAGTATGTTAAACTTAATGAGAAATTCTCATGCAGACATAAAATTTTCTGCAATGGGTCTAAGGATGTAAAGACATAAGGCATATATAGGGCAAATGCTTTTAAAATGAACTGAAATTATTTCACTGGGAAAAAAGCTCCATCGTAATTAAATGACCTAGATTTTCTTTTAAGAAATTACTATAGACAGCATCACTAACTGAGGACTTAGAGCAACTCATCTTTTATGTCCACTGAAAAAGAGGAAATGTGCTCTTAGACCCTGGACAAGAGCTCTTGGTCCCATTTTTTGTTATTCAGACATCTATGGATATCAAGAATATAACCTTGGGTCTCAGCCACACTAGCAAGACACCAAAGAAGTGCCAAAAATAACTACCTGTTAAGTGAAAGGAATAAAAGTGTTCCACATAGTTACTAATAAGGGACTAAAGAGGCAGTGAGTTATTTGTAACATGGCATCTGTCATGAGAACATCAAAGATGCCAACAACATCTTCACCAGAATTTTGCTGTACCCTATCTATAAAAGCAATCCCTACTTAAATGCTTCCATGCAGAAAAACACTGTGAGTGACAACACTGACGGTTTTGTTCAGTGCTATAGTTTAAAGGCTCCAAAACATGCTCGGCACATATTTGATACTCAATAAACACTTGTTAAATTTTCATATATTTCCCTATCAAAATCCATGTTAAAACAAATGTGATTGTATTTGTCTTTAAAATTATCTGTGTTTACATGCAAACTGCTTTCCTTTTCACTCCCACCTCCATGGTGCAGCCAGTTACCCATATTATTCCATTCACTTAAATATATTGTATAAATTTAGTGGCATACAAAGGCGAGCCCTACCCATAGGCTCTGCTCATAAGCCCCACCCATCCATCAAAGTTGTAGTACCAAAGAATACGATGCAGGAAGCATTCAGAACTGGGATCTAAACAGTTTACCATATTAGCTGTGTCATTCTGAGTAAGTTATTTAAACTCTTGGAGCCCCAGTTTCTCCATCTGGAAGAGGAGATGCTAATACCTCTCACAGAGTTGTGGATAGAATCAAATAAATACTACAGCTAAGGCAGCTAACAGAGTGCTATGATGTTGAGTCATGCTTCCTTCCTTCCTTCCCTCCTTCCTTCCTGAGTAACGCTTGAGTGACGGAGACTAGGTGCTCTCCGGGAATACAAGTTAATACCTGTGCTTAGAGTCCTGGCAGTGACAACAACAGTAATATCAGTTAGCACTGAGTGAGCATTCGTAACATGCCAGGAACTGGGTAAAGCACTTGGCTCATGTGCTCTCAGTCACACCCAGCAACAGTCGTGTGAGGTAAGTATTATATCCCCATTTGAAAGTTGTGGAAGCTGAGTGTAATAGGCCGAGCGAGGGAAGGCACCCGCCCTTCACAACCTGTTAGGGAAAAACAACATATACATGTACAATTGTAAGCAAACTTGTAAAGAGCTGAAATAAAAGTAACTAACAGTGTTCTGTGAGAGCACAAAGAACTGACTATACCCAGGAGTATAGGAATTTGATATTTGAGTTGGGTCTTAAAAGATGAAGAGTTTCCTAAGTTGCCAAGATGGCAGAAAAGAAAGGAAACCCAGGGTAAAGATGAAAGAGCAAGTCTTCTGGGAACCAAAGAGAGATTTGTTATGACTATGGGGGATTTGGGTAAATGTCTGGCAAAGAAGTGGGAAAGAAGGCTCTGACACAGATCCCAGGGTCCTCAATAGGCCACCGTAAAGTATTTGTTTTATTTATTTTTTATTTTTTTTAACTATTTTATTTATTTGAGAAGGGGAGAGGGAGAGAGTGAGAGCACAGAGGGAGAGTGAGAGGGAGAAGCAGACTCCCCGCTGAGGAGAGAGCCCCCATGCTGAGTGGAGAGCCCCATGCGGGGCTTGATCCCAGGACCCCAAGATCATGACCTGAGCTGAAGGCACATGCTTAACTGGGTGACTGAGCCACCCAGGTGCCCCTAAAATATTTGTTTTAAACAGCTCCTTTCATTGGAAAAGTAGCAAGATCTCATTTAGGTTTTGGGAAGATAACCCTGAAGGCTGTGGTGAGAAGTAGCTGAATGGAAGTAGGGAAACCATTTAGGAAGTTACTGGGACAAATGATCAGTGCCTGGATCAAGACAGGGACAGCATGAATGGTCCAAGTGGAAGAGGGTGGACGGGGGTGTAAAATAGTGCTCCGATCCTTTCAATCATATCTATTCCAATGAGACCTATCAGATTAGCAGATTGTCGAGCACAGCCTAGCCTCGGTTTCTATTTCAATTAATTAAATCCACACTGCAAGGAAATACAAGCTGTAGAAGTTGAATTTTAAGGAGGAAGGCATAAAGGCATTCTAAGTAGATATCGCCCATCCCCTACAGACCTATATTTTCTGATTATCTTAGAGCTCAAAAACTACCTCTTCCAATTTTCTGAAACTCTTTCTGGCTGGATAGTACCCACCCAGCCAAGTAGCCAACTGTCTTACCAAACACAACACACACACACACAAACACATATACATACACACACTCACAAACTCATACACAAACACCTTTATACTTTCTAGGGTCTTCTACCTGAACCATTTATAGCTTTGTGTGGAACATAACCTTAGAAAGATATTTTACCCAAGTGCATACATAGAAATTTTGGAAGATAGGGATTAACACAAGAAAGTAGAACTTGCATGATATATAACTGTCTCTTTCAATATCAGCATCTCTAACTTAGTGCCTGGAACATGAAAGGTATTTTATTCCAGTTTGAAAGGACAGGACAAAATCTGAACAAAGCCATCCACCAAGGAGAAGCAGGAGGTTTAAATCATTTTCAGCAATCAATTCTGCCATTTGTATTCATTCTGACACTTGTTGAGCTCAATCAATGACATGAAACTAAGAAAAAAGGCCAAGTCCCCAGGGAAATTTGCAAGCTTCTACATCCGCAAATAAAGCCACCTGAACTTGTGCCCATAACCTTTCTAACACCATACTTCCAACTTCCTCAAATTTATAGGCTTTGAAAAGAAATATTTTGTTCCATATTAGCAACAGAAGAGATTGCTGCCCAAGGCAAAAAATGAAGTAAATGTATTTAAAATAGCAACCAATGCTATTTTATATCAAATAGGTGGAATTTGCATCAGTAATTTCACTGATGCGGTTGTCTCTAAATACACCTTGAAATGAATAATAAGGACCATAGCAGTAATAAAAACTTGTTCAGGGCTTACTGTTTACCACATGTTCTACTCAGGACTATCTGCTACTAGAGGTGGAAAAATATGATCATACTCATCCTATAGATACAGAACCTAAACCTTAATAGGTTAAGCAACTTGCTGAAGATCACGCTAAATACTAAATTAAAAAAAAAACCAAGATTTTTCTACAAATTCATATTAATTATTTTTAAACATCAATAGGAGTTTTAACACAGAAGCTCTAAATATTGGACAAGAGGATTGGTGGATTGGTGGGAAATTTATTCTTCTGGTTTTTTTTAGTAAATAGTTCGTAAGATTCAAATTAAGTAGTGAATGAACTGTAGGCATTCATGAGTATGGATAATTGTCTTAACTTATGTCCCCTGGACAAGAAAACTCCAGGTGGAAAGTGAAAAAATGTTTCTACAAAATGAATAGGCTAGAAAAGATGCTATCCAACAACCCCCTCTGTTTGAAAAAATCTATAAACAACATGCATAAGCATGAATAAGCACTATTTCTTATATAACCCCTGACATTACTTAAAACTTTGGTAAAAAGAATCCCCCTTCTCCTTTTTTCCTGTAAGTGAATCAGGTAAAGCTCAGACAAGGAGGTGACTCAAGAGCCTGTCAATATGGTACTGAACTTTTACCTTAAGAAACCGTAAGAGGGGCGCCTTGGTGGCTCAGTCATTAAGCATCTGCATTCGGCTCAGGTCATGATCCCGGGGTCCTGGGATGGAGCCCCATATCGGGCTTCCTGCTCAGCGGGAAGCCTGCTTCTCCCTCTCCCACTCCCCCTGCTTGTGTTCCCTCTCTCCCTGTCTCTCTCTCTGTCAAATAAATAAATAAAATCTTTAAAAAAAAAAAAAGAGAGAGAGAAAAAATAAAAAGAAACCATAAGAGACTCTTAACTACAGGGAACAAACTAAGGGTTGCTGGAGGGAAAGTGGGTCGGGGGATGGGGTAACTGGGTGATGGGCATTAAGGGGGGGTACTTGTAATGAGCACTGGGTGTTAGAGGCAAGTGATGAATCACTAAACTCTACTCCTGAAACTAATACTACACTATATGTTAACTAACTTGAATTTAAATAAAATCTTGAAAGAAAACAAATGATCTCCAGTTCAAGGCCCAGCCTTGCTCACTTGCCTATGCCTCACAACAATTCAGCAGCCTCTGAGATGTGATGGATGAGGTCTCCAGGGGGAAAAGACCAACTGGGTTCTCCCAGGATTTTACCTTAGTGGACACAATCACAAGTGATTCAAACAGAAAGAACTTCCGCAAAATAGCAGCTGGGCCTTAGGGAGAGTGGTAACCAGCTCCAGGCTTTGGGGCTGAGTCATGCATGAAAAATCAGCTGATAGTATTTGGGGACACTTTTTGAAAACTGTTTCACATGGCTCTATGTCTCCTTCTGGAAGCAAATAAGACAGAGTAATAGAGTGACTGTAACTATGCAGATAGAGTCATCAAATTTTTAAAATGTAAATTGCCACAAACATTTTTCTACACTAATACTGTTGACTTTATTTCCCTTTGTTTAGAAGAGTGGGGGAGGGGGCAATTTTTTTTTTTTTAATTTAGATCCTTCAAACAATTAACATCTGTATGCTTTTGAAAGAATTTTCAGCAGAGAAGACAATCCTGCAGAGTCCCAGTAAAATCTCTCCATTGTTCCATGTCTGCACAAATTACCTTGCATCTCCGGTGATTTTATGTACATTTAATCACTAAAGATTAATTACATGGCATACGGAAATCAGTGAAACACTGAAGAGATAACTTCAGTTTAAGTGCACATGCAGCTAACTTGTGGCTTTTTAAAACAATTTTAATTAAAAGTCCTAGAAGAATCATCGGGCTGAAAATATTAGGAGCTCTGGGATGGATGAGCTTAGCATAGCTAATTAATTGTATATTTAATCAAAGCAGCCTTTGGCTGTAATTAATAATCTATTTTCCTCTGGTAATAAATATTGTAGTTCTGTAAAACAGAATTTATAATTTCCAGAATGCCATATGCACAGAAGAGTGGGACAGAAAACAAGCATTTCCACACCAGCTTTCAAGCCGAGGTTGATTTTGTTTATTTAGAGAGGATGTTGTCTATATCTCTTTCATTTGTTTTAAATGTCATCTCATGGTGGCAGCTTACAAATAGCAATCCCAGAGTGACTTGGACATTTCAAAGGGGTAAAGAATAATTCAAAAAGAGTCTCTAGTAGAATGCTAAGTGAAATTTGATTTTTCTTGCACCACAAAGCTCTCATACTTCAGAGGAACTTAAGGTAGCTCTATCTTAATATGAATGCTAGGATGGCAAGTCTGAAGTCTCTGCTTAAAACAGTTCCTTCCTTCATTTCCTTTTAAATGGCAGAGAATCAGATTTCTACCACCTGCAACCTGGTAATATGCTCAAAACACAGAGTTAAGTTGGAACATCCTCTTTCTTATGATAGTGCCTTATGAGTACCAACACACACGCACACACACACACACACACACACACCCCTCTGCTCTTCAAGATTCCAGAGTGTATTTTTGTTCTTATGACACTTTCATTAATTTTTGAGAGAAACTCTCTAACAATAGGTAGTCATCTGCTTTTCATATGATCTAAAATTTCTTTCTTCTTATAAAATTTAAATTTCAAGAGTTTTGCCTATAAAGGGGATATCATAATGAATTAACAGATAACACATTAAATTAACTTAGGTAGGTTTTCCCATCTTTTAAAGATGTTTGGGTATATGAAAATTAACTATCAGTTTGCCATTGCTGTTTTATATTTTTAAGATTTTTACAGTAGCATGCAGGAGTTATAGGTTGCTGAATATATAAATCTTTAACTCAAAAAACATCTTTAAGATCATGGAGAACACACATTTTTGTATGCATCTGATATAGTCACTTGATGTACTAATCAATTCATAGCATACGTTCCATTTTTCGGGGGGTTATCTGGTCTTCATATGAATATGTATGAAAGAAACATATGCATTAGGTTATTAAAATTATATCAAGTGAAAATATTTCTATTCAGACTATCCTGGGCATTAATAAATGTCTGGGAACCAGATGAAGAAAAGAAAACACAGAGATAAAAATTTGCCACCATTGACATTATATGATCAAAAGTAGTTATTAAATACATAATGACATCTTCAGGGCTTAATCAGTGTATAACATAACATGCAATTTCCAATGAGAACAAAAGTGTTAATGACAATTTTAAAAATATGACAAGATAGCTTTTTTCTTGGGGCGCCTGAGTGGCTCAGTCAGTGAAGCGTCTGCCTTCAGCTCAGGTCATGATCCCAGGGTCCTGGGATCGAGCCCCGCATCGGGCTCCCCCTGTGCTGTGGGGAGCCTGCTTCTTCCTCTCCCTCTGCCCCTCCTCCTGCTCCAGCTCTCTCTCAAATAAATAAAGAAAATCTTTTAAAAAAATAGTTTTTTCTTTTTAGAATTGTGACTAGTTAGTGGCTCCTGACATAGGCCTTTTCAATGTCCTACTAAAATTGTCTCTGAAGGCACAGGGAAGAAAAGTTGTCTCTGAAGGCACAGGACTGTGAATGGCAGCATCCTCAGTTTCCTTACTTGCGCCAGTTTTCACAGAAGTTTTCATTTCCTGCTTGAACCAAACTAACAATTTAGACAACTTTCTCTGATGATGTATATGGTACTTGGATAACATGTGTGTGTGTGTGTGTGTGTGTATGTGTGTGTCTGAACAGTGACCCACTGGTTTCTCAGAAAAGTAAAATGGCAGACATTGCTGCTCACTCAGTAGGGAAATCTCAAGACCCTGGCAGCACCCATACTCACCCTGAAACATTCTGTGCCACTCACAGTACCAAAGCCCTCTCTGCTCTGTCTTTCTGGGACCCTCAGAAGTTATTCTAATAACTCAGACCTGAGAGTATGTCCTGTTGGGGCTGAGAAGATGGACTCTGAGAGGTGTGATCCCACCAATAGGTAGGTGGTGGGAATTTCTTGAAACCCGTTGGGGAGATTTGCACAGCAGAAGTTCAAAGTAGAGGATCGTAGAGGTGGGACATTCCTGAAGAAAGGAGTCTGTTGACTCAGGTGAACTTAAGAGATGATGTACCCATGGGACCGGAACACAATAATCATGGAAACACAGAAAGTACTATTTTGAGAGTCTGGGTTGCTTAAACAGCATATGAAAAGATATTGATTGATGTACTGTTGAAATACACAAAGGCAGAATAAAGTATAAGGGGAAATTATGAATGTTTAGCCCCGGGTCTGGTTGCAAACTCTACCCCTCAGCAGCCGTGTGACTTCAGATTGATCACTTGAGTTTCCTGAACACTGAATTTCTACATCTATACATTGGTGACGATAATGTTCTAAAATAACTCTAAAAGTTGTTACGACAAAGTGATGGGAAAATATATAAAAAGTAATCAATGTGTGAGATAGAGTAGGAATTCAACAAAAATGTGGAAATTATATATACTTCATTATCTATACAACATTCAAGAAGGTTCTCTACCCAATGTTTATCAGGGAGTGATAATTATGGCATATTTAGACATGTTGAGAAAGCGCACTTGCGAGATTTGGGGATGGAACAAATTTGAAAAAGTAAATCTGTACACAATAAGAGCATTGGATTGGTAAGTTAGAGAACTTAAAAATCCCCACTCTAGACCATTTGTTACCAGTGTAGACTTGGAAAGTCATGTAAGCTCTGGAAACATAGTAAGTTTCAAATACATGTGAAGTCATTACAGATGAGGGGAGTTAATGCTTGATATTCACAGTCTCTTTAGCAATTTATTAATCAATTGCCTCACCAACATTTATCTCACTGCTCACAGGAGATTTAAGTATTACCCGCATCTTAAATAAGAGGTAAATATTGGTTTAATTGATTTTTATGAAGGTCATACAACAAGTGTTAAATCTGGGCTTAGAAGCCTTTACTGGCTCTCAGCATTCTCGTTATGCCACCACGAGGCATCTCTCCTTTGTTTTCATCTTGTTGCCTGGATTAATTAACCACTGTATAGGATATAGAAAATGGTTGTTAATTTAAATCCAAATATTATGCTTTTGGCAAAACTACTTATCAAAGAAGGCAATGATAACAAGATGGAATCTATGATTGATTCTCAAGTTCTGATAAGTATTGTTGAGTTAACTAGAAATGAGAGTATAGTTAGAACTACTGGCTGAACTTGGCCCTTGTGAAATAATCAATTTGGTAATTTTTTTAAAAAGCTGAGGATTACGGGTAGTTGATGTCACTATGAAACGTTCGCTAAAGTCTTAGACTTATCAAATGACAGCTTCGCAAAGTAAGAGTTCTATGTTGAAGAGGAAGAACTTCAGGAAAATATCCCAAATTTACAAAGTCTGTCTTTCAAAATAAAATAAAATAAAATAAAATAAAATAAAATAAAATAAAATAAAATAATACACAAAATAAGATGCACACACAGGACCAGCTGCTAGAAATGATCTCCGAAGTGACTGGATGCTGTCTAGCACAGCATCCTTTAGGCTGGGCTTTCTCAACAGTGGCATTACAGGCATTTGGGGCTGGACACCTCTGTTGTGCTGGACCATCCTGTACATTGATGATGCTTAGCAGCATCCCCGGGTTCTACCCACTCGATGCTAGTAACATCCCCACACATACCACCAGCACTTGTGACAACTTAAAATGTCTTCAGACACTGCCATATGGATAGAGGGTGAAGTCACACTCAGTTGAGAACCATCGTTTTAGGGTTCATATCGGTGTTTTTTTTCATTAAGGTTGAAGAATGCGGGGTGTCACAGACACCTGGGTTTATTATGAGAGAGCTGAAACACTGCAGGGCCGTAGAACTTGAAGGATGGAAATTTACCTCTGTTTCATGGATTATTTTTCTCATTTTTAAATTATATATATAGTCATTTTTTTTAGATTTTATTTATTTATTTGAGAGAGAGAGACACAGCGAGAGAGGGAACACAAGCAGAGGGAGTGGGAGAGGGAGAAGCAGGCTTCCCGCCGAGCAGGGAGCCCGAGATGGGGCTCGATCCCAGGACCCTGGGATCATGACCTGAGCCGAAGGCAGACGCTTAACGACTGAGCCACCCAGGCGCCCCTTTCTAGTCATGTTTTAAGAGGAAAAAAATGGACCTGGAATATATCTGAATAAAATAGCAAGCAATATTATTTAACAGGGCTCTAATTACATTTGTTTTTTTCTGCCAGTCAGGAACAGTCAAGTGTGATTGTCGGGGTTCTTCACTGCGGCACTTTCCTCATGTGGAGACTCAGACGCAGTCACCTGCCCCTCAGCTACTCTATGTCAGATTTTTTAAGCTGTCATTAAAGTGGTAAAATCATGTTTTCCCAGAGATAGCCATATGACAAGGATAGAGAAGACCAGGATCCCTGGGTTCCAGGAGACCTGCTGCGTGGGTAGTCTAATAAATACCACGGTGGAGTAATTTTTTCTGTAGAGATCTTATTTTCTATTTTTTACGTAATTTATAATTTCTTTAAATCTACTTAAGTTTTCCATATCGTCCTCAAGTAGGGAGGCCTACATAGGGTTAGAATAGGCACCTTAATAAATACTAGCCTAACCACATTGTTGATACGAATTTAAAAATTGTGTGAAATTCCATACTCTCTTTCTGGAGATGCTCTGCTCCATGTTGAATATCTGAACATTTCACTGTATTGCTGACTTGGGGTAGGATTTATAATGCTACAGAAAGGAATGTAGAAGGGAGGGTAAAATATCCTTTCGCAGGACTAAAAGGCTGTGAAACGTCACCAGATTAACAATAATACCTTGTAACATTTGTTTTGGAAAGAGTATTTAACTACTTGGAGCTTTTGACATGACTGCATATGGTTATTTTGGATGCTGACAGAAAAAACATAGCAGACTCATTTCTTATTCATTCACTCATATGTAATATATTTCTACTTTTCAAAAAGATACATACATATGTATTTTCTAAAAGGCTGTAAAAGTCAATTACTATGTTTATCCAACAAGGAACTACTTCCTCAACTTTAGAACTCCCATTTGAGAAAAGGCTCACCTCTTAGCTAGTAGGCATTCTCCATCCTACTTCATTAGGGTTGATGAACATGATACAGTAAAGGCTGATGAACTGTGATGAAACCTGTGCTTTGTCTACACCAGTTGCTTCCACTGAGATTTTATTTGCTAGATACCAGGGCTTCAGATATTTCTACTGGATGTCAAGAGATAAGCCTTATAAATTACATTATAGGGTTGGTATATAACCAACTCTGTAAATATATATTTTGTATAATTAGCTAATTTTTGGAAATCAGCACATTTTTAGGGTTCACAACATTAGACATTTTAATACTTATGGTTGAGGTTCCCCTGCTTATACTATTTCAAGTTCTAGATCTATTTAGAGTTGGTTACAGTAGAATAGAAGGCAGATGATGTTATTAAAACTCAAAGCTAAAAATTATAATTTAAAATATAATCAGATGTTGAGTTCTTTCTAGTGTGTAATGTTATGCTCCTGTCAAAGCACTGGGAATACTAATTAAAACAAACAAAAAAAGTAGAGAATAGTTTTCCTGAATCTGAGATTAGTTTCCTCTTCCTTTTTTTCCTTCAATTTTCATTTGTGAATTAAAGAAAGAAAAAGAGACAGAGCGAGAGAAGAGAAAGAGAGAAAGAGAGAAAAAGTACTGAGCACCAGGCATATGCCAACAGCTTCAGGCACTGAGGTAATATAAATGAATAAGTCAGACAAAATCCCTGACCTCATGGAGTTTACATTTTAGTGAGGCAAACAGGCAATAAATATAATAAACTCATCGTCTACTGGTTAAGTGCTATAGAAAGATAATTATTTGTTAAGTGTTATGGAGCAAATAGAACAGCATGAGGAGGCCTGAGACTGGGGGAGGGGAGCTGTAATTTTTCCTTTTGTGGTCCGTGTAGGTCTCAATGAGAAGGTGCCAGACATTTGTGGAGAGATTTAATTAAGAGATAAAGAATGCTAATATATCTTTCTGGAGAAATCCAAGGAGAGAAATAGCCATTGCAAAGGCTCACAGGTGAAATGTTCTGTTTACTTGGGGACAGCAGGGGGAGAAGGGACCCAAGGAGTGAGCAGGGGGAGAGTGATGGACAAACTCACAGTAACTGGACACATACTAGGCTACAGTATGGACCGGGCTTTGATCCTGAGGTGTCTTTCCCAGGAAGCTTTCCCCACCTCTCTTACTTTCGTTTCTTTTCCCCATTTTTACTCTCTACTGTCCCATCTTGGTCGGTCTGCCTCCTTCTTTCTCTGCCATCACCCATATTCTCCCAGCTGTTGCCTTTTATGCTATGACCATTTCTCTTGCAATCTCTAGATAGACTGGCCACCCAAATAATAAAGCCTCATTCACTGAGCTCTTACTCCGTGCCGAGCATGATGCATCAGATACAATCTTGTTTAATTCAATTTTTGCAATAACTCTCTTAGGTTGGAGGTTATTACTACAGCCATTTTCCAGATGAGAAAAGAGATAAAGGTTACAAGTTTCTGTTTATGTTGCATAATAAAGTATTTATAAGCAAGGTGATTTGAGCTCCAGGTGGGTTAACTCCAAATCTAAGATATATATCCAACAAGTTATATTTTTCCTGGTTTTTCTATTCCTAACTTAATTCAAGAAGTATTTCAAATAAGTAGATTCAACAGAATAGGAGTCTTATTAAAGTAATTTGCCAGTATTAGAATGGGCCTTGGAAGTCACTCTAACTTCCCCTTAGTATCTGAATCTCCTTTATAGCATCTATGCCAAGTGGTCATCTAGGCTGTACATGAACACTTCCAACAACAAAGAGTTGAAATAATGTGTGTTTTTTTAAATAGCACTATGTTAAAACATAGGTCCATGATATTCCATTATTCTGCCTTACATAAAACTGGAAACTACGGGCCGTGACCTTCTACATAATATTAAAAGTTAGGCTTCTCTTCTCTCTTCTAAATGGCATTTTGTCTTAGTTTATCTCATCAAGTGTTACATTTTAAAAATATTTTAATAACAATCTTTACATATGTTTATTGTTAAGTTTTATTTTTGAGATTAAGGTGTAGCAAAGGCAGATATAGGAATTGTTCAACAGCCTTGCCTTTAATTCTATTTCAAAGCAAACTCACGCAGTAACTTAGGAAACAGGTGGCAGTAAGAATAGTAACACGTCTAGTAAGTCCTGGTGTGCCAGGAATTTCCTGACGTGCCATTTCCGTACCGGAATTACTCCACAGGGTCGGTCAGTCTTTAGCACCTAGTCATCTTGGGACAAGTAAGGGGTACAGGCAGTCTGATGTGGCTTACACCAAATAAAGGATAATTCAGTTTTTCCTGCCCAGAGATAGGCTTCTTCCTGTTCCCTCAATAGCTTTCTCTGCCATGGTACCAGAAACTCCTTCCTTCTCCTGTCCCTATCCCCAACTTCATTAAAAAAAACACGTATCTTGGGGCACCTGGGTGGCTCAGTTGTTGGGTGTCTGCCTTCGGCTTGGGTCATGATCTCAGGGTCCCGGGGTGGAGCCCCGCATCGGGCTCCCTGCTAGGCTGGGAGCCTGCTTCTCCCTCTCCCACTCCCATCTGCTTGCGTTCCCTCTCTCACTGTGTCTCTCTCTGTCAAATAAATAAATAAAATCTTTAAAAAAAAAAACCACATATCTTGTCTGGGAATGGAAACATATTAACATCCACTGCACTTTACTACAGATGAGTTAATCAGGTCAAGTAGTGTCAATGCTAAGACGTTAAGAAATCTGGATCTGGGATAAGTACATTTTTCCAAGGGGAGGCTGGGCTTGGGGAGAAGGGGTCAGATTTGAGGCATGAGGTATGTGCTTAGGGAGTCAGACTTGAGGAACACGGTAGGGACCAGGCTTGGATGGCCAGAGGGAGGTTACCAGTCTGAAAGAACACAAAAGGTCACTGGTGGACTGGGTTGGAGGCACACCTGATCTACCACATTCTTTTCTCTGGTATTTATTGTCTTATGATGATTTCAGAATAAAATGCTAATGTGCCCTCAA
Source organism: Eumetopias jubatus (assembly GCF_037043125.1). NCBI lineage: Eukaryota > Metazoa > Chordata > Mammalia > Carnivora > Otariidae > Eumetopias > Eumetopias jubatus. Next base: position 71,468,125 of record NW_028274814.1, on the reverse strand, counting down.
AGAATATTTGGACCAAAAACTTCACCTTAGAGTTAAGGAAACAGAATCATAGGGGTTGCAGTGGTCCAAAGTCATACTGTCAAGCTTGTAGCAAATTTGGGTAACAGAAATCTACCGGAACTTTGGACTCCTTGGTTTGGTCAGGGTTATCTTAAGTGAGACAAAAATATGGAAAATAATAATTCTAATAGCTCACACTTATTTAGTACTTACTAGTCAACAAGTGATAAATTTTTCTTACATGCAGTAACCATGTAATCCGTAAAAAAGCTCCTTGTGGTGGGATGATCCTTCTATTACACACTTTTTTGGTAGGTGAGAAAGAGATGCACCAATTTTAAGTGATTTATCTCAAGTCACAGAGCTAGTTCATAATGAATTAGGATTTGAACCAGGACTCCAAATTACTGTATTAAAATGAGGAAAGACCCTGAGGTTGACAATGTCAAGTTACTTGGTTTTAGTGGAAGAAGTTAGCAAATGTAAATGACCGCTTCAATCCTGCAGTGTTGATTAAGGTAGGTTTATGGTCAAAAATTCACACGGATTTGCTTTGATCTCTTAGGATTAAGTATTTCCAAACATCTCTTCTCATTTTCACATTATAGCAGGGCCAAAAAACCTACTTATGAGGAATAACACTTCTTCAGTTTTGCTATAGGACACTGATGAATCCACTATATAATACAGATCATTATTCTCTTTCTTTTAAAAATAAGTTGTTAAACTTTTCTGATGGGTCTAACAGAAAGAGCAGGATCTTACACAGAAAGCCTTGAGTGATTTTCATCTATTTAGATACTTTAAAAATGTATTTTTTTTCAGAGTGGGAGACAGAATAAAATTTAACAAAAATAAAAAAAATGAACACATGGAAGGTCCCTTGAAAAAAAATGAGCCCCAAAAATTGAAATGAAAAGGAAGTTCAAACGGCAGATAAAGAGGGCTTTATTCAGATAAATGCAATGTGTGTGCTACTGGACTCTGAATTAAGCCACAAAGAATTCCTACTTGATTAGTTGTTTATTTTTTTCTTTTGAGAGGGCATATCAGAGCAAAGATGAGATGTTTTAATAAGCTTCCCAAGAACCTTTGAGAGAGAGAAAAAAGACTAGCAGTTAGATGCCATAGACCATTAATTGTCACTGTGTTGCTACCATTTGAACTCATACATTTGATTTAGTCTGACTTCCTGCAAGATCTGGGAGGATCATTAAAGGAAGCTTGAGGCCAAGCACAGATAATAGTAGTATTTTAATATTTTTGATGCTTTTACAAAGGAACAGCATGTCATACATCAATTCTACACACTTGTCTGAAGCTATCTAGATGGGGGCATTGGAGGAATCTCAGCCACCCTCTCCTTTCTCCTCCCCAACTGCTTCAAAAAAAAAAAAAAAAAAAGAAAGAAAGAGAAAGAGAAAGAAAAAAGAAAGATGTTTAGGATGCTGCTCTTCTATAGAAGTCCTAAGGCACCATAAGAATCCAAAGAAATCTCAAAAGAGACATATATTATTTTTCATTCTTTTTGAGATACTTCTCTTTGAAGTCTCATCTAAGCTTATTGAGAGAACAAAAATAAATTGCTACTTTTTGGATAACCTTAAAAGACAAAATTTAAAAATAAAGAAAAATCATAAACCTTGCTTATAGAGGACATCTACTATCTATACTTTGTCAAAGAGGACAAAATATAAAATGTTTAGAATAGTTAAAAGCTCAGCCAAAATACAGGCTATTTTTCAGATTCTACATAAATTGTATCTCCTGAAAAATTTTATTTTATGGCTGCTTCTCAAATATTTTATATGTATATATAAAATATATATACACACACATATATATTTAATGTCAAATATATATATTTAATGTCAAAATAAAGTTTTTCAAGGAGTTGCTTTTATGTTTATATAAATAGAAATAATTTTATAATTTTGAAAAGTTTTAAAACCTCTTCAATATTCAATAGAGTTGATCCTTGCCTAAACTCTGATGGATGCCATGATTTCCCCACTCCCTGCTAGGCAGTCTCACTGTCAGAAAGCCAATCCACTTGTACTGTCCCTTGTTCCCCTCTTACTAGATACCAGATGTACTCCCTATCCTATTCTGGTTAGGTTTTTTTCCTTCTTTACCTATCATTAAAAAATTTTTTTTAAGATTTTATTAATTTGACAGAGAGAGACACAGCAAGAGAGGGAACACAAGCAGGGGGAGTGGGAGAGGGAGAAGCAGGCTTCCCGCTGAATGGGGATCCTGATGTGGGGCTCGATCCCAGGACCCTGGGATCATGACCCGAGCCGAAGGCAAGGTGCCCCTATCATTAAAATTTTTCTGCTTTGAGACTCAGCTGAAGTGCAATGGGAAATGCCCTGCCCTTCGCCTTATAAGATGGACTTAAATCTCATCTCTCCTACTCTCTAACCCCTCTGAGCCTCAGTTTCTTTAACTGTTAATGGAAAATACTGCCAATCTCATAGGATTGCTAGGAGAATTAAATAACATATGGGAAAACAGCTAGTATGGATCCTGGTACTGTAGGTACTGCCCCATTGTTACTTGACTCTGAATCTTACCTGGTGACAGATACTATTTGTTTCCAACACAGAATCCATTCCCTTCTTCTTTTCGTAGAATCCCAGCTCTCATAATAGAGGCTAACCACTTCAGATACTTCTTTTCTAGCTTCCTTGATAGCTAAGAGACTGGCATATAATCCTACACCAAGCTCAAGTATTCCTGGGGGAAATTAAAGTAGTACTTCTAGGTTTTTCATCTTGATAAAAGAGAGAGATGTCAAGGAAAAACACCTTCTCTGTCTTTCCATCTTAGGTTTGGATATATGAGGATGTGATTATTGGTGCTATGGCAGCCATTTGTGACAATGAAGAGAAGGTTAGTACAAAGACAGCGAAGCTAACCTAAGGCCTACACATCATCGATTCACTGATCTAGGCTGGGAAAAACTATTCCTAACATGTTTTGATGTGATCAAAATGATCTTGAATCAACTTTTGGTGGGGTATTTTGTTACTTGCAGTCAAAAAGCATAAAAACTGACAAAACTGAGACACCCTCTATAGATAAAAAACATTATTATAATCAACTCATTCTTCTTAATCTGGTATATTGATCTTTATAACCCACAAACATCTAGAGAATGGCCAATCAAAGTAGGGCAATGTAAAAGATACTAGATAGGCAAATAGGTATAAAATACGATTTTTGTCCTGGGGAGGCTCTTTATTTACTTGGAGAGATAGGGTATGCCCATGAAAAAGATAAAAATAATGTAATGTAGTGTATTCTAAATACTAATGTAGTAGTGCAAACAATCCGTGCTATAGGAATTTTAAAAACTCAGGATTACTGATGATCAAGGGGAACTTTATGGGTTTGAGCTTATGGGTTTGTTTTTAAGGTGGGTTTAAAGAGAATGTTTTTAAATGGAAAATAAAGGAAAGGCTAGGAAAGATGGCTGGATCAATGACACACATGAAGGAAAACTATACGTCATAAGACCAATTTGCCAGACTCAAGTTTTAATGTAGAGGGAAAGGTAGTAAGAAGTAAGTTGCAAGGAGTTAAATGCCAAGTTAATGAGTTGGAGTTGGTTGTGTAGGCAATATGGTTTTAAGCAAAGAAGCTTAAGTTGCTTCGTGCTTAAGATTAATTTGGTAGTACTCTATAGGCTATGTTGGAAAGAAGAGAATCTGAAGTTTTGAAATATAAGCTGCTGAACTGAGTGTCTACGTATGGGTAGTTGGGGTGAAAGAGAAAAGAGAGGTCTAGGAGGTGCTCCTCCTTTGATGGGTGACGCTGGTAGAAACAGAGATTATGACTTAGGTCACTGGGGAGCACTGTCATGGTGGAAATAGGAGGCAGTGTGGGAAGTTGTGGAATAGATCTCTTTTGGGGCACATGTGCTTGGAGGCATCCTTTCACCACCACATATGTCTTCATGTGCAGCTCACCTTCATTTACACAGAGGAGAACAAGATGAATATAAGTTTGAAATACGACCTACTAGAAAAAATGTACCTCTGTAACTTAAGATTTCATTTTGGTTTTTACATTCTCTTGGCTCGACAGAATGAGAATTCTCAATCTACCGAACAAAATAATGATTTAGTCATGTTTTGAAAGCTCTTTTATCTTCTCCATCCTATTCCTTACTGAAATTTTATCTGTTCCCCATTGTACAAAATACCAGCATTACCAACCTAGAGCTCCCTTTGAGTTGAGTAGAGTGTCCCTTTCTACTTTTCCTCCCCTATCTTCCTCTGTGTTGACTATCTGGAAAGAATATCTTAATAGGAGAGGACTTAAGAAATTATAATATTTACATGGAAGTTTTCTTTTTTGGGAAACAACTAAATAGTAATGTTTTTGTTAGTTTGTTTTTATTTATTGCCTTCGTTAAAGCTATGTTGTATAGGGGTGCAAAGGTATTGGAAACCTCCACACAGAGCATCTGGGATGTGAAATATAACCTACTTACTAACAACTATATTCCTTCATAGCATGATGTTTTGACATTCAATTAGATTACTCTCAAAAGGATCCAAATCTCAGCAAGATGTTACTCCACTAAAAATCTAAGTTCTTAGTATAATAGGTAGACATAAAACAAAGGGCAGGAGGAAACTTTATCCAAGAATTCCAAACTCAATTCCAACTTAGCTTGACTGTCTATAATATCCCCGCCATCTGGTGACTCAGTAGTCGGCTAATGTCAGACTCATGTCTTGTGAACAGGATCAAAAGTAGAACGGGATTGATAAACTAGCCTCACCTCAGGACACCAAGGCCACTGAGGCAATAAATAGGCCAGCTGCTCTCTCAACAGGTGGCTGGTAAAGGAGATGGCTATTGTGACCGAGAGAGGAATTGCTAACATATCCAAGATCATGCCCTTGAATTTCTAATTGTAATAGTTAATTTAGAGAAGAGAAATCCTATGCTAATGTATCATGAGCATGAAACATACAGACTTAAAACATGCAAAAAATTACATGGTCACAAGAGATGAACTATCTTGATTCATGGAAATTACAGTATGTCATTTGATTTAGTTTTAGAAGGTTATGGATCAGTGATGTTCATTCATGTTTAATAGGAAAGTTAGAGTGGATAGAACAGTCAGGTGGATCCAATGAGTGGTTTTAAGGATGGAAAATGTGTTTTAATGTGTGCAATGTTAATTCCCACATTTCTCACATTTTCTGGACTCTCATTTCTTTTCATATAAAATTGTTATTGACATCTTCAACAAAGGGACATATCTATATTTATATTTCTATAAAGACAACTACACAAATATGTGTTCTGGAATTTCTTTTGTTGAGCTTTCCTGGCACCAAACCACCTTTCCAGAGAGGAAGGGCTTTTCTCTATGTACAGCTGGAACTCATGTGGAGGGAGGTTTTGGACAGATGATGATGTCAGTGATTATGATTCCCATATAACTTAGAGACCGGTGACATCAATTTAAACTATTTCTTCTCACCTGCTCTTCAGTGAAAATGGTGAGCAGCTGGTTAACCTCTTTCATAAAATAATCCCATGCACATGAGAAGTTACTCAATCATTCTCTCAGCCATCGTAGATTCTGAAGTAATAATGGAGCCAAGTAAAAATGGATAGATATATTATCATAATAACTATCATAACTATATTCACTGATCTATTAGACTGTAAAAGAAATGAAAAAATACCGTGTCATCTACTTTAGTTTTCTGACAAATCAGTACTGCCCCAGTCTCAAGAGGAAGTCAGCCTTTCCTTCTGTGCATCAATTGAAAAAATATACCCACATCCAAGTCAGGATATGATCACATTCTTTTTATCTGCCAGTGTCCCCAACTGTATCTCAATAATATGCCATTGGTAAAAGTCATTATTTCTTATTCTGAAATCTTCATGTCAATTGAATGTTGAAGATTTGAATGCATTCTATAACAGGAACAAAAACGTTTTGTTTTTTCACAATTGCTTGCTTTTATTTTGGGAAGCAAGGTCGGGATTGCTTTGGTCCTTATTTTCTTAACTCCTTAGAAATTAAAAACACTATCATTTTCCCTTAGAATTCTGACTTGGAACCTACCAACTGTTAAGTCTGGGCAATGGATGTGTATTTCTGAGGCAATGTGGTAGGAACAAAACATTCATCAAGCTTTAGCATAGGTCCATCAGCTTCACCAGGTGAGCTCTCTGGATATTAGGAACTGTGTGTGTGTGTGTGTGTGTGTGTGTGTGTGTGTGTGTGTGTGTGTGTGTGTGTGTGAGAGAGAGAGAGAGAGAGAGAGAGAGAGAGAGAGAGAGAAAGGGACCAAACTCATTGTGATTACATAACATTTTAGCTTTTCTGACCCATTCGTTATTGGTCACTTGTTGTTATCACAGTTGTATTTGTTCCTTCATGTAAGAGGATTTTAAAACTGTGGAGAACATGAAGGGAAGTTTGTGTCTTGTCAGACTTTAGTGTTTGTCTTGGCTCCACGTAAATTATCAACAGGTAAGAATGTTTTTAAAACATATTAACATATAATAGGAACAGCCTCTGGTCTTGAAGTAACTTTTCCATTAAATGTGTACTCTTTTGTATAGAATTTTTGTGAAAACCAGTTTCCCAAATAATTCAGATAAACTAGTATACACACAGGGATCTTTAATTAACATGGTTCATGGTGTAATATCATTCAAAGTACCTATGGGATGAAAGATGTCATTTGGAGGCACAGAGCCGGTGGTCAAGAAAAAAGACTAGAGCAGCAATTAGGACTAAATTTGTAATTGTCCTCTTATTTACAATCATGTAGGTTAATTTGCTCACTGATAAGCAAGAAAATAAAATGATGAAATAAATTTAATCTCATCCTCACAATGGATGAACATGTCACAAAGCCAAAGGTTTAAGGAAAAACTTGTCTCTTGCTTGAAAAATGTAAGAGAATTTTTTAGATAAGCATTTCCCAGTCAAAATCATTACCACATATATGGTCAAAGCTCCTGTGGACTTTTCATATGATGTCACATTTACCTCCAATAGTTTTATTTGGCTGTTTTATGCAGAGTTGGTGTGTTTGCCAAATAACCATCATTTATATTTATGTGCATATTCTACATCATACCAATTCTGAACCTATACAAAATAAGCTTACATTTATGTGGTTCTGTAGCACAAGTAACCAATTGCTAACACCCAAAACCTTTTAAGCAATAATAACAAACTTTTTGGAATTAAGCTCCAAAATGTATGCTGCAATCCTTCCCTAACCAAGACCACTTCCATACTTTTCACCATACTTTTAAGCTATTCTTAACAGACATGTACCAACATCTCTTCTAGACAATTTCACCTTCAATACTGCTGAGAATCTGACCACTAATGACCACAATGAAACATGCTTTGTGTGAGAGCCTGTTCATTTATTTTCATTCCCGTGAGTGCCTTCAGAGACCAGAGTTGCAATCACGGCTACTTACTATTTAATTCCCAGCCAAATTTATGGTCAAATTGAAAAATGGAGGCAGGCAGCCTGATGCAGAATGCTTTTGTCTGAAGTGTCCTCATGGAATCATTATACTTGCATTAATCTTTAATCTGCAATTAAACAATCAGTTCTATGTAAAAGATAGCTACAAACAGATCTCCTGCATGTGTCCTAGACGATATATCTTAATGGGAGCTGCGGGGGAAGGGTGAGAATAAGGCGCAATTAGGACTAAATTCGTCACAGATTCTGATTCAGTAGGAGGTTATTTATAGAGCTGAAAGTTCCTTGTGAAAAATAATTTCTGCATATTCAGCTGTTTGCCAAACAACCTCCCTATCATGCAAAATTGGGGGACTGCAGAATCACAAAAACACAAATGCAAAGTGTGAGAGCCAGGGATGGAAGCTTGGCTAGACTGATACATGTCTTGGCAGAAATTGCAACCTGCCTTGCATCTTCAGCTTCCCAATTAAGAGGCCTGCTTTCCAGCTTCCACAGATGCTTAATTGGAGATTGAGGCCGCCAGGCAGGCATGGGCACCACGATCATTAACAGGTAGTTTGAGGACATTAGGTGTTCAGACTTGTCAATTTTCCTTCACTATCAGAGCTGTCAACAAGGTGCCACCTTCCTGTAAGAGTGAAACACCTGGGTAAGAGGAGCTTTTTATAAATAAAGCAAACAAAGCTCTCCGAGTAGACCAAAGGCTTTAACTGTTCCTGGGAGAGGAGGAGTCTGAAGAAGAGGGAGTATAGTCCTTGATGCCTGGCAAAAACAAACATTGGAAGAGGACCAAATGGGTGAAGCATCATTAAGTACAAAGGTCCTCGAAGTGGTCCCCTAATTCAGTATAAGGGATGACACTTAAACACCAGTTCATCCTAGGTCTCATCCAACAACTTACAATGAGATACAAAACTCCTAATTTTAATTTCTAATTATGATTCTACTCCTGGTTTGCTAAGCTGGTTCTTTAGCAATGTGTATATACTATGAAAATGAATCATTTCAGTCAATTTTGCAAAGATTAACACCTATTATAAATTCAAAGTCAACCTAGTAAAGAGAAATAAATATGTATAGAAATTGTGTTGTAACAACAACCCCTGAAAGGACTTTGTTTTTCAACATTTCTTTTTTTTTCTTTTTTTTTCTTCTTTTTCCACGCAGAACGTGCCCTCTTTAATACTCATCACCAGGCTAACGGTTTTCAACATTTCTACAGATAATTTTCCTTTCAATATCTTGTTTCTTTCTTCATGTACAATGTTAGTACAATCACAATAATCAATGTATAGGGGGCTTTAAAAGACTGGTTTCAAGGGGTTTGGGGCTTGGTTTGGGGTCTCAAAAGGCTGTCAATCATTAATGGCATTTGGTCATGTTCTGTGTGTGTGCAGGTGTGGTAGAGATGCCGGCTGGAGGCACTGGGAAGAATCTTCACAAGTTTGAGACACCGTTTCCTCAAGGAGCTGAAATTCTCTGTGCATGAAAGGACAGCTTAAAATACCAAGTGGCACATATCAAATGAATGGTACAGACAACATAAACCTCTGGAGGCCAAAACATGAAAACAGAGGGAGAAAAGAGCAAAAGGAATGAAGTAGACAAGGCCCTGTAAGCATTCTGTTCCAAGACTCAGGAATTCCAGAATTCTAACATATCTCAAACATGATAAGAATAGAGGAGGAATCATACTTCTCATGACATTATGTATTAAATAAATAACTAAATAAAATTTGAACCACATCAATCTGTTTTTCAGAGTGCTTTAGATTCAGGAGATCACAGGGTCAAAACGCATTGATATTTATAATCAAGGATTAAGAGTCACTTTCTGTACATGAATGTTCTTCTGAGAGTTTCCTACAATACCATTTGGAGCTGCAAAGAATTTGTTTTTCCACACCACTTACAGCCTTGCAATCAAGTGCTCTAGATAAACATAATTAAAGACGCGAAAGTAATAGGCATGTATTGATTCCAACTACTAAACCATTAAGAGAATTCTAAGGTAATATTTTGTTAAACGTCCAGTGATTTATTGTACTCTAAGATATCATAGGTTGCAAGTTTTAGATTCTGTTAAGAAAATATAGAGCTGAGACTACAATCTCCAGAAGAAAGAAACTGGGCATTTGGGCCTCATTTCTCTGCTATTTTTTTTAAAGACTCAAGGCTGCAGTTATCATTATTATCTATGTAATTCTTATTCATTCTATCATATTTATTGAGCGTCTACTATGTTACCAGGTCCAGTGCTAGGCATTGATGAATCTAAGGGATGAGAGCCTAGAAATCACTTCTAGGGAAGAGAAACAGATCCACAAACACACTATTGAATGTAATATAAGCACATTAAATACAAAATGGACCCTTGGGGTATCTATCTTCTGTGGTTCACTGGATATTTCTACTTGGACTTTCCAGCCTGGGCACAAAATCTGATACAAAATGTTTCTTGCAATTTTTTCCTATTTCAGATAGTTGTATCATAATTCTAGCTAGTCAGACGGACATCCTCAGAATCGTAATTCACTCCTTCTCACTTACCTTTCATATCCAATTAGTTCTCACAATTGCTTCTTTCCTTGCAATATTTCTCACATTTTTTTTCTCTTTTTGTCCTCACCAATACTGTCCTAACCTAGCCCTCAATCAACACAGATTAAAATTATAGATATAATCTTCCACCCGACCTCCCATTTAAGTATTTAATAATACGTACATGCCACTTTGGTTGTGTAATTATCCTGCTCACAACCTTTGGTGTCTCTCTACCCCTCAGTTTTACGGCTATTAGCAGAACACATAAGAACACAGACCCGGGAACAAGGTTTCCTGAATTTGAATCCTGGCTCCACCATTTATAAACTGTGAGACTTTGAGCAAGTTAGGGAACCCCTAGGTATCTCATCTAACTCTAACAGAAGATGAAAACAATAATAATGCAAGTACTTGCCTCATTAGGTTATTGCATAGTTTAAATGAGTTAATTTTTGTTAAGCACTCAGATCTAAACCTGTTATACAGTAAATGTTTTAAAAGTGACTAACTGAAAATAATTTTAAAATTCAGCTTTTGATAAGACCCTTACCCTCTCTGGATCTTGACTTGTTATCTACATAATTGATAATTCATTTCTCTAATTCGCTACAATTGGAGAGGTCGTAGGTCAAATACCTGGCACTTAGCAGGTGCTCAGAATGTGGTGGCTACAAAGATACAAATGTAGGGACCCGAAGGGGTACGTGCACCCCAATGTTTATAGCAGCAATGTCCACAATAGCCAAACTGTGGAAAGAGCCAAGATGTCCATCGACAGATGAGTGGATAAAGAAGATGTGGTATATACACACAATGGAATATTATGCAGCCATCAAAAGGAATGAGATCTTGCCATTTGCAACGACGTGGATGGAACTGGAGGGTGTTATGCTTAGTGAAATAAGTCAATCAGAGAAAGACATGTATCATATGACCTCACTGATATGAGGAATTCTTAATCTCAGGAAACAAACTGAGTGTTACTGGAGTGGTTGGGGGTGGGAGGGATGGGGTGGCTGGGTGATAGACATTGGGGAGGGTACATGCTACGGTGAGCGCTGTGAATTGTGCAAGACTGTTGAATCACAGATCTGTACTTCTGAAACAAATAACGCAACATATTTTAAGAAAAAAGAAAAAGAAGAAGATAACAGGAGAGGAAGAATGAAGGGGAGTAAGTCAGAGGGGGAGACGAACCATGAGAGATGATGGACTCTGGAAAACAAACTGAGGGTTCTAGAGGGGAGGGGGGTGGGGGGATGGGTTAGCCTGGTGATGGGTATTAAAGAGGGCACGTTCTGCGTGGAGCACTGGGTGTTATGCACAAACAATGAATCATGGAACACTGCCTCAAAAACTAATGATGTAATGTATGGTGATTAACATAACAATAAAAAATTAAAGAAAAAAAAAAAGAATGTGGTGGCTAGGAGTAATTGTGACTCGTCCTCAGCCCAACCCTGAGGACTTGACACAAACTGTTTTAAGCCATTTTCCCTTCTATCTCTAACTACGGGAAATCTTTGCTCCAGCTGGAGGATCTCTTACCCCTTCTGCAGGCCATGTACCCCTCTGTCCTGCTCTCTTCACTCCACTCTTTCCACAGCCTGAATATCTTTTCATTTTTTCATCCATCCCATTTCTGCCTACCGGTTGTTCAAAACTGCACTCAAAGCTTACCCATGTCATTGAAGTTTTCTCTAAATACTTTGATTCTCAAAGACCCTCGCTCCTTCAGATTACAACACTAACTGTTTTGGTCACTTTGAAAGATTTTATCATAAAATATTTATAACCTGACCACTTGGTAGGATGAATCCATTCCAGGCATCTGCCTGGCTACTAGGGACAGCTCCAGTGAATACAGGAGAGGGAGACAAGGAGGCACCGAGGTTGGGGATTGGTGCAGGTCACCAGTGCCCCACCAGGACTGGGTAAGTGCATGACTGCAGTTGTTAGCAGCAGTGCAAGCCTGAATCAGGGTTAAAGACTCACAGTGTGTGCAGCTTCCGTGGGGCCTATGGGCAGAGGCTACTGAAATAAGGCAGGTGCACAGAAGTGTTCTTTAGGGGGACAGTGACGTTACAAGGTCCTTTCTGAAAGGGTGGGAGCTTTCTTCCTGCCCTTGTGTCTCTACTGGTTTTATAGGGAAAGCCCTCTAGGCTGCGTAGCTGGACATGATTTCACTCTGTACGACCTCCTGAGTGCTATCATTTCCATTTACAGGTAAGTATGTCTTGTTCCCACATTCACGTTGTAAACCTCATGACTAGGACCACGTATTATTCCTTTTCAATCTTTGCATTTCTTCATCAATATTTCTGACCCACCATTTAATAAATACTTGGGCTATTCAGTTGGCAATGGATGAATCATGTGGAATTGCCAATATGTTACTATTTTTGACTCACTAAAACCACAACTGTATATGGTTCAATTGAACATATTTTTAGTGGTATCTAGGATGCTTTAATAAAAAAAAACCCTTACTATTTCAATTAACTTATAAGACTGATTAAAATAACACAACTGTCCCCCTTCCCTCAAGTATTAACTGTTCTAAAAGTCTTTTAAAATAAAAAAAAAATACATTTTTCAAATCAAGAAAAACAATGGCTACTATCATTTCTGTCTTTTATATGTAGTAATGGGATACATACGCATTCCATGTGATTATTAGTTGCTCAGTAGTACTATGCTTACTTAGCTATGTTGCAAAAATTATTATGTAAAAAATACCTTAAAATCACTTTTTGCTTGTTCTGAATAGAGAGGCAGCTTTAGTGTGGCTCAGAGCAAGTCCTCTGGTGTTTAACTTCCTGGGTTCAAGTTCTACTCTACAAGTTAGAAGACTATGGGCAAGCTATTTAACATTTCCATTCCTTAGTTTCCTCCCTGTTACAATGGAAGTGATATTACTACCATTGCATGTGTCTGTTGGGAAGATCAAATGAGTCAATATGCTTAAAACTCTTAGAGTGACACCTGGTATACTTTGTAAAAACTCTAAATGTTAGCTAATGTTATCTTAACATAAATCATGGTAGAGAGAGAGAAGGGGGGGCAGAGGGAGAGAGAGAGAGGATGATCCTGTAATACTTCCTTTTAAAATAATTTCAAAGAAAGTGAATTAGTTTTTCATATTGCTGAGGACGTGAATTGTGCCCTAGCAAAATAATATCTATCCATGAAAGTCTACCTACCATCTTCTGTCACAGTTGATCAACAAATAGCACTGTGTGACATGAAATACTTCAAATAGAATTGGGTCTTTTTAATAAGGATTACAGAATAATAGTTATTAAATGGATGTACTTTTTATTCCTTGAACTGACTTATTGATGATATAATTTGTCACCTATCAATTGTACTGAAGTTTATTAGAAATACAATTAACTATGCTTAAAGGGATCCTAAGTATTAAAATGTATTCTTAAAAAAGCAAATGGACTTCCATAAAGAAATTTTTATAAAAGCAGCACATTCTATTTTAAATGAAATATATTCTTGGCATGTTTTTATCGATGATTTATGTTTATAATCATCACTCTATAATAATCACAATAATGACTATTATGATGATGATATAGTTCATCATAAGAGCTAAAACAATTTCAGCCTGCATTCATTAATCCATACAACTATCTCTGAGTTTCTGTAAAAATCATCACAATCATCATCAGCAGCATCATCAAAAGGCCTATTTAAATTCATCAAATATTTATTAAATACCTTCTATCTAGAAGGCAGTGATTCAAAAAACAAAGCAATAGATAAATCCTCCTCTCTGCTAAAGTAAAGAAAAAATCCTTTCTGAAAGCTAAATTCAGCCACCCTCATATATTTTCAGATGTGGCAACAGAACTAATTCATTTTAGAAAGTGACTTGAGTTTCACATTTCTCCTTGAATCACCTGTTAGGTATAACAATAAATAGCTAAACCAAATAAACATATTTAAATAATTTTAGCAAGAGAAGAAAAAATAGTTTCAAAAATTACTCTTGTTCTTTGGCTATGTGCATATTTTAATAACATCTGAGTTGTTTCATGCAGGTTGCCACATGGGTGCATTTTGTCAGTAAGAGAGTTTCTTTGTCATCACAGCTCTGCACAGGCAGCTTTCTTATTGGGAGGGGGTCACTGCAAACCATCACCACTCCTGGAAACAATACTCAGAGCGCATGATTAATTCAATCAAGAGGGTTGCTAAGTAGGTAATTTGCATGCTGGTAGAGCCAGATGACTTTATTCTATATACATAGTCTTATCTATTTGTGCATCTCCCCCGATTCCTAGGTTGTTTATTACCTGTGGCTAAGATGTCTAGTTCTCCACCAAAAAGTCCCCCTCTCCCGGTGTGGGATTGTGGCTGGGGTGCTGCTGAGCCAGAGACTACACTTCCTGACCCCTCCACTGTGTCCAAGTGTGGTCATGTGGCTTGTTAGCACCAACAGAGTAAGAGAAGAAGAAATCTCTATAGTTTCTGGTCAGGACTTCTAAGAAGTGGGTTGGGTTTTTTTATTCTCCTATTTTTCCTTCTCTACGGGCTGGAAGCTAAGAATATTGAAGTCGCTGGGGGAGGATAGAGATACAAGATGGAAGGAGCCTGGGTCCCCAAATCACATGGAGGAAGGTCTCCTGCCAGTAAAAGAGACTACCCAATCCCAGATTTTTTTTCTTCCATGAGGAGCATCTTTAGCAAAGTAATTTGGACCTCTCATATCACCATTATCACCGATTGGTTAAGAATGAGAGTGGTTTATTTAATTACGGAACTTGGTGAAAGATTGTATGTAGAAATCTCAATTATAGCCAAAAATCCAGAAGGAATTTGGAAAATTCCCGGCAAATTCATAAAAAGCTCCGTAGAGACCCAGAAATAAGTTCGGAAGGACCCTGAAAATAAATGTCAGAAACTCCTTGTGCCAAATGACAAGGACTGATGCAAAGAGGAATCTCTAAGATCTAACTCGGAGCTGATATACTCTTATTTTACAGACCAGTTTAGTAAGATTTCACCTGATTTTCTAGTCTGTGGCGCATAAGAATTAGCAGACACACTAACAGCAGCAAGAGATGGATCTGGACTGATTAATGTGAAACATAAAGGGAAAAAAATCCAAATTTAGGCAGAAATTTTTCAAAAATTATGACAGAGTCTACTTAGTAGGAGGAACACAACAATACAAGTCACTGTGTTTAACTCAACTATTTATTTTTTCACTGATAGGCAAATTAAAAGTTAGAAAATAATTTATGCACATCTGGAATGAGATACACATAGACAAGCCACTAGCAAGAAGATAAGTTGATAGTCTTTGATTTTATACTTTTGGCTAATATCAAGTCATCTAGCTCTTTCACTAATTAAGGTAATTCTTTTGTAATTCCTCAGCTGTTCTCAGCATACTTTTTTTTTTCAAAGACCTTAATCTGTAGTTAGGCAAAATGATGTTACTATAATATTTAGAAGGAAAGTCAGTTTACTAAACACCGTCCCCAGTTCTTTTTTTTAATTTTATTTATTTAATTTTATTTTTATTATGTTATGTTAATCACCATACATTACATCATTAGTTTCTGACGTAGTGTTCCGTGATTCATTGTTTGCGTATAACACCCGGCGCTCCATGCAGTACGTGCCCTCTTTAATACCCATCACCGGGCTAACCCATCCCCCCACCCCCTCCCCTCTAGAACCCTCAGTTTGTTTCTCAGAGTCCATCGTCTCTCATGGTTTGTCTCCCCCTCCGATTCCCCCCCTTCATGTTTCCCTTTCTACGATCTTCTTCTTTTTTTTTTTTTAAACATATAATGTATTATTTGTTTCAGTGGTACAGGTCTGTGATTCATCAGTCTTACACAATTCACAGTGCTCACCATAGCACATACCCTCCCCAATGTCTATCACCCAGCCACCCCATCCCTCCCACCCCCCAGTTCTGAAGAGAACTACTCCTTCACTTAGTGTCCCATTGTGAAATTCTGGAAAAGTAGTACCACAATATCCCTAAGGAAAGGACAGCTATGACTCAGCCCCAGGTCCGATGACTAACAAAAATCAAAAGCAAAAAACAAAAGGGAGCAAAAAGAGATTTACTGGGTTGTTTGTGATAGAATCGATCCTGATTATTTCTAATGAGTCACTGTAGATTAGGGAAAGAGATTATGGAATACATTTAGTTTGTATGTTATGCATTTATGCAAAGGTTGCATTATAATAAGTGTATGTTACATTTGTGGGGAGAAAAGACCCAGAAAGTTTAAAAATGCTAATCATAGTTCCTACACCACAAAAGGAAGAAACAGGATAATGATTTATTCTGGAAAGTGTTGTTATTACTTAAGCATAATATATTTGTAGTGGATAAGTGGGAGCAAGCAAAGAAAGTACACTTTTAGCAAAGGAAATGAACATTTGAGTCTTTCTGGTGGTTTTCTTTGTAGTTAAAGTTCAGTCAAGAATACCTGTCTTTAAGTGCCTGGGTGGTTCAGTCAGTTAACCATCTGCCTTTGGCTCATGTCATGATCCTGGGGTCCTGAGATCGAGTTACGCATTGGGCTCCCTGCTCAGTGGGGAGTCTGCTTCTCCCTCTCCCTCTGCCCCTCCTCCCAGCTCATGCTCGCTCTCTTTCTCTCAAATAAATACTCTTAAAAAAAAAAAGAATACCTATCTTTGATGTTCAGTTAGTTCATATTTAACTCAATGTTTTTGGCCTGGTATATAGACAGCAACAATACTTTGGAGTCTTTTACAGGAAAACACTCCCTTATTTCTATAGGTGAAAAAGAATTTCCTTCTAATGTACATCTAAGTCCATGGAAGATTTTCCCAAATATTTTCTGATCCAATCACTTTATCCAAGGGAAAGGTGCTTAAGTTGGGAGGTCTTTCTACATATTCACTGACTCATTTTTAGATTCCGCCTTTCTGGGGATCAGCTGCATATTCTCTGAAATTGTCCCTTTCTTCTCTGTGCTCTCATGGTACTTTGCCCATACTTCAATGACAGCATCACTCACCTTACACTGTAATTATTTATATGCTCTTTCTTCCTTCATTAGAAGAGGGATGACATCTCGATTTTTCCATCAGTGAAATGCAATATGTGGCACTTGGTTGGTGTTCACATATATTTGTTCACTGAATGTTATCATCAGAAATTATAGAAGGTATACACTACTTAAGTCATTTAAAAGGGAAAAGAAACTTGCAGTCAGAATAGCAACTAATTCACCAACAAAAAAGGGAACACATGATGAATTAGAAATGACTTGTGGAATCAGTGATTTCTCACTTGATACTCACTTCTACTTGGCCAGAAAGTGCACAGCTCCCTGGGGCTTTCTGCATTATGACTTAGGAGCTACCCCTTATCACTAGACAGTAGATCAAAACTAGGGGTGAAGCTGCAGCTCCTGACTGGCTGAGGGTCACAGTTTTGTATTTCTGGTTTCTGGTAAGGTGAGAGTGGATTAGTCAACTTGCAAACCACTTCTGTGTTCTGGGCAAATGGCTAAAACCACATCATAGTGATAAATATATCCAACTGTTTCCTCTGAAAGAGTTCAGAACCCCAAAAGTCCCTCACATTCAACCTTGTACACTCAAAAAAACCTCCTTTCATTTTGTCCTCTTGGGTAGGACAGGAATAAAGTGAGGTGAAACAGCATTTCGGTAGCACGGAGGCAAATAGTTCAATTGTGAATCGTCCCTTAACACCTTTATATAAAGGACACATGGGATATTAATCTCAACTCTAATGGTTTTTGAAAGAAGATATTATTACAAATATTTTCTTCAAACCCAGAAAAACTCATTTGTTTTTGAGTCCAACAGCATTAAAAAAAATTCTTTTCTGGGTCAATATCTTCTACACTATTACAATGTAATAAACTAAAACTTCCTGCCCACCAAACTCTCACCCTGTCTACTATTGCCCTTATATGTCATTGAAGGATATAGATAATATTTGTGGTTAGGTATGCCACTCTCCCGTCAGGAGCAAAGCTATTTTTCGCTGTACTGCAAATGACTGCATTCATCAAATGAGCTTTGTTAGTTATTCATTGTATTCCTTATCATTCCTTTCCCAAAGCCCAGTGATTCTGCAGCACGCACAGAGGTGCGTCGACAGCAGCATCAGCCACTGTCAAAGGTATCCTTATCAGGAGAAGCAGGGTGCACTGGGGATGACCTGCCAAGTCGCTGCATCGTCTTGTCTTCCTACTCCTTTGTGCATAGTGGGGTTCTTTGTCCTCATTCTAGGATTTGCTTTTCGAGGCATGGGTCATGGCGAGAGACCCACAAACACATCTGGAAAAACACACTGGAAATATAAAGGATTTATGAAAACACTGGGCTCTTCTTTTCTTCTGCGTTTTGTATGAAATGGATTACTTTGTCTAGCCTTCCCACATGGATAAGCTCAGTTGTTTCTCTCTCTCTCTCTCTCTTTTTTTAAGCACAAACATAATCATTTAAAGATGCCATGAGACTCAGAGTAGCCTTGTAGGAGTGGAGAGAAGGAAAGCCCAAAAGGGATATTGACAAGTTGAGAAAGGGTCATCTAACGTCTCCGACAGAGGCAGGCACAGGGGGCTCTTTTTCATTACATCTAACACAGCTTAACTGAGTTCAACATAGCCTTCCCTATCCTCCAGGGGAAGGTTTTCTTTTTGGATGGGCACTAGAGATTAATCCGTCTGTAATTTCTCCTGCTTTTCTAACTGTCAGGGGATTTGTGTTGGAGATAATGGTGGTATTAATGCCTAACCTAGGTGTAGAAATTGCCTTAATATAACAGGGATCATGAGGAGCACACCAATAATTACCCCTGAGTGATAGCCCTTAAAGTAAATGGTAATATAGGAGGGCCCACATCCAGTGGTCTTTAATGAAGTTTGGGGCTTTTCTGATGAGATTCTCTACACAATAGGCAGAGAATCAAGGCTGCCTCATGAGTTTTAACCTCTAGCCTGGATTTAATATGGCCTTATTAAAGATCCTGGCCAGGTTCATTCTGGCATGAAATGTAATAAAACAAGGCACAAAGTGTGCTGTAATTAAAGCAGTTTGGATAGTATTATCAGATGCTTAATAATTAAGGATTTTATCAGACAGTCATGCTGGACAATGAAACAAACAATACCCTGATAATGAACCGATAATGGCATTGAAACCAAGGCTATTTTAAAAGAGAACGCTAAAAGGAGTCATGCATGTATTTAGTGAAAACACTGTGACATTGTAACTTAAGCTATATTTAAGTATCACTGGGCGAGATTCTAAAAATAAACAGTTGGCAGGAAACTGGAGTTGTCTTAAATAAACATTTCTCACATCCTTCTCTTCTTCATCACCAATTCCACAGTGAACTGGAGGCAGGGAGAGAGACTAGTTAGCACTATAATTGTCCAGACATAGAGCAAGACTATGGCAGTGGGATGAAGACAGGGGAAGGATGCAGTGTTAACAGGAACACTGCTCAAACACAAAAAGATAATGATGTTATTATTATATTAATCTGACCGAAGCAAATAAGCATATTTGCTCTTTTTCAACATAGTCTTCCATTTCTAATTTTGTTCATATAATATCTCTTCCTAGCTTTTCTTTGCTTACCCAATTTTTCAGGAACATGCACATTTTTGTAAATGTCTTGGTTGTAAAAAAGATTTTAGAAAAAAGAGAAAAATAACTTATCAGATGCATACTAAGGTGGAAGTGAAATCTCTGTGGTTGTTTATTGATGCGTTTGGATGTTGTAATTTAAACATATCATTTCTTCTACACTGACCCCCATATACGGTCCCTCCTCCCCCCACAACATACAGAACCAATGATGTAAGCAGGTACTTAAAGGTTGCTCTCATGCCTTTAGAGAGAAAGAAGTATAATTTGAGAATAAGACATTTGTCCATTCACACTCACTCACTATCTTAGCAGACAAAAAGTAAAAGAGACACTATATAACATTCATTCACGCATTAACAATGAAATGGAACCCAAATGGTTCTAAACAGGGGCCCGTTATCACATATCTTGATTATTCCATGCTGTCTTTACTCTTTGTAAGAGTGATGAGTGAATTCATCAGATGAGTGAATTTAAGAGTTAAAAATATGTAGGTTAGTACTTGGTTGTTTTTACTTACAGATTCGTATATGCAAACCTTACAGCAACATATGTCTTTAATTCAGAAGAGGAAAAGTAACAATATATAGCAAAAAAGGCTTAAGGAAAAAACCTATGACAACGACGATTTCAGAATGCATAGTAATTGTGCGTATAATGTTCTAAGTATTCTGGGCCCACGTCTAGCGGTGCTTTGCCAGCCACTGTTGAATGAATGACTCCACTGAACCACATCGTATCTGAAATGGTGAGTAGGCACAGGTGGCCCTTCTCTTCACTTGCATTTGAATTTTTCTACTTTATAGAACTGACCAACATATGAGAGCCACATTCTATTTTTTCTGGAAGATAGTGCAGTGAAAGCCCAGAACTGGTCTAATTCTCTTGGCATTCAGCTGGATTTCTGCAGAGAGCAGTTGTGTCATCTGTTGAATGTGTTTTTCTCCTGTTCATTCCAGACTGTGCTGGCATATGAGCGCTTGACTATTCTAGTTGAACATGGCTGGTGCTATGAAGTGTGGAGGACAAAGAAACCACTTCTGGAAGTAATTGAATTCTATTCCCATGGTGTCCTTGGAGATGCAAATCCAACCTTCACAATAGATTCACTGTGGAAGTCATGAGAGGCCTGGCTGTCCTCTGTGCCCCAGAGCCGGGGTGCCCTCTCTACGGCAGCAGAGCTCCCAGAATCCCCCTTACATTTGGCCAGATTGGAGCCTACTTTTAGATGGAAATGGCTAATCTATATCTTACTGATGCAGGATCTTTAAATACTAGAAGGAAAGTATATCGTCCTCCAATTTATCAGAGACTGTGTCTAAATCCAGGTGCTTTTTAATGATCACTTCAACAGGAATAGGAAACAAAACCTTGTTTAATGCCAAATGAGTGTGAGTAACCTACCATTTTTGTTTAAATTAAATATATAACAGTGCACCCTACTATCTGATTTATCAAGGGAGTCACATGTTGGAGATAAATGTGGTGATCACCATATGATATTCTCATTCTACAGTTCTATACATCCGCTGTGTATATTGTGCCCTCCGAGATGCTGTGTGTTCTTATTTGTTGACTTAAGGATTATGTGGTTTATATCCACAATGAGTAAGACATTGTAGTAGATATTGTGGGAAGACAAAAATCCAAGACAGGGCTTCTTTCAAAGATATTATAATATGAGGGAGAGCCCCCCACCCCAAATCTGAATACCTCTAATATAAATCAGTGTGTGAATAACTTCATTATACTATACATTATAGTAGTGTGGACTCTGAGAAAGTATAGTTGAGGAACTTAGAAAAGGCTTCAGGGCTGGGGAGGCATACCTCAGGTTGAAAAATGTTTTCGGCAGAGACCACGGAATGGGCAACATGCAAAATAAAGTTGGAAGTCAGTTGTCCGGACTGGCATTTGTATATCTGAGGGAATTTGGAAATACGGGTTAAGGAGAAGGTGGGTTTGATCAAAGCAATGAACTCTTAAAGCACTTGCTAATCATAACTGTTTTTGCTATCTTACAGACAAGAAGTATCTAGTAAAGATTTTTGAGTATGGAATGATCGAGTTAGCTATTCTTCAGGAATATGTATTTCGCAGTAGGGTGGCAAGGAATCATGGGTTGTGTCTATTAACTAGAAGTGATGTCAGGGCACATGACCCCATCCTGGCTGCAAGGTAACGGATGTGCCCAGGATATGGCAGTAGCTGGACCCCAGTCCTTCTACACTCAGTCAATTGCTCTTGTTAATATCACTGTTGAATTACTGTAATTCTTGTGTTTCCTTATAAGACTATTTTCTTTAAAAATGACAGAATTACTAACACATAATTGTGTTCATCAATTTTTTATGACATATTCTATCTATTGAAAAAAATTTCATTGATTTTTTTTTTTACTTGGATTTGGCAAAGTTTGATAATATTTCTGCCTTTTTCTCACAATTTTCGCTAGGAAAAATTGGAATCTAGGCAGGGGTCATTGTATGCATATCCTTAAAAATAGTCTAGGAATTCTTCTGAAGGAATGACTAAGTGATGACCAATTTTTTACCTGGGTAGTTTCATTTGTTTTACTCAGGTAGAGAGATTAGCAGCATCTTGTGACTAATGATCAATGACTTCTAAACCATGTCAATACCTTTTTAGAGTTAAAGCATAATGAAAACTTAATGAAGTCTTCCTGGTACATTAACTTTCTATGAGAAATATACATAAGAAATGCATGCTCAGCAGTTGAGAGGCTCCATGTGAGTTTTATAGGTATTCCTGACTTAACAATTTAGTTCCACAAACACTGAATATCTATTTTGTTAAAACCTCTGTATTAAGCAACTCTGTGGGATATATGAAGTGGATATTTCCCTCAAGGACCTTTTGGTTTAGAAGTTAACTTACTTGTATTTAATCCTGAATAGATCTGAAAATCAAGTTTAGAAGCCTACCTCAACTGCTGGTTAGCAGAAAAAATGTACGTGGCCATAGGTATATGAGACTGAAAGCAATCAGTGCTACTCTCAAAGGCTAACCCTTGGAAGCACAATGTGAGGGTAACGTTGAATGTGAACATGAATGACATTTTACTGAACATCTACTACCTGCAAAGCACTCTTCTATGTGATTTGGAGTGGGGTGGGCAAGGGAAGCAAACATCAAAGAGACAGGTCCTGCTCTAAAGGACAAAGATGACATGTACTCAATGAAAATACAGAGCACCTGCTAAAAGTCCAATAACAGAGGCCCAGACAATATTATGGATTTTTGGAGGAGAATCCATTTATTCTATTTAAGGCTCTGAGAAGTCATTATGAAGCAGGTGGCATTTAAATTGGGTCTTGAAGTTGAGGCAGGGTTTTATAAAGGTAAGGAAATAAGGGAAGGAGCATTTCAATCTCATTCCTTGTTTTTATATGGGTTAAATCTGGCTAATACATATCTATATTAAATGTTCGGTGCGATAATAATGTGTAGAGGTATGGTTGTCAGGAGCCTCCTCCCTGATCTCTTTAGGGAAGTTGTGCCCATATAGTTCAGTGGTTGCTTCTGTACTACTTGTCTTTGGCTAGCTGGCATAAACTGTCTCCCTGCAGCCTTAGTTAAATGACTGGGGTGTCTCCAAAGGCCAAGGCTCAGGGAAAGTGTCCACTTTATCACACGGGAAATTGCAGAACATTGTCCAGTGTAGAGGAGATGCTACACGGCTGTGGCCTGAGAAGGGACAGCCACAGAAGTGGTAGATTCCCCTGCAGATGAAGGAATCAGGCTGATCAGGTAAATCAGGCAAATCAGGCTCTGAAAGTCCAATGAACCCTCAAGATGCACTCTGTTGTTCCTCAGCCCAGCAACATGGAGGTGTCTACTGGTGACAGACACATCTCCATGAACCCACTCATCGAGGGTTATATGTGCATTTTACAGGGAGGCATAACTCTACTCTTTTCTTTCCCACTCAAGAGAGGATAGCAGAATGCAAGGGAGGAGCAGTGCAGTAATAGGATAACATTTCCCCCTCTCCCTTCCTCTTTCTCCACCCCCACTCTAACACACACACATTTATACAATTACTAGTAACATGTTACTTCAGAATACTACACAATTTCTAAGACACATTTGGATATTTAAGAAATGTATTCAAGTAGGCTTTAAGAAGACTGGTGCAGACAGCTTGCTACAATTTTTTTTCTCAAAATAAAATCCAAGTGAATTCATCTGTGAACAATTCACTTTCTCCAGACTTGCTTTGTTCAAGTTGAACAAGAAAAAAGTTTTGTTTAGGAAATGCCTCTCTATTAAGCTTCACATCTAGCCTGTTAAAATTTATGCATTAGAGAGTTTGAAATCAGTTAAATATAAGTTTATTTTCATTCACTGAACACTTAGAACTGTTAAAGACTGTATGTTTAACATGTAACATTATAAAAATTACCAAGTGTATACTTTTACCTATTCCTAATACCTATTTAAAAGGAGCATATTTATTCAATTGAATAAATTGTCAAAGCTGCAACCAACATATAAATTAAAAGGCAACAGTAAAAACATGTGCTAGGCAGGCTATGTTTATGATAGCCTGGCTGAAAATGTATAAATAGCGAAAATTCACCACTCATTCACCAGAGCTTAATGAAGCAGAACTAAGATCTCACACAAACTATCCATCAGGTTGGGAAGGTATGCAATTTCTCAATTTCATGCAGAATAGCATTGTTCAAGTCACATCTCTTGGAACAAAGGTCATTTTCCCCCCTTCAGTCAAAACAGTAAAACTGTAATTGTCCCAGAAATTTTCATTTTTCTTAAGCTAATGTTAATTTAATGGCTATTCTTTTTCTATACCCCTGGATGTAGGTAACACTGAGCTGTGCTGTCTACCGAATCAATCTGGTCCATGCATTATGGCATGTGAAGTACACTTAATTGATGTTTATTGCAATGCAAAATGATTTATAGCATCTAATAAGCATTCACAATTTAGAGCCTTGTTGTTCATAAGAGCTTCTGAAATAGCAGAATCTGGGGGAGCATAAGTCTGTTCATAAAGGCTATTAAAAACATTGCATCTCTTTGGCTATGGAATCTGATTCAGCTATCGACAGGGTGAATAATCCAACACCAGCTAAATGTTTCTACACTTAAGTCTGGTAATGGCTAATTGAAAGGTTGCAATGTGCAGGAAGGCTTAGATATGGCCCAGATTTTAGACAAAGGCATGCTTCCAATTTCTGAATGTTCATTTATATTTCCACAAGCTGCATTAGTGTGTTGGCCAAAAGAGGCATATGGAGTTTCAACTACTCTCTAAATTGCACATTTTTAACTTGCCCATGAAAACACATTTTAACATTTGTTACATCAGCCTGGATCATATGCCAGGTGTCAAGCCTCTCCTCTAGTACCTTCCCAAGTTGTTTTGAAATGTTGGTATAAAAGATCAGTCTAACAAAGCTCCAGGATATACTAAAGAAAAAAAAAGTAATAAATACAAACATATCACCTTACTTAAACCTGGACAGTGCTGACACGATTTTGGGTAATCAGATATTTAACACCTTCAGATCAGTGACCTAAGCTGCCAATATCAGTCTGAGTTTTTGACATCCATTATTCTACAAACCCTTGGAACTCAGGTCTCACGCATAAGTCTTCGTTTATTCCTGAATACCTGCTCTTCCATCTCCTGTGTTTCTTTTTCTTTTTCTTTTTTTTTTTATCTCCTGTGTTTCTGATCTTAGTGCCACTACCCTCTCCTCAGTCGATCCCATCAGAAACTTCTCTGCCTCCTTTCTCTCCCTACTCTCCATTGGAATCAGTTACTGAATCATGATGCTCTGGCATGGGTCCCTCTTACAGCCACCCTTTCCAAGGCAGTCCTGGCCCCTATAATCAGTTCATTCAGTTTTTCTGTTAACCTCTGGTCTCCTAACCATTCTCACCTGTAGGAGCCTCAGGGTCTACTTTGGGGCATGCTCAGTCCACCCTCCTCAACTTCTCAGACTCAGCCAGGCAACTCTATCTTATGTATTAAAGCTCCTCATTTCATTTGGGGGGGAAATGGTTCTATTCCTAAAAACTAGTGTGAACATCATACCTACCTGGCTAATAGTAACTTTCACTCATTTGAGCTAGCCATACATCTGATCTTGCCACCCCTTTCTCAAAAAACAAAATCACGTGAAAGTTTCTAACTGCACATAGAAGAAAATTCACTCCCTTCAGGCTGCCACAATCTTTCGCAATCTGCTCCTGTATTACTTTTTGGTCACTTACTCCTCTTGCCTTCCCCAAAGTCCCCTACGTTCCACCCACACCAGACTCACACACTTGAGATTCCCTAAATTCTGATCTTTCAGTTTCACTGTCTTTATGGCCAGAATGTCACACCCCCATCTGGCTGCTCAATGTTCAGCTCGAATGGCATGTTCTTTATGAGGTTTTATTTTTGCTTTTGTGTTTGGTGTGGCTCCCTTAGTGACAATTCCCCTCCTTTTCCTGGTCATTGGTTGCATTTTCTCTCACTATAATGACTTACCTTAAGAATGTTTCGCCCCTGGAGGGTTCAGGTCCTGTCTTACTTATTTACCTCTGGAGCCCCGCTATATTAGCAGCCTCACACCTGGAATGCACTCGAAATCTGTGTTGAATTTAATTGGACAGTCACTATCAACCACTGGGTTAATTTACTACTCATATCACTAAAAAGTCACTAATGCATCCAATTATTTATAAGAGCTACATTTGAACAAATACCATGTTTTTGATATTGGTACAATGAAAATAAGCATTAATGGATAAAGTCTTAGTTTCCTAGGGACTGTAGTTATAATCACATGATGAAAATGCATACAATAATCCAGCCATTTTATTTTATTATAGCTTAAAACAGGGCCAGGGGGAGAAAGAGATTACTCATTGTTCTATACCTTGAAAGCTTGTTGTTATAAAGGTAGAGGAAGTTTATTTATTTATATTTTTAAAGATTTTATTTATTTATTTGAGAGAGAGAGAGAAAGAATGAGTTGAGCCAGGGGGTGGGGAAGGCAGAAGGAGAAGGAGAAGCAGATTCCTTGCTGAGCAAGGCTCTGTCCCAGGACCCCAAGATCATGACCTGAGTCCAAGGCAGATGTTTAACCAACTGAGCCACCTGGGTGCCCGAAGATAGAGGAGTTTCAGTGCTTATCTTAGTCTTCCCTAGAACATTAGAAAAAAAAGTCTTTAGAATCCAAGCAATTTTTCCTCTATGAAGAAGTTAGTGCTGCTTAATGCACTTCTATTCTGCTTTTAAAAGCATCAGTAGCAAAATGCATTTTGGAAAAATGCAGCCAGTACCTTTGAGATGAGCTGTTTACTGCAGTTGTACAACTTGTGCCGAAGTTAAACTTTCATGAAGGGTGCAGGATAATTCAATTACACTGTGTTTATGTCATATTCAAATTAATCGATTTCCACACTACTTGGAGGGGCTACCTTTTGCCTGACAGTGGACAAGGCGCCATGGGAACAATAGAGAATTAAAAGATAAAGGAAAACAATATTTCGCCTGTGAATAATTAGACGTGGATCCAACAAAGAGAATGAGACAATATACATTATAATCAGATGCCAAAGGGTTTAGCAGAGATAAAGGCTCATCTGTATTCAAGGGAAACAACTCTTCCTCCGGGCTTCTCTCTTTCTGGAATGGGCACCACCCTCAGCTACGCACCAAGGCTCTGCTTTCTCCTTTGGCCCTCACATGCAAAATTAGTATCGAGAAGTAGGAATTCTCAACTCTTTTCTTTTAAATTTATCTCACTTTCTTCTTTTTATCTTGGGTCCCACTGTCCCAGCGTCCTCCTGTCTGAAGCATGTATATCCTTGCTTATGTATACCTTCCTAATTGTCCTCTCAAATTTGCCTGCACCCTTTGTGCTCATATGATCCAGTGACTGTTCACTGTCTAGTTAATCCGGTTCAAACATGGATCATCATATTCCAAAGAGCCTCAGCAAGGTGTCCTCATTCATTCGTTCTCTCATTCATTCAAACATCATTTATTTATTTTTTACACTTATTCTATGCCAGGCTCTCTTCTCGGCACTAGGAATAGTATTATTTTCTACTGAAACATTTATTTTATTAACATGGAATGAATCCAGAAATTGGGTCACTTACTGGCTGTGTAATCTGGGGTTATTCTCTCATCCCTTCAACCTGAGCTGGTTTCCTTCTTTACAAAACAGGGACACAATTCCCCCTGTCCAACTTAGATCTTACAGAATTTCTGGGAAACTTAAAGATACAGGGTGGGGTGGAGGGGATTTTGAAAATCTTTTGCAATCTCTAAAGTCCTGAATTCAGTGATCTAACATAGGGAGGAGAAACTTGTTCCAGCTGAGGTGACTGTGGAAAGCTTTCAGCATTCAGCGTTCTCTGAGCTAGGTGGTGGACCTTGGCCTGTAGACAGTGGGAGAGGTGTCGCTAGACTCTTCTGAGCAAAAGAGTCAGAAGGACAGTGTACTGGCCGCAGGGTGTAAGATGGTTTGAAGTAGAGAGACCAGAAGCAAGGAGACAGGTCAGGAGCAGCAAGAAAATGTGGGTTCAATAAATCCAGAAGATTGGTAGTAAAGGAAAGGAGGGGTGGAGGTAAAAGAAATATGGCAGAGGAGGAATCCAGGATTTGACAGCTTGGATGTGGTGGCTCGGAGAACAGGATGAGGGGCACAAAGGAATACACGGTGGCTCACAAATTAGGATTTGAAGGGAATGATCAGCTCGTGATCCCTTTCCCAGAGAAAAAGAGCACATTTATATCCGAAGGAAATGGGTTTACTATTGAATGGTGAGTCTGAGTTGCACATATATTGAGATAAATACCACATACCTATAAAATAATATTCACATAATAGAAAGTATTATTAGAACCAAAATGGACTAATAAGGACTTTGAAGAAACAGTACTTCATAAATATTTCTTGGATTAATGTATGTGATTTATGGGCAGGATCCTAAGATTGGGGAAGAGTGTGAAAGGAACTGAGGGGTCTAGATGGGAGGGGGGTGGGGGAATGGGTTAGCCTGGTGATGGGTATTAAAGAGGGCACGTATTGAATGGAGCACAGGGTGTTATATGCAAACAATGAATCATGGAACACTACATCAAAAACTAATGATGTAATGTATGGTGATTAACATAACATAACAAAAAAAAAGTGTGAAAGGAGGTTCAGTACAAAGTGCTTCCCTAATTATATTGTTTTAATATTATTTTATTATTTTATTTATTTTTGCTGTTACAGTTGAAAAGGAACTGTTTTTCTCAGAACGCCCTAACAGATTATAATTTTTTCAGGTCTAGAAATGCAACTCTTTTGTATTTGGATGAAAATGAATTCATTCTTTATTCCCACTGCTACAGGATAATGACCCAGATTTCAGGCTTTCAAGATCTGTAAGTTATAAAATGGCAAAGCTGTTTTTTTCCTGTGAAATTTTAGT
The DNA here is from genome assembly GCF_037043125.1 of Eumetopias jubatus. Taxonomy (NCBI): domain Eukaryota; kingdom Metazoa; phylum Chordata; class Mammalia; order Carnivora; family Otariidae; genus Eumetopias; species Eumetopias jubatus. The sequence continues at coordinate 71,438,966 of NW_028274814.1, read as the reverse complement.
GCCAAGAATATTTACTGAACACTGTTATATAAGGGGGTTCCTTTAGTGTTCCAGTTTCTAAGACTCCACTTTGCAGGTTATTCCATGCAATTTGTATTTTTATGTTTGTTTTCGGAACTTATATTTTATTTCAGTTCTTAAAGAAGCATTTCATATTTAAACAAAATACCTCCCTCAAGAAAAATGCATAAGGGATTTAATAAATGCTAGCATAGAATAAAAAAATGGATATGGTTCTTTCAGAATTTCAATACAGTAGTTGATAGCCACATGTGACTACTGAATTTTAAATTGGGTAAAATTAATAAAATCATAAATTTATTTCCTGAGTTACACTAGCCACATTTTAACCAATCAATACCCACTTGTGGCTAGTGGCTACTGCAGTCAACAACACAGACAGAACATTTCCATCAACATAGAAATTTCTATTGGATAGTATCAGTTGAGACCATTGTTTACATAAATGAAAGGCATGATTGCAGTCTGATTAGCTCCGTTTGCTCCACAGTTGGTCCAACTATTTGTACAGCACATGATAATTAATATTGCTGAAAATGGAGATCAGCTAGGCCACATCCAATTTGATAGCTCTTTATAGATAAACTCCTGTGGTCAAAGTCCTGGAATAGCTCCTGCCATTCTTGGGACCAAGTCAATATGGAAGAATGTATTCTTTTACTTTACTGGCTTTAATGGGACCATATTATCCATAGCACCCAAATTATTCCCTAGAGCTGTGGGCAATCAGATTCTCTCAAGGGACTTCCAGCATAATTTATTTCATATTATTTAGTCAAATTTATTTCATTTTTAATTTTATTTAAAAAAAATGTGAATCTCTCCTGTCTCTTAAGAGGTAAGTCTACACTGCATTGTTTAACTCAAATATAGGAGAACATGAGGGGGAACGAGGTGTAAGGGCCAAAGCCTGGTAACTGCCAGTGGGCAGGTTTCTCCTTCTCGTCACATTAAATATTGTAATTAAACAAATGTTTTGTGAGCATTGCAGAAATATTTTGCTGTTCTGCAATTTGTTGAACACCAAGATAATGTTCAATAGATCCAAGAGAAACCTAAAAAGATTGGGCCTTCCAAAATCACTATGGTTTTGGCTTCAGTTTACAACAATGGTCAATTTAATTATTGGCTATCACAGAACATAAAATAAGCCATTATGACAGCTTATTAGATGGAAAAAAAAAAGTCTGACATGGAAGCCATCTGATTTAATTGATCCTAGTACTGGGAATTCACCAAAATAACTCCTGACTACAAACAATGTTATGGCCATTAAATTCATCTTATAAAGATCAAACATTTCAGGAGGTTGAATTTTAAAGCACACTGAATAATGGGCTTTTATAAATAGGAGACTCTGTTTAGTAAACCTAGCTAATTAAAGCACTTAATAAATGGGGGGAAACCCACCACTCTAAATCTCTTGTTGGTACTAGAGAATTCTCATTTGCTCTTTCAGAGAAGTAATCAATTGAAGGGCACATTTTTCTTCTCTTTGTTCTTTTCCATCAATTTTAATGGGTACAGAACATCAGTCACACAAAATGTAATGGGACAAGAAGATGGATGAGTACATTTGAAACCACCAGTCACAGGACAGAAAACATCCTGATGAGGTGACCGTGGCAGGCAGAGTTCAACAATATGGCCTGGGCAATACTTAGTAAGTGAAACTACGTTGCTACATGATTTGGTATTAGCACTCAGCAAAATCAATCTCCAGACACAATTTATCACATTTCTATAGGTCAGGCTTTCAAAGTCACATTCTCAAAATATGCTTCAATGACACCCTTAATTCCAGAAAATGATTTAATCTAGCGACAAAGTAGGGAAAGAGGAGAAGAACAATCCAACCTTAAGGAACCTGACCTTGTCTTAAAAGTGATTAAAACTCCTTTGAAGAGGGAGTTTTATTATAGCCTAGAAATTATGTCCACATATCACAAGATGAATTGGTGGATGCGGTGGATGCTCGCTCTTGCGATGAAATCCCCCCTTCGGAATTGAGACACTCACTCTCCCAGCCCCTTGGGGACACTGGGTGCTGCAGTCCCACAGCCTTGTCCCGCTCTGGGACCTGTGCTCAGCCAAAGCAAATTGCCTTGCACAAAGCTACTCCCGCTCCCCAGGGGCCACCACATCCAGAGATTCCCCAGGGCAGGAGTTCAAAGCACGGTGGCTTTGCCTCACTTGAGAACAACTCCCAAGGGCCATCCCGGCTTCCTCCCAACCCCTGTCATCAGCTGAGGTCTCTGTTGAGACGGTACCACAGGCTTCTTTTCCTCTATCTTCACTTTCACACAGGTGTGGTTCCGGAGACAAGTAACCGTCCCAGCATCTCTCATGCAAACGTCTCTCTCAGAGCCTGCTTCCCAGGCCACAAAACCTAAGACAGTATATATAACCAAACAGCCATTTTTCTTCACAGAGAGTTAAGATAATTTAAATGCTGGCTGGATGAAATGGCTATGGATATTGAGGTTCACAATTGGGGTAATATACTATTACTTTGTTAGGACTGACACAAGAAGATGTTTTCTATATAACCTAAGATTTAAAGCATATTACATTTAATGCACTCGGGGGCTAAGGTACCATTTGCTTGGCCCGCCAGTTTCCTTTTTGAGGAATTCCAGGCAACATTAGGCATCATATGACTGCCCACTGGTCCCCACTTATGAATACTATGATATTATTAATAATATGTAAGTAGATATTTCCCTAAAGTCCTGTTAGCCATTTGTCTCATATGCACCTTCTAAAAGCAATAATTTATAACAGGATATTAAAAAAGGAAACTAAACCTATTTGAAAAATATCAACAGAAGATTCGACATCTCAAATTAATCAGTGTTTTTCCCTCTCTCAGGATTTTCTGTGATCTATGAAACAGAGATAATACTGGCCAGAAACCTGTGAATACTTCAAAGCCATCAAAGCAATCTTCAAAATGAGGGGCCAGTTTTAAAATGATTTTCTGGTTGGTGTGCAAGATGAGAACCAGGTATTTATGGTGGGAGGAAGAAGAGGAAAGCACTGGGAAGCCATCATTAACACACTGATAATATTGTTGTTGGGTGCGCTCAGTGACACCAACAGGTCATGTCCATCGGTCACAGACAAAGTGTCAATTAGTCAGAAAATGATAATCCATCAAGAAGATCAATTCATGAATGTGATCTTACATGGAAATTGCTGGGGAGGCTATTTATCTCTACCCATTGCTCTAAATGCTTTTATCACTATTGTTTTTAATCAGTTATGAAACCACAATTTCATTTTCCTGAAATCTAGGACCTAGTTACTTTGCTTTCAAGAGGCTGGAATGACAATATGAAAGATCGGTAAGGCCGCTTCTTTATATTAATATTTAATGTACTGTGAACAACTTTTTAGAATGGTTAACATCCAAATGGATCCCACAAACCTGAAAATGAATTGACAGTCACAGACTCCACTTAAATATATCTGTGAATAATCTACTGTGCATATGAATGTCATAGAAATGAATCTGTAATTTTTATACATTTGCTAAGGTTATGGGTATTTATTGGTGATATTATATTTCAGAAGATGAAAATGGAAAAGACTAAATTAAGCCATCAAGTCTACACCAATTTAGGAGGATATCTTTCTAAGATATTTTGGTCTAAATTTCACATCCTGTGAAATATGAATATATTAAAAGCAATATTGTCACTGTCTCCCTTTCTCTCAATTCTACTTACTGCATTAAATATAATATGGTGAAATTCTGAAAAGCTTTCAAAATTTTTACTTAATTTTTACAAATTCCTGAAGGTTGAATGACTGACCCTCAGGTAGAGACACCACCCTTATATATACTTCTTAAATGGTCATCATAAGCAAGATAGTAATAATATCCTCCCTTCTTGCCTCCCTCTTCAGATTACCCTAGAATCTGGATAAGACTCTGTTTGACATGGAATGTGCCTGATCATTTCTGTCATGGTTCAGAACTAATGTTTATGGGAATAGAAATTAATCCTGGTTTGAAAAGAACTTTTTCAAATTCAAAAACTTAACTTCTCCCCTCTCTGAGTTTTCTATCTCGAGTTACCTGTGGGTCACTGAGTTAGATAGTTTCTTGAAAAGCTTCACCGATATTGGGTATATGAGAGGGATTATCTTTACTCTCATTATATTTCTCATGGCTCAAAGAATATTCTAACTTTTATAAGTAATAATGAATAATGAGTAAAATAAATATGGTTTTTGAGTTACAGGGAAAATATCTTTAGTATATTACTGAACTGGACTAGGTTTTATTTAGAGCTTAAAGTTTTAAAAATGATTTTTATGTTTTTCTTAGGCTACTCTTTGCTTTATCTGATCTCAATTGGGATATCTGCACTTTGAGAAATTTTCATTTTAGTGCTAAAGTAATTATGAAACCAAAGAAATCATCATCAAGGAAAATTTAGGCATTTTCCAGTACATTTTACAATCATCACCTTGAATTCTTTTTATACTAAGGAGGAATGTATGTAAAATGAATAGTTTAATAATTTTGCCATACTGTATTATGTCAGTGATGGATATAAATCATGTAAAATAAACAGAAGTATGTATTCAGCCATTTTTACATAAAATAGCTAATTCAATTTTACAACATAGAAGGCAACAAATTTAGAAACATGACAGTTACTAAATCAATAATTGATTCATTTAATCACACACAGAACACTGTTCTGCTTTATACAATGTATATATAACATTCTATTTTAAGTACTTTAGTTTTCATCTATGTTATAGCAAATCATCATTAACATGACATCTCATGATACTTTGTTCTTCTCTCTCAACTAATATTGCACCTTGCACTATAGGTGTATTCTCAGACAGTAAACACCTTGAGGGTAGAGATTCCACCTTATTCGGCTTTTATGTAGCCTTCATCAGATTGGCCTAGACACAGAATTCATTTAGCATTGAGTCATTCATCTTTTATTCAAGAAACGTCCATGTGGGCACTGGGTTAGATTGAAGACAGGGTTTTTGCCCACCAGAGAGATTCAGAGACCAATGAAAATCATAAGCAAGTTAACTAAGAAATAATACCATTTGGTACATGTTATGACAGAGATAAGCACTGGGTACCTTGGGTAGACAAAAGAGGGGGCCCGCTCAAGTTCAGGGACTCTGAGAAGATGGGAAAGGTAATACCTGACCCAAGCTTTCAGGAGGGCTACAACTTAAGTGAGCTGAAGGACAGTGGGGACATTCTAGGAAGCAACAACAGCTAGGTTGATTGGCTGGTTTGACAGTTGAGAAATGAAAATTCTATCATTATCCATCATGACTGGAGACTTTGAGATAAGAACCTGATATGCTGGGTCCACCTGGGTAATAAAATCCTCAGTTTAGAAGGGGTCAAGGAATGGGAGTACAGTCCCTACTGTGCAGGAAGGGCCAATAGTGTTTGTTTGTTTTGAGAAAAGCAATGACCAAATTTCCTCAATTCTAAGACAAAGTTCTCCCCATATCTTCTTGTTTCTGAATTTGGGATGCAGCTTGCAATCAATATGCATATTAAAGGTGGTAGCTTGTCAACCCTGCATGCCCCCAGCTGTTCTTAAATTTGATGATGAGCCTTACAATTAACAATATCTTAAAATAGATGACATCTTCAAAATCAAGAAAATGCAGAACATGTAGTCTCTTGAATTATCTTGTTTTCAAAGAGAACTCAGTGAATACTGGAGACAATAATAAATTGAGATTTCTTTTGTGAATGCAGTTGTAGCTAAACACCTTCCACCCCCCCACCCCCACTCTTATTCCTTGAGTCGATTGCTTTAAGTACCTGCTCTTTTCCAGGCACAATATGATATCATAGAATCATGGAGATGGAGAAAAGCTAAATATAAAACCAGAAGCATGTGACTGTATTTCAAATTGTGAAGCACCATTGAATAAAAAGCATTGGGAAGAGTGACTTCCCTTGTCTTGCTTTCCCAGATAGTAAACCCTGACTTGAGTCACAAGGGATTAAGGTTTTTATATGCATGGGGATATGAAAAGCATTCTAGGCAAAAAGGACATTGTGTCAAAAGGCAAAGAGATGGGAAAAACCACATTGTTTTCATGTAAGAAATTATAGTTTGGTTTGGCCAAAATTTGGACTGTTAGGAGAATATGCGGAGAGATAGCAGATTGAAAAAGATTTTTCATGCCAGGCATGGATTTATGGAAACATGGGAAAAGACTTTCAAGCTCTCAAAAGTGGAATGACAAGCCACTTTCCCATACTCATGGGCTCTCATAGGTGAGATAATTTGATTTAAGTGGGAAAGAGGTAGTAGAAGGACCTGTTTCTCTTCCTTATAATAAAAAGGGCATCTCTATAGACCCTTACAAGGAGAACTACAAGTGGCATCTATTATTTCCCTTCCTTTCTTCTTCCTTTCCTCCCTCTCTTCCACTTCTTCCTTTATCAGATATTTATTGAGAGACTACTCTGGGCTAGGTACTCAGTATTGTGGATCAGTCCAGTGGATAAATATGGAAAGCTCAAGGGGAGAGATATTTGGTATTTATAATAAAATGAACATGGACTTTGGCATCAGGCAGGTCCTGATTTGAATTCCAGGTGCTTCACTTGCTGACAATATGAATCTATCACTTGATTACGTCGTGCCTCAATTTTCTCATTTGTAAAATGGGGACAATATTACCTATTTCACAAGGTCACTGTTGGACTGAAATGAGATCATAATCTCAAGAGTTACCATTTATGGCATTCCTGTAATGGGTTATGCCCTTTGAATATATGATCTAATTTAATCAACAACACATTTCAAGGTTGATACTAATCAATTAAACAATTACAAGGAAATTATGTAATTAACTCATAGAGGAAATGAGTGGTGTTTTCTTGCTTGATTCCAAAGCCTGTGTTCTGTCTTCTATGCACAATGTCTCTCCTTTGTACCACATTGTGCTTGGTATTTAGCACACACTCATCAAACGGTAACACCCCATGTGCCAACTGAGTAAAACGTTTTCACTATTTTTCATGTTGTCTTAACACGGAGATTCAGCTGCATAAGCAAAACCAACTTCAAACATGATAAACATGAGTCACGAAGGAAACACAGAGCATACTTAAGGAATGAATGGCAAAATCTATCCACTATGCATCAACTCAACAAGCTATGCTCTTTTTTTCTAATTATATTGATATATATTTATAGAAACATTTAAAACTCATATATGAGCTTTTAAATTAACATATTAAATAACAAGTCTTAAGAATTACTCAAATTTTTAAGCCACACTGAATACAAACAATATTTCTAGATATCTGCAAACAACTGTAATGTTATATAATATATGCAATTCTTTTATTGAGGAATAGTTGACACGCACAATGTTACATTAATTTTAATTGTACAACATAATGATTTCACAGGTCTATACTTTGTGCTATGCAAACATAGCTACCATTAGTCTCCGTGAAACACTATTACAACACCATTGACTACATTCCCTATGCTGTACCTTTTGTCCTCGTGACTTATTCATTCCATGACCAGAAGCCTGTATCTCCCGTTCCCCTTCACTTATTTTGCCAATTCTCCACCCCTCTCCTCTGGCAACCATCAGTTTGTTCTCTGTATTTATGGGTCTGTTTCTCCTTTTTGTTTGCTGTGTTTTTTTGTTTTTGTTTGTTTTTAAAGATTTTATTTTATTTTACTTGAGAGAGAGAATGAGAGAGAGAGAGCACATGAGAGAGGGGAGGGTCAGAGGGAGAAGCAGACTCCCCGCTGAGCTGGGAGCCCTATACGGAACTCAATCCCAGGACTCCAGGATCATGACCTGAGCCGAAGGCAATCGCTTAACCAACTGAGCCGCCCAGGCGCCCTGTTGGGTTTTTTTGAATTGCACACTATAGGTGAAACCATGGCTGTGGTCTTTTAAAGAAAGTGCCAAGCAAACAATACTTACACATATTCTATCATTTAAGTTGACTTCAGACACTTTCTTTGATTGTATCCATAGGGTGTACAATGCCCTGCAGTGAGGATGGCACCACATCCACTCATTTTTGCTTGGAGATCGAGACACTCAACGATCCTCATCCCACATCCTGCTTTAGCCAGGCTGTTCTTCCCACTTTCCCCCAAATATGTCCCACTAGCCATATTCTGTGACTTTGCTTTTACAATACATCCTGGACACCAAACATACTACCTTTGACTGAATGGATATATGATAATTATGCTGAATTAAAAAATGAACTTTGGCTCCTAACCTAGGCCATTTGAAATAAGAACCATTGCTAAGCTGTTTCATGAAGACCCTTAGGTTATCCTTCCCTATACAGAACTGTCCTTTCTCTGCAATGTCCACAGTGCTAGGGTCATAAATTTCCACATTTGTTTTCTAATTGCTTCATGATATTACACCTTGAAGACTGGCCTCTTGTGCTTCTTTTGTCTCCTCTCTTGCTGTATAGCATAGTACTGAACACAGAGCGGGTCCAGAGTAATTACTTGTGGTTATTCAATGAGAAATACTCTTTCCCAAACTTTCCTTTATTTTAAAAAATATTCATATCAGAATTCTACCATGATTCAGTTATAGGAAAAATTACTATCACTGATTACAATAGTGGTCTTTCATCTGTGGATTTATTATTTTTAAAACAACAGTAAGTATTTTAGAAATTCTCTTTGTTCATACATCCTTGAAAGAGTTGGGTTGTTTTAATAAAGGTACCTGAAACAGATGCTTAAGAGGCTTGGAAGTGAGAGGTTAGTTCAGAAAAATCTAATTTCCACTGAGATGAGAGCAAGTTTCTAAAAAAAAATTTCCTATAATATTTCTAAAAAGCTACATAAAGCAGAAGAGAGTGTGTGTGTGTGTGTGTGGGGGGGGGAATGCTTCACTAGGACCCAAACAACCATAAAGCAAGATTTACAGCTTGCTACAGAATGGCACAAATTAGCAATTAGATGTTATATGTGAAAACACAGGAGAATATGGGGCTGCTACCTTTTAAGCTTTTTGTTGAAGGAAACAATGAACTTTTCATAATAACCCTTTTAAAGCTGTTATTCCACATTGAGATTGATAGAAGTAAAAATGAAGAAATGAATACAGCTGGAAGGGAAACGGAGATGGGACAGGTTATAATGATGACTTTGGAAATGTTGCATTTAGATATGAAAATCACAGCTGCACTTGAATTATCTAGACTTCTGGGGCGCCTGGGGCGCTCAGTTGTTAAGTGTCTGCCTTCCGCTCAGGTCGTGATCCCAGGGTCCTGGGATCGAGCCCTCCATCGAGTTCCCTGCTCTGTAGGAAGCCTGCTTCTCCCTCTTCCACTCTCCCTGCTTGCGCTCCCTCTCTAGCTGTGTCTCTCTCTGTCAAATAAATAAATAAAATCTTTTTTTTTTAAAGAATTATCTAGACTTCTGAATCTGAAGACAATATTACTGTCCATGATACCTAAATCCTCATGAGCCACAAGAAGACATTTATTAAGAGTAACACCTAAAATTCTTATAGTGTGTGCCCTAGGATGGATCATAGGAGAAAAGAGAAAAGAGTTTTACAAAAGACTAGGTGTTTGAAGCAGATCCTTTCTTGGCACCTGCTCACCTTTTCTCCACAAATTATAGATGTTTCCGAGACAGGGATCCTTCCCAGAACCACAGTTCAGGGCCTCTTCTTGAGTACCTTGTGATTTAATTTTTGTGCTTTTCTTAGTAATTTAATAAGATTAATTGAATGCCTATTAAATGACTTGTGAAAATTCAATATATGAAAATCCACTTCTATAAAATGAATGTACCAGACAGTGATTGGCTGTCATGGAAGGATTTTTCCCTATCAATCTTCAGAAACAGTTTCTCTTGTAAAGTTCAGGAACCCCTGTTTGCTAAAGATACATGGCTCATTTGTTACTATCTAACATGACTGGAAATGAATAACAAATGTGCATATGTTAAGTAATTATGTAAATAAGATCATGTATTTTAGAAATATTTTCAACAAAAATAGAAATTAAAGAATTTATTAATCAGATTATCCTACTTAACCAGCAAATTGAGTTGAAGAGTCAAATATCTCAGCCTATCTATTAGCTACATTTTCAGCAACATGTGTTCTTGCATATAACGTAGAATGAGTGAAAATGTTTTCCTACAGAATTCCATCTAAATAGAAGGACAATTAGAGATGGTTGACCTTTTCCTGGGTCTAGATCAATTCAATAAGTGGTGAGAGTATGGAGAAATTAAATGTAGACATTTTAATATGTGATATTCTGATCCTTCCAGTAGGGAAAGCTACTTATTAAAATTACCTACCTCAATTATAATCATTAAAACTATTTACTTTTATAACAGACCTTTCGCACATCAAAAACACTCTAACATTTAAGGTTTTCTTCAAAAGTCTTGGATAAGGGAGATTCTAGCTAACTGGACATGTTTTATTTCTTAATCACTATACTATCATCACTATCTGAATAACATGGCTCAATATGTGAAATCACTTGATCTTACTTTTGAAAGTAAAAGTAAAGATGACTTTAATTTTTAACATTCATAATTTTAAGTAATTTTATGTATTTTTTAAAAGGCTAAGAAAATCTATACTCCAATGTTAGCAGCAACTCTATTTTTGATCATCTGCCTTATCTCAAGAGAGACTTTTTGAGGGTACAGCAGAACTCTTCTTTGAAGCCACTGCTTACAGGATTTTGTCCACATTTGTGTCCTGCAATGCTCTGAAATCATCATCACTGACCTCTGTCCAGGTTAGGCTCTCCAGGAAGCCAAATGAGATAGAGTTAGTGCACAAGATGTTTGCTAAGGAGTGTTGCCTTTGTGGAAGGGAAAAGAAGGCAGCAGGAGTGGGCTGGAGAACTGAACTAGGATGCAGGCCCAGTGACAGTTTCAGGGAGCTCTAGAGCTGGAATTGCCACCCACCCCCACCCCCACCCCGGAATGTCCCAATCCAGGCTAAGATGGCCAGGTGTTAGACACTTGCATCAGTCTGTCACTGGAGAGGGCCTCCTGGGAGGGGAATAACCCTGGGTGAGGAACTCTCTGTAGCTAAGATAGTCCCTGAAGGGGCTGACGGTTCAAGTTTTTCATTGACAGCACTCTGAGCAGCTGGGGTAGCACATGATGTGTTTTCAGATTCTAAGAGGCTGAGGTTCTCATGCATTCTAGTGTGTTTGACCACAGTGGCCACTCCTTTCTAAAACTCCTCTTGGCTTCTCCCACAACTTTCTGCTCAGTCTCCTTCTCACTCTGTAACAATTTCACTTTTTCTCCCTTGCTTTTCCCTTTCCTGTTTCTCAATACTGTTTAGTTTTCCTCCTCACTTTTTACATCTTTCTGGGTGATCTCATCTAACACACATATATATGTGCCAAGTTTTTGTTTAGTACATTTGCTGTCTGCCAGACATTGCTTAGGTAGCCCATAAAGGAAGCCAATAGCCTTCTCTTCTCTCCCTTTCCCAGGACTCTCCTCCCTTTCTCTTCTCTAGGTAAATTTCACTGCACCTGCCCAGTCTCACAAGGTACAAACTTACTGAAATTTACTTCCTAATGGGTGTCAGTTCTTTCCTCCCTTTTACATTCTTTCTACCACTAACTCACATCTGCAACAGCCTCTACGTTGGTCTCCCTTGTATTCTTGCTGTAGAACACCATCCTCAACTCAAGCTCAACTGCCCCCAGACACACACCAGAACCAAGTCCACATGCTTCCCTGTTTTCAGAGTTCTCTCTCCTTTCAGAACAAGAACAAACAGAAAATCCAGACATGGGATACTCTCTAGGGTTTGGTCTTGTCCCGGGAGCCTGTCTCCGGCTTTAGGTTTTAGTAACACAGAATATAGTTCTCCTACTCCAAGTCCATTCACACCTATCATCTGTTGGCCACCTTTGTTACCCTTCCGTCTTTTTGGTTTCCTTTCCTTTTTCTCCCCTGCTCCCCAAGCCCCCAGCATGTTGACCACCTCTGCCCTCCTGTAGCAGTCTGGCAACATCTCTGTTGATTCAGTGCTTCACTAATCACATCGTATGAACATTCTCTGCTCATGCGTCTTTGCTGCAGGGTGTGCACTTCTCAAAAGCAAGCACTGTGACATTTGTCTCTGCATTCCATGACAAAGGTCAGGACTTGTCCCATATCAGGCAATCAGGGCTTACTGAAAGTTTATTGAACTGAACTGCGTGTCTAGAGTTTCAGGCATGTGCTAGGTAGTTGACAAAAACAAGACGCTATTGTGATGTGTCTTCATTTGTTCTTCTGATTGTAAGGAATAGACACCTCATTCAAATAAATGAGATGTGGATTTATTATAGGAATGTATTAGAACTGGAAAAATGAGGTTACTCTGAGGACCTATTTATTCTTTATGCTTCTCTCTCTCATGCCCCATGTGCTTTATTTCTTACACGTTCCAATTCTCTTGTAGAGCTGCCTCACAGACCCCCAAGCTCCCCAACCTGCTTACAGTATCCTCTCTCTGCAATCCTCTCAGCCTAATCCCGTTGCTACGGCTTATTTCCCAGCATAAACTTCTGAGACTGAAACAACCTAATGGAACCCTCAACTTTATGCACCAGGGGACTGGCCCTGGTTTCATTAGCTGTTAGGCATGGGGCAGAAAAGAAGGCTGAGTTAGATATCGTCTTTCACCTGAAGCTACGGATGGGGCAGTTTACTCTAAAGAGGCTGTGGGTATGCAAGACAGCGTGGCCGACCCCAGTGAGCATCTGCAGGCAGGTGGGGTCAATGGACAGACAAGCACCCGACCTGCCTTCGAGGAACTCACAACCCAGTCGCAAGGAATTGACTATAATACCAGACACCTGAACAGGAGAAAGGAACCCTAAAAAAGAGTAAAATGTTGCAAGAGTTCCAAGGTGGGAAGATACACACTTAAAAAAATCAATTAATTGCAAAAAACTCTTGGCCTGAGGAGACATTTGAGCCAAAGGGGGAGGGTATGTACAGCCAGTGATGGAAGAAAAGAGTGGATGTGGGGGCAGTGCCATAGAAGCTAAAGAAAAAGAACTGAGCTATAAGGAGCCAAGCTGGAAAGATGACTTAAAAACAAAAGCTAAAAGACTGGTGTTGGGGTATTATAAATTGCATTCTGGGAAGATCAGTTAGAGAGAAAGATGGAAAGGAACCTAGGGTAGGCTCATGAGGTCTCTGAATATACTGGAATAAGAAGTTGTACTTTATTTTATAGTAACGGGGAGCCACTGGGTACTTTGCAGGAATATTATTCCTGCAACAGCAATCAGGGTGGACCAGCACACTGACAAATTCTAAGTGGGAAAGTTCTTGCCGTGATGTTAGAGAGAGTTAACAGAAGGAACTGTGATTCTGGGAAGGTTGGAAATGATGCTGGGGAATGTGCAAAAGGAAAATCACCAGAAAGTCACCGTGGGGATCAAGAAGACAGAAGTACCATTTTAATTTAGTGTTTTTGTGTTTTATTGATAGCAAGGACAGTGAGACCTTCACTGGTGTTAAGGAATGTGGGGCCAGGATGAAGTTTGGGAAAAGAGGTTATGACCTTATGAGTTGCGTTTACATAGCATGTGACAAAAGACATTTCTGAGGGATACAGGACAGTAACTAGAGAAGACAGATTAAGTGAGATTTAAGAAACTCAGTATAGGGTAAAGGAGACCTTCACATATTTAAAAATTATGGGAAGTGATCCCATAACTCCCTATTGGGTTTTTTGTGAAGATGAAATAAGACAATGCTTAGGAAAAAAGTGCTAACATAGTACTTAGAATATAGTAAGTGCTCACTATCAGCCACTCTCAATATTATCATTGTTGTTACTTTTAGCGCAGGGTCTGTTGCAGTTCATGTTGCTAATTCATGGATGCAGGCTGTGGGAAGACCTTTGAGCTGTGTCAGAACAGTCAACTGAGTCAATCAACTCAGTGTCATGCAACAGTGTCCTCTTAGAAGATGACACAGCCTGGTCAGCTAGCACCATTCTACTTGCGGTTTTCCTGACACTGAAAGCAATTTCTTTTCTCTAATTTGGCAAGTGAGTAAGAAGGGAATCTTACATACCACATTAGAAGATCTTAATGAAATCTTATAAATAGTTATGTGTTAACAGTATGAGCTTTTAAATATTTGCCCACATTTTGAACAGGTTATTCAACACCAGTTAACACCCCATCGATCATTTCTATTATTTAGCCACTCAAAAAGTTATATTTGATTTACGTATGAAAAGATCAAACTAAGAAGTCAAAAGATTTAGGTATTATCCTACAATTTCCACTCAGAAATAAATCTGTCACTGGCTCAGAAATGACTGACAAGCTACTGAAGCTCTTTTGGTCTAGGAGGGCTGTTTAATCAGATTGATATGAAACAGGTAATTTGGTTCACGTCCATAGAAGGGCACTGTTCAAATTACTCATTTATTAATTCTTTAGAGATTAATAAATAACCTATTTTGAAAAAAATAAATCATTGCAGATAAAAATTATGTCCCAGGCACATATAAAAGTTAACAGATGCATAAAGATGCATGAAAACTGCTTGGTGTGATTACTGGATCTACTCAAACCCTAGATTCTTCCCATCTGTGTTCATACTGGCACCTGATTGGCCCAACTCCAGCCAAAAATAATTTTCTTGAAACAACATTCCCTCTCTTCTGCCAATTGAAAGTCTTAGCTCCTCTATAGGAGCAAAAATATCAACAAAATACAAACTTGACCTCATTTCACACCTAAGCACAACATTCTGATCGTTTCTCTAGACTCCTCTGAGCACATTTGCTTTTGTTTACTACAGTTATAAACCTAAAACTGTATTCTACATGGCCCATGTTATCAGATTGCTAAATATAGAAAGGAAATGTGAAAAAGTTCAATCTCATACTGATTCCATTATAGAGAAATACATATTTTGCTCTTGGCCATGTGTTTAGGATTCACTGCTAATCTTAAATTTTCACATGTCCTGGTTAAACTTTAATTTGCCTTAGCTTTTAAGAAATAATAACAAAAGAAACAAGAAGGTAGGTGACCTGAGGATTACAAGTCTATAAATAAACAGGATTTGGAGAATCAGGTGTTAATATTTGTGTGAGCTAATTCATTTTAATATACCAGCTAGAAATACTCAGGATTCTAATCTCAATCACTTTTGTAAATAGTATCCTCTCTTATGGGGGCAGCTATGTGCCCTCCTGAACACCTGGTTAAGAACGTGCTCACTTTGATGTGTGCTCCGAGCTGCCTCTCCTCCAAATAAAAATAGAAACTAGTTTGCAGCACCACACGGGGCTCCAATGTATATTATATGAGCCTATCACTGGTTCCCTTTGATATCTTATCTATTCCATTAACTCAATAAAATAGAATGCAAAGCTGGGGACAAACTGTAGGAGGGCTCCCCCTGGAAAACACATGCAAGACCTTTAAGCTGGGGTTTTAACTTATCTAATAAAAGCCAGTTAAATGGAAGCAAATACTTCATTTTTCACCCCCTTTATTAAAGATCATAAGTACTGTAACTCAGTAGTAGAGAGAATAAAATAAATATATGGAGAAGTATAGGTGGAGGCAATAAAGAGTACGGCTTATCTATTTTCTCAAGATTTAGGAAGCACTTAAAGGCAAAACTCACAGACAAGCATTTTAAAAATCCACAACAAAGACTCTTGCTCCTTAACAAATACAGTAGTCCTTCCTGGTTCCCGCAAGCCAGACTGATTTCTTGGTAGAATGTAAACAGCTTAACCTAGGCATAATCAGGAAGGATGTCACCTACTACTTCCTCCATATTATACTTTTATATCAATTTAGTAATTCAGAGGGTAAAAAATAGATTCATTAACCCACTCCCCTGCTCTTCTACTACCCAAAGAAAATCAACACTAGAACTCAAACTCCAACAAACCAAACTAAAGGAAAGTGTTCCACCTAGAGACTGTTTTCATGAGTCAAAGTGGATGAGAGCTTATCTAGGAAATGGATATTATTTTAGCCCATCCTTGCAAGTTTGTAGCAAAAAAAAAAATTAAGCAAAAGGTATTGCCCCTAGTGTAATTAACAATGTTAATCTTCTTTTTCCTCTCTATGGTGATAAAGGAGTCATTTTTATATTTAATTAATGCAGAGGATCATTTTGGAAACTGGCTAATGAGCCTCTGATCACATTACCATGAAAATGTGCATTAACATTGCAACTGAGGAGGCTGTTTCATGTGTAGCAAATCCACTTTGTAATTAGCCCACTGTGAAATGAATCACGTCAGGGGGAAATCTGAGGGAACCAGTAGGCAGTGGGCACTTGGCTACTGCTGTGCCCACAGACCACCAACATCCCAAACATTGTCTTTCATCAGCAATATTGCTAAAAACAAAAGTTGCAGTGTCTCACATCTGGGACAGAGTGGAAAAAGGAAGGAATAAACTTTATTTTGCCAAACAACAAATTTGGACTTGAGCATGCACCCCAGGGAAACCTGCTTAAATAAAATGGTGAATTAATAGAATTCTGTGAAAACTATGAAGACTGGGGATATAGTTTTTCTCATTTTTATTCTGAAAAGCCCTCGGATATACATTAAAAGACAACTGAATTTTCATACTTCTCCCTAAGACATAAGCAGATGTTGTAATAAGCTCCTGAAATTAATTTCTAACACCAAAGAGACAAAAAAAAATTTAAAAAGGATCTAAGAACAAGTGATAAGAAAATCCCTTTATCTCTTTTTTAAGCCAAGGCATATATATATATATATTTTTTTTTTCTCATATAATACAAATATACCAGGTCTTCCTCTTAACCCAAAGCAAAAATTCCTAATTAATCAAATAATTTTCTGGCTAACAAGATTTGGCAAGAAACTTTTCCTGTCTATTCAAAATAACCGAGATCACAGACCTATTAAATCTCAACATTAATGTAGCAATGATACACTTGATTTTCAAATGTCAACACTATTCCAAAATGAAAGAGGTGTCTAAAATATTACAGTGTTATTCCTTTTACTTGACTGACATCTTGGCAGCAGATACAAAAAATGTTAAAAAGAATCCCACAGGAAGTCATCTGGAGGGGGAGTGGCAAGGAAGCCGAAAACTGCCGCCCAAAGCCAAAATAAAAAGCCCCCAACCAGCAAGTCTGCCCTCAATTCTGAAATCTACTGAAAGAAAAAATAAAGCTAGCCACAATTCATTTACCATCTCGCAGACAAACACAAAGCCTGGCTGTTGAGTTGCTGGTATCAGACCCTGCACTCACCTGGGAAACTTCATACAGCAGTTTGTAGTGTTCCTCTCTTTTCTGAAAAGTGCACAAATTGCAGCCCATTCTAAGAAGCAGAGAGAGAGAGCAAATCTTCTAATTTCCCCAGAACTGAAAGGCAAGTGAACTGAAAGGGAATCACCCTCCAGACTTGTCTACTGTTTTTCATCAGTCACTTCAGTCCAGAAACACAGACAAACCGCTGTTAGCTGGAAGCACAAGCCAGGGTGCTGCGTAGCAGCATGCTCTTCTTCGCTTTCCCTAAGTATCTTGCACTCACGGATACACACGCAGAGTTTCCAGTCAGTTCATGGCAACACTCCCCCTCTCTCTGCATCAGTGCACATGACTACACAGATTCCAGCTCATGAATATTAATAGTGCCTCATTGATTATTTATGACAGAACATGTTAGCAGGGAGGGGTGTCATAGCTGCTGCTGATGACAGATGAATATTCACTAATTAAGAAGCAAATGTAGTGTGGTTAAACAAAATTCACTTGTGTCAATACCATCTCTGTTTATTAAGGATAGAGGGGTTGAGCATAGGGCATTTCAAAAAAGAACATACACTTAATTTCTCTACTGATGTAAGGTTTTAATATGGGAATAAGAAATTCAGAAACAGAAATATACTTAGTTCACGTCTCCATGTTTTGCAACAATTAGAAGGAATATTTGCAGGATTAGTAAGTCTAGGGGAAGAGGAATAGGAGCAGTTATTTAAATTTACAAAATAAACACAGAAGCAAAGGAGAATTTTGGGAGTGATGTGGGAAAGGAACAGAAGATGGGGGCTATCATTCAGTTTTAATTCTGATCCAATAAAAACACCGAATAGTTCATGTGCAAAGACCATTACCTACCAGAGAGGAAATAAAACATATTTTCTTAGTCTAAATAAAGAACATTTAGGCAAGTATGAGGAGGTACTTATACAGATAATAAATATTTTAATTAGATAATAAGGGCATAGCTATTGAATATGAGTTTGCAGCACTACAATGCATGTGGGTCTATATTTAAAAATCAGATAAATACAATGCCTTTTCTGAGAAAAATTTCAAATGCATATAGTACTTATGTTAATTTTATTAAAGTCATATATAATTTTTCAGAAAGCTGACAATGGCAATATTTAAATTCTAATGTAATGCACAATGACTCCATTTATGATTCTATATTTAGAGTTTTAATGTACAAAGGTGAACACAGACTTAAAAACTAAGCTTAGATCTTTAGATAATAGAAGTAATGCATTTAATTTCACACTCTCACAAATACCTATATTGTATTGCAAGCTGGCAATTTTTGTCCTTTATAGGAATACTACAAACAGCTAAAGCAGATAATCAAAGAAAATTCCTTTTGTTCCTATTCTGACTTAAACACAACCTCTGCTAATTAAGAAGTATGTCCTTGTTCCAGCACATCTTTAAACTGGACAGGATAGCAGGTGGGTTCCAAAGCAAAAATAATTACTTGGAAACTGATGACTGTGGTTTGGAATTACCTTGGATCTTGAAGATTTTTAATTGCTCATCACTTATGGAGAGCTACTTTTTGGGGTCCAATTTCCTAAAAGCTCTTTGTCAAATGTTTAGAATCGATAACAGGAAATGATTCTAATGAGTACTAATTGTTAACAAATTGGCTTTGCAACTAGTAACACCTCAACACCAGCAAGTAGCAAGGAGATGAGCAATCATCTGCTGCTTATCAGTGGTTTCCCTTGGGATGTAATAATCCGATTTTCTGGGCCTAATTTCACCTAACAGCCTGGATGAAAGCCAAGCTGAGAGACCTACATGAAAGTGGCATCATAATGGGGAATACCGCACGTGACCAAAGTTCACCAGGACTTCCAGCAAATTCGAAACCACTTGTAGTAGATATTAACTATTTTGATTCCTTTACGGAAAGAATGTTTTCAAGGAGGTATCTGAAAGGACCTTTTATGGGAATCAAGGGTAGTGATGAGCAGAAGCAATCTTCCATAGATGCTTTAAAAAATGTTAATTTTCTCTGAGTCTCTAGCACCACTTCCAAGGAGGTGTTTTTATGCTAGAGTCCACATCCTTAAAGTGAGCATTGCTTATTTCTTTGAAGGATTCTGTATTGCTGAACCATGAAAGAGTTAATGATTTTCAAATGTTTAAATTCTGTACTTTAAAAGGAATTAGAATGCAGTAAGGCAAGGATGGTTCGCCCATCCATCAATGAAAATGTCTGCTTCCTCTACTTATAAAACTTCTTTATGAGACAGGTTTTGAAAGCTAAGTAGGAAACCTAATTATTAAAGCTATTGCTGCTTATTGGAGCTTTCTTCTCAGAATATTTTGTAATCAGCTTTTAAAGAAAAAAAAGAAACAATTATAACTTAAAAAATATTTTCTTAGTTATCAGAAAGTAAAGATTGAGCATTCCAGTGAAGTCAGCAATTTCAAATTGAAGTTATTCATTCAGCAATTTCTCTTGGCTGTTTGCTATATTCATTACTAGTGCCCCTGTTCTTTTGTTTCTATTTCAGGAAGCAAGGGCAGCTTCTCTAATCATTTATCAAATGCTGCCCGTGGCCCATATACTCTGGAAGGATTCCATCTTTGGAATCCTAATGGGCTCATCCCATTGAATTGAAGGGTGTTTAGAAAAAGGGAACACATAATTCCAAAGTTCTCTAAATTTAATTAGAATATGAGGCTTTAGGATTTCCAATGACTAAACTGCAGAATCTTATGTTGGAACATAAAGTCTGAGGTAGATAGGGGCAAATGAGTTAATCCAAACAATGTCTTAAAAATACAAATGGATTAGATACTATCTGTCTTGGGTAGTAATAATATGGGATAATATGGTTTATAAATAAGCAGAGAGGTGCCTGGGTAGGTCAGTTGGTGGATCATCCGACTCTTGATCTTCGGTCTTGATCTCAGGGTCATGAGTTCAAGCCCTATGTTGGGTATGGAGCCTGCTTAAAAAATAAATAATTAATTTAATTAAATGGTAAAAAAATAAATAAAAATAAAAATAAGCAGAGAATAGACAACTATCTTTCCAAGTATCCATACAAAAATACTCTCTGAAGTGCAAAAACATTTGTTGGGTATGTATTTCAAAATATACTTATTTATTTTTATTGCCTTTAATTTGTGTTAGTTTATTCTCCCAAAGTGCAATGGCTTACAAAATTGGACATACAATCATCAAGATCTAGACTGGCATGTAAGAGGGTTAAACCAGAGGTAACTGAAAGGAAGGAATACAGAATTTATCTTGCTTCTCCAAATGAACAGTAACACTAACTAGAGTAGGTGAGAGGGAGTTTCTCTTTATAGAATTATTCCATCGAATAAGTGAAGAAAGAATGATAGAACATGCTCATGCCAGAAATCCTTAATTAATGGATCTAGGTACTGAGAATTAATGGCTGCTAACATCACACACACACACACACACACACACACACGCACGCACACACAATCTGACAGAAGAAAATGACACCACTCTTGAAAGAATATTTCCAAAAGTGAGCAAATTAGAGGGAATGCAGAGAACAGAGAAGAATATTAAACTATACCCTGGAGATGCAATCAGCCAAATTCAGACTGAGTAACCTGACATAGACAGATACTATTCCCATTTCTTAGAGGGAGAGGGAGAGAGAAAGGGAAATATGATGGAGAGGAAGTGTACAGATTAAAGGAGACTTTAATGACATTAAAAAGGCATTACTAAACCACATTTTTTGGTATGCACATCGTTTTGGGTGATAAAAATCCTGCATTCATTTTAGGGAATGCTTGGGCACTTTTGAGTAGACATTTAGCTGCCTAACATTTTCTAAGGTTTACTATCTTATATGCAATCACAAAGATGAAGAGCCTGAGGCTCAGAGAGACAGAGACTTACCCAAGATCAAACTGAGTAAAGAGATCTGAACTCAATTCTCCAATAACAAATTCTGTGATTGAATTCAATAGATAAGTTGCTGAGCTATCTCTCTTGCAGAGGAAGTTAGAGCCACATCAATATGCCTTTCCCTGATTCTGATGACTGAGGACATGGAGAGTAGTATTTCAAAGTAGTGAAGAGAGAGAGAGCGAGAATGAGAGATCGACTTTTAAAAAGATAGATCTAGTCTAAAGGGAAGTGATTATTTCTGGTTAAAAAAATCACTCTATTATGTTTTAGATAAATAACTAAACTAAAATTAATCAAAGTATTGGCTTTTTTAATAGGTCACAGCTAAATACCTTCACTTATTAATACACCTTGATAATCAATCAGTGGACACTGTACTAGCGTGCATACTAGGAATGACCAACTCATCCCAGTTTGCCTAGGACTCTTCTGGCTTTAGCTTCCCAAATTCCATATCCCAGAACCCCTCAGTCCTGGGCAAAATGGTCACTTGAGTGCACACTTCTATTTTCAAGCTCCAGCAAAGCTGAACTGCTGTGTACAGGTCCCCGTCTTCCTACCTTTGCTATAGATTGTACCTCACGCTGCATATTCTTCAGAAACTTCACAATCAGTCTGTTGACATTCTGTGGTCCAGTTGAAATGTGCTCTGCTCCCTGGTCTCGTGAAGTTGAAGTCATGATCTCTTCACTACTGAACTGAATGCTCAGTGGATTTTATCCACACCCATCTCAAACTACACATCATTTCTACTTTACATCATTTTTATATACATACTTTACCCCTCTGGTTAGACATTAAGACATGTGAGGGCAGTAGTAACCTAAGTCCCAGGCAAACTGGGATGAAGTGGTCAATTGCCCTTTGACTTCCTCAAAATCCTAGTGTGGTATCTCTCATATTGCAGGTCTTCAATAGAGGCATATTGAACCAATGAATGTGACCGGGAGAGTAAAACAGACCTGATTCTGGCAAAGTGACATAATTTTGCGTTTGTGTTTCTATACCCCATTGCTAGGTAAAATTTTTTCCCCAATAGGGCTAATTCAAGAATATTAAGTCAAAGGACTGAAGAACCATAAGCGTAAGATATTTAATTTGGTTTAATCCTAGAAACATCAAATTGAAAGTTTATGAGGTAAAAATTTCTGTGACAGGTATACAAATAAATGAGGTATGATCACATGTGTTTTATCAATTGTTTGTGCACTTATGCATATATATTATATACACCTTTAAAGTTCTATTCTGTTCCACATATGAGTCATATATTCATTTATTGAATACACATGATATTTATTGGGCACCAGCCTGGTAGTGTAGGATTTCCAAGTGTCTGGAATGACACATCCTTTTATTTGATTTTCACAATGTCTCTGAGGTAAATATGTCAGATATTATCCTTTCTTTATTAATAAAGAAATCATTAGGTGTTGGAATTGCCAATGCCAGGAGATCTAGAGCCTTTGCCCTTTGATTTCATCCAGTGTTTATTCACAACACTGGGCAATATCAACTATTCTCATGAATTTACAAAAATGCTCCTGCTGATAGTGTCCATGTGTCATCCACTTGCTTGTTTATAGCTCAAAATATCAGTGTATAACCCAGCATCCTTTTCACATTGTACTCACTAGCTGACCATGTTGATTTTGCATCTACAGTTGTGGCTTGCAGAACTAAGGGTACTTTGCCCATTTATGAACTCCTAGGAATTGTCAAGTTAGTAGATGAGACTCCAATAGAGAGAAAAGGTATGGATCACAAGGAAGATGACTAGGGTTTGCATTTGAGACTTGTCACTATTATCTGCATGGCTTTACACTCTGACATAATACTTACCTTGAAGGCTGATTGTGAAGATGAAATGCAATAAAATCCATAAAGGATTCATAAACTGTGAAATATCTTGTCCATATTGGTGTGCTGGTTCAGCATGGGTTCTAGGGCCAGTCTGCCCTGAAGTTCCAGTTTCCCCAATTTCTGTCTATGTGATATTGGGCAAGTTATTTTTGCTTATCTTCCCTGTTTCTTGGTTTTTTATCTTTAAAATAAGGATAATAATGGCACCTGCTGAACAATTACAGCAAGGGATATAGTTGTTGTGATGATCTTATGTGTCAGGTACACCTGGCACATAGTACATGCCCAATAACGTATTGGCTACGAGTAATAATACAAGTAGTATGCTAATGGTAATAATGATCACTATTTTAGATTTCCAGGTTATCTCATTATAGTTTTCCAGTCATAATAAATCTCTATTACATTATTTGAAGTTCACTTGGTTGAAATTTTATAGTCATATTCTGTCCACATCATTTGCTAGTGTACACTTATGTTGGTCATTCAAGAGCGCCTCAAAGATTGTTTGTTTCCCCACACTTTATATAAAAGATATCAGCACAGAAGTACCCATTATGTGTATAAATGGGGTACACACATACCCTGTGTAAAGAATGTAATGTAATATATTCAGAGTAATAACCTTGATGTTCTCTTTATTTATTTTAATGGATAATGTATAAATAATGTGGACATAAGTGTGCAATAAGCCAATGATAGCATCTGAAGCAAGATTCATATAATTATGAAGTAAGTAGTCCCATATTATTTCTTTGAGGAATTTTAAGACTACTAATCTATCCCAGAATAATACTAGCTTTCTTGATTTGGTCATCTATAGGCCAACTGGCCATACACTTGCCAAGGTATCATGTTTGGTAATGTCACACTGTTCAGCAACATCATAGGTAATATTTAGGGTTTCCCCAGAACACTACCATCACCATTTTCAGTTCTACAAAATTAGTCTAGAAAACACTCAGTAGGGGTGCCTGGGTGGGTCTGTCAGTTAAGCGTCTGCCTTCCACTCAGGTCATGATCCCAGGGTCCTGGATCGAGTCCCACACGAGGCTCCCTGGAAGGGAGCCTGCTTCTCCCTCTGCCTGCCACTCTCCCTGCCTGTGCT
This sequence comes from Eumetopias jubatus, assembly GCF_037043125.1. Classification (NCBI taxonomy): domain Eukaryota; kingdom Metazoa; phylum Chordata; class Mammalia; order Carnivora; family Otariidae; genus Eumetopias; species Eumetopias jubatus. The sequence continues at coordinate 71,414,749 of NW_028274814.1, read as the reverse complement.
CTCTCTCTCTCACTCTGACAAATAAAAAAAATCTTAAAAAAAAAAAAGAAAATGCTCAGTAAATTCTTCTGTTTAGCCAGCATTTATTAAATGGTACTATGAGTAGAGCATGGTAACAATTCCTAAATATTTTTGAAAATAAGAGCTAATACTTATTTAGTATTTTTTCTATACCAAGCATTGTTCTAGCACCATATATTACTGATTTCACTGAGTCTTCAAATCAACCCTCTGAGGTAGGTACTATCAATATCTCCTTTTCACATGGGTTGCAGATGGGTTACATGAGTAGTAAATTGAGGAACCAGGACTTAAACCAAGCAGTCTGGATCCACTGTTTAAACAGTATTTTTTATTGCCTGTCACTCAGAGATAGTCATCATTATGACAAATTCCTAGATGGCTAGAAGAAGGCATTCTGATGATGCCTGTAGCACACTGAGATGTAGGAATTTCCCTGAGGACCAGGAGTGGAGTCTAAAATTAACTCCCAGGTTCCAAGTTGTGTCCTCAAGCGTGGCTGCATAAAATAGATTGAATAAATCTAAGAAATTTCATAACCTTACTCCACTCCACTGGTGATGGGGTATCGCTGCACTGAATATGTACCAATAACTTTTCCTTCTTAATATTTGTTATAGTAGGGAATATATGCATCGAGAGTAGGGCAGTCATATCTCCATACTAAGGAATAATCATCAACAGTTACATAAGACAGGTAAATTTGGAGATTTTGAGAAAGGTGAAGGTATAGATTTGCTGATGACTCCCAAATTTAAAACTCTAGATTTAATTTCTCTCCTAACCTTCAGACCTACTTATTCATCGACTACTACATTAACATTTGGGCTGGCCATAGCACATTAAATGCAACTTACCGAAACCTAAGTCATAATGCTCTTTCACCAAGACTGCTCTACATGTGCTTCCTATCAACGAATGGGCTGACTATCCTCAGGAAGTCTGGTCTACCTTGCCTCTTCCCTTTCATCTAATGACCAAGCACAGTCATTTGGAACTGCTTGATCTCTCCTTTTTCCCTCCCCAGACCACTCTCCTATGTTAGGTTACTGTTTATTCTCAGCTAGACCCTTCATTCACTCATGAACATTTAGAATTTACAATAGTATAAGGAAGCAACTGTTGGGTTCTTGCTTTACTCTGTCTACAAACACATTTATAATCCCACTTTCCTGGCCCCTAACCTATTACCTCTGTCTCTCTGTCTCTCTCCAACACACAGACACAAAGACACACACATAAGCAAAAGAGAACATAAAACAGACTATTCCTACTCTAGGTACAGAGATCACAATTCTTCTAGCACCACTCTTTATGTCTTTTGGTATATTTCTCCCTCCCTACCTCTCTCTCTCTCTCTCTCTTTTAAAGGTTTTATTTTTAAGTAATCTCTACACCCAACATGGTGCTTGAACTCACAACCCCAAGATCAAGAGTCACATGCTCTACTGACTGAGCCAGCCAGGCACCCTTATTTCTTTCTCTCTTGACCTTAACAGTCTCCAGACTCTATTTTTCTATCTGGTATTATTATACATGATCATTCCTCCCTCATCTTTGGACTTCGCTCACCTATTTAGTCATTATAATGATATTTAAGATATACAAAGTCCCAGAGCTCATGGAGAAAACTTTGGTGAAAGAAAGCAGTAAATAAATAGATCATTATTACATAAACTCTCCAGGCAATAATAGGGGTTATGTAGGGAATTAACACAGGGTGGTATGATAGGGAGTGGTACCCGGCTCATCCTTCTTGGATATTCTAGAGCCTGGATTATCTATTCTTTCCTTGCATGATTATTTATATGCATATATAACCAAGTAAATATAAGGATAAATAAGACAGGTAAGTGGATAGCAAGCAAAGAGATGAGATATTTTAATACCCTGCTCAAGGTCTGAAGTTTTTGCCACCTTTAGGGTCCTAGAAAGTCACTTAACTATTGTGGTCCTGGTGCCTTCACACCTTCCCCATTTCATTGCCACATTTTTCTATCATGGAAATGGTCCTAATATGGTTATCTGAAACACTGGCACTACAAATCAATATGTTAATATCATATCAGTAAGTTTCTGTGAACTAATAATAGAGAATGCCTGACTATATACAAATTCTGGCCCAGGACACTGCAATCATCAGAATGAGTCCCTGAGTTCTTTTAGACTTCGAAGTCACCTAGGAATGTCTTTGAACGTTACTCAAAAAAATTTTTCTGTATGAGCTTGAACAAGTTACACATCCTTTGCATGCTTCCATTTCCTCACTGTGAAATTGAGATATTCACACTACCTACCACAGAAGGATTTTGAGAACATGTGCTTTACCTGGAGCCTGCTCCATGTAGATGTTCAACAAATATTAGCTATATTATTACAGCTTACAATATAGTGTTGCTGAAGTTTCTAAATTCTGTTGTTGTGAAGATATTATAAAAAGCATGTAGCTATATTACTGTTTTGTCTACATTTCTGCAAATGGCTGGATACTTTGAAACATCGCTTTTTCTCTGGGAAGGGCTGAATTTCTCTAAGATAAACAACAGTTGATATCATAGGGACTGGCAGGCAGAAGGAGAAGAAAGAGGTTTAATGGTTATAAGAGGTAGGAACTGCGCCAAGATACAGACTCCCTGAGTTCCATCAATGTTTGTTGAGCACCTCCTATTTACCAGGCCCTGTGTCAGCCTCTAGCATGGTACTTAACTAGGGGTATGCATCTGAATCATTCATGAAGCTTGTTTTCAAGTTACACATGCCCAGGCCCTATTCCCAGGGCTTCTGAGCCAGCAAATCGGGGGTGAGGTCTGAGACTATGCATTTTCAAATAATGCACAGAAAGTCTACATAAATGCATCTCTTCATCCCTTTCCCTCCTCCAAATATAGATGTCATATGTTAAACCAGATACTCTTGAATGCCTCTGATCAGTTAAATTTCTGATATGGTTACACATATGATTATGAAGATCACTGGGTCTTTGTTACTAATTTTAAAAGGGAAGTAACATTTACAAAGCACCTACTATATCAAAGATGCTGTAAGTCTCACAAAATTTTATGAGATCTATGTGGTTTTTTTCACATACATAAAAACTCAGGCTCAGGATACTATGTAATTTGATCAAAGTCACATAGGTAAGTGGAAAGGTTGAGATTTAAATTGAAATGGGCCTAACTCTAAGATTCTGCCTTTTCTGAAAAGATACACTACTTCTCTCAGGAAGTAAGGCAGCAGGACCCCACTTCATATAGTACAGGGTCTTTAGTCCTGTGTCCCATGAATGGAATTTGTGGTAGGCTCAGGCTTGGATCAGAGTCATTGCCTCCTTTTGCAGTTCACCAGACATGTCCTACCTATAGGCTGCACCCATGAACAAATTTTTACTAGACCTGTGGGGAGGCTGATTTTCAGCTTCTGGGATCAGATTTATGACTAAGCATGAAGAATCCACCATCCCTAGTGGGACAGTCAGTGACCTAGGTTCTAGGTATTGGTGCCAGGTAAAGAGAATTAAGTGACTGCTTATTGTATTCTATGTTAATGAGACAACTTTCTATAATGCACCATAATTGATCTGAATAAAAGTGTAAATCCAATTTTCAGTATCTCTAGACACCAAGTTCAACCTCTCTGGAGCTTAACTTTGCCATCTGAAATCTGTTTCACAAGAAGCAGCAAGTAGTTAGGGGAGTTGAGGTCTTAAAGCTTATGGTATCAAAGGAATGGTAATGGAGGGTGAACCTAAGAAACTGTGGTTTCAGGTTGGAATTCTTTTTTTTTTTAAGATTTTATTTATTTATTTGAGAGAGAGAGAATGAGAGAGAGAGCATACAAGAGGGGGGAGGGTCAGAGGGAGAAGCAGACTCCCCGCTGAGCAGGGAGCCAGATGCGGGACTCGATCCTGGGACTCCAGGATCATGACCTGAGCCGAAGGCAGTCACTTAACCAAGTGAGCCACCCAGGCGCCCCTTAGGTTGGAATTCTTAAAACTGTTTTTCACCCAGCTACATATAAGCCTCCTTCTTCGTTAGGCTGACTAGACCCATAAGTCTGGTGATTAAATCCAACAGGAAAGGATCGTATGTATCCACCACATGCTTGTAAGTAAAAGATACCAATGTAGTAGAATCACATGGGAAAAACAGCCTAGATCCCTGACTCATTACTTTGAGAAAGTTCTTCAGATGAGCTTTTAGACCTGCATCCAACTTTGTATGAAGGAGAAATGCACCTTTACTTCATAAGCCTTTAAGAATTTGAAAACTGTTACCTCAGCATAGCTTAGCATGACTGAGATTCAAAGACGACAATTATGAATTCATGTATTGGAACAAATACAGTTAGCATGAAAGAGCTCAACTCATCATGACTTAACAACAGGTCATGACGGCTTCTAGGGACCTCTTAAGCAATTCTGTGCAAAGAAATATACTGACATTACCTAGCAAAATTAAATGAATATTCAGAAATATCAGTATAAAAATTGTCAAGTTTCCCCTAGAAGCCATTCAGATTTTCATCAGATCATTTGTTTTAAGCAGTATTTTTGTTGTTGTTGTTTTTGAGTGAAGGGAGAATAAATCCAACATGAGGACAGTTTTACATAAGCAGTCTAAGTATATACGCATGGTATGATCATATAGAGCTAATGATCCCTTGGAGCAAAAACCATGCCCATTTCAGAGAAATTCTGATGCTCAGAGGGGTTTTGCATCTTAATTGGGTGAAGACATCAAATCTGTAGCAAACAAAAACAGCATAAGTAGGTTAAGCTGATTCCTAATCAAGTGATGAATTATTTTTAAATAAAGAAAAGTACAGCCTGAAGGAAACCAGTCACAGGATGGAATAGTTTTAGTGTGGTTTAGAGAATAAGAATTTCTAGAAAGAGCATGAGGAACTTCTTAACACAAAAAAAGTAATGGAACAACATGGACTTCAAAATCAGAAAATCATGGAGTTAAGTAAGTCCCAGCTCTACAATTTGAACTATAAAACCATGCTTAACTTTCTGAGTCTTTGCTTCTCATTTGTGAAATGGAGTGAATAGCTTCTGTCTCATGGCACTGTTGATGGGATTATGTGAAATGACTGTTCCTCATGGAAGACCATGTTTTCCTAGCCCAGCTCCCAAAGACTCTTAGCAGTTTCTGAGTGATTTGACCAGTTCACAATTACTAACTTTCACCAAAGTCTTAACAGCTAAGAATGTTAATAGCAACTTTCTAACTGCTGCAGGGGTGGGAGTCCAATAGCAAGGTAAAGTAGAAACTGATCTGGGGACTTGTGAGTATGGAACTCATACTAGAAGTTGGGCAAATTTTCATGGCAGTATGTCTGTTAAGTATACAATACTATATGCAAAAGTTCAGAGGGACAGGATTACACAGATTCAGCAAAATTTGGGGGAAAATTGTCCTCGTAGAATGAAGCTTAAAGATGTATCTAACTTAAATTACTGCTAAGAAGTGCAAAAGAACAACAAAAAAACATTAAAAAAACAGAGTTGAGCCCATGTTGTCAATTTTTAACCAGCAAAGAGGAGTTGTTGAACAAATGAAATCAGGATATAATAGTTCAGGGAAGCCAGAATAAACATACATGAAAGGGAGTACGATACTGGAAGATAGAAACTTGGCTAATCATATTGTAAATGTCTTAGATAACTGTCACATTGACAAAAGAAATTTCCATTGTATGTAAGATATATGTGTTTCTATTTTGTGTGTGTATATATGTTTATATATATGCATATATTTATTTATAAAATTTTGGACACTAGTAATGATTTCTAATGGAGTTTGTTACTGGAAATTTATTACAATAATGATAATCAGCAAAAGTTCATTAAAGTGCAACAATCTGCTAGGTACCTGTGACATACAGTTCATTTCACTGAGAATGTATTTTATAATTTCTGTCATGTAATGGTAGATACACAATGCTCTCTTCTAATAATAATTAGCAATATGAACGTGAGTTATATTTGTGTTGACTCCTCAGTTTTTGCTTTAATGATAAACCTGTTTATTTTCATAGGTGTAGCATATAAAATGGCACACAAATTAGAGGGGATAAAATTACAAATAAAAACAAAATTGATAATTCTGTCAGGCCCAAGAAATACCAAGGTAATGAGCCAAGAGATCCTAATTAAAAACAATCAGTTAAATTCATCTATTCATTCAACAAATATTTATTGATACACATGGGTACTCTGCTAACCTTAAATAATTAAATAAATAAATCATTCAAACAGAATCCTCAGTAGGGATATAGTATACTAATCACTGTGGGATATTAGCTAGTTGAGAGATCCACTTTCCAGATCATTTACTTATAGAGATGTGATACATGTATATGTATTTTATTGCCGGTAATTTTTGACTATTTCTCAGAAAAATATCACGAGGTAGGATATCTTTAGCAGGTGGCCATGGAGGAGTTGAAGAAAAATTGTCAGGGGAAGGGAATAGTGAAGAAAAAATGAACACTTAAGAAAGCATAAGGACATTAAGGGAATGGTATATGGTATTTAGTCTGCAGGGTGAAGTGTGGAACCCTCTCAGGAGAAAAGAACTTGACCTTTTTAGGTGAAGCATCTTGAGAGTTGGTATTTGCTTTTTCTGCAATGGGTAATGAAGAGCTAGCAGAGATTTCTATGCAGGGGCATGCCAATATTTAGGTCATTATTTTAATTTTTCAAGAGTTCTGAACTGGAAGAAACAAACAGAAATCTTATAACAGTATTAATAAGAATAATGAAACCCTTTACAATAATGTGTGAGTGGTCTTGGAAAAGAGAAATGGAAAGAAGGGATGTACAGAGGAAATGAGAGAAATGTTTCAGAGATAGGAACAAGCTGCCCTGCTAAGTGATTGGAAAGGGGCAGGAAGAAATCAATAGTGAGTACAGTTGTAAGACTGGAGGTCTGGGCTAAAGGCTGTGTCATTAATGGAAATACGGAAGTCAGGAGGAAGAGACACCACATTAACAGATTGGAGTTGGGTACAACAACTGAGGTACTTCTAAGTACCTTCATGGAGTTGAAGTTTTTACTAGAGAGAACAAAGATACTGATATGGATGTGAAAGTCACTAATAATAGATTTGAAACAGGTAGTGAGCTGGACATTCAAAGAAGATATGGGGGAAAAAAAACAAAACCAAAATCAAAACAAAAACCCTGACACTCTACATATCTCTTGGTAAAGAAATTGGAAGAGGAAGGGTCAGAGAAGAAAGACAGGAGTCAAGAGAGCTGAGAAGCCACAGAAATACCGTTTCAAAAATGGGCTCGTCGGGAGGGTTAAGTGTGGCTGAGGATTCCTGGCAGGGGTGCTGCGTGGGGAATGCTGGACTTGACTGGAATCTATCAGTTGTCTGGAGAGTTGCTTGGAGTAAGGCAGGAAGGCTGCTCAGGGAAAACAAGCGTGGGGCAAGGGATGAAGTGCCGGCAGCATCTGAAGACCATTCTTTCCGGAAGTTATGAGGGAAAGAAGAGGGAGCTAAAATGACACTGTAGGAAGATAGCAGGATCAAGGAAGGGTTTATTTGTTTGCTTGTTTTCAAGTAGGAATGAATCCAAGAAAGAAGAGTTTGAAGATGCTGAAGAGAGGGACGCAAATGTGGAGGAGCTAAGAGTGAAGAGGATGAGAGGCACAGAAAGGCAATAGGCATTGAGTGGACGGAGATTTTTGTTTTCTCAGGCAGAAGACAAAGATAAGGAAAGATATGGACAACTTAGAAGTGTGGGAAGGAAGAAGAGTTGAATGAGTTCATATCAGATGTCCCTGCATACAGTGATTTAGGAAGTAAGGTTATGGTTTTCTTGAGGTTAAATTTTTAAAAAAACAGGTACTCAAAAAATAACAAGGATTTCAAGTATTTCAATGCTGAAGAAAACTAAGTTTCCACAGGGACATGGAAATCACCTCCTAGAAGTGACAACTTGCTTTGCTTTTGTCATGATAAAACTTAACATCAAGCATCTGCAAAACAATTGAGGTTCCAAGCAATGATCTAGTAACATGATAAATGTAAGAGAAACACCAAATATTACCAAGGACTCCTCTTGTGCTGGATGCATCTGACAGCTGGCTAGTTTGATTTAAAATTACAATTTGAACAGATATAAACTCTTATTTCTTGACAGTCATTAGCCGCGAGCCATAAAAGCGCCATTAATTCTGCAGTAGTCAGCAAAATGCTTTGTAATGATCTAACACTAATGCACCTCACTCCCATAAACCCCCACAGCAGCAAAGGTTTACTCTGTAATACTATTTGGGTCTTCATAAGCTTAAAATCCCTGCCAATGCACCTGCTTTCCAGAAGATCATTAGGTAAAAATCCCACGGCAGCACAATCAACCTGGCTTCGGTTACCTTACCGTCTGCTAGAGAAAATTAATGTTATTCCATGAGTCTCTCTCCCAAGACTGGCTAGTGTATAGTTACTGGGCCAGCTGTCTGAGGGGCCTTAGGTCTGTTCTAAGCTGCTCCGGCTTATTGTGTGCATGGATCCCAGGTCCCAACATAGCACACGAACACACACTGACTGCAGGCTGCACCAGCTGCTCTACTATTGTACAGGTACTTAACAGGATTACAGCAGTTGCAACCACTGGCTTGGCAGCCACCACTTTGTAGTCCAACCACAGCTTTATGGCAACGCTCACAGAAGCCATGCTTTTTAAAAAAAGCATAAAACCAAAACAACAGATATAAACACCAGCATTCAAGACGAGAAGACAAGGAGAACAGGAAGGCTCCTAATACAGGGTTATTGCTAAACCCCATTTAACAAAGGATTTCTCTTTTATTCTCATTTCCTGTGGAAAATAATACAAATTAGCATAGAAAATCCTGCTTTATCTCTGAAAGGAGTTACATAGCCTTACTCTGAAATCTGCTTTTCTTCTGGCTACAAGAAGTCAAGCAGGGCATCCCATCAAATTGCAAGGGGAGATTTGTCACATTTGACTGGTTTTCAGACTGGGGGTCGTCAGCTGGATGCGGATCTGAGACCGAAGTCAGCCCACCACTGACACCTACACCCTACACTGGTCACCCAACTATTCTTCTCCCGCCAGGCCCTGTTCCCTTGCCTGCTGCTGTGTCCACTCGGGGAAGCGGCAATAGATCAACGCTTCCTTCATACATCAGAGCTGTCCTCCAAGGAGGACTGCAGGGAAATTGCTTTGTTTTACATAACAGCCAACTCTGAAATTTCATTGTAGAAAAGTAGCCATAGGCAAAATGCAGTGAATCTCACAGAATCTCTGGTTTAACCATTTAAGGTAGGACAAAGTCATGACTATTTATAGAGAGGCAGCTTGGTTTTGGATTTGCATGAAACATGATCTCACGATTTTTATTGAAAGTCAGGGATTTTTTTACTAGGACTAAAATTCCTTAAGGGCAGTTTTTAAAGTTGGTATCTATATGTAGTAACTATGACTACTTCCTTGTTTTGACGTAAGCTAGAATGCCTCTGTTAGTGTTTGAATTAAATGTATATCACAGCATCTCTCTTCCAGTTACTCTTTCCAGATAATGTACCAGCAGAAATGATACCAATGATTCATTTAGGATGACATTTTACTTTCAATTAATGTTCCATAGAATGAAAACAAAGTTTCCAAGTTTTTCAATTTAGATTTTAAAGCATGTTTCTATTTAAAAAAGAGTGAATACATGCAAGCATCGATGTATTTTTGTTGTTTGTCAATGTCACTTATAAATTCAAATAAATGATAACCCGCTGCAGAAGAACGCTCACAGAAGCAAGAGGAAAAAAACAACAACCCTATTAGAACTGCATAAATTTTACTTTGTCATTCAACATTCAGTTTTTTAAATAAAAATACACGAATCTGTAATTACACTAGTTATATGCTACATATATAAAAGGTAAAGACTGCTTATTATCTGTAGCAAGGATGAGTAACTAAGAAATTAATTGGATTGGGGTTTGTGTTACATGTCTATCAGGGGAGTTAACATGTTGGACTAAGACTGTCATCTTTTATATATATGTGTGTGTGTATGTCAATATAATATATACATGTCATAATATATATATAGTAGAATGAATGTATATAATATCACACACATATGTTAAATTTATAATATTACACACATATGTGTTAATATGATAGTGTTACTAATAAGACCCAAAGTGCTTTACAGCTTCAAACTTCAACTTCCTCTACTCACCCAGCACACACTGCACAGTCTTGCCTTTCTACAACATTCTCATGCACTTGCGCACTTTTAATGCTGTATTCTTTTCATGATGTTATTTCCTCTACTTTGAATATCATTATCCAAGAATTCAAATTTTCCCCTTTCTGTGAGCTTTTCCCTTCTTTCTGAAGCAAAATCCAGTACTCCCTTTTCTGTACCTCCAGACCCCTTTGTGATTATTGCTATTATAGGAATTCTCATTGCCTGGTGACTGTCACCGCTCGGGGGACAAGCACTTTCTCTGCCTTTCTGGTATCTTGAATCCTGCCTGGCACACAACAGATACTCCAAAAGTACTAATCGATGATTGAATAAAATATGTGAAATTAAAATAGTGGCCAAATTAAGGAAGAACATCATACATAAATCTCTTAAACCATTAGCCTTGTCAATGGATGGGCCAATTGCTCCTCTCTGAAAGTAGCTAATGCTATTTGGCTTGTGTTGCCAATGGCACATACCAAATTTCTTCTGGCCAAACATACATTGCCCATAAAATGACCATAAATTTACTATCAGCTTCTGTGGGGGGAGGAGAAAAGAAAATACTACAACATTAAAGGTGTATATGAATTACAAGGCTTTTTCCTTTCCTTTTCCAAAAACATTAAAATATTTTTTAAAAAATGTATTTCTTTAGAATTGAGGAAATACAGCAATTTCCCTTCCAAGTAAGAATATTTGGAAATCATTCTTGGTCAGACTACAGCACTCAATCTCAATATCCCATCTCTGAAAGTGATAAACAGAGGTTATATCTTTCTTTGTTTTATTAAACACCAGAATCAGGCTTTCATATAGAAAGTCAAATTTTGATCTCTTTCAGAACATATTATTTAGATGCTGCTGTAGATTGAATGCTTGTGTCCCCTCCATGTTGAAACCAAGCCCAATGTGTTGGAACTTGGTGATGGGGCCTTTTGGGAGGTGATTAGGTCATGAGAGTAGAATTCTCATGAAAGGGATTAGTACCTTTATAAAAGAGACCCCAGAAAGCTCCCTCATCCTTTCTGTCAAGTGAGGAAACAGTGAGAAGACAGCCATCTATGAACCAGGAAGTGGGCCCTCATGAGACACCGCATTTGCCAATGCCTTTATCTTGAACTTCCCAGTCTCCAGAACTGTGAGAAATAAATTCCTGTTGTATACAGACCACCAACTTATAGCTGTTGGAGCAGAAGAAGACAGAGGATTTGATCACTGAGTTTAAACATCAAGGCACATGATGATTTTAAGCAAGGGTATTACGATAGTGTTTTGGGAAAAGTTTACATATATTTGGACTCAACTCAAGCACCTTGCTGCAATATAAAAGAACAGGCCTAATCTGACACCCACTTTCAGATCAACCTACACAAAAGTAGAACATCTTCCCCGGGGGGAAAAACAAACAAACAAACAAACAAACAATTCATTCTATGCTCTGTAGCCATCTCCTGTGGCTAAATCTGTCCAAATTTCCAGCTGTATATAAAAATACATGTTGAGGAAAGGAAAAGCCCAAATGTTTTTAATCAGAAAGAAAGTCCCTCTTTTGCCATTCTTGTTTTTCAGAAATAAGAAAAAAATTCTTTTATGTAAAACAGAAGAAAAATGATATCTCTAAAATAAAAATTTAGTTACCAAACTTTAAACTACTATAGATATATACTTATATGGGGAAAATAGGAACAATTATGAAAATAAATTTAATACATTTGCTCACATTTTAATTCAAATCCTCTTTTCCAATTTATACTATGTTTAAATTCTCAAATTTTAATGGCTCAGTTTAGGAAAAAAATTTGTTTCAAACTCAGAGGAAATATTTGGGTCTCCATCAATCATACAGTTGTAAAGTCATGGAAAAAAAACTGAAATATGGCTTTGCTTCTAGGTCCTATGTGTGCTAGCTAGACTTAGTTGGTTTCAATCTGTTTAAAATTTAAAATGAGTATCAAGTATACACACATTATATTTGCAAGCATGAAAATAGTCAAAACTGAGAATAATTCTATTTTGAGAGTCAAGATCTTGATTATCTAACTAAATAAGCAGATAGTAAAATGTGACATATTCAGCACATTCTTCCCATGATAAATTACCCTCTGTAAAACTGAAAGACATACTGTAACTCAGTGTTAAGGTTGCTATGGTAAAGCATGCCTTCTGGACACAATTCCTTGTTTCCAAATAATTATGTTTTATCTACCATAAGGTAGCCAATTTCTTCCTTTAAATACAGAAGAAAAATGTTTCTGTATTTAACTATGATACTTTCTCAAAGTTGAAATTTCACCAAAAATGTTGGATACCTTACAACAAAGGCTATTGATCATACCATAAGTATGATGGTATCAATATTTTCCTATTTATAGGCTAAGATATTTATTCATTCAACTTTTATTTATATATGGGGAGCATATACTGCTAGACCTTAGGAAGAAAAAGCAAAGTTCTAAACCAGTAACTGAATTTTATAGTCATATACATACGCGCACACACACACACACACACATATACACACACACATATATGTATATATGAAAGTCCCATTGACTTTTCCTTCTAGGTATCTTTCAGTTCCATTCACATGTCTACATTTTTTACTGCAACCAACCAAGGTGAAATTATCATCTCTTATATGAACTGTACAAAACTGGTCCCTGCCCCCTCTAACACCTCCCACAAATTTTCTATAGTTCATCTAGACTAAAGGTATATTTTCAAATACACACTGAATCATACCATATCCTTGCTTTCAGGCTTCAGTGAATTCCTGGTATCTTAAAGTTAAATATCTAAATCCATAATACTGTTTGCAAGGCCTAGCAGTGATTAGATCTGTGGTTTTCCAGTCTCAGCTCTTGGTGCAATTTCTTCAGTCATTAGCCTCCATTTAGGTCTACAAATGTGCTCTGCCCTGTTCCTGCTACCTCAGGACCTTTGGCTATGCACGTCTTTTTGAATAAAGAACGCTTTTCTTTGTCTCATAAATGCCTACTCACCTTACAAAGCCACCTTTCTTGAAGTTCAAGATGAGATTGTTTGCTAGACATCTTTGTAGAATTCTGCATTTTTCCATCATAGCAGTTATCATAGTTTTAATTACTTTTCTGGAAATTTGATTAATGCTTATCTTCTTAACTAAGTGCCTACGCCGAGATTTTTTAAGTTTTAGATATTAAGTATTGAAATTCTAGAATAGATAATGACAATTTAGCTCTTTACCCCCTTCTGACTTTTTGATATTGTTATAGCACATATCCCATTTTCCAAAGTAAACGAATTCCCAATTTTTAACTTGGTACATGATTACCCAAAGTCCATTTCTGAAGTGTAGTCATGTTTCTGATCAATGGGATGTAAGTAAAATGTCATGCGGCAATTCCCAGGAACCTTCCATAAACCACTGCTGGCTCATGCCCTTCACTCATTTTCTTCATCATGCCTTTCTCCTCTCTGTTGTCTTCCCCGCAGAAATAAAGTGGACATGATGACTGGAGGTGAAGCAGTCATTTGGACAATGAAGTGACATTGGGAATGGAGGCCGTCTATAACCATGTAAGTTTCAAGGGGGTCTGTCATCACTACATTACACATAAAATTGTATTTTTGTGTATCCAGATATGGTGGGAGAAAATCTATAGGAATTATCAGATTTTCAGTGAGGGGACCCTGACCCTAAAGATATGAATTCAAGTTGATTTAGTTCAATCTCCTTATTTTACAGCTAAAGAAAACTGCCCCAGAGAGATAGCTTGTCTTACCTAAGATCATATAGAAACAAATAGGATATATCCAACTAGCCTGAGATCTTGGGCTCTTGGCCTCTGTTTTCTAACCTTTCTTAACTTCCTTGTCTCCTGTTAACAAGCAGAATTCTTCTTAGCTATTATAACCTGGGAGAAAAAGCTGCTGATCACATTAAGAACTGAAATTAATAGGGGAAGGAAGAGGAAAGAGAAGTATATCACTGTTCTATTTTGTTTACCTATAGGGCCTTGTAAAGAATTAACTAGCTCTAAATGAAATGTCTTTTGATATCTTTTACTTGAGGTAGCATTCTTGCTTCAATTAAGCAGTGCCCAGTGAAACAATAACCCAGGAGGATACAATGAGCCAGAATCTGCTTCTCCTCCAAGTTCTTTACCATGCTAAAAAGTCAAACCCATGATGCAATGTTTGTGCTTTTGTTGATGAGTGCCCAATAAACAAGGAATCCTGTATCAATTGATTTTTTTTGTCTTCCACTCAGCAAGAGAAGTCAGTCTGATCAATGTTATTTCTGTCACAGGTACAAGTTTTACTGCTCCAACCCATGACTGAAGATAGAGAAACACCAGGGAAGTTTGCGTATCTCCACTGTGGCACTTGGGGACTTCCATCTTCCACTTCCTGTTCACGTTTCCTATCTTCAATGAGAAGATTAAGGGAGTGGTACTAGAAAGAAGAGTGCAGCAAATAGAGTGGCTGTACTTACATCTGCAGGTCACACTGGTTTTGTTTATTCTCACATTCTAGGACATTAGGTTTTACAAGCCTAAGCTCCACTTGTTGCAAATTCCCAACTGGATTTGACCAACACTTTCCCAGGTAGCTCCTACGTGCCCAGCCATGAAAGGCCCTTTCTCATGTTATGTTCATAAGTCCTGACAATAGCCCTTTCATTTTTAAAGATGAGAAATTAAGACCACCCACGACAGACTCAACAGTCAGAACCATTAAGCCAGAACAGGATTCCAAATTAAATCTGTCTTCCTTTACATCTCACTGCAGCATTTTTCTTCCTACATAGGGCAACAGACTATACTTTCTGACATTCTAAATGCTAAAGAAAAGACTACATCATTTAAATTATGAATATGACAATATTTCACTTCAGCCTGGGCCAGGATAGTATCAGAAGGCTCAATAGTAAAATGGTGTAGCGTAGATATGTTAATTACAGAACTGCTCAGGATAAAGAATCCCAAGCAGTGGCTTGTATTTAAAGGCTGAATTATCATGCAAAAATTTCAAATTTCAAAATAGCCATTTTTATCTTTGCAATTGTGTGTATTTCTAGTACATGAGAATATAGAGTGTTTTTAGGAAGTCTTTATGCCTGTGGTTTTAAAACAAAAATACTAAAGAAGGCTGCACATTCCCATGTCCAACAAAAAATGAAAAAAAAAAGAGTGTTAGGACTCCTAGTGTCCTTATAAGAAGACAGAGGTAGAGACTGGAATGATGTTGCCATAAGCTAAGGAACACCTGAGGCTCCCAGAAGCTAGAAGAGGCAAGGAAGTTCCTTCCCGAGAGGCTTCGTGAAAACAAGGCCCAGCTGACACCCTGATTTTGGATTTCTGGCCTTGCAGACTGTAAAGTGATGACAAATTTCTGTTGTTTGAAACCACCTGGATTTGTGGTATTTCATTAAAACAGCCTAAAAATTAATACATATGCCGATACTAGCTGTCTGAGTGTCACTGAGAATACTGAAAAATAATCTTTTTTTAATATCTGATTTTTATTGAGAATACAGAGAAATTTTCCACATGTTGGTATTTCTGCATCTCATTTATAAGGTGGTAAATAACTGAAGTGCCAAAAAATAATTGTCAGAAATGACCTCATCTCAGTAAGTTCTAAAATAAGGGGGAAAATGCATCTAAGAAATGATAGATGAAATACTTCTCCTCAGTGACCCCATAGCACACTGTGAATCCCTCTGTCTACCTATTGTTTTCCCCCACAGCCTGACAAGTACTTGAGGATAGAACTCTGGGCTTTTTGTAACTTCTACACTCAGCAGAGAGCCTGGGGCCCTAATAAGGACTCAATAAATATATGTAGTAAGTGCATGAATAAAGGAATAACAAAATAGTATAGATTTTTAACCTTTTAGGATAATAATAGGTATTTTTTTAAAGAGGTATTTAAATTTTGTTTCCTAAAACTAAAGTATGGTAAATCCCTTTACTTAAAGACGACACATGATTTTTAAAAATTTTTATCATTTTCAACTTTTTCAGTTTTTAAATCTCTGTTGTTAAAAATGTAATTAATGCTCTTTTAAAAGTAAAACTATATGGAGCCAAAATTAGTTCCATAATAGAAATAGTTTTGCCTTTGATACCACTTGGATTCCACTTATGCACTCAAGTAGTTTGGAACATCTGCAGAAACTTTTAAAACTAAAAGCTATCAGAAGTTTCCATTTTTCATTCAAGCAAGCATTAATAATAGAAATCAATATCCTTTAGTCCAAAAGGTAATAAGAAGAAAGAAAAGAGATGAAGAGAGAGAAAGGAGAAAGTTCAGAAGAGCAAAAATAAGATGAAAAAGAGAAACAGTAAATTTGCTCAACCAGATCTTTGAAAATTCAACAAGAATACCAGTGTTTATGGAAAACAAAATGAGTTTAATTCTGATTTGAAAAGTCTTCTGTTGACCTCAGGTTTTAGACTAAGAGAGGCCATATAATCTTCCCATTTAATAGGCTCACATTCAGCATTGCTTTTTTTTTTTTTTTAAGATTTTATTTATTTATTTGACAGAGAGAGACACAGCGAGAGAGGGAACACAAGCAGGGGGAGTGGGAGAGGAAGCAGGCTTCCTGCCAAGCAGGAGCCCAACGCGGGGCTCGAGGCGGGGCTCGATCTCAGGACCCTGGGATCATGACCTGAGCTGAAGGCAGAGGCTTAACGACTGAGCCACCCAGGCGCCCCTCAGCATTGCTCTTTAAAGAACTGTTCCTCCTTTGAATAAAATACCATTTTCACTTTAGAAGACTTCATCCCTTATTTTGAAAAAGGTGATGTTTTAACCAGCTCCACCCTTCCACTTTGACAAAACTTGAACTCTGTAAACTCACAGAAATACAACTCCCCTATATGCTAGTACATCACCAGGAGCAGCTTAAAATAAAAACCTGTTGTGTTGAAAGAAAAGCAATTTACAAACATCCTTTTTTTTAATTGAAAACAATAAGCTTTTCATAATGTATGAATCAGTATCTTCTAGATGTTTCCACGAAGGTGAAATATCCCTTTCTTTATAGAATGCAAAATGCTTAATTTTCTCTTCTACTCACTTCATACTCTCAGTTCACCATGCTTTCTTATTTATAATATCCATTTACAGAAATTATTCCTGGCATTTTTTCCAGTTGATAAATACTGTCAAGGTAATTATTAAGTGTATATTTCTCTACTCAGTTAACTTGCCTTTTTATTAAACCTCACACTATAAAAACTAATTGTATGTAAAGTCAACGGGCTGCATGTTTAAGAATTTTAATTACTTTCCCATGATCACTTTATATTCTATACATAACATCCAGGTAACACAGCTTCTACAATGATAAGCAGTTTAATTAGAAAGCGAAGATAAGAAAAATGCCTCTTACGTTACCAAATTTGTACATGCCAGTCACGTGATAACTTGGACTGGTCTTTTCCTGCAGAATTTTAAAATGTGAAATGTTAATATTAGGTGAACCTTACTTCCTAATAGTCTAGCAAATGTTTTATTAATATGCCATTTGGTTCTTTCTCTTTTGTACATGTAAACACTATGGTTGTAATTAGATTGCAGAACTGAACCTGCCTTTAATCTTTGTGCCAGTCCAAACAAGTTCTTTCTCACATTCCTAACCTGGCACGAGAATCACAACACATAGACGCAAATGTAAGCCGTGCGCTGCCAATAGCATGCTTGCCCTTTCCACAAACTGTCTCAGAGGATAGCCATTGATTTCCTAGTTATTATGAACATGAAATTATTGAATGACAGATGATAGAGTGTTAGGTTCTACACGTATTTTCCCAAATGGGTTATCTAGCCAGGGTTGCCATGGTAACTATGCTGTTTGACAGACCTTCCCACAAAGAACACTTTGCTCAGAATTCGGCATCAAATATCTCTCTGCTTACTACAGGCTCGTGTTAAATCACAGAACTTAGAAGCTTTCTTATAAAGAAGAGGGTTTTCAGAGTGAGTCCATTCTGGTACCCAAAGTACTAACCTAAAATGACATTGAGATACAATAGCTCAGTATTTTCCCCAAGTGGATGAGGACTCTGCCAAGGCCTGGTCCCTGTACTATTAACAAAGGCAGTGTTAATTCATAAAAGATAAATTAATAGTTCGAGAGTGCCGGGTCCATGGGGAATATAAGTTCTGCCTCACAACACACAACTCATTAGGAGGAACGATGCTCACAAATCAGGCATTTCTCGAATGACTAAAGGTTGTAGTATTTGTCAGTGCAATATTCACACTGTGAAGATGGAGTTAGGGTTGCATTTTTCTTTTATATATTTTTTTTTGTTGCCACACATTATCTATCTATCATCTATCTATCTATCCATCTATCATCTATCTATATACATACAGACACCCACACATATATATGATGTTTTCAAATTAAAACTATCTTTCTAAATTAAGTATTTTTAAAGGTAATTTTTTTCTAGTTGACAAGTCTCTTCCTAACTTTGGCTTCACACTCAGCAGAGGTTTATAAACTGGTATGGTTAAAATGAGTTGTCCTGGATGAGTGTAGAATAGTAATATCATATCAAAACAAATTGAGAACATCATCATAACCTGGTCAAGATGAAGGGAGCCACCTTGCTGCCTACAAGTAGGCTTTGATTTTTTTCCTTCTTTTCCTTTTTCAACTGCTCCATTTCCTTGTTCTCTTTTTTCTTGATAAATAAAGATTGCTCTTAAAAAAACATTCTGGAAATCAAGAGATTTAGTATTCCTATTAAAGAATACTTTGTATTCTTACTAAGTATTTAGTATTTCATATTCTTGCTAAGAATACTTTGTTAGACTTATCTAATACTGGTATTTTAGTCTTTCTGCAGAATGTATCACCACTCAACGAGAACAGAAGGTGGACTGAATTTTGCATCCATTCAATACTTTATAGAAGAAATCCTACAGGAACAGATACTAAAGATCACATTCTTTACTTGTAGGAGCAACTCATCTTCACGTTTCTATCCAAATTCTCTAGTGACTATTAAAGGCCAGAGATACCCAGCCCTAATTTTATGATATTCTATTATCTTAGGGGAGGGATCCAAAACTGATTTTAATTCATCTTCAGCTAAAAAACCATATACATTCAACATTTCTTGTTATGTAGAGGAGGGAGATATAACAAGTAAACTCTGGCAAATAATGATAGTATGTCATAGTTCCAATCGTTTTGTACTATGTAGTTTTAACTGAATTTAACTATTAGGATTGTTGTGGCAAAGTTTTTGATATTCCAGATTTCAATTAACCTGAATCATGGGAAATTCAATTTTCCCTTTGTACATGCCCATAACAGACAAATCTATACCTCTGCAGATTTCTATGAAAAGCTCCAGACCTATATAGCCAAAGGTCTACTGGATGTTCTTATATTTCTAGTGGGATGGCCAAAAGACCCTTCAAATTTAACATGTTCAATCTTAAACTCATTGAATTCATTGAATTCCTTCTCTGTGCACCTACCATTTCCCTAAGCCAACTACTGTCTTCTATATTAAAAAATGGTAACACCATTTACCCAACTGCCCATGCTAGAAACTGGAGAGTCATCTATATTATCAATCACCAAGTGCTATTAATCTTATCTAATTAATATCTTTCATATTGCTCCATTTTTCTATCCTAGTCCAAGGCCATCATGATCTTTCCTAGATTACAGTGGAAGACTTTGTCTACTTGCATTCAGTCTCGTCCTATCCAGACTCTATAAGGCAACCAAATTAATCTTTATAAAACATAAATCGGGATAGGTCACCTTCCTGCTTTAAACCTTCTAATGCCTCTTCATTGCCTTCAAGCTACGGTTTAATCATCTTATATAGCATGCAAGCCCCTTCATAATCCAAACTTCACCGTTTATCTTTCTAGTCTTATTCTTGGCCACTTCATTTCCTCAAAACTCTGGCCAGATTGAATTATTTTTTTTAGGTTCCTGATCAGTACATGAATTCTTTTGTTTCTAGGTCTTTTCTTACACTGTTTTCTTTATGGTGCAGGAATTTTAAAATATCAATGTTGAGTTTTTTGTATGCCCCAACCCCTTGTACCTCTTTGTTACCCCCACCTTTTAATTAACATAGGAATCCCCCCTTTTTTTACTGTTAAGAAGGAATGAAACAGTAGATCAGGAAGTTGAAAAAAATTTTTAAAGAGCAAATTCCTGGCATTTGAATTTCAAAAGCTTCACCCTGGGGATGTGGTAGACAGTAAACAGAGGGGGAAAACAATCAGGAACTAGACAATGTATTTTAAGAGAATTCATTGAAGAGCAACAGGGAAGTAAATGAAACAGCTACACCTGAAATGGCCTATTATGTTGAATGAGGATATTCTCAACAATGACTTACCTGAACTGTCATCTGAAAACCAGGTCAGATTGAGGATTGTTCAGTAGGTGACAGGTAGATAGGAGAAGACATGGAAGATCAAACATCCATTTCCATTTCTTTTTTTCAGCTTTATTGAAGTATAATTGACAAATAACATTGTAAGATACTTAAAGTATACAACAAGATGACTTGAAATGTGTATATATTTTGAAAGGATTCTCCCTCCCCAATCAGGTTAATTAACATATCTATCACCTCACATATTCACTTTTAAATTTTTTGGGGGGGGTAAGGACATTTAATTTCTACTCTTTTAACAAATTTCAATTGTATAAAACAGTCTTATCAACTATAGTCACCATGTTATACACTGGATTCTCAGTTCTTATTCATCTTATAGATGAAATTTTATACCCTTTTACCAACCTCTCACCATTTCCCCCACTTTCCAGCCCCTGGCAACCACTCTTCTACTTTCTGTCTCTATGAGTTTGACTTTTGCTTTTAGATTCCACATATAAGTGATATCATGCAGTGTTTGTCTTTGTCTGGTTTATTTCAATTAGTATATCCTCCAGGTTCATCTATGTTGTCACAAATGAGAGGATTTCCTTCATTTTTAAGGCTGAATAATATTCCATTGTGTATATACACCACATTTTCTTGATTCATTCATCCACTGATGGATGCTTAGGCTCTTTCCATACCTTAGCTAATGTAAATAATGCTGTAATGAACATGGAAGTATAGCTAACTCTTTGAGATGATGGTTTTATTTCCATTGGATACACTCATAATTGGATTGCTGGATCATATCGTAGTTCTAGTTTTAATGTTTTGAGGAAACTCCATACTGTTTTCCATATGGCTATGCAAGTTTATATCCCCAGTAACAGTGTACAAGAGTTTCCTTTTTTCCATATCTTCACCAGCATTTGTTAGCATGTATCATTTTGATAATAGCCATTCTAACAGGTGTAAGGTGATATCTCATTGTGGTTTTGATTTGCCTTTCCTGATGATTAGTCATGTTGAGCACCCTTCCATGTACCTGTTGCCCATCTGTCTGCCTTCATTGGGAAAATGTCTACTCAGGTTATCTGTCCATTTTTTTAAGGGGCTTATTTGGGTTTGTTTGTTCATTTGTTTTTTGCTATTGAGTTGTAAGATTCCTCATTATTTTAGATATTAACCCCTATCAGATATATCGTTTGCAAATATTTTCTCCATCCATAGGTCATCTTTTCATTTTGTTGATGGTTTCCTTTGTTAAGCAGAAGCTTTTTAGTTTGAAATCTTCTTTATGTTTGCTTTTGTTGTCTTTGCTTTCTGTGTCAAATCCAAAAAATCATTACCAAGACTAATAGCAAGGAGTTTACTCTCTTTCTTCTAGGAGTTTTATGGTTTCTGATCCACATTCAAGTCTTTAATCCATTTTGAGTTGATCTTTGTACATAGTATAAAATAAGGGTTCACTTTCATTCTTTGGCATGTGGCAATTCAGTTTCCCAATATACCATTTATTGAAGAGACTACTGTTTCCCCATTGGATGTTCTTGACTCTGTTGTCAAAAATTAAGTGATCATTTATGAGTGAGTTTATTTCTGGCTTCTTGAATCTGTCCCATTGATTTATGTGTCTGTTTTTATTCCAATACCATATTCTTTTGATTACTATAGCTTTGGAATATAGTTTGCAATCAAGAAGTGTGGTGCCTCTAGCTTTGTTTTTCATTCTCAAGATTTTTTTGGCTATCTGGGATCTTTTATAGTTTCATAGAAATTGTAGGATTTTTTTTTCTATTTGTGCAAGGAAAACGATGGAAATTTTGAAAGAGATTGCACTAAATCTGTAGATAGCTTTGGGTAATGTGGACATTTTAACACCATTAATTTTTCTAATCCATAAGCATGGAAAATTTTTCCATTTTTTTTGGTCTGTCTTCAAGAATTTTTTTCATCAAAGTCTTAATAGTTTTCAGTGTATAGATCTTTCACTTCCTTCAGATACCCATTTCTGATGCCTTATATTAATAGGAGCTCCAACAAAGACCAAAATCTTGAGAAAGTGGTTCAGGGCCCTTAACTAACTGAGATTAAGTTTCCAGCATACAATAAAAAAGGAGTGTGGGGCACCAGGGTGGCTCAGTGGGTTGAGCATCTGACTCTAGTTTTGACTCAGGTCATAGTCTCAGGGTTGTGGGGTCAAGCCCTTAAGATTCTGTCTCTCCCACTCCCTCTGCCTCTCCCCCCTTTCACACACATGCTCTCTCTCTCTAAAATAAATAAAAATATCTTAATTAAAAAAAGGAGTGCTAAACAGAAATTAATTGGACTCAAAGACAATAGACAGTTACCTTAATCCATGAGTTCGTGTACTGATATTTGTACCTGTCAGGTATCTAGACTGTCTTCCCTTTAACCTCCTCTCTGCCTTTTCTCAGTGAGCCCCAAAACTGACAGTACATCTGAGTGACTGGGAGAGTTTTTCTTCTTCTTCTTTTCTAAATCTTAATTATTTTGGAATACTTCAAGTGTGCATAAAAATAAATAAAACAGTCCAATGAGCCCCTATACCTAGTACTCACCTATAGCAATCATCAATTCATACTTTGGGAAACTTAAAAAAAATGATAAATTGAAAAGAGTCAGTAATATCAAAGATGTATGGAACCAGAGTTTCAGGGATGGGGCCCAGGAACCTGACTTGTTTTAAAGCTTCTCAAGTGGTATGGACTGGCAGCCAGAGTTGACAATTATTGGACTAGTCAACTTATACAATTTAACTCCTTATACAGTAAGACAAGGCATCACAGAGATGCCATGCTACCCACATCTCGGAACCCACGATTACTCCCTTCATACCATGCCTGGCTTATTGCAGATTATCTTTCTAGTTGTCTACTTCTGGGTCTATATTTTATTCAGTGTTGCATTTTTTTTGTATGTTTAATTTTTTATTGTTATGTTAATCACCACATATTACATCATTTGTTTTGGTGTAGTGTTCCATGATTCATTGTTTGTTCATAACACCCAGTGCTCCATGCAGAATGTGCCCTCTTTAATACCCATCATCAGGCTAACCAATCCCCCTACCCTCCTCCCCTCTAGAACCCTCAGTTTGTTTTTCAGAGTCCATCATCTCTCCTGGTTCGTCTCCCCCTCTGACTTACTCCCCCTCATCAGTGTTGCATTTTTGGTGACTGTCACTGTGCTTGGCACATAAAAATTAGTTAACAAAAATGTTTGAGTGAATGAATTATATGCCAGTATTAAGTAAAATTTACCTACCATTTCAGAAGACTTTATAGTAAAGACTCTCTCTCTTCTCTCTGAGTTGTTATTAGAAAAACAACCTCATGGTGTTCTGATTGAAATTTTAAGTGAAAGTTTTCATTGACATTTGTCAATATATTTAGTTATTCTCTACCCCTTGTCATCCCACTCACCACCATAACCAACCTCATATTTCTAATTTCTAGTACATTTATCTACTTATCACAACAAGAACTCTTAGAATCCAAAATAATTTTTATCATAAAATTGGGCTATATCTTTTTTTCAATGGCTTTAAACCTTGAAGCTAGGGACATGTGTGATTTTTTTTTAAATTTGTGATTTACATTTTTTCCAAGATAACCAAAGTACTCCCTCTCCTTTTCCACCTGTTCCTGATGGAACTATCTTGTATCTGACAATTATTTAAGGGAACAGAATATGATTCAAAATCTCCTGATTTAATTGTGCTGCTAAAAATAGCATTCCTAGTTCACAACTAATCTTTAAAAATGAAATCATGATACGAGATGATAGAAATAAAAAGAAAATAAGAGCGATGAAAAGCCAACCAAACAAAAAAAGAGCAGGTATTTTCCCAAACATTCATCCTGAGGTTTACCAGCTGCTGCTTCTCAGTATCAAGTATGCTGGGATCATAAGTTCTCATGACATGGCTAGATGGGTATATGCTGCCTGTCCCCAGCAAGCTGGGTTTAGTTCAACTGAATGAGTAAAACGGGGAAGACATGCCATCAATTTAAAAATTTTTAAAACTTCTTATGGCTTCCCTTTTTAGATTTTTTGATACAGGAACAATTATGACTTGAATTATTAAGTAATAAGTATCACTCAACAACAAGACCCAAGTCGACATGGAAGATATCAAGTCCCTGAATCTGATGACATAATAATAACTTTTCTCTTCAATGTAGTTCATGTTATACACAAAACACTACAGGAGGTGCTGTGTGGGCAGAGAGAAATAATACATAGGACACTGACCCTGCCCTCAAAGGGCTTAGTAATTTCTTTTGATGTTTTTCTTATACAAAATAGAAAACAACCTTTCAGTCTCTGGTCATTGTGATCAAAAATCATGGTTGATTCTGATTTTTGAGAGAGTATTATTGCTCAACAAATCAAAACTTGCCCCATGGGTGGGAAAGGTGGGACTGTAGTAAGGGAGGGGTGCACAAACTGGGTACCAAAGTTGTCTGCTTTTACATAGAGAGAAAAGAGGAAGAGGCCCTGTAGATGCAAAGTATAGAATGTGCAAGGGCCCAGAGGAATTTATGGGTTCACAAAATGAAGAGAACTATTTCTGGCTGACAAAGAGTTTGGGAAGAAGTGTAGGAGATTAGATTTTAGAATGAAGATCAGAAATAGATTGTAAAGTCTTTTTGTGATATATCCTGGACTTTCAACTTTGTCTTGCAGATAATAGAGTTGGTATCAAGTGAAGTAGTATGTTTGGGTTTATTCTGGAAAGGAGAAATTCTGGCAATACTGAATAGTGGACTGAATAGCCCATAAAGAGGCCATTATAACAAACTAGACACAGTAGGAAGCAGGAATGGCAAAGAGGGGATGGACTCAAGAAGCTATGGAGAAAGCTGAGACAAAAGAGACAGAAACGGGGGCAGATTCTGAGGTTTCTTTTCTTTTCTTTTTTTTTTTTTTTAAAGATTTTTATTTATTTATTTGACAGAGAGAGACACAGTGGCCACGCAGGTGCCCCAGGTTCTGAGGTTTCTGACTAGATCACAAATTCACAGCGAATACACTGGAAGAGAACCTTTTATAAATCACACATTTGTAATAAAACTATTAAATCTAACATACAGCACAATACAAGAACAAGTTAAAAAAAACTGAAACATGTTTGTTATAGATGTTAGAGAAACTGATGTTATTACCATGAGCTACTGGAGAGAAACTTTCAATTTCGAATAGCTTCCCTTCGTTCTCAGTAGACATTCACGAACTGTTTCCTGACTGAGGGAAATGGTATATTTATTTGTTTGGCTATAGTCAGGCACAGTGTTAAGTGGGTGACAATTTGTGGCTTCATGAATATTTTAAACTTATCTAGCAAGCAGATCAAAGAAATCAGAAGGAAAACTTTTTACCATTTACACAGAACATTTGAATTGCAAGTGAGGGTTTTTTTTTTATTTGTTTGCTTGATTTTTGTGTGTTTGTTTTTTTGCTACATATGAAGCACATTATGGTTAGCTACCTATTTATAATGCATACACTTTAGTCATTAGGCAGAATTTTTAAAATACTAAGATCCTAAATATATGTGAAAGACGTTATTATACAATCCAGAATCACAAGAATACAATAAAAAAGCCTAACAATAGTTAAGTTCAGATCTACCTCAAAAATACAAAGGGTGCTGGTGCTGGTAAAGGGAGGTCTAATTGCCCAACAAGGCTACACTTCTCCAGAACTATTTTAGCTCTTGGACATGTTTATAGAAAGATGGTTTTATATGACTTGAAAAGGCACTTTTATAGGATAGGTCTTAATGAAATTATTTTTCAGTGAGAGTTAGGTTAGATCACACTGTAAGAAAAGGTAGAATAATGCACTGGGGCAGTTTTATGGAGTTGTCTTCCCCTGGCTACACCCCCTCACTCATCCTCTCTTTCTCCTCCTGGCTGAAACCTGTAAACATTTTAGGGCTGACAATCCCAGAACAAAACAGAACATATGTAGTATATTTTCCAACAGAAAGAAAAAAAAATAACCCATGAAGTCCTAATTTCTAAACTATGCCTTCTGCCCAAAATGCACCCTTGATGGTGCCTCAAATGTGTTGCAAATCACTTAACACAGATTATTCACATTTAGATGAATCTGAAACCCCATCAGAGGAGTATTAGTCGACTTTTTCACATGGAGGCCAATTACATGTTTTCTATATCATTCCCTGACTACCCACTAAAATTTTGCTGATATTAGCCTATCCAAAATGCCTTTCTGGGACTTAAGTACCAGTAGTGACTATTACAAAATTCATCCATGGTTTATGTCAGATTTAAGTTAAATGCACAACAGGGAGAAAAATGCTGCTCAGAAATTGCAGATTCAGTAGATATACAAACAAAGAGAACATATTTGTGTATTGCTCTCTTAGTCTTGCAACCAGAACCTGAGTTATCTGACAACTGCTTCATAACTGAAAGCTGCTCCAGTATCCCTTTAGAAAAGTTGCACTGGAGCCTAAGTTTCAAAGAGAACACCATTTTACATATGAAGGGGCCACAGAGGGCCAGGACATTCCCTTCCTCTGACAGCCTTCTCCTTTTTGCAGTGCCCTTTGCGGGATGCAGGGAGTCTTCATTATTAGGCACAGGGAGTAGGAGCATGTACCCAAGCAGGAGTAATAGTATTTTACTCCAAAATGAAAGGCCATGAAACCATTAAGAAAAAAATACAAGAGGAAACGATTGCTTTTTTCTTTCTCTTCTGTTGACATCAATATCATATGTCACTATGGGTTGAAATAATTAAAAAACCCATAGTTCTGGGGGCACCTCAGTCAGTTAAGTGTCTGCCTTCAGCTCAGGTCATGATCCCAGGGTCCTGGGATCGAGCCCCGCATCAGGCTCCCTGCTCAGTGGGAAGCCTGCTTCTCCCTCTGTCTCTGCTCCCCCTGCTTGTGCTTGCGCTCTCTCTCAAATAAATAAAACCTTTAAAAACCCTTAGTTCTGTAAAAATTGAAGTGTGTTGGATAGAATAAAAACCCAGGAAGACAACTGCTATAGGATGGTAAAACAGGTAAAAGAAATAAGAAACAGGATAAAGGGACCCAATTTGCCGTATGAATTTTAATATTCTTTTAATCTTTTTTATGTGAGCCTACATGGTTATTTATGCATATAACATCTGTTAGTGGTGATTTTTATGAATAACTATAGATAATCTTTTTCTTACTTCTTTTTATATACTTTGGTCATTTGTATTTTTGACAATGTGTCTTATTTGTGTAATTAAAAAATTACTGAATTTTAGTGGATCAAATAAAATATCAGTATTCCTGAATTGCATATGATGGTACATAAAGTAAACACTTCATTTTTAGGCCTTGCTAGTTTTCTAATATTTCCTAAGACCAATGACTCAAATCCTTAATAATAATACAAATAAGTAAAGGTACTGAAAGGTGTTGTCTTTTGTAAGTGCTTGTTTTATATGAGAATATTTTACGAATAAATTTATGTAGATGAGATGAAAATAGTGTCTTTGAATTTAAGCTAGTAAAATTACCTTAGAATTAGTACACAAGGGAAGATGCTCAAATTAATTAAGTCAATTTTCGTGCAAAGAAAGTACTGAGCACCTACTATGTCAGTCACTGTTAGTAATTTTTTGAATAAATACCTTCATAATATAATTTATTTATACTATGTATAGAAGAAATGGGGAGGATAATCTAGATCCTTGAATTTCTACTCCCTGGGAAATTGACTAGACTTCAATTTCAATATAAATTAAAATTGTCTAACATTCAATGTTTGACAAGAGCCTCAAAAGTTTACTAAGTGGAAGGTACACAGTAGTTATAAGGTTGGGCATCTGTAAGTCATTAGTTCTTGATTCAAATTAGAACAGCTAAAGATATCATCATGTATCTTTTGGTTATGACTTGATCTGTTCATTTCAAGGGATGGCCTGTCATTTTCTAAGTAAAGGGACATCACATCAAGGTTCTTCCCTTCCTATTTCTCTCCCTTCACTTCCTTCCCAAATTTGAACTAGTTATTTTTCCCTAATCACTGACTTCATACAACTTTTGTCCCAGGGTCCCATCCTTCAATGACACCTTCTGCAAGCCCTGTCATTTCCCAGTCACCCGTGTTAGTAAAAATTCTAAGGGCACCTGGGTGGCTCAGTCAGATAAGCGTCTGACTCTTGGTTTTGGCTCAGGTAATGATCTCAGGGCTGTGAGATCGAGCCCCACTTTGAGCTCCGCACTTAGCCTGGAATCTGTTTCAGATTCTTTCTCCCTCTCCCTCTGTCCCTCCCACTCATGCTTTCTCTCAATCTCTCTACAATAAATAAGTACAACTTTTAAAAAATCTATATAAGCTAATTTAAAACTAGTTTCATGACTGCTTAACCTATTCACTCCCTCCCTCTCTCTCTTTTTTTTCTCAATGCCAGCTGAATTTGTGACCTGGAGACCTGGATGCAGAGGAGATGGGGTCTGTCAATGTGGCTGTATTTTAAAATGTAGTGTGATATTGAGAACAGAGTAGCAGCAGTAATCACAACCAAGATTTACAGAGCATATCTTATGTACCGGGTATTTTACTAGAAGCATTACATATTTATACCTCCACTCTTCACATCATCTCAGAGACAGACAAGGTTAATAACATGCCCAAGGTTACCCAGCCAGTAGGCACCTGTCAGGATTTGAACTTGAGTACTTATGGCTCTAAAGCCTGCTGTTGTGTGTGTGTGTTTTAACCACATTACCTCTCTTTTTTATAAATGGCAACTTTGTGTACGTTCTACCAAAACATAGAGTCCCAAGGGGCAAAATAACTTACTGTCATGAAATAGAAGAGTAAAAAGAGAATATAAGTGCCTTATAAAATACACTACCACTTTCTAATAACAGTCTAAGTTCTATAAGGGCATAGACAGTAATATATAATAGTGCAACTTAAGAATATCCATTGGCTAGAGTTGTTTTGATTTTTAAGAGAGTACAGAAAAACAAAATGTGCATTCTCCAAGTTTCTTGGCAACCTTCTCAAAACAGAATCTATTTTAAAAAATACTAAATTCTAAAGGCAATTAAATATAGCATTTTTTTCTCTAATTTGACTTGTCAATCCTATTAGACCAAACTCTAATTAAGAGTGGAAAAGTGGTTATTTTATCTGCCAAATGAAAATAATTTAGTGCAAGTTAATAAGGGTCGGCTTATCACAGGTTGGCCATTTTGATTCCAGCTTGTTCTAACAGTAGAAATTGCTTTCAAAAGATATATTCACTTTGCCAGTCATTTACAAACATGAGACAAAGAAAGAATCCTTTGTTGAGCCTATTTTTGGACTGAAAAATAGAATGTAGGTATAGTAGAGCACAGAACTAAACATGCCCTTAAATCACAACTCTATCTAAAGTAAAGGAAGAAGGAAGTTAATAAAGTAATTCCAATATTTCATTAGTGTTTTATTTTAACACGAAGTCTTTCAATTAACAAAGTCAAGTATGAGAATGACTTAAAAGTAGAACTTCCAAAAAGAGATACTTTAAAGCACTTAATGCTTAGTAGAATGTATATACCCACCAAACCACACATGCCACTTGAAAACTACATCCCATGAGCAAAAGAATAAAAAGTAGTTATTATAAAAAACTGTATTTGGAAAGTTTTTATTTGTATTACACTGTAATGATTTCTAATTAGTATGTTTCACCATAAAATAACTGCTAGTGAGACTGGCCTTAAAATTTGTTTTCAAATACTTTTCTCACTGTGCACTCATATAATGTTTTGTAATTTTCTTAAAAGATGTTCTAGATCTTCTAGCTAAAAGACAGCATCTAAATAGACAATGGAAAATGCCATGGGCTTAAAGAGCCATCTAGTTTACTTACAAATGTGAGCTGGGAAATGGATCTTCCCCAGGATAGCTCTCTGATGAGACTGTGGCCCACCCCATTACATCAGCATAACCTCGCAACAGACTCTGGGACAGAAGACAGCCCCCTAGGTTGCTTCTTAATTCCTAACCCACAAAGATTGTGAGATAATAAATGTTTGTCATTTTTAACTGCTAAGATTTTGGTTAATTTCTTATACAACAGTAGAAAACTAGTACTTTGATACCTAGGAGTGGAATGTTGCCATAAAATAAAAAAACAGAAAAACAAAACAAACAAAAAGCTCTCAAATATGGGAATAGCATTGAAACCAGGCAGTGAGCTGTTTAGGATAGTGGTGGTAAAAGCCTAAAGTACCTTGAAGAAACTGTCTTGTGATCTTTGATAGGACGGTAGTGGAGGACTTGCAGGAAAGTGTGGTAAATGTTATTGAAAACTGGAGGGAAGGAGATCCTTCTCATGGAGTGGCAGTAAAGTTTAGCAACCTGGTTACCTGAGATGACTTGGAAATAAGTGAATTGCCTTATCAACTGGGTGATCCACTTAAGGGCATTTCCAAGTAAAGTGTTAAAAGTTGCCTTTTGGTTTCTTCTTCCTGCTTATGGAAAGAGAATAAAGATGAACTGAAGGAAGGACTGGTAAAGGGGAGGTGAGAATTGATAGTCTTGAAAATTCTTACCATTTCTGTATGGCAGAAATGATACTAAAATCAAGACATGCCTTCTGAGAAAAGATGACATCCAGGGTACTGCCAAGAAAACATGGCCCAAAGATGAAGCGAAGGGTATTACCTGTGAGATGTGCTATAGAGATCTCAGAAAGATCCAAGGGGGTGCCTCAGGATTTTAGCCAAACAGAAGGCCTCTAAGGAGATCAGAAGTGCTCCCAATCTTCAAACTCAACAATTATACCTCTAGAAAGACTAAGGGTGTTTGTTGTTCTTCAGTGTTCACAGTTGAAAGATATTTTTGAGTGTAGCCTTTGCTGAATAGAATAGAGGCCAGTAAGATTCATAGGAGACTCACAGTTTTAAAAGAATTATATTATGTGGACACATTATCAGCTTAGACTGAAAGGGACAGAGATAGCACATAATGAAATGTGGCTTTGGAACGTCCACAGTTCTACCTGCTGGAAGCAGGCAAAGAAAACTATCAGCTACAAGTGCATGTGGACTTTCTTGAAAAATGAAGGATGACTCAGAGCTGAAAAGTCGGGCTGAGAGCTACGAAGAATCATTCTCAGATTTGGAGACTTAATCAAGGGACTTCACCATTACTATATACCAGTCATTCCTTTGTATCTCCCATTTCTCCTATTTTTTTTAAACAGGAATGTCTATATTAGCCATCTGGTACCTGTAATACCATTGTATTTTGGGTGTGTGGGGAGCAGATAATCTGCATCTTTAGTTTCACAGATCTACATATTAGGAGGAACTGTACTCAAGAAGATTTAAGGACCTATCACAGAGGAGACTAATCCACACCTAGATCGGATTTAGATAATGAGATTTTGGATTTAGACCTGATGCTGTAATGGATGAGATTTTTGGAGGTTGTGGAAGAGGTGAGTGTATTTTGCTTGGGGGAGTAATGTGAACATGTTTATGGACAGAAAGTGGACTGTGTTGGTTACAAAATTTCTTTAATATTCTTCCCTTTAAGAGGTGGAACACAGTTCACCTCCCCTTGGCTGTAGGCTGGACTTAACTGATTGCTTCTAATGAATAAAATATGACATAAGTTACACTCTGCCACTCTTAAATTAGATTATAAAAAAACAAAGCTCTGGTTTGGGTGCACATCTCTCTCTCTCTCTCTCTCTCTCTCTCTCTCTTCCCCCCTTCTCTCCCCCCGCACCCCCTCCCCCATCATTTGCTCTGGGAGAAGCCAGCTGCAATGTTATGAAATTACCCAGGGGACCTATGATGAAGTCCATTTGGTGAGGAACTGAAATCCTTGGTCATCAGTCAGTGAGGAACTAAGGCCTGCTAACAAACGTAAATGACATTGGAAGCAAAGTCTCCTTACCTGAGTCCTGAAGTGAGACTACTACAGCCTTGGCCAATAGATTGACTGCAATCTCAGAAGAAACTCAGAGCCAGGCTCAGCCAGCTAAAATGCTGCCAGATTCCTGACTTACAGAACAATGAGATAATAATATTTGCAGTTTTAAGTTGCTACCTTTTGGAGTACGCAATAATAGAAAGCCAATACACTGTTCTTAGAAGGTGGAAACAGTGTACTCTGGGACTTGTGAGTCAAGAGCATACAAAGTCTTACAGCTTCTGCTTTATCCCTCTGAGACTCACTCGTGGAACACTGTCCTTGGGAATGTCGTGATAAGCTATGTAGGAAATCTACCCTAAAACTGCCATTATGAAGATGCCCCAGGTAGGTGGCTGGTGATCAGCCCTCGAGGAGCCCAACCATCCCTGTCGAGGCAGAGGCACCAGACATGGGAGTGAGGTGGTCTTGGGTCCTTCAGATCAGCCCATCTTCCAGCCAAATACAGAAAGAAGATTTACTCTTCAGGCACTGCCGGCATACTTGCCCCACAAAAATCATGAGATAAGATAAAATGGTTATTGTGTCAAGTCACTAAATTTAGAGAACTTGCTATGCAGTGATAGGTGACCAGAATAATTACCATTTGTATTCTAGGATAAACATTCTGTTACAGCAATATGTAACCAGAAAAGCTACCATTTCCATAGTTATTTGAAGAGTTACAGACTCTCTCCTGAGTTCATAAGACCCATAGAAACCCACTTTTTTGTTTTCATTAGGAGTAGGCATCCTACCCACTCAGTTTTCAAATATGTACTTGCTACAATTAACTGGGTTACACAATAGTTGCAAATAGGAAGGATTACAAAGTAATCCTTTTAAGTAAATCCAATAGGTTCATGCATTTACCCAACAACTAATTACTAGTCTCAGGCCAACTATACAGTGTTGAGGAAAAAAATCATCATTACAGAATAATTTTTTTGTGGTAGGTACTATATATAACAGTCTAACATGATTTTAAGAGAGGGGAGGGGTGCCTGAGTGGCTCAGTCCATTAAGCATCCAGCTCTTGATTTTGGCTCAAGTCATGATCTCAGGGTCCCGAGATCGAGCCCCCTGCATTGGGCCCAATGTGGAGCCTGCTTAAGATTTTCTCTCTCCCTCTCCCTCTGTCCCCCCAACCCCGCTCACCCACTCTCTCTTTAAAACAAAACCAAAAATAAAGAGGGGAAACTACTACCTCTAAATACCCACTATGTGGGAAATACTATCAATTGGGATGGGCAATTAATTAAGGAACCAAAGAGAGGAGCTGAAGGATTTAGTGGGACAGAATTTTTTCACCGTACAAGTACTGGTGATAGACCACCATCACAGTGTTACCACAGTACGTACATAATGCCTGGGACATTGCAAGCGCACAATAAATCTTTCTGAATGAATGAATGAATGAATGAATGAATGAATGTTCAATGAATGCCTATAGCATATGGTATGAGAATATAGTAACTAAGAGCATTGCTTTGATTTTTGCTTCTAGGCTGACTCTAAACTTAGATAAAGCAATTTTTCTTCACAATCTGGGCTACCTCACCTTGTGGCTTGGTGTGAAAGCCACAGCTAATAACAAAATGTTCTTTTGCAGTTCTGTTGGTCATGTAGCTCCATTAGGAACCTTGTGGAAAGAAATAGCTGGTGAAGGATGTTTCCAGGATTCCACAGGTGATAGTTCTCCTTGGACACTTGTAGGATGATTAGGATTTAGGTAAAAGGAGGATATTATGGAAGGAATACCAGCATAAATGTAGGTCCAATGGGAGTAACACACAGCATATTCTGGGAATAAGAGGGCTTTCAGTGCAATGTATTTCAAACAGCTTTTTGTGAACCACTGGTAAGCTGTGTCATCAAATTAGTGTGGTATAATCAGCCTTTAAATGAAATCTTGAGATAGAACAGGAGTAACAAAGTACATCACAGGAAATAAGAGTAGGTCTCCTTTGAATCATATTTAAGTTGTGGTTGTGTGTATCTTTGTGTATACTGAGTCCCAATAAATATTTTTTTTTCTTTCTCTGGGTCATGATCAAAGTAGTTTGAGAACCACTGTCTTAGGGGAACATCAGCAGAAGCCAATGGAGGATCCTGAATTACAGGAACCAAAGCCTTTATTTTATTCTTCCATCAAAGCAAACCTTTTGGGAGACATTCATGATTTAATTCATCCCCAAATGTTGAATTCTGATATCAGTACATTTTATGTGGCCTAATTTTATTAAGAACTACAAAATATAGGTTTCTTTCTTTCAGTGGACAGAACATAAAGCTATACTGTAACTTCCTTGCTTTTTCAATTTTACATATTCTCCCTAAAGCCCTGTGCTACTAAAAAATATATAATATAATTTGAAACAAACATCACTCCAGGGCTTCCTCATCTTCATCACTTGTTGGTTTTTGACCTTGACACTTATTCAATTAGAACCGACTTGCCAATCATGCACTCCTTTGCTAAAGTCAGCCTTCTCACACCAGAGGAAAGGAGATTCAGTTAGTAAAGATTTTTCAATGAACCCAGGGCCAAAAAGAAAAAAAAAAATCCTATAATGTTAGCACACACACTAGTGATGGGGGGAGGGTCCATCGAAAAGACTATCATCTTCCCCAATATTATGACACTTAATGAGTTGGTGTGTCTTAGGAGAGTCTGTACAGAATCTGTTGGCAAACTTCTTCAAAATGCTGGGAGGCTATTTAATTTGTCCCTTAATGTGTGGATGCCTCAGTAAGTGAGATGGCTCAAGTTCTCCCCAGTTCTCACGTTGATATCCTGTCGGTCTCAGAGTGCAGGTGAACAGAAAGCCCACATCAAATGTTGGCCATGCAGGAAGCTTGGGGAGAGCAGGACTTGTTAAGATTGTCAAGTACCATTCACCAATTTATGCCTGTGGAGTTGTTCCCCTTGGAAACGAACCAAATAACTCATGCCTTTTGAAAATTGCTTCTGACAGCTTTTCAGTCTGCTTTAGGCTGGCTCTCCGAGGTGATTTGTATTTTCATATACTGCTCATACATTAAAAAATTTACACCTGTCAGGTATTGACAGAGTGCCTCCATCCCTAACCTTTTTGGAGGGGAGAATGCTTTGCTTCCAGACATTATCCCAATAAGTTTCTATCAAGAGTGAGGGTGACATAACAGGTGGAGGCATAAGAAATATGAAGCATAAAGGCATGGAATTTTAATAAGAAACTGAGTCTTTGGACTCTTTTGAAAGGAAGGAAGTTGCAATAGTCCCAAGACATTTGAAATTGCACATCCACTTGGGCTAATAGTGGAGGGAGACCCTAACTGTAGCTACGGCATAGAATTTGCAACATTTGTTTTATTGTTCATGATGGAATCATATTTCCTCGGTGCATCTGCAACTTATGCTTAGAATTAGAAAAAATAAGCCTCTTCGTGCTACCTTCTTTTTTGTTATTTTAAAATAAATGACAATAAATACTATTGCTAAGCTGTTTGCATTGGTTATTTGGTTTTACTCACTTCTGAAATTGCTTGCACCACAGGGGCTTGTAAAATTTAACCTCCTGAAGACCACTGTTAACATTATTCTTATCAAAGGACTTACTGCAATATAAGAGTATGTCAAATATCGATGTGATAATGATGTGTTACTTAGTCAGATTAGAAGGATATGTATGATCTGAGCCCCATGAATCATCAGTTTGGAAATATCAAAAAACCTTTTCCTTTTCCTGTGCAGAAGTTCTTTCCAATCACCAGGCTACCAAGCAAAAATTCTATTTTGCTTAGAGAGCGTAGGGCACAATTCTTCCAGAAAATACCCTCAGGCTCCTTCTCAACACTTGGGAGGTTTTATGGGTTGTTTGGGGGTTGGGAACAAAGCAAAATAAAACAATGAAAACAAATGAGCAACCAAACAATTTGGAAAATGAAATGGTACAGGGAAAGCATCAGTGCAAATCTTCTAGTCTGTGTTTAATGAAGCAAGAGTTAATATTCATTTGAACATAAAAAGTTAAGTTTTTTTATACTCATCGTGGCTATAAATAACACTACAGCAACTCTTCTGGGCAGTAATATTTAATTATCCCTACTCTTCAAGTCTAATAAATGGTGAGATTATCAGGGTTAAAAATCCACAGTTTGTCCACTGTAAATTAATGTCATTAAAAATATCACTGTCTTCAACTATAAAAAGGGTTTTAATCTCAGACACCCAACCAAGATTTACCAACCTTTCTTTACAGCTGACATGAAAGTGTTGAATTATTGGCTTCGAGCCATTTATTTATCTTTTTTGAAGAATAATCTATCATTTTCAACACTACCTAACATTGGAGGTTACTGAAATCCCCACATGTTCAAGACTGGATTATCTGTACTCTGAGTGTAATGGCAAATGTGATGATTACATTCAGCCTTTTTGTAAAAAGTGACAAAACCCAGAAGAATCCAGAAATGGAAATGTCTGATCACACCACTGGAGAAGGCATCTTCTCTTTGACTTCTGTGTGGCCAGCACAAAAGGTGATGTCAAAGGAGGGTGGGGTGGTTGAGAATGTGCTGGTCCCAGTCCATCACTAGAGAACAGTATCTGGAAACCTGTGTCCACGTCATAGCAGAGATATTGAAGTATCTCACTCGGCAATCAAATCACCTTACCTCTAAAATTATGTCTACACGGTTGGGAGATTGCGAGAACTGTGTTTGATAATCTCTAATTTTCCTGAAAATTAAGAAAGACTAATTAAAATCAAAACAAACACAAGGTATAGTAGACCACTGGGCCAGGAACAAGTAAATGCGGGTTTGCATCTCCCTTAGCCATTAATTAGTCATGGGGGCTTGGCCAATTCAGTTTGATTCTTTATCTTAGTATCTCAGATGGAAAAATTAAGAGGTGAAACTAGATGCTTTCCAAATGTCTTTCATTTATAAATGTTGGACTGTCAGAGAGGTATAGGTATACTTGTTTACATTTAAACACTATCTTTTGTTCTAAATTAGGGCTTCATTTAATTTAATTTAAAAGCTTGGAGAAAGTCTTTAAAAGATTTCTGTAATACAACAAGATGTGGTTTTCATCTTTTAAACGTTCATTTAGATTCACTGGTTCTAATTGGATGTTGCTTCACTTAGGAGGGTATTAACTTTCTCATTTATAGTACTATTTATATAAAATCACAGAGCCCTTCGAGTTTACTACATTTTAGATCTGAGTATTTTTAAAGAGAGTCAGAATTCTTTGTACGAACAAACATCTATTTCTCCTCTATTTTTTCATATAATTTTAAGTATCTGCAGAGATATTTAACAATCCAACCATGACCATCTATGGCTACAACATGTGGAATTATCTCAACCATCACACCCAACTTATGATGAGGTTAATCAGTGCTACTGACAGGCCATACACAATCAGTCAATCAGTCATCAAGAGTTGCTGATTACCATACGGAGAGAAAAG
Source organism: Eumetopias jubatus (assembly GCF_037043125.1). Taxonomy (NCBI): domain Eukaryota; kingdom Metazoa; phylum Chordata; class Mammalia; order Carnivora; family Otariidae; genus Eumetopias; species Eumetopias jubatus. The sequence goes on along the minus strand of NW_028274814.1, from coordinate 71,376,702 downwards.
TATCATTAATGCACATGAAGAAGAAGTAATATACTATCCTTGCTTTTTACATGGAAAATCCATCTGTTCAGCGGCTCGGGTCAAAACCTTTGTAGATAACCTTGACCTTTCCTGTCTCACGTACAACATCTAATCCATCTGAATTCTGTTGGCTCTCACAAATATCATCTAGCATCTGGATGTTTCCGACCACCACCATTCACTGCCACTTGGTAATTTCTCACCTAGGTTATTGCAATAGTTTCCTAAATGTTCTCCTGCTTCCACTTTTGTTTCCCTAGAATGCATTTCTCAAAAGAGCAGTCAGAGAGATAAAAGGTAGAGCAGATATACAGCAGAATTGTACAAACCTCCAAAGGCTTTTATCTGAATTAAAGTAAAAGCCGAAGTCTTGACAATGGCCTACAAAGCTCCTCACAGTTTGGTCCCTGTGACTTCTCTGACCTCATTTTCTATTGCATTTTCCCTGTTCACTCTGTTCTAAAACATTAACCTCCAGATACAACAAGTCTATGCCCACTTCATTTTGCATTGAGTGTTCCCTCTACATGGAATATCCTTCCCCTAGACATCTGCATGGCTGGGTCCCTTACCTCCTTCATTCCCTTACTTCAGTGTCATCTCTTGTTTACCTGATGTCCCTTTTTAAATACATAACCCCTCTCCATAACTCCCTATCTTCTTATGCTTGTTTTGTTTTTCTTCACAGCATTTCTCGTTTTCTACTATAGAATATTATTTTGTTCATGGTCTGTCTCCCCCTGGTAGAATGTACTTTTCATTTTTTAAATGCCATAGAATCAGTGTTATAAATCTTGTCTGACATCACATAGGTAGTTTATTGAATGAATGAGTGAATGAAGGATGCATAATGATGTTCTCTAATGCAATCAGGTATCTGTTGCATAACAGGGAGACCTCTATTTCCTGAGCTCCTGCTAGGCACCCGGCAGAAGTTTAGGTACTTAGCATATACCACCTTTATTCTTCTTAAACCCCACTGGAGTTGAGCATTGCTATTTCTTCTAGTATTACTATTTTGCTTTTCCAGATGAGGAAATTGGAGTTTCCCTCACAGTACACAGATGATTAAACAGGAGATGCAAGATTCTAATCCATATTTGACAACTTTAAGCAGTCCCTGCCCTCTTTCCCTTAGACTATACAATCTTTAAAGCACAAAGCAAAAGCCTCTCAAGCCAAGACATAAGAGACAGCAGTTATAATAAAACCACAGTAGGTAGGATGTTCACTGCAAGAGCATAGGACATATGGACTCCTCCAAGACCAATTTTATACAGTTAGAAAAGTAACTAATTTAAAATTATTCAGCACTATTGTATTCTCTCTGAAGACAGTATTAATTCCACCTATATTGAGTTAATAAAACAGGAAGTCTCCAAAAGGAAGTTTTTTGGCACTGTTAAATCTCGCCTTATCAATGGGAGAAAAATAGTGTCAGAAGGAGGTTAATAGTGTTGTTTATTCTGGTGTGAATGGCAGGAGAAATGCTCACCATAATTTCTATAGCCTGGAAGAAATACCCTTAAAACTGTCCCTATTCTGAAACCAATATGAGCCACTTCAAATTCTGGTTCCTTCATCACCAAGAAATACTTTGTTCATTAAGGGACTCTTCCAGGAGCTATTGTAATGACTAGACATTGAGTATTCCATTGGATGAAAAAGCTTTTCCACACATCTCCACTACTCTTCAGAAAATAAAATAACATCTTGGTGTATGTATCAATCTTCTCATTTGGGCTAGCATAAATCATCTCAAAGGGTCTCAATATATTCTGGGCAAAATTAACATCTACAAGGAGATATTTATCTATGATACAATGCAAGAAATATTATTATGCAAACATGTATTATGTATAAAGCAATAACACTGATAAAAGAGTGATTAATCCATGTGAAGAGAGAAAGCTTTACAAAGCGGGGGTTATTTGACCTTACCTTGAAGGAGGAAAAGGAGTTTATCCAGATCCTTTTGGGCTCTAAAGTTCTCTGGAATATGGATCTTTGCTAATAACTTGGTGCTTACAAATGCAATTTGAACAGCCATAAATATTTTATTTAATTTGGTCCCTCAGCCCTAAATATATGAAAGTGTTTATTTCTACCAACTAACTAATTTAAAATGCTCAGTATGTCACAATGCTTTTCAGATTCCATTTTTTTTTGGTCTTTTTCCTTCAGAGTTCTTCCACAGAACAGCTTTCCTGGGGTCATGTCCTGGGCAGAAAGGAGGCACATTTCTGGAGCATCTACATGGCAAAAACTGAAGAAATATTGTGCTATGAATTTTTAGATTAGGTACCCAAAGTCCTCCTTTGGTGCTCTAAAGAATAGAAAGGCATCGAAGGTTCTCTTTCATTGGTCTCACACACTTGATGACCTAAAGGCATAATCAGATGCCTGAGTAGTCCTATTTGAGGCTCAATGTAATATACTCAATGCATTACAAAATCACAATATTAAAGTGGAATTCATTTAGGTTGCCCTTAAACGAATATGTTGGGTTCGTTTACTTTCTTTCTGGATGGAAACCCCAATAGGGAGAAATATAAGGAAAAGGTTATAAATCACCTGTTTTGTTTTTTACAAAATGATAACTGACCAAACAAGATGAGCTTCATTCTGTCAGTAGAAATGCGTTTGTTAGCCAACGAACTGAGTACTTTCTTATATATTTATTGTTATTGTTATTTATTGTTAACCTTTTCTTACCATGCTTTTGTCTATAAAGTTACAAACAGAGATATAAATGGTTATAGAAAAACATGACCTGTATAAAAAAAGAACAGTGTATTTACACTAAGCTCCCCCATCTTTTGACTTGGGTTTCTACAAAGATGCCAAAGAGTATAACGGAAAGAGTATACCTTTGAGAAGTGGAGAGACTGCCGATCACTACATTTGTGAGCTTTGTGAACTTCGCCAAGTAATTTAGAGTCCTTCTATCCTCTTCTGTATAAAGGCCAAGCCTACTTTGCAAGGTAGGCCTCTAAGAAGAATCAAGATTGTGGTAAGAATACGAGCTGGTCTTTAATAAATATTTGATAAATGAGTGAATAAAGGCATGAATGAAAGAACCTTTTGTTCCAACAAAACTCAATGAGGTTCTATTCCCTGAATTTGCAATTCCTTACCCTGGCTACACCTTTGCTTGAGCCATTCCTTAGTTCAATGCATAGCAGATAAGACTGTGGGCTTGGGAGCCTCTGCTACTAACTAGCTGTGTGATCGTGATCAAGTTGCTTAACTTCTCTGGGTCTTAACACCTCATTTATAAAAGATGGATAATACTAGCCAGCTCATAGGATTGTTATATTTAATGAGTTAGTACATGTAAGGCATTGAGTATAGTGCTTTGGACATTTGGTTTATGTTGATATTTTTCTTTAAAATGGTATAAAAAAACATGCTGGCTAACTGAACATAATAATAAAAAAATAAAATGGTATAAATAAACAGAGATTCTGACATTAGATTTAAAATAAATAAATAAGAATCCAGTCATATATTGTTTAAAAGATACACACTTAAAAACATAATGACATAAAAAGGTTGACTGAAAAGGAAATGATAAAGGGATCTCAGTCTAATGAAAACTGAAAAAAGAACTGATGTAATAATATTGATGGCAAACAAAACAGACTTTAAAGTAAAATGTTATAAACAAAAAATAGCAATTTTACTTACAAATGAAAGGAACAGTGCAAGAGGAAAAGGTAACCAACCATACTGAGTATATATGCACTTCACCATATCTCCTCACAAGGCATACAGGAAAAATTTAAGAGAATTATAAAGAATTCATGAATCTATAATCATACTGTAAACTTTTATCATACCATTCTAAGAAACTGATAACAGACAAAAAGTACTGTGGGTGTTACAAAGTAGAATTACATAACTAACAAGACTGATCTGCCATATGTGTGTGCGTGTGAGTGTATATAGGAGTGTATATATGTGTGCATATATATTATGAATACATGTACGGTATATATACATACACACATTTATGCTCACATGTACCCAATTGAGACAGAAAAAGAAAGAATTTTATACCCTCAAATTATAGAAATATTTTTTTAAAAACACACTAAAAACCCACAAATGGTTATAGATATATTATATAACTAAGAGACTATCGATAAGTATAGAATAATCAATACAGCACAGACCATGTTTTTTGACAAAAATACAATAAATTTGAATGGATGAGGGCACAATCCATTAGTCTGAGAAAGAAAAATCTTCTAAAAATTTATGATGAAAGAATGAGTTTTAAAAAACAAATATTTATGTGTCATAGCAATGACAATTCTCCATATTAAAACTTATGGGATGCAGCTAATGCAGTATATGAAAGGAAATGTGTAGTCTTGAAGGCATATATGGAAGTAGAAAAAAAACAAATGATTAACAGGTAAAGTATTTAACTTATGAATTAAGGAAAACATCAACATAGTAAACCAAAAGGAAGCAGAATTAGGGGAAAAATAAAGGTAAGAATAGAAATTATTGAAACAGAAAACAAAGAGCTATTCAATAAAAGCAATATGAAAAAGCTAGCAAAGTGGACAAATTGTTACAATATTGGATTAGATAAGAAAAAAATACAGAATGGTAGAAAGGTGGGTACATTTCTCTATGTAATTGATAAAGTAGGTATTTTACAAATATCAGATCAGCATAGACATTGTAAATACTAGATATATTCTTGATGAAATGAATATAATAATCACACAGATTGCCTTAACAGTAAACAGAAATCTTAACTAAGACTCTAAACATGAATGAAATTGAATCACTAGCAAAAAAACAAAAACCCACTCAAAAATCACCAGCCACCCTTTTACAGGAGCACTTTTTACCAAACTTGATAATTTCTACCTTTAGCAAATTAGTGCAGAAAATAGAAAAAAAAATATAGTATAATCTGATGCCAAGAGCAAGACTGGAAATGTATAAAAAATTATAGATTATGAACAAGTAGCGTTTATCCTAGGAATGCAAAATTGTTTTATCATTAGAATAAAACCTCATTAGCAAATTAGTATTGTATGCTGATTTCAGTGAATATTAAAAATTCCTTAAAGTCAATGTTTATTTATATTAAAAATCTTTTAAAAAGAGGAAAAAAATTCAGTTCCTCATCTCTGAAAATATATAGCACCTACCATTCTTAGAATTAAATGTTGAAAGGAGAAGCTTTTCTTCATGAAAGAATGAGATTTATTGTTTAAAGAATAAGATATATTGTTTAACATGTTAAACAATATATGTATTACATATATTGTATTACAATTACAATATATGTATTGTAATATATATTGTAAACAATATATGTTAAACAATATATGTATATGTGTACACACGTATACACACACAATTGTTTTTCCCGGGAAACAAATAATAGAGATTCTGCCCATAAAACGTGGGCAGCATGTTTAGTCACACTGTAAAGAAGCCCAGCAAATTCTTTCTACCATAAGTTGTCTTTAAGAACACAAGGATTTCGTGTTCTCTCCATCAACTTGCGTCAATCCCTGACATTGACTGTGGCAGAAATCTGAATTCTTAGCCTGCTGAAATATACACAGTCTTTCAGAAAATTCTCTTTAGAACATGGCACTATCTTTAAAATTTGGAGTGCCAGTGGAACTTAGTCATAATCGATTAGACCTTTTAAGATGTTCTGTAGGGTACCATTGTCCTTTATGATGCTCATTCTTTAAATTCCATTAATTAACATATAGTATATTATTAGTTTCAGAGGTAGAGTTCAGTGATTCACCAGTTGCATATAAGACCCAGTGCTCATTATATCATGTGCCCTCCTTAATGCCCATCACCCAGTTACCCCATCCCTCCCCACCTCCCCTCCAGCTGAAAGCTTTTTCTTTAAAATCAAGAATAAGGGGTGCCTGGGTGGCTCAGCTGGTTAAGCATCTGACTCTTGATTTCAGCTCAGGTCATGATCTCAGGGTCCTGGGATTGAACCCTGTGTCGGGTTCTGTGCTCAGTGGGGAGTCTGCTTGGAGATTCTCTCTCTCTCCCTCTTCCCTCCACCCCTGACACTCTCTCTAAAATAAATAAATAAATCTATAAAACAATAAAAATAAAAATGAAATCAAGGATGAGACAGGAATTTTTGTCATTACTTTTTGTAACTGCAATGTATTTAACACTGCACTAAAAGCCCTAGTCAGGGCCATATATGTATATATATATATATATAATATAACTATATAATGCCATATATTTTGTACAGATATAATAAAATACACAAAATAAGAGCTAAAGGACTTGGAAAGGGAGAAACAAAAATCTTATTTGCAGAGAGTATAATTGTATAAGTGAAAAATCTAGGAGAGTCTACAAATTTATAGATTATTTAAAGATTTCAGCAAATTCATTGCATAGGAAATCCAACTCTTAAAATTATTCAATAACCTGTGTTTGAGCTCTAGTTTCTGTATGTGCAAGCCACATGACTTCTGGGCATGTAACACAAGCTCTTTGAACATGGATTCTTAACCTGAAACACCAAGATAACACTACTTTCCTTGAGGGTTGTGCAGATAGAATGAGGTACTGTTTATAGTATCTAGAAACATTATTTTCATGGTCATAATAGAATCATTAGATTATCCAATACCCTTTTTATATGACAAATTAGTTATAAAGTTTAATTATAAGAAAAGAAAATTATCTTCCCAGAAAATCTTCTCATAACAGGAAGTGAATACAATGCGGACAATACTCTTTAGCAAGAGAAGTTGACACTTAAAGAGAGGCAAACCAAGAAACAGACTCTTAACTAGAGAGAACAAACTGACCAGAGGGGAGGTGGGTGGAGAGGTGCATGAAATAGGTGATGGGGATGAAGGAGTGCACTTGTGATGAGCACCGCGTATTGTATGGAAGTGTTGACTCACTACATTGTACACCAGAAACTAATATCACGCTGTATGTTAAATAACTGGAATTTAAATAAAAACTTGAGAAAAATAAAAAATAAGTAAACAAAAAAGAGAAGTTGATACTTAAAAGTGCTTGGCTGGTTTTCTTTAAAATGAAAATGGAAAGTTACCTTAAAGATCGGTTCTACAATTGAATCTTGAGTAATCTCTCTCAGTTATATAGATATAAAACCAGTAGGCTCTCATGTCCTAGTAAGACACCCAGAGAAAAGTGCAGTTGGGGCTTTACATTCTTGACAAAAGTAGTCTCTTACTCCCACCTGTACTGCTAGTCACTAGCAGGACGATGAGAACATATAGGAGCATCTGGATGGAAAAGATCAAGATCTCAACCTCCCTTGTAAGTACTAAGAGTATGAGAATCTTTCAAATGGATTGAGAGAATACCTACTGAAATCTGCTGACCGGACGCCACAGGCCTCCAAAGGAAACCTTACAGGTAAGGAAAGAGAGAAGGCAGGACTGTGCCCTGTGCTCAGGATCAAAGTGGTTTTATATTAAGTTATTAGAATAGTAATAATAACAACAGCTAACAGCCTCTGTTCAAAGCGTGTGTGTGTATAACTTATTAAACCTCACCAAATACTCATCTTCACACAAGTCAGTGAGAAGGTCCAGTAATCTAGCTCTTTCATATAGCACGAGTCTGAAGCCCCTTCTTACCTAGTCTCCCAGCAGTGTTGATGTCCTTTCAGGGGCGAGGGGGATGGTTGAGACAGAAGCATAAACCCAACTGGAAAATGCTGGAAAAGCTGAATAGAGTGGTACTGTTTTCTCCAGGAAAATCACTGTGTCCTGCACAGGGATCTGGACCAGGAAGAACTTAATCCCATTTGTGGACTCAGAGGCAACAAACTGTACAGGTTGCGTTTTCAACAGCGACACCTTGTGGCCAATGGAAGTAAAGCAGTCAAATGGTGAGGACGGATCTGATTTTTCTCTTCACCTAGATTTTTGAAAACAGGATTGGGTTTTTTGACTTTTTTTATTTTTATTTTTTCAAGAGAAGCGAGAAAAATAAGAGAGCCGTGAATTTTGCTTATTAAGTCTGGAGGTAACTTAGGTGCTTCCAGTGAACATTAGAATATTATATTAGAAATAGAGGACACCTTACTTTTTCCCTACTCTGTGGTGCATACAAGTTTCTTCTGTTGTCTTAGCAAGCACAAAACCAGTGCCAATTATGGTAAAACATTTCTCTCAAGATCCTGGTAGTAATCACTCCTTCTGCCTTCTGAATGTTACTCTGGGATTTTCTTTTTTGTTTTTGTTTGTTTTTAATAATTAAATAAGAGATTTCATATTATGACTTTAAGTTGTAGGTTCCTCAAATCCTCTTGAAAATAGGCAGGTATATACTGGAAATAGTAAACTATTGTTATTTTTCCATAGCTATAATCCAAAACGGAACACATATATTACTTCCAAGCTATTTTATGCCAATAACAGCAAGTTCTCATTTCTTTTGTGAAATTCTTCATGGAAGACAAATAGGAAGAAGGAAAATGCACTGATAAGACACTTGGGCATTTATGCAGGTTTGCCAGTAAACACATTTTTTTTTTTTTAACCAACAAATTAAAGATTTAGATCCTAAGCCATGATAGACTTAATTCTTCCTTATTTGAGACTCATATAAGTACATGTACTCAGGGATATAGGGCAAAAGTGTACACAGAAACACAGAGGTGATTTGTGTGTATGTACACCCTGCCTCCCATAATCTCACTGAGCTGAGCTTTCATGCCCTCTAACCTGAGGAGAGATGGAGCTCAAACAGTTCCCCATAGGTCTAAAACACCTTTTCTAGTGCCATTCAAGCTCCACATCAACCCACCTTGAATCTTACAGCATTCTGACCCAGTCAGGCATATTTCAGATAATTCAGACTTGTGCTAGAGCAATTTGCAAAGCACATCCATTTCAAAAGCTATTCGCCATTTTCGAATATCACAAAAAGATATCTATTATTGTAATAATTGCAATAGTAAATATTAAGGTAATTTTCTTATGGTAGTAAGTACTGACAGGACTTACTGTCTTTTTAGAATTTACCTTGCTTTGTCTCTCTTTTCTTCTCTGCCAAAGCCAGTAATACCCATTTTATTGCTAAAAGTCTTACTAAGGAAACACGTTACCTCCAAAAGGAAACATTATGGTATATACCATTAAACACAGCAAAACTTAAAATTTCACATAAAAATAGGTTATCCAATTACATGGTAAATGTGTCATTTGTTCATTGTCCAGTACACGATATATTTACACGAAAATTACCAGGAACTTCTCAGCTGTATCAGATCTCAACCTTATATTTAGATGCAGTCATATATTACTGCTGATAATGTGATGTCAGTGAATAGATTGGAATTTTTCACTGTCCTTTATCAAGATAAATTGTTCTGTCAATAGCAAATGGCTGGCACGTATTAACACTCTGCACACTATATGACTTTTCATTCCCTGCAAAAATTGTATTTAATGCTTTTGCACAAAATCTATGGCCGTGACTATCCTTATTACCTATTTAACTACCTTTTAAAAGGAGGATTTATTTCTGCAAATTAGGACCTGGGTAACAAGATGGTATCATGCATCATAAACTTTAAGTCAATACAAGGCAGGACACTTGCAGTTTGAATGGGAAAATACCTTGCTCTCATCTCTTGGTCATCCAATAGTATTAGCAATCCGTGGTGGGAGCAGCTGCTCAAAGCAGAACTTTATCTTGGCCTCCTTCCATCTACACTGCCACGGTGTCCCACAGTAGCAATTTGCTCATTGGCCTATTACTTTCAATAGGTATTCCAGTAATTGGCTATTTCACACTTGTAAGGCTTGAACTGGCAGAGAGCAAAGGCCAGGCAACCAGCCTGTCAGGGTCTTGCAAGCTGGTCGTTCATCAATTATAATCAGCTTTTACAAGAGTGAGTGAATCCTGGAAACCTTGTTTGCTCTGATCAGTTTTGCTGCTAGTATAATTCGACCCCAAACTGAGCTGAGTCCTTATCTGAAGAATGTAAAAGTTGTCCTACGGTGACAAGCATGTTTGTTTATTCAGACCCCTAGAGAGACTGCCTTGGGCTCAAAAGGGGGAAGGGCAAAATACACCTTCGGAGGGCATCGTCTTATTTCATAATAATGGATTACTCAAGAGGATCTCACCAAACGAAGAATGGATTCCTCCAAGGTGAGGTTCACTCCGGCTAGAGAGGTTTGGAGTCTTTTGCAATCCCCATAGATTATTTTAGAAATATCTATTTAAGTAAATATGCAATTAAAAAAATACATTGTAATACCAGAAGTAATGTATGTGCTTATGTGAATAGCAAGTTCTCAATGACCTGATTTAACATGATCTAGGATCAGCTGGAAAACCAGTTTGCTAGAAACTTTGGGTCCATAATAGTAAATCAGCATGGGCTTCACGCATATTTACGGATAACAGTTTTTCTCTTGTTAGCCATTCCCCAATATCTTCTATTATTTCTCCTGTCATGGAGCTCTAAAGAGAACAGAACTCTCTGACACAAATCTAAGTTTTCAAGTAAAAAATAGGTGAGACAGAGACACTGTAAAATCCTAATCAAATTTAACCACCCTCGCAATTTTAGGTAGGGCTTAGGTACCTGGGTCATTGCTGATTTATGTACTTTACCCGAGAAATCTAGAAAAACTTTATTTGTATAATTTAGAAATGGGGTCTTATTTTAAAATACTTCCTAACACCCAGGATTTATATTTTTCTCCCTATTGGCATCTCTTTTGCAAAACGGATAGCCAATGTCTATTTGCAATGCATATATACAAGATTTCTAATGGAAACAACTCTTCTTTATTACGACACCTATTATCTGTCATCGACCAGGGCCTGTGATTTCTGTACTACAGTCCTATGCTCTCTCTTCCCAAAGGCCCATTCAGTCTGGTGACCAGCTGGTGACAAGGTGATCTGTCATCCAGCAACTGCCTTGAGCACAAATAAAATATACAACCAAATATTTAACCCGCTTTGTAAAGATTTCCCCAAAATTCCAACTTAAAAAAAACACATAAAGGTAGGTGATTTAGAAAGCTGTTAGAGATGCTCAAAAATCAGTTCTAAATTTTGAAAAGACATGAGTAAAGCTCTTAATAAATCTACCTTCAAAGAGTTATGCACTCCTACTAGTTGAATAAATGAAGTGACACTCACGCATATCTAATTGTAATACATCACAAGATAATCTGTCAGGGCCCAAGTGCTCAGGCCCTGTCACTCCTCTTCATCCATTATTTATGTACAACCTTCATTGCCAGTGAAAGCCCTATGAAGTATGTAGTATGACATCAAAGGCTGTGGTTCTGCCACTTGGCAAAAACTTTCAGAAACCATATAGTGGATAATAATCATCCAGCACTGTGTAAATTATTTCTGGGGGCAAAACCCCCAAACATTCAAAAAGCACCAAGATGATCCCAGACAAAAATGATATATTTCATTCAGCTGGGCAATATACCGAAGGTTCCACACTAACAAAGCTCCCTTGGATGAAACTCTAAGGCCCGAAATGCCTTTTCTTTGTCAGAGAGCAATCAACTCTCCATGGTCTTCCTTGCATCGTGTTAGGGATGGGGAAGATCACACAGAAATGCAATTCTGAACTCAGAACAACATCTACTTTGATAATTGGCAAACACGCTGACAGCCCGATAGAGTCATTTTCTTCTTTCTTCTCTCTTTTCTTTTTTAAATGGCGAAGTTGATGAAAAAGCTGGAAGGATGAGGAGCTGTACACGTCTACTACTTGACTGATGTGGAAAACCTGCCCCTGGCAGTTTCCGGAAGGTGGTCTGGCTTTTCTGCCCACCTTTCTATGGAGCCCTTGTCCACCTTCCTTCGCTGGGGCAGGGACTGAAGAAAGCTTCCTGAACAAGTACATCCTGGCTTTACAATCAGGATCACATGGTGCTTTGGGGGGGGAGGGGGAGGTTGTTTTTTTTAAGGAATCAGCATCATATTTCATTGTAAGCATTTTTTTTCAAACATGCTCTTAAATAATGAAAAGAAAAATACACATTTGAAACCATTTTAACAGTTCAGCCAGATACTCTGATTTAGTCATGAGGGGGTGATAAGAACAAAAAGCTGCTTCAGGCATTTAGTAGCAGAAAATTAAGGTTCCTGTAAATTAGGTGGCTATATTCCTCTCCCAGTCCAATTACTAGCTTTATTATTTGTCAATAAAATACCAAATAAAAGACTAGTCTCCAGATAAGGCAGCTGTTGCCATTTGGACCCTGCGATACTTTATGTTCTCAAACTGTGGTGTGGAAGTTGCTGATAATGCCTTTACATCACTAACAGGTGCCCTAAGGCCCAAATCTATATACTTTTCTCTGGAAAGAAAAATCATAATAAAAGAACAGAACATACACATCATACACAAGGTAAGATTAGGCAAGTTGCTGTTTTATGGCCCTGAAACATTTGAACTGGAGTTTTGAAACATCCTTTGTGATTCATAAAAGTCACAATTAACGTAGGAAGAATATGAGAGCTAGAAGCAATTCTGGTTAGAGGCGGCAACTAAACCTCTTGCCATAGCCTCACACAATTCCTCCTAACCAGAGCCCAGTGTGTCTTAGAACAGCTGCTTCCCATCACTTCCCTGGACAGAAGGGCAGTGGATTACATGCCTTTGCTATGGAGACCCATGCGTCTCTTTGACAATGTGCGGGAAATCCCACCATGTGGAAAAGACAAGTTTACTTCTTCCCTTTGAAGATGTATGCTAAACTTACAGGATCATTAGCCTACCCTGTGAAAGAATAGATTTTCTTTCTTCCTTTTAAGACTTTACTTCCCCTTAAGAAAAAAAAAAACAAACAGGCTCCATCTATGTGGTTTTTAAGAGAAGAGCACTGAGGACATAAATTCAAACTTGCTCATTTGGTATGGGGTTCTTACCCCATATATTGTTGTTGATATTATTATGATTTCTTATTATTAAAATCAGACACAGGCTTCAGTTTTAGAAGTCCAGATTCTCTTCTCTAATATGGATCCAAATAAATTCACCAAAATGGAGATGCCTAAAGGAAGGTGCAGGCAAAATAATTTTAAGTTTATTCTCACTCTGCGGGGGGTGGGGGAGTCTAGGTTCTCTTTGATTGTGGCAGTACTAACAATTAATTTAGGATGATGGTGCACATGAAAATAAAACTTCTTTTGATTGAATTTCAAGGACTCTTCTGTTTAACTAGCTTCAAGAGTCCTTTTTTGATCATAATAAAATTATTTGCCATATGGTTCAGATGCTTGTGATCTCCTCTCGATGAGAGGATTATGCATGAAATAGAATGCCCTACTGTAGCTGCAGCCAAGCACACAGCTGGCTCTGAGAATGCCAACAAATGGCTTCATCTATCTCAATGTCATGCAGGAGCTGGGGAGATGCGAGTCAGCCCCGAGGATAATTAAAATCTACATCATCTGTGAGAAAGGTGATGGAGGTTCTGACATCAGAGCTATCCCAGATTCATCCTCTTCCCAGACTAACAGAAGAAACATGTTGCCCCTTTCACCCCGTTACACTAACGATGCACCCTGCATATCCCTTCCTCTGTGCATTAAAGGCACTAAATCAAGACGCCTCCGATTTAAAAGCATCACCTCTATCTGACATTCAGTAACAAGGTGTCCAGTTTCTAAACTTAAGTTGTGTATGCCTTGCTTCCCCCCCTTTTTTTTTTCTGATGAGATAATGTCATTTGTGTCCACCAGTGAAATATAAATAGAAGAGTTTATGATCCGTATGGCCTCAAATGGTGGCAATATGCAGAAATTTCCTTGTTTTAGTTCCACAATGTTCAACCACACTAATAAAATCAGGTTTGAACATCCATTTGTTCCAGAAAGCCAAATTTTATTGCTAAAATATCCATAACTCATAACAAGCAAGCTCAATACCAACTCTCAGACAAGCCTCTTCTTCTGCATGTTTTGAGGAAAAATCAAAAGTGGAGCTTGTGCAGGGATTTTGCTCTTTTGACATGTGATATTTGAAGGAAACCTTGTGACTCTATTTCATTAGCATGTCCAATGACTTTCCATTACAATCAAATGGAATAGCATCTCATTTTCAAAAGGAGGTTACTGAAAATTAATTTTGTATTAAGTTCATGATTTATATACTTTTGTTATATACTTCCCCCCCTACTGAGTCATTACTCTTAAATGATTATAAACTGTACACCAGCATGCAAATCTGTAAACTCACATGCAAATTTCTCATGCAACTGGAAGAAGAAAGTATCCACACCAAATAAAATTCTTTATGCTTTAGAGTCAAAGAAAAACCTGTATCAGATAAAGTCCTTAATATATACATATGTGTGTGTTTGTATATATTTCATATGTATGTGTAGATATAAATTATATATATCCATATATATTTCACATATATATACACATATATATACGTATATATATATATATATAACCCTTTGGAACAATAGGGTTTTTTTTTCTGTTTTGTTGTTTTAATTTCCTAATCCTGCAGTTATGTAGAAAACCTTGTGCAACAGGAGGCAGATAATTGTCAATGGACATTAGATGTTTCAGATGTCAAATTTTGCATGCTCTCCCTGTCTCATGGTCTATTATATGCACAAGTATAATTTTTAAAAAGATTTATTTATTTGAGAGAGAGAGAGAGTGTGTGCCCAGCATGGAGCCCAATGCAGTGCTGGATCTCACGACCCTGAGATCATGACCTGAGCTAGAATCAAGAGTCAGACACTTAACCGACTGAGCTACCTAGGCTCCCCAGCACAAGAGTAATTTTAATCAAGCATTTTTCAAGTAGTCTACTAATGTGACAATTATACCTTTTAGTCTTTTTAGTTTATGAGAAATGTATAAAAAGCAAGTGCTATTCATTACCTTTTTTTTTAACCAAATAGACCACAGTACTCTACACAATATCTTGTGACAACTTCTAGAGAACTGGTTGTGGTCATCCTAAACTAGTGGTTTTCAACTTTGACCATAAAATAGTATCACTTGTGGTGTTTTTAAAGATTGATTTATTTATTTGAGAGAGAGAGAGAGTGCGCAGACGATGAGGGAGAGGGAGAGAATCTCAAGCAGACCCCTGCCGCTGAGTGTGGAACCTGACACAGGGCTTGATTCCACAACCCTGAGATCATGACCTGGGACAAAATCAAGAGTCAGACACTATATAATATTTAAAAAAAATAAAAAATAAAATAGTGAACATGTTTAATTATATATAAAAAAAGAGTTGGACGCTTAACCAACTGAGCCACCCCCGTGCCCCCAGTTGTGGTGTTTTTAAAAGTAAAGATGTCTACAACTTACTCCCCCTCCCCCCCAATATGCTGGAACTGAATCTCTGAGGGTGAAGCCCAGACTTCCGTACAAGGCTGTGTATAAGTTTCCCCAGATGACAGTCAGTGGTTATGAAGGACAAAGTCCTGTATCTACACGTTGCCTAAAAAGTATTTTAAATGATTTAGCACTTATATGAAATGACTGTATTCTTTACAGATATTTCTTCCTTTAAGTAAAATAAATCAACACTCTGACATATGGTTATGCAATCCTGTAAATATTTATTATAATGTTACAAATGTTCCACTCCATGCTAGGTATTGTGGAGAAATAGGAGTACAAGACACAGCTTCTAAGTTCATGGAGTTAATCATTCTAGTATGAAAAAGACACACACAACAATAAGTATTTACCAAATATTATTATTAGAATTGCCATATTAAATGATGCTTGCAATAAATGCCAAAAGGTAGCAGACTTAGAAAGTACCAGCACACAAGCATATGTTGATTATATACTTCTTTAAGTATTCCTTTGAATAGGAGAACCCACTGCTGCTTCTTAGAAATGATTAAAAAAAGAAAAACAACTGTCACCCAAAACTTCTAGAAGAAACCTACCACGCAAAGCAAGGTACCTTATCCACTGTACTTTAACTGTTCATCTTTTTTTTTTTTTAAAGATTTTTTAAATTTATTTATTTGACAGAGAGATAGAGACAACTAGAGCAGGAACACAAGCAGGGGGAGTGGGAGAGGGAGAAGCAGGCTTCCCACCGAGCAGGGAGCCCAATGTGGGGCTCGATCCCTGGACCCTGGGATCATGACCTGAGTCGAAGGCAGACGCTTAACGACTAAGCCACCCAGGTGCCCCTTAACTGTTCATCTTAATTTACAGTGGGTCTGACAAGGGTTCAGTTTATTAACCCCAAATGAGAATTGCCTATTTCAGATGGTCTTTGTGAGAGAGAACTAAAAACATTATTAGGGTGAGCAAGTCAGTAAATATATTAATGTAGAAATCCGACTATAGAAGGGTCCTATTTCTAATCTAAAGTAGCTATTTACTAGATTTCTAGTCTTTCAACTTCATTTCAAAATGCAACCATTATAAAATGAACCAGGCCCTTCCTTCAAAGAATTTTTAAAACTATTTTAGAGATTTGGTGATTGAAGAAAGTAGCAGGAACACTATTCTGTATGAAAAAAATGTAAAGCGCAGAGAGATCGAAGAACTTGTGGTAAGTTGCCAAGTTAGCAATAACTATATATTAAGAATTACAGGGTCAGGGGCGCCTGGATGGCTCAATCGTTAAGCGTCTGCCTTGGGCTCAGGTCATGGTCCCAGGGTCCTGGGATCGAGCCCCGCATTGGGCTCCCTGCTTCACGGGAAGCCTGCTTCTCCCTCTCCCACTCCCCCTGCTTGTGTTCCCTCTCTTGCTGTGTCTCTCTCTGTCAAATAAATAAATAAAATCTTAAAAAAAAAAAGAATTACAGAGTCAGAAGAGGTCTTAAATAGCACATTAGGTCACCACCATGTAGTTCATTAATCTAACCTTTTTTAGACTGATCAGTTGCAGAGCCTCAATTATTAAATTAAATAATTCAAATAAAAAATTAAAGGCTTCGTTATTTCAGAAATGAGTAAGTAATGAAACCCAAAAGAAAAAAACATTCTCTACCAAGTAACTATCCCTAAAAGACAAAAGTATAACAGCTTTAGCATGGGCTCAAAATCTGTAAATTAACATGGGAATTCTTCAAGCAACTGGGAGATGAAGATATCTGCACAAAATAGGCTAATCTGTGGATCTGTGCTTTAGAATTAAAAAACAACATAAGACACAGTGAAAATCCTTAAATCCATGCAAGGTCTACATATGGATGACCTACAGCAGCTGGAACAGGACAGCCTTCATGTGACTCAGATTAGTTCAAGGTAAGCAACTTTGAAGTCATAGGGACCTAAATTCTGCTGACCTCTGCCCTTTACCAGCTGGGGAACATTGACAAGTTAATCAATTCTTTTAAACTGCACTTTCCTCATCTATACAATGAAGACAATTAAGTGTGAGGATTAAGTGTAAGGGAATTACACAGGACATTATCTGGCACATTGCAAAATCTCAATAAGGTAGAGGTGCCTGGGAGGCTCAGTTGGTTAAGCGTCTGCCTTTGGCTCAGGTCATGATCCCAGGGTCCTGGGATCCAGCCCCTCGTCAGGGCTCCCTGCTCAGCAGGGAGTCTGCTTCTCCCTTTCCCTCTGTCCCTTCCCCCTGCTCATGTGCGTGCTCTCTCTCTAATAAATAAATAAAATCTTAAAAAAAGACAAAATAATAATAACGGTGATATTAATAAGAGGAAGAACTGGGAAAATTTTTGGTTAAACACTGGAATATAAAGTTTAATCAGAATACTCTCTCTCTATGCCAAGGAATTATATATGAGTTCCACCAATCCTGAATATATCCTTTTATTCAGCAAATATAACTAGATGGGAGTGCAGCTGGTATACACAAGTCAGAGTAAAGTATCACCCTTTCTCTTGGGGGGGGTGGTGAAAGATATCAAAACTTTCCTCTTAGGTTTCATGTAGCCTGCTCTTTCACTTAGCAGGAGGAACTAGAGAGGGTATCCCTATGTGGGTGGCTAGGCGGGAGGCAGATTCTTAGAAAACAGGGAAATCCCAAGAACACCTCAGAAGCTGATTGTGTGTCTCATGGCTGGGTCCTGAAACATGCTAATGGTTGTACAGCTTTTACTACTTCCCAAATAGCTGGCCACGGCTTCCATGGCCACCAGAGAAGAATCGACATGCTGCCTCCTTACAGAATTCAAATATTCCCAGCATTATTGCAGGCCTCAGCAGCAGCCCTGAAAATCACATACAGCATACACTTAGGGCAAAAGTCTATGAATGTGCCAACATTGCTCACCGACATATGATCAATTTATAAGGAGAAAACTTATCTACATAGTGTCAACTCCATGAGGAGAGGGACCCTGTCCATTCTGCTGACCTTTATATTCCTAGCTCTTGGGAAAGTCTGAGACCTAGTAGACACCATGTTGTCAAATGAATAAATGAATGAATGAATGAATGAGTGAATATAACACCATACTGGTTAATAGAATGGGCTTTAGAATAAGACACACATTGATTTAACTTCTGGTAATGCTACCTCTAAGCACTATTTATTCAACCTTTTCTGGCTTCAGTTTTCTCTTACGTATGATGCATATAGGAATATCAACCAGATTGTTGGGTTTGGGGATGAATAAATAGTTTAGTCACAGTAAGTGAACTATAGCACATAGAAAGTGCTCTAAATATGTCTTGATATTATTTTAGAGTACAGTCTCCATGTTGTGTGTGGGTCAGGGAGGGGGAAGGAGGGAGAGAGGGAGAGAGGGAGAGAGGGAGAATGCAGTTGGGTCAAAGAAAATGAATGTATGCCTTTCTAGACCTGGGAATCAGAGCAAAGAATTCTGAATTGAAAACTGCTTGAGAGGGCACCTGGGTGGCTCAGTTGGTTAAGCGACTGCCTTCGGCTCAGGTCATGATCCTGGAGTCCCGGGATCGAGTCCCGCATCGGGCTCCCTGCTCAGCAGCGAGTCTGCTTCTCCCTCTGACCCTCTTCCCTCTCGTGCTCTCTGTCTCTCATTCTCTCTGTCTCAAATAAATAAATAAAATCTTTAAAAAAAAAAAAACCTGCTTGAGAGTTTATATCTGATTCTGATTCCCTAAGGTATCCTGTGGCTTTGCAGATTGGTAAACCTAAGTACTTAAAATGAATCTCAAAATTATTCAACAATGAGGTTTCCCAACAGAAGTATTTTTTTCTGGCTAGAATGACACTTGTTACTCATCGTTCCCTTTAGTTGTTCAAAGATAAAACTGACTCAGTGAAGGTGTCAGAGCCAACTCTCCACTAGATGAAATCGGTTCCAAAAGGTCATAATAAAATTAGTAAAGGCAGATGGAAAATGTGCTAATAACAGCTGGTAGCACCCAAAAGTGTGCACATTGGTATAATTACAATATCAGACATTGCTCTTTATCCCTCTTCCTTCTCTGCAAGCATTCTTTAATTTCCAGGGATACAATTATCTTGGTGGTAGAAATTCAATAATATACATTACAGATTGACGGTTGGGAGGACATTAGGTTCTTAGCCAATACAGAATTCTACTTGTCAATATAGGCTATCAATGAGTAAGCATGAATAGAATCCTGGCCTGTTAAAAATAGCTTAGGGCCTTGGGTATAGATTCTAAAGCCTATCACCTCCCAACATTGTCATTAACCTACAAAATCTTTCTTCACCTTCTCCCACCAATGTTAAAGAACAGAAAACACAAATTATATTTTACAAAGGGAGAAAAATAGTTTTAAGTCTTCCTGTTTTCATCAGTTTTTTGCCATTCAACTTCTATAAATTCAAATTTCTAAACATAATCTAAAATACGTTCCTAAAATTCTTCAATTGGATTAAGTTTAATTTGGCCAGCATTTTGTATTTCAAAGACCTTTAATATCTAAATTGTAAGTGTGCTTCATATATGTTGATTCTTCCATGTTGGTCTTATATGCACTGCTGAATCCACAGATATATCAGACAGATATGGCCAGAGCAACTTCAAAGACAGTATGTTTTTTTAGTCAATTCAATTCTCAGAATCAAATAAAAACAAAGCAAAAGGGAATATTTGAATTTTCACATGTAATTTTTCTTCTCACATTTATATTTTCGAAAGTCTATGGAGTCAGGAATCCATTTATAAAGACACAGCAGGGTGATTGTTGCTGTATTGAATAATGGGATGCGTGCAATGCAGGCATTCATTTGTCAAGCACCAAGTAACCACTCTCTCCTGGTTAGTTTTTTCTTCCCTCTTGGATAAGTATGAATGAAGCGAAAGTTTAATTCTCTGAACAAGCTCCAGAAAACTTGGAGACACTAATATTTTTTGATCACGGTCTTCCATTTCCATTTTTCATTTTGTGGGACCCAGCTGTCTGCTTCCAAGTCTACAAAGATTTTGTTTAATACGGTATCAATGTTCTTGGTTTACCATTGACAGATTTGAAAAGGTGGCTGAAAACTGAATGAATATATGCAAATGTTTTGTTATTAAATGGAAACATTCCAGGAACTCAAATGATCCATGTGAAATTTTAATTATAACTTAACAGCTGCTTGAGCTAATTGAAGGATATCAGAAAGGTGATTTCCTTCTCATTGTAATTAAAGAGTTAAGCCTAATTTGCTGTTGTCAGAACAAGACTAAATACCAATCTGGTCTGCCTAATTATATTAAAAGGTAAACAGATAACTTCTAGGAAAGGGTAGGGCCCCCCCCCCCAGACAAAGACAACAGGTTCTCAATGTGCCACCACCACCCCATTCTTATTGGAATATGAGCAATGACCTTTAAGGAAAGTAGCAACTGTTCTCAACTTCTGCTGTGAAGGCTGCAATTTCATTTTGCCGCATCATCTGTTCATTCCCTCCCACAGCCAATTTTATTTTCCCTAACCGTAGCTTCAATTTCTCAATCCCTTCCCCAAGGGTCCTCAATGATCTCTTCACTTATGAGATAAGGAAACTGAGGCAGAGACAGGGCAAGAAAATATTCAAGGCAAACAAGTTAGTGGCAAAACAAGACTCTTGACTAAGCGGTATGGTGCTTTCCCCCACAACGCTGGGCTTTGCACCTGCTAGCATGAAATTTACCTTGCTTTCAATTGACTACATTACTGTAATGGGAGAATACATCTTGAAATCTTTTTAACAATATGGTATGACTTGCCCTTTGTTTGAGAAGATCCAGAAAGTTGTGCTTTTAAACTTTTTTGTAAGACTGTTATGGAAGAGTGTCCTGTATGAGCAATGCCATCCTTTCATATCCTAACCGAATGTGGATAAAGCTCTTATTTGGTAGTGCAATGATTTTAGATATAAAATACAGGAATCTCTTTATCTAAGCCTGGTAGCTCATGCTATTTTCGATACTCTGCCTCAATTTCTGGGTAGACCTTTACATATTAAAATAGAAAGGTAGAATTCAGCTGCCACGAGTTCTGGCAATCTTGACACTTCTTGTAGGAGTCTTGTTCTTCTTCTTTTATGAATTCATTTTCTTTCTCCAGTCCCTAATATAAGTGTAGGCAGTATTTGTTTCTGTCCTCTTTGTTTTTTGTTTTGTTTTGCTTTTTGCTTTCTAAACAAGAGACTCCTGGGTAAACACATTTGGAGTGAGGTAGGGCACTGGAGGGAGGGGGGAGCTTATTTAATAATCTTTGGATCCTTCTCAGTAGACATTTGCTTCCTTCCCCCAGATGCAAATAGATGTTGTAAGTGAAGTAAGGCTGAAAACAGAATCACCGTTGCAATGAACCACTGAGCCTGAGTGTGGTACGTGTGTTTGCACTCAGGCACGGAAGGGCAGATTACACAGAAGCCCAATGCTCTATGAGGAATTATAGAACAATAATCCCTTTGCCTAGAACAGTACACCTCTCATGACATAAACCTTATTATTAAAGTTTTGACTTTCTCTTCTTCAATCTATGCCTAGTCCCACACTGCTATTGCCTAGTTATATATTGGTTGCATCTACTCAAACTCAACCAGTCTAACCTCTTCTGCAAATAAGCTCCCTTGTTAATATGACCCATCTCTCCACTATTATCTTTCCAGCTACAGTCCTCAAATCATTCATTCCACATAATACTGACATTGATTTTCATAAAGCATCACTTAGGTAATGTTATCCTATGGCTTTAAACCCTTTGATACGGAGAACTTCTGGTAGATTAAAGTTGAAACTCCTCACGCTGACAATAAAAGCTCTCATTATCTCACCTTAAACTTGTTCACTTGTCACAATTCTAGGTCTCAAGCAGCAGAAGACAATTCTAATCAGTTAAAGCAGAAAGGGCATTTGTTGAAAGAAATTATTGGGTTGCCCACAGAATCCTTGGGGAGGCAAGAGAACCTGGTGCAGAATATAGGCCCGAAAGAAGGGAAGCCAGGAAGGCCAAACCATATCCAAATCATGCTGCTGAACTGTCTGAGGAGGACACTGCTGCCCGCCCCACCCCCGACCACCGCATTCCACAGCCCGCTCCCTGCTGCGTCCAACACCGCTACGTGTCAACACTGACCACACTGCCATGGTCACCACAGTGAATCGGTGTGGCTGCCTCCACTGCCAGAATGGATGTCTCATTACAGAGGCAATTAGCTCCTGATTCCAAGTCTTCGATAAGTTGTCTGCTTGGTCAAACCTGTCTGCCCTATCTTTTGTTGCCAGGGGTGGAGAAGTAAGTATCTAGACTTTCCAACTTCTGTAGAGCAGTAAGGTTTGCCCCCTGCCAATATTCAGACGGGGGGATTCCCCCAACAGGGGAAGGGGATTCAGATGCCAGGGAGAACAGAAAATACACACACACACACACACACACACATGCCCATATGCATGCACAAGAGAGCATTTTGGCTAACTGATGACCTAACCAAACCATTAGCCCATTAATCTATGGTGCAGTCAGTCATCTGAAGTAAATCCTATTCCTCTTCACCTTCACAAATCATTAAATTAATTGTGATTACGCATATTAAAACACCTAGCATATCACCAAAAAACAGTAGTCTCTAACTCATGAGTAAGTACTATTTCCACTCCAGTTAAAATTTTCTATTTCTAAATCTAAGGATCCATATCTTTATCTCTCTCTTTATCTTCACATCCAACCTGAGGATTTGTTGAATTCCACTGTGCCCAAGGAGTTATCTCTGAACACTCCAACTCAGTGTTAGCCATCTTTTCCAAATTCCTTTGCGTTTAATCTATATCATTCCTTTTGCTGTTTATCATTTATATTGTCACACCATTAGCTATCATTTCATGTAGTTTTATATCCTCAGATTGCAACCTTCATGACAATAAAGACCATGTGCTGTAATTCTCTGTAGCAACTCTAGTACATATCATCCTATCTTTGGGAGAGAAAGCACATAATAAATGGTTACTGATTGTCTGTTCTGCCCCTGAAGCAGGTTTTAAATTAAATTCTTAATCACTCATGTCCACATACTTCTTCATTCATATAAAAGGAAAAGTGTAGAAAATATTGGGATTACTAAGTTAGCTGATTTCCTGTTAATTGAGGCATTATCACAATAATCTTCTAGAATAATTTTGTTCTCAAATAATTTTTTTGTTTTAGCTTAAACCACGTAACAGAAGTGCTGTAAGATGTAAAGTGAAAGAATTGACAACAATAAGTTTATCAGGGCCAGAAATGCCATGATAAATAAAAAGAACTCAAGGTCTCTTATCCTGAGTAGAATAGGAGCTGCCAGTCACCCAAATAAATCACCCACCACCCCTTGCCACTGGCTCTGAGTGTTAGCTTCTGACATGCTTAAGTCTGTCCCATCTAAATCAACAAAAGCACTTTCTTGACAGTTCTGTCCTTTTGCAGGCTGACACTCTCGCTCACTCTCTTTCCTTTCACAGCCATGATTTTTAAAAGTAGAGCCCATGCTCCTTGTCTTTGAATCCTCAAACCTATATACAAGCTAGCACTATTACTCCATTTAGCCTCCCAATATGGAGTTCACCAGGTAGCTTTCATTTGCTAAATCCAGCGCACCTTTTCAGAATTTATCTAAATGGAACCACTAGGTATAATCAGATACAATGGCCACACCGACATTTTTTTTCTTTCTTAAGATTTATTTATTTATTTTGGGGGGGTAGGAGGAGAGGGAGAGGGAGAGAGAGTCTTAAGTAGACTCCGTGCTGAGCGCAGGGCCCAAAGCACAGCTCCATCTCACCGCTCTGAGATCATGATCTGAGCGGAAACTAAGAATCTGATGCTTAAGCCACTGCGTCATCCAGGTGCCCGGCCACACCTACTTCTTAAAACTAACTCTCCTCCTTAGCTTTCAGATCATTCCTTTCCCAGCTCTCTATCTTCATCTCTATTCCTTTGAAAAAATTTTAAAAGTCTTCCTCTACTTTAATCCACCTGTTTAATATTGGATATTCTCCATACTGTACATTAGAAATTGATAATTTTTATACATGTATCAAATCAATACATTGTATACCTTAAATTTATACAATGTTACTGTCAATTATATTTCAATAATGCCGAAAAAAATAAAATAATTGGATGTTCTCCAAATGATTGACTTGCGCCGTATTCTCCTCTTACTTTTCCATCTATTTATATATTTGAACTCCTCACTCACTTTTAGCTTCTTTACAGGAGAAGCTGCTTTACCTAGGAGAGCTACTGCTACCTAATACAGAATACTCCTCACTTGTTTTATTATAATGAAACTGATAATAATCTTCCTCCAGGATTTCTGATATAAAGTCATGTCTTACAGTGATTATCACCTATAAGGTAATGACTCAAATCTATATTTCCATCCCAGATTCCTCTCTAAGGCCCAAGTCACATATTCAACTGATTTTTTTGTTGTTGTTAAAAACTGAATATGCTTCTGACAACCAGAATCTTGTCCATGACCCAAAACTCCAGAATAAATGCACCTATTTTACTTCTTTCAGACCAGACTTTTGTCAAATACTGAATCCTGCCTAGAAATCAGAGAAAAGCTCTGACGCTCCGTAATCAAATCACAGTTGTGCTGCAAGGGTCCCTTCCAGGTATGGTGCACGTGAGAGCAGGAAAGTGGCACTGCTGTTTCTACCCTGACAGGAAGCCTACTTCTGGCTCAGATTCAGACATAGTTTGGGGTTGCTTTCAATTCTTCAGTTCCTACTTTCATAAATAAAGTTGCTATAATAACATTCCAAAGGAGATATAATAACAACATATCTAAGATGACTTGGGGGATATAGTCCAAAATGGCATATAAATTTCCAAGCTACTTTTACTATATTTTGAAAAGTTACTACTATTTCCTTCATGTTTTGCAGGAAATTATGTTTTATCTGAACCTCCTTTTGGAGGATAGTTATTAAGCAGAAACCAGACATCCGTACTCAGTTTAAACTAAAATGCGTTGTATTTGTTCCAGAGTCCTCTTATTTTTGTCATTGTGTAGCATTTTTTCTTTTTTTTAAAGATTTTATTTATTTATTTTAGCAAAAGATAGAGAGCTCAGGTGGGTGAGGGAGGGGCAGAGGGAGAGGGAGAGTGAGAGAGAGAATCCCAAGCCGACTCCACGCTGAGCACAGAGCCTGATGCAGGGCTCGATCCCAGGACCCTGAGATCATGACCTGAGCTGAAATCAAGAATCAGACACTTAACGGACTGAGCCACTCAGGTGCCCTGTGTAGGATTTTTTCCTAATTAAATTTATCAAGTTTGTAAGATGTTATAAGTACTAAGGTTATTTTAAATCCTTGAAAGTATGTTTTTAAATCTATCTTGAGTACTATAAGGACTTTTTATTTAGTTTGCCTATAAACATCCTTCAAAATGAATTATGAGGAATTCTTATGTCCTGTGCTGTCTTGTCTAGGCACTAGATTCAGAACAGTTACAGGTTTATTGACACAATGACTACTCACACAATTTGGTGGTGCTGTCTTCATTTATGTTAATGCACAGTGGTTTTACCCACCATTGCTTCTGCATAACCAGCACAATGTCAATACAATGAAAAAGGCAAATCATGTCTGAATATTATTAGGAAAATTGTCTTGACCTAGCAGACCACCTGTAGCCCTCTCAGGGACTTTCAGTGCTCTGCCAACAGCATTTGTAGAACTGCTTCTCTCTGGCACAAAACCCTGAAAGCCAGCCATCCTGACCACTCCAGAAACCACAATGCAAGTGCAACTAATCAGTGATGACTGCGATCTTTAGCAAAGCAGAGAGAGTCTGACAAAACTTTACTGTGATTTTTTATTTAGACATTCAAAGCAAGCATGAATAAGATCACTTCCCACAACTACAGGTAATCTTTCTTTCTGAATTCCCAAGACACATATCCCATTCCTTTCATGTCGCACTTTCTCTTACATGTTAGTTACTTGTGTTATGTCTGTTACTTCCTATTAGGCCAAGTTCCTTCAGTGCAGACTTAGGTTCTAGGAAAGCATCTTCACTACGTATCCTGAACAGTCACTCACAACTAACTCTTGTGAATGTTTTTCAATTGACTTGTATAATTGGCAAAACTAAAAAGAATTAGGTCTATACCACAATTAGTCCTTTATAGGATGTTTCAAATACAATTTAACAATGTACATAAAAGCTAAAACTACTTGGAAGAAAACATAGGAATATGTCTTTGTGACCCTGAGTTAGGTAATCATTTCCTAGATAAAACTGAAAGCACAAGCAGCAAAAGATAATGGCTACATCCAAATTAAGACTTTCTTGTGCAGCAAACCATACCATCAAGAAAATGAATCCATAGAATGAGAGAAATATTTGTGAAGCATATATCTGATAAGGCACTTATATGTCTAAAATATGTAGAGAACTCTTACATCTCAGCAAGAAAAAGACAAATAACCTAATTTAAAAATATGCTAAGAATTTGAATAGACATTTCTCCAAGGAAGAAATGGCAGTGAAACACATGAAAAAAATGTTCAATGTCATTAGGAAAATGAAAATCAAGCCTACAATGAGATACCACTTCACACCCACTAGGATGCCTATAATAAAACACACAGACAATAACAAGTGTTGGTAAAGATGTGGAGAAATTGGAACCCTCATACTGTTAGTATGAATGTAAAATGGTGAAGTTGCTATGGAAAACAAGTTCATGGTTGCTCAAAAGGTTAAATATACAGTCACCATATGACCCAGAAATTCCATTCCTAGGTATATACTGAAGAGAAATGAAATCAAATGTCCACACAAAAACTTGTGCACAGATATTCACTGTAGCACAATTTATAATAGCCAAAAGTAGAAACAATCCAACTTATAAATGGATAAACAACATATGATATATCCATACAATGGAATATTATTCAGCAATTTAAAAAATGAAGTACTAAGATGTGCAAGAAAATGAATGAGCCTTGAAAGCATTAGGATAAGTGAAGGAAATTACATGCAATCATTCATATGATTTCACTGATTCATATCATTTCATATGATCATTGTATGAGTTTGGTGATTCCATTTATAGGAAATGCCCAGAATAAGCCAACCTGTGGAGGTAAAAGTAGGTTAGGCAGAGGATATTGAAGGGAAATGGGGAGGGATTGCAAATGGTGTGGGTCTGCTTTTATAGGAACAAAAATGTCCTATAATTACACTGCAGTGTTTATTGTACAATCTTATTAAAATACAAAAAAAAATACCCATTGAACTGTAAACTTAAAAATATTATTCAGTGCTCATCAAGCTTTTGGTTAGATGGACTATATCAATAATTATCACATAAATATAACAATATTTATATCTATCAGTATTTACTGTATTAGAAACTAAAATTTAGAACATCAAAAAATACATAAAGGAATCTTCAGGAATAGCGAACATCATAGAACTAAAAAATAAGTAAAATTTCATTCATTTTCTTTTATAAACCAAATATATAGGTTCAAGAGGCAGGTTCAAGATCTACTTTGACTATGTAACACTGGGCAAGTTAGTTAACCTTCCTGTGCTTCAGCGTCTTCATATGTACAACAGGAAGTTTGTCGTTCTCAAGATTTAATATGAAAACAGTAAGGTTTAGCACAGAATATTTTCTTCCAGAAATATACACGTGATGATATATTTTGACAACTCTCAACCTTTGGTGATCACGGGCCTATCTTTCACAATCAGACAAAAGTATATGACACATAATCCAACTGGAAACTACTGATCATGCTCAAAACCCACTTTTGCATTTTAATATCTGCACTGCCTTTTCTTAAATTCTAGGAAGAATTCCAATATAAATATTTTGGGCAAGAGGAAGAGACATATATCCACTCCCATACTTCCTAGCTTCATGGTAAGGAAATTATTCTAAATACAAATTTTTTATGACTCATTTCTCCCCATCCTGACAAAAGTAAGTTTAAAGGAATTGAGACGATAAATGGTCCCTCACATAAAGTGAGGGAGGTGGAAACTAGTTTGGGACAACAAAATATTCATTTTGTCATTACTACATTGGGGTATCCTGGAAAATGACCAGAATCTCATTCTATACTCTGCCTAAAACGATCACTGCCTGTTTTCTGCCCCTTCCTTTGTCAAACCCCTCCTCCTAATGCCTTGGGGTTCATTTTCACTGAAGATTATTAGCAATATTAAATCTCCATGGTAGTCAAGTCAGGTGCCCAGCAGAAGGCACGGGGGCAGGTAGGGAGCTGAGAGAGGGAGGAGAAAGACACCCAAACTAGGAGGGGGAGGGTGGGTCATGAATTTGTAAGAGCTAATTTGTCTAATATTCGCTAACAAAAGGAATGCTTCTGTGTCGTGCATTAATGCAGCATCAATCACTGAGTAACTGCTCGACACACATAATGAGAATATTCTCTGGTCAGCTCCATGGTCTGTACAGACAGCTGGGGAGATAATAACCCAAATGGAATTTTTATTTTAATGCAACTCCCATCCTTTAAACACAAAAATGAAACAGATTAAAGTTGGTAAAAATGTAACAGCCTTTCATAAAAGCTTAGTGTGATAACGTATTTATTCCAGCAGTAATGTCTAAAGAGCCTGAAACATCTCCACTTGATTGTTGGGATTCTCCAGTTTAATGGCCCTTTTCTTTTAATTCATTACGAGTTGCTTTAGTTTTTCCCATGGTTGTGTCTAATAACATTGGCTCATCTGATTATATTTCAGTCAGTTTTTCTTCTCCCCTTTTAAATTTTTCTCTCTTTTTTTAAAGGATGCTTGGAAAGCTTTACTTGATTCAAAATAACTTACCTTATTTTCAAATCAAAATTAGACCCACATTGATACTTTGTGAAATATTAAAGTATATATTTACATCTACACTGTATATACAATCATTGGAAAATAAATTACTACAAAATTTACAGAGGCAGGTGTTATATTTAAAAGCAGATCAGCTTCATTGCAACAGAAATTTAGGCCATGCATTAGAGAAAAAAATTTCCCCATTTTACTATTTATTTTCTCCACTCTGAAAAACAAAATCTAGGCAAAAAAGTGGGATTTTTTTCATTTATTCGACTATAGCCACTCCTCTCCCAAAGATAGTTTAAAAACAAATTTGAAAATAAACAGGAAAATAGCTTTTGATACTTAATGATTTTCTAAAAGATAATCAGTAACTAGGAAATCTACCTGCATTTTTCTAAATGTAGGTCATGAGGCACAATGAAATCAGTGTATTAGGGCATTCAATGTGTTGTCACTATCAGAAATAATGAACTCTCCATGCCAGAGTTATTTCTAAAGGACAATTTTAAAATGGTACAGAGGCCGAGAGGAAATATGAAATATAGTGAGCCTAACAATGACAAACAGAAGGAAAAAAATTTAATGAGGTCAAGTTGAAAATATAATTTAAAATAAAAAGCCTCATTGAACTCTGCCTACTGTTCTACTACAACAGAATGATATGATCAGCTTCCTTGATATCTGGTACAGATTTCAACTCAAGGAAGCTGCTTTAGCATGAAGAAACTAAATACAAAATGCCTGTGGTAATAACAAGTAGAAGTATATTATTTTAAAATATTTGCTGCATTGTTTTAAGACTGAAATAAATTCTATAATAATATATTGTTCATTTTTAGATCTGTTTACCATAAGGCTGCCAGAAATCCTTAATATCTTTACATGAATTGATACAGATATTTTGGCTAATTTTTTTTTCTTAAACCTGAAACAAATCCCTGTTAATCAAAGAACTATAAAACACATGGGTTGATTTCACTGAGGTTAACTGGAGTAATTGCTAATGGGTCTAATAATTGGTCTATATTTTCATGACAGGTTTCTAATTTTGTTTTAAAGTAGTTCCAGTATTAAAAATATCATGCACCTTACAACAAAATATGCCCCAATGCACACACCAAAATTGTGAGTCTACTTTTCCCTTAAATAATCACCGATATGCATGTACGTGTATCCCCACAAGCAAAGAGACATGGTTAAATTTAGTTTTCTGTAGCCTGTGTTCAAAAAACAGTGTGTTTTCTTACATCAAAATATAAAATTCACTATAATATAGAACATGCTTCTCTAACTCTATACCTCTTCATCCTCTTTTGAAAATCACTGCTTTAAAGAGAGATACTCGGTCAGACTTCTCCAAAAAACAGCTGGGAATTGAGTCAGAAACTTTTGATCCCAGACTGCAATATGGCCCCCAAGGATCCCTGCCTCTTGGCATTTGTGCCCCTGCGTAATCCTTCCCCACACTGGACCAGGGTGTCTGTGTTAATAATAGAATATGGCAGAAGTGATAGTATATTATTTCTGAGATAAGTTTATGAAGACATTGTAGCTTTGTCTTAGTTCACTTGCTTTCTCTCTTAGACCATTTACTCTGGGAGAAGTCAGCTTCCATGTGGTGAGAGCAGCCTTATGGAGAGGCCCATGTGATAAGAAATTAAGGCCTCCAACCAACAGTCAGTGAGAAACTAAAACCTCCTGCCAAGAGCCATGTGAATGAGGTAGAAAGTATATTCTCTAGCCCCACTCAAGCTTTCAGATGACTGCAGCCTTACACTACATCTTGACTACAACCTCACAGAGACACTGGACATGAATTACCCAGCTAAGCTGCCCCCAGATTCCTCACCCCAGGAAACTGGGTGAGATAATGTGTTTGCTATTTTAATTTGCTAAGATATGCAGTGATTGGTCACTAACACAGTTCTTGCTAGCATCCTGTAACCAAGAAGACTCGGTATAGTACTAAAGAGAGTGCCACATTTCCATTGTCAGTAGACATGTTATTTG
The DNA here is from genome assembly GCF_037043125.1 of Eumetopias jubatus. NCBI lineage: Eukaryota > Metazoa > Chordata > Mammalia > Carnivora > Otariidae > Eumetopias > Eumetopias jubatus. The sequence goes on along the minus strand of NW_028274814.1, from coordinate 71,345,457 downwards.
TCTTGGGGACTGGAACTGGTCCAGTCTCGTTAATTTAGCCATTATCTAATCATGAGTATGGATGATTTTTTTCCCCTTTTTCAATGCAGGGCTGTGCCTACATAGGCTGTATAATCAAAACCAAACCAAACAAAAATGACTGATCTATTGTGACCCATGCATTTCTACTGCATAGACTTTATAAAGAATCATTTGACTACTATGCAAAATGGAAAACCAAGGCCATAAGAGTTTTGCATTAACCTTTACATTCTGTTTAAGTTCATAATGCTAATCTTCATACATTGCTTGGAGACTTGACTGATTTTGAAATTCATGAGAATTGGAATAGTTGGCAATGGATAAATACTAGATAAATGAACAAATTAAGGAATTCACTGAACTACCAGGTTATATTTTACTATTGAAGTGAGATATTTAAACAAAAGATCAGAACAAATATCAATCAATCCTTTCTAAATAACCAAATTACACACACACACACACTATAACCACATATCTAGATGTGATATATTTTCCAAGAGAACAAGGTTATAGAAAATCTTCTCTCCATTTATTTTCTAATTATACACACTCATCTATGTCACATTAGCAAGAAACTATAAAGACCAAGCATAGGAAGAGAATGAATCTTGAAGCCTCTATGAAGTCATCTATGTTGGTAGCTTAGCATCCTTCATAGTCTTGGTATGGTTCACTCCAGGACAGGACTGGGTCAAAGATGGGTTTAACTCCTTTGGATTCCAAGGAATGACTTCATTCTCATCCTGGACGTTAACTAAGGAAACTGAATTCTGGGATCACAGTCATCTGGTAAGACTTCATGAGAACAAAGGCATGGCTCAGACAAAGAAGAACAGAGACTGTAAAAACTGAGATGAGATGATAATTATTATATGACAACTGGACTGGCTATGAAACTGTTCTGAGGTTCCTCTGAAGAACCCACATACTTATAAAATCAAAACCCAGAGGCAAGGCTCCTTTGTTCCTCCAGCTTGCTCATTCTTGGAGTTCTGAACGCTATATGCCATCCCTAAATCCACAAGTTCCTTTTGAGAGCTGAGACAGGACAAAGTTGGAGGACCCATACTGTTTGGCATTAGGTAGTCCAGCAACCTTACATATTTTTTTGTGATATTGCCTTTCTTCTTTGAGGGACACAGATCTAACCTGGACAGCCTCTACTTTGGGTACTGTTTAAGAAGCTGGAAAGAATGAGCACAAACTTACAAATTCTTAAATACTCCCAGAGTCAGATTTGCATATATAAGAAGAGATGATGTTCTGGACACATCAGTCACATCACTATCATGTTCAATTCTCCTTTGGCCATGAGCTCCCTGTACATTGTGTCCTGTTTTCTGCGAAAGAGTCCCAGGCTGGTCTTTGCACCAAGATAGCCACGGATTGGACTTGACTGGGGTGCAGGAGATAGCATCTCATTCAAGAGTAACCAATTCCTGAGCTGGCTGGTGACCTATAATGGTCACTACAAGAGCAGTGCATTATTTTTCTTTCCCAAAGCTTCAATTTATCAACTCTTCTTTCTTTCTCCTTTCTGTGTCTCCCATGTCAAGATGAACCAACCCTTAGTTGACATACACATTATTCAAGGGGATACTCTGTAGAATTTGGCATATTATTGACCACATTTGTTGAATTTAAGGGCAATGGATTGTATCTTTGCACAGACATGGTATAAATACTTCTAAATGAGAATTACTAAATTAGAAGGACTACCTCCTTGCTCCTTAATTTGCATAGGATATATAAACCTTACAAATAGCTATGATTTTTTTTAAAGACTACATCCTCTATGCCTTATCCTAAAAGTTGTTGTTATGTAGACCAAGATGCTATCTCTGAAAGGAACTCTTTGATTTCTTTTTTAAAGGTTTATTTATTTATTGCGGGGGGCACGAATGGGGGGAAGGGGCATGGGGAGAGGGAGTTCCAAGCAGACTCTGTGCTAAGTGCAGAGCCTGGCACGGGGCTCAGTCTCACAACCCTGAGATCATGACCTGAGCTGAAACCAAGAGTCGGATGCTTAACCAAATGCACCACCCAGGCACCCCGAAATTCTTTTATTTCAATTAACATTTTAATAGACCATCGCTGTCTTAACTAAAATTCTCTGCATAAATGAATATAAGAGTAAAAATACAAAAATATGACCAGAAATTTGATACCTAGGTAAAGCTACCACAATGATTTGGTTAGATCAAGAATCATGTTCATAATTTATTTCTCTAGGAAAATAAATAAGCAAACATACTGGACATATTAGCTCCATGTGTTTTGCTGAATATTGTGACTTTCCCACCATTGAGCAAAGAGAGATACATAAAGTAATATTAGCCTCTTTATTCACAGTGGTGAAACCCAGTAAAAAAACTAATATCCTCAGCAAACATTATAAATATGTTTTATTGTATACTAAGGAGAGTTTGCATATCTTAAAATCTTCAATACCTTCCTTCAGCAGCAAAACAAATCAGGTCGGACATCGGTAATTAGCTTTTCAAAAACTCAAAAATTAACCTAAGAATTATTGCTCCTTTTATCAGATTATTTTAATATATTATATGGAGTACAACATTCGTGACATACAATAACATAAAATGGTGGTGAACAGGCACAGTTATTATTATGATGGTTCTGTCTCTAACACCTCTTTGTCAATATACAAAGCTGCTTTAGATGTGTAAATGAATCCTCTGTTGTCACAATTCAGAGCAGACTTTCACACAAAATACCTTTATATTTAATACCTTCATATTTTCATTTTTACCTAACCATTTTTTTTTTCAAGAATGCTCTATCAAGATCATTAATGCTCATTTTTATTTTAAAATGTTAGGATAAAAATTCCAAAGCACATCAAAACCACACTGTTGTTTTTCAAAGAAAAGACTGTCACCCAGACACAGGATCAAAAGAGTCACATATATGGACTTATAAATATATGTAGTTTGAAAAAAAATCTTATTAAAATGGTGGTTTCTCTTAGGGATGCTGACAAATTTAACTGATCTAGAACACGAGGTTACAGTTTCAGTGACAGGTGAATTAAAGGAAAATCAGATAGTCTATAATCAATGATTTATCTTTTTTCCTCTTCTTTAACCAAAGAATTAAATCCAGTGCCAGTTAGTCTAGTTATCTATGATGTGCAAGGCAGACATGATCCATTGTGTACCCACTGTGAGTGACAGCATGAATGACAGCCTTTGCCAGTCAAAGCCGTGATAAGGACTGGGCTCCGAGAGAAGCTCCTACTTGAGAGCCATCTGCATTGTCCCAGCCATCACTTCTGGCAGGAAGGCTGATTCTGAGATAAGAAGGTGATGGTGCTGAGCTTATTTCACAGAAGGATCTCGGCAAACTAATCAGTGCCATCTGCATTTAGAACAACAGTCATTAATTTGGCTTCTTTCTTTCTTCCTCTCTCTCTTTTTTAAAACTTTTCACCGAATGCTTCCCAAGCTTCATTACGTTTAGTGTGCTACCAAAGACAGACTCTTGGTATTCAAAAGCAAACAAAGCCACAGACAAAAACACCAAAAAGATCTGAGAATAATGAAAAGACGCAGCATGAGAGCCTGTGAAAGATTCTATTCTGACTGATTCCAACTGGTGAGATGCTAGCAAAGGCCCTGTTGTAGGCTCACAGAGATTCAAATGTGAATCAGGAGGCAAAGGTTTGATAGAGTCCTCCACAGAAAAGGATGGCCTTTGCCCAGGAGGTGTGCATAAGTGAAAACCAAAACAAAAAAACTACCAATAGAGTGCTAGATACACAGCTGGTATTGTGGATCTTTGTCAGCAACGTGAAAGCCCAGCGGAATTAGAAAGATAGGGAAATTTCACTTTGAACAAGGGTTGTGGAATGATAGTTGTCCAAATTCTCAGTCTGTTTGTGCCTGACACAAAGATAACTAGGTATGAAAAGTGCATCCTGGTGAAGTCAACCGAGATTCTTTGGGAACCTTGATACTTAGATCAAAGCAAAGCAAAATATGATAAACCAAACAAATATGCTTTCTTTATCATATCTCTTCATAAATATGGACTCTTTAATAGGACTTGGAAACAGTGAATGCTCAACTGTTAATGAAAACTACAGAGAGCAGAATTCTCCCCGGTCACAAAACAGCAGTGTGCTCCATCATCTGGCAAAGCAGAGGTCCAGATGGGGTCCTCCCCAGGTTCAGAGTGGGGGGCAGTAGCGAGGGGCAGTGAGAAGCTGCCGTGCCAGTGCCCGTGGCTGTCAAGAAAGAAGGGTTTACAGGAAGACCTGTATTGCCTCTCCAAGCCTGCAGCATAAATCCCTGAGACCCATGCTTTCCTATCGTAGAGCTTAGCTCACTGATACGAAATGGTTCCAGAGCAATCTGAAATCCAGTGAACACAACCTTCTACAGAAGTGTTGATTCTCTCAATTTCGGGTTAAGGACAAAGGCAGCCATGTGGTAGTTTAGAGGCACAGACTTTGAAATCCATTTGTCAGGATTTGAACTCTAGCAGCACCACTTTCTAGCTATGTGACTTTGGCAAAGTAACTTTACATTATTGTTCCCTCAGTTTACTAAAATGGGGATATTGTTAATAGCACTTACTTCTGAAAGGGTTACTGTAATGATTAAATGGGTGAATCAATGTAAAGCATTTGAGACAGTAACTTGGCTCACAGTAAGTTCTCAATAGCTATTTCACTATTGTGGTAGTGATGGTTTTATTATTATTATTACTATTACTATTATTTCATGTGTTTCAGATCAAGAAGTTAGAGAAACTGTCCTTCTTCGTTCTCCCCCACCCCAACTTCCACTTCCAGACCACTTCTTTATCTGCTTCTTGCAAAACTTGCTGTTGTTCCCTACCTCTTCAGAGCTATTGTTCCTCATTTCTTGGTCATTTCCCTTGATTCACAAATGATTTAACTCTAGACCCTGTCCTCCTCATTGTACAAAGTCTAGCCTGTCTTGACAACTTCATCGTCAGTTGGGATAATCCTTCCAATCCTTCCAAAACCAATCCTCTGGTTTTTGACCTCCTTATCTCAGACAGTCCTGTCCTTCTCAACACCTCATGGACCCTCTCTCCTGATCACAGACAGGACTTCATCATCATCAGAATCTGCACCATCTCCAAATCTGAAATGCAAACATTCCACCCTGGGACCTCAGTTTCCTATCCTTCTCTCTTATTCAAACAGTACTCTTCTCAGAACATCAGATACTCAGGGCATTGGGCCTGCTGAGTTTTCATCTTCCCTCACTTTCTCCTGTCTTCACTTCTTCTGCAACTTACAAGCAAAAGTCCATTATTATAACCACAGCCTCACCTACGTTCTTTCTCTTCCCCTCCATTGTACTCTTCTTGTGAAACTCAAATTCCAGATGAGCACAACCATCTGGTTTCTGACTGTGCAGGCCTGAGTAGTTGAACATAGCTGGAGAAAATTATACAACCAGACATACTGTTTTTATTTCAACTTAATCACCTTACATCTCGAATGGGCTCTTAACACAACTCAACAATTCTTCCATGTTTCTCCATTAAGCTTAGTTCCCAATATCTGAGATGACTGTTTCATATATTATCTTTTCCTGTCCTACCCAAACTCTTTGACTCACTTAGAGCTAATAGTCCCACCTCATATTTTACTGTGAAAACAGACATCACGAGATGTTGAGTTCCTTATAACCTGATCTACAAAGTTAACATATATAACCACAGGTCTTCTCTTTTTCCCTTTTTATATTTAAGAAATGTAAATATCAATAACTTCACAAGTGCTTAGATTCCATTCCGGCTTGTCTTTCAAGCTCTTTACTCCCATTTCTAATTTAGATCCAATAGTTTTAGCCCTTCGAGTCCACAAACATTTGAGGGGGTATGATTGTTTTTGGGTTTAAGTGGTCATTGACATATTTGTATATAGGCATGTTCATTTGTAAATGGCCTGATCATGCTTCTGTAGAGGAAATGATTGAGAACATTGAACACTTCTAAAACCATGAGACAGGACTTTCTAAAGCAAAATAAATGAAATAGGGCGCAAACATACCTGCTGCTTCTCTGCTTTTCACATCATCTAAGTTCAAGTTCTCAAAAGTTTAAATATCCCCTATACCTCACTCTGATTGGTTCACTGAACTGATTATATTTCTCAAAGCAGTTGGGGTAATTTGTAATTTATGATGTTACCTGGTCTTTCCCAAACCCTGTTTTTCACATGTGTTGAGCTTAAATTCACCTTAGTAATGGTGTTTTTGTTTCTTGTTTTTGTTTTGTCTCAGGTGGGATGGAAGCAAATACCTACATTAAAACTGCACAAAATATGATTTAAAGCTAGATACTGAAAAACTTTTGATGATATAAGCAAAATGCAGTAACAAAAATATTTGGGGGGCTGATTTCTTGAAAGATTCTTACAATGAATACATACCAAGTCATGTGGATGCATAACAAAACAAAACATTTCCTTTTCAGAAATACAAATAAGACTTTAATTATTCTGACTTTGAGAAATGTCTAAGAAAAGAATTTATTATAAATTACTTTGGGCTGCTGGATGGTGCTACCTTGAATATATTTCTTTCATTCCCAGAATGATCAAATAGTTCTTGGCTTTTATTATTCTTTTTTTTAAGATTTTATTTATTTATTTATTTGAGAGAGAGAATGAGAGATAGAGAGCACGAGAGGGAAGAGGGTCAGAGGGAGAAGCAGACTCCCTGCTAAGCAGGGAGCCTGATGCAGGACTCGATCCCAGGACTCCAGGATCATGACCTGAGCCGAGGCAGTCGCTTAACCGACTGAGCCACCCAGGCACCTGGCTTTTATTATTCTAATAATGAGAATACTAACTAAAATTTATGAAAACTCACTCCAGCACATTTAGCATTGTGCTAAGAGTTTACATGCATTAGCTTTTTTTTTTTTTTTTTAAGATTTTATTTATTTATTTATTTGACAGAGAGAGACACAGTGAGAGAGGGAACACAAGCAGGGGAAGTGGGAGAGGGAGAAGCAGGCTTCCTGCAGAGCAGGGAGCCCGAGGTGGGACTCCATCCCAGGACCTAGGATCATGACCTATGCCAAAGGTAGACGCTTAACAACTGAGCCACCCAGGCACCCCTATATAGTCATGTTTTAAGAGGAAAAAAATGGACCTGGAATATATTTGAATAAAATTCTAAGGTACAGAAAGGTAAAGTTGATTACACAAGGTCATACCCAGTTTTGTATGGTTCAAGAACTGAAAAATTTAAAGCCCAGTAACACTTGAAATGTCAAGATAACTTTCTTTCTTATAATGGGTAAGTTTGATCAATGATAACTCTTGGGTTCTGCAACATTGGGTTATCAATGGTTCAATTCATTCAGATTTTATCAGATAATTCTCTGTACTTTGTCATCCTAAGTAACGCTCATTATGTTAACTTAGAAGCATGGAGGGAAAATTGTTCCTTAAACAATACACAATAATCCTAAATTATTCATTGTTAGTGAAAATCACATAACAAAGGATTTTTAAATGGTTTAGCTTATCCCCTGAGAAAACGTGAAAAATCAAATTCTATCTCTGTATACCATAATTCTGAGATTAATCAAAATTCTGGCTTCCAGGCAAAGACTGGCCCATTGCTATCAGGAGAAAAATCAGGTATAAGAGATTACCGGGGAGGATTTGGGGTTCATCTTCAGGAGTCAGGTCTGAGCAACTCGAGTAAAAACACTGTTTGATTTGAGTGATAATTTAGTCTACTAAAGTATTTTCTTTGCACAATGGTTTTATATGTTTTATTTTCTCATAAGTTTAATGGGGTTGGATTTGTATAAGCAATGCCAGATGAAACATCATTTACTTAGAGAAACAAAAAGGAATTTAATCAGCAATTAAGAATCTCATTTTGCCTGTTCTTAATGTCATTATTTTAGTATTATTCTATGGTTATTTTAAAGGAAAAAAGTGCACATTAACACTACATTACTATACACACACCAAAAATGACAATAGATATATTTATTGTTGTGAACAGCATGCTGAACTGATTTTTAAAAACACGATTAGAGGGTTGATTAAAAGTGACTAAGATGGCTGAATTAACTAAGCAGAAGAAAAATTCACTAACTACCACTAGATTTGTAAATACATGCTCTGACAAATATATGCTCTTTGATGAACTTTCCTTTTTAAAAGCATTATGTGGAGAAACTTCTTAGTGTATCAGCATATGTTAAATATTAGCATAGAATGTATAGGTATTAAATTTGGCTTTAGCCATGGAAGAACACATCAAAACCACATTCCTCTATTAAATACAGTCCCAATTACTTTAAGAGAGTGAGTATGTAGGCAGACTATAGGCAAACTAGGATTTCTCTAAGGGAGGTTCTCATCTCTGATGCCTCCCTAATAAATGAACATCAACCCAAACTACCAAATACCTAGCAGAGGATGCTATCAAGAATATGAATATGCAAGTAAAAGAAATTTACTTAGAGAAGTAGGACTTTGAAGCTGAAATGGAGGTAAGGAGCAAGTCTGATATCAAAAAGGAAAAAATAATCATCTCAATTTCATCAAGTCAGTTCCATTCTGTTTTACTCAGTCCAAATTTGCTCAAATTATAAAACCTGTTAGCAGACTCTGTGAAAGTGGCTCCCTAGGGAATTGTTGATAATACTGTAAGTCTTCGGGGCGCCTGGGTGGCTCAGTCGTTAAGCCTCTGCCTTCAGCTTAGGTCATGATCCCCGGGTTCTGGGATCAAGCCCCACATTGGGCTCTCTGCTCACCCTCTCCCTCTAACTACTGCTCTGCCTACTTGTGCTCTCTATGTCAAATAAATAAAACTTAAAAAAATATTGTAAGTCTTCACTTTCTGGCAAAATGAGGTAACAAATCAGAAAAGCCTCACTTTTGGTCACAAAATAAAATCCACTTGGCTCTGTCTACATGTTCTCCATGATGGTTTCCTGTCTTGCTGGGTCTCATAAGACCCATCAGATTTGTCTTCTTTGAGTCCTCGGATACATTTTACCCTACCCTAAAAAGAATACTCTTACATGGAAATAGTTAAGTCTGTCAGCGAAAGCAGCACCATTCTCTATGCTGGTAAACTCTCAGGAGCAACTTGGGCACACATTTTAGAGAAGATCAAGGCAGGTATAAGCAGAATTTTGACAACTCACGTTTTAAACAAAGTTGAACTTTTTTATAACGAACTCCCCCAACTGCAGCAAATATCAAGGAACACAACACAATCTTACTGTGCATTTTGTACATTAATGGTTCTGATAAAATATTTGAAACAACCATATTTATCACTGGAATTAGATTTTACTTTTAGATTTATTTTCCACTGCTCTTTTTAAATGCATAGCTAATACAGTTGGATAAACCTTCTTCCTGTCCTCTGCATCATATTAAATGCAATTGAATTCATAATCATATTTGCCAGATTCTTTTCATATTTGACTCATTTAGTATAGTTTTGTTAATATCAACCATGCCCTAGCATAGACAGAAAATAAACATGATTTCAGTAAACTTAAATACATCTGAATACAAAACTATGTATGACATGGATATGTAAGGTATCCCATATATGTATATTCATACTGTATATTCTCTCTCTCTCACACACACACACACCCCAACATAGAGAAGTGTAACATTCTTTTATACCCTAGCTACATACCATATGATTTTCATTTTCAAAGATGATACCATTGAGAGGTAGTAGTTGCTGAAGTGATTCTGAGCTCTGTACCCACAGGGAGCTAAAAGAAATAGTAGCCATTTCAACTTTAAGCCCCTAGCCTTATCCACTGGTTCAGGATGTGCTGAGAACTCATAGGCTTTTCACTGTTTAGCCCTCTCCTTCACAAACTGCACAAAGGTTTTATTCAAATTGAAGAGGCCTCTCAGTTTGATTGATGTCCACAGCTACAACCACTTTCCCAAAATTAAAGCCAAAGAAATGAAGGAGCACACTGTAACAGTGATAAGAGCTGCCCTTTAAATTTCAACAAATGTGCCACAGTTCAGGTGTCTCAGGTACAAAGGGAAAAGATTTAGCAAAGATGAAACATGAAAAGTAGGGGCCTGTGCTTTAGTATCATGGATTCAAAGCAAAAGGACTCTCCCTTAAGGAACAAGCCTGCAGGATGTTATGTGCAAGCTTTCTTCCAATCACTACTATCTGAAGAAAAGAAAGGGATGCTAGGAATAGAAATCTGAAAATGGCCTGCATGATGCAAGAGCAATGCTGTACCTACCACTCCAATTTAGCAAAGTGGAATATGTACTAAAATTGGAAAGAAGTAAAAAGCCTTTTCCTTCATGGGAGAAAAACAGAGAAAATACAAGTAAAGGGGTTGTACCTTCAAGAGAAACAGAAATTGCAAATGACCATATTCCCTTGGAGAGGAAACGATTGAAAGGACAGGGAAAGAAATAATTCAATTCAGAACTCAGGACCAAATAATACATCATTCATTCTTGACTGTTTTCATTTTCCTGATTATATTCAGAATTTAATTAAAGCTATTTGTCCATGTACTTTACTAGTATCTGAATATCCTAAATTGTATGGTATATAATGCCATTCATTTTAGCAAATGATTATTTGACTATCTTCCTTTAAAAATTTCAAGTAGAGTCTACTTTTGTGAGGAGGGATTCTTTGCCATAGTCATTTTACAACTCTAAACAGGGAAGTATGTTGCTCTGTCGGCTGCATCTGGTTAGGGCTGTTTTGGTTTCATCCAGGCAAATGTACTGAGTAGAAGATAAGTACATCACAATTACACTTGGCCCTAATCACAGGTACTTGGTGCTCAGGGAGCCTTCTGATCCCCTGGCCCTCGATGTCCATAGGATGCGTTGATTCCAAACCTTTTACTTGCTTTTGATCCTTTGTTGTTCAAATCTTCAAGCTTGACCTGGTAATGCCTATTGCCTGGCATCTACATAGAACAGTCGTTTTTTCCAAGTTGAGAGATGGTTTTTGTTTTGTTTTGTTTTGTTTTAAAAAGACTGGCTGAAGGGAAATCTCATCAACATTACCATGCAAAATCACTCCTCTCAGATACTTGTGTTGTATTCTTATGATAGGAATTTAAATCAAGATTCAACAGACCAAAATGAAAAAAAAAATCTATGTAGACACAGGCATTCAAACAGCAAACTAAAAGACTGACATGAAGCACACAGCCCATGTCCAGGTGAAGGAAACCTAGAATAGCACTCCAGAATTACACACGGAATGCCATTTCACCAAAAGTACAACAAAAGAGGTCCACTTTTTTCCCAGAATATGACCCTGAGTCAGCTCACCAACTGAGAGCTGGGAATTCTGAGGCATGTGTGAGCATGTGCTCTGTGTGCACATACATTAGAATAACACTTGCTGATAAATCTGCTAAAATCTGAATTCTATACTCACTGGTCATTTTTCTTAACATTACTCAAACTCTTCCAGTGTTCATGAAATCACTGGAGGAACAATCCACATGTGACTGACTGATACACAAAGTGGAGAGTTGTGGGGCAGGGGACCCTCATTTTTGCCCATAAAATGAGGGTCATAATCTACATAGAACAGTATATTTTTTTCAGGTTGAAGGATGTTTTAAATTAATGGTTGTGAGTTGTGGTTGTAAGGGAAATTCAGTGGATCATCACCAGAACATGAAACTGAGTAGACTAGAGAAAATATTAAAGTCCATCAGCTGTGGTAATGGTAAATATGGTTAGGTAAACTGTGTGTGTATGTGTCGTGATGCAAATGTATTACTGCTGGTCAGAGTCAAAAATCTTTGAAAATCACTACCCATAGAACACTTATCCATGAAACTAAAAAGTCAAAAACATACAAAATGGAATTAACCTAGAAAGCTTTTTAAATGTATTTGATAATATATTTACCATACTTAATTTCTCCAAGGCACATACACTTTAAATCTGCTCATTTCTTATCATAGTCTATGTCCCATATTAGGAATAATAACATTGGCTAAAATGTTTTTTTTTTTTTGGATCACTTTGACTTTTTGTATTCACAATATCTAAATAAAAATAACATGAACTGAGACGATCAATGATTAGACTCTCTTGCAAATGGTCTTTGGCAGAAACTATAACAGTCTTGAATACTGCTCAACAATTAAGTTTAGCTGATTTCTCTACAAGAAGCCTGTATCTTCTCTGGCTTGGCCTGGCAGTCAACCTCCTCTCTGGTGACAGGAGTTTGTCGAGCTATTACCAACTCCTGGTCGCCTCCTCCCTACAACCTACGTCATCTTATTTCTTCAGAAACTTATTGTTATGTGTTTTTAAAATCAATTATTATAGTGTTTCTAAGAATTCAGTTAAAGAAAATAATATGCATGGAGATACTGTAATTGTAATCATTGATGCACACAAACCAACTTTGGTTTATTCTATTTTCAGAAAAATCTTCGAACTATATCATGCTAAACACATTGGTACAAACAACTCATACAGAAATGTTAATTTCTAACAAGGTTTTCTAATTTTTTTAAAATAAAGATTCAAATGCCACTGAATTATCACATAATGATATGGCATATAAATAAAGCCCCAAGCACAGGAATATTTATTTTTAAGATTACTATATAGTAGAGAAATACAAGTAATGATCATGCTAAAATATTTGAAATATTATTTTGCAAATATTAACAAAGTACATTTAAATATTTCCACAGCTGGTCTTCACTTCAAAGACAGATTTGCTCTACTATGTTAATTATAAAATAGATATACTGAAGGTGAGTATCTAGACCAGTGTTGCTCCACAAAAATAATATGAGCACACATGAGAGCCACATATGTAATTTCAAATGTTAAATATTTGAGTTTCCACATTGAAAAAGGTAAAGAGAAATAAGTGGAGCTATTTCTAATAAATATTTAACCCCAAATATTCTCATATCAACATGTAATGAATATAAAAATAAGGTATTTTTATACTACATCTTTGAGATCTAGCAAATCTCAAATCAAATTTGTACTATTTTAATTGGTCAAATGGCCATATGTAGCTAGTGGCTACTCTTGGAAAGCAGAGATCAGGAAGGTAACTATTTGGATTTATAGGAATATTTACCATAAAGTTCCTTTAAGCCAGTTGAGAGGTGCATCTATGAAAACTGGTAAATGTGTTATAGTAATCCATGTCTACAATGGAAAAATCGTAGTATCTTTCCAGGGTCACAAGACAAAAAATGTAGTTAATGGATGAAATGTTTTCCTATTAAAATGTGTTCTTCATATATTTGTAAAATTTCTACTCTTTTCATAATGCTTCACAAAAAACATTGGAATATCCAGTTATTTCAATAGTCAATAAGCTGTAACTACTGATTAAAATAGCAGTGTCTTTCCTGAATTTAAGATATGGCCTAATTTTTGAAAAATTGTTTTGCATATAAATTTGCACAGATTTAATAAAGTGAGATATAAATAATATAATAATTAAAGAAATATTTAAGAACTTACTGATACGACCAAAGTACCATGCAGAGGAATGAAAGAAGGAAAAATTAGATCATTTTTATTTAGACACTTTTATTCAAACAATCTTTCTATGTTATGGTGTATTGTGACGTCATATTAACAACATTAGCTATAATAAAAAAGTCCTTTTCTCATATGTTACTGAAGGTGTAGTCTTATAAATAAATGCTTCCTGAAAGTTCAATTACAAGGATATGAATGTCCAAAATAGCTAAATACACAGAATTCAAAAGAAATAAACTTTAGCTTTTTTTTTTTTTTAAGGAATTATATAGCTAAATTTTTGGACAATGTCTTTATAACATACTTTCTGTTTGAGATTAGTGTTATAATACACTAACCTAGGTTAACTTGTCACTTCATGTATTACCCTTAAAATTTTAGAAAATTAATATAAATCACATCTCTATGAGACATTTTTGTAGCCAGATTTATTAATAAAATGATACCAATTCGTATCACTATAAAAATGTGAAGATAATGTTTAGATATTTTATGATGCATTATTAGAAAAGAGAAATTTAAATGTTTAAACTATAGCATTTGTTACTGTATTAGTGACATACTTTTTGGATAATAAATAATTTTATGACTGATTTAAACATATATTATCATTTCAATTTGTATGAAAATTTATCTTACTTTCCTTATTCTAGAGCATGGCTCTGATTATTTCTTGCTTTTATTTGCCTGAACAATACAAAAAGGAAACCTATCTCTTCATCTGGCAAAAAATATTACTTTTTCATCTTCTGTTTACCTTAGGAGCATTCAATTTCAATAGCTTCATTACTTTTAGACTTTATTCTATTTTTTGTTCCTTTATCACATGCATTTAAAAATGCCTATCAAACTCAACTAAAGGTCTTATATAAATTTCAAGAATGGGCTCAATGTTTTCATATACTACTAAAAAGCTAAAATATTTTTATTTTTAAAATTGACTTTGATCTTTCATCCAATAACAATGAGGAATTATTTTATTTAGATGTTTCCTTTAAGTCATACTCTATCCATAGAAGATTGTTCCAACACAGTCCTCCTGTCAATTTAAAGCTACAACTGAGATATAAACCTTGGGGGTAGAGTACTTTATCCTTCTGGGCTTTAAAGAAATGCAGTATTTTAATAAGATTCGAAAGTCTGAAACAAAAGCAATGCAACCACTAATCTAGCCACGTTCATTACCAGTCAGATGGAGTAGAATGGGGAAACACATTTCTTTACCAGATTGGCCTTATTTGCCCTCTGCAATGTTTTTCAGTATGCTAGCAAAGCAGTAGAGAACTATTTTCAAGATTCACAAAAATATAAAAAGAAAATGACAAGACTTGGGATTCCTTTATTTTTTTTAAATTTTATTTATTTGAGAGAATGAGAGAGAGAGAGAGCATGAGAGGGGGTTGGGTCAGAGGGAGATGCAGACTCCCTGCCAAGCAGGGAGCCTGATGCGGGACTCGATCCCGGGACTCCAGGATCATGACCTGAGCCGAAGGCAGTCGCTTAACCAACTGAGCCACCCAGGCGCCCTTTATTTATTTTTTTAAAGATTTTATTTATTTATTTGACAGAGAGAGAGAGAGAGAGCACAAGCAGGGGGAGTGGCAGGCAGAGGCAGAGGGAGAAGCAGGCTCCCTGCAGAGCAAGGGGAGCCTGATGTGGGACTCGATCCTAGGACCCTGGGATCATGACCTGAGCTGAAGGTAGTTGCTTAACCAACTGAGCCACCCAGGCGCCCTGGGATTCCTTTAAATAAAGATGTTTCTAATGATTTAATAGAGTCAAAATTTCCAAAATTAATTTTTAGGCAACATTTCACAAATGCATTTATTGTATAGAATGAGCTTCAGCTATACATTTTGGAGTATATTGCTAGTATGAGTCTAAAAGAGCCCAATAGGCAATCCTCAATGTCCAGGTACAAAAAGTTTTGGTAAGTGACAGCACTGGTGGACTAGCTGCTGAGGTGTGCTATGAAGAACTAGCTTCAAATATATAAATTCAGACATTCTTGCAGGATGAAGAGGCGTTACAACCATATTCACAAACAAGAAGGTAGAAGCGTAAGCTTCCCAACCAGCAATCCCAATATACTTACTCAAATTAGGGAATTATAAAAATGCTAAAATATTCTCGGTGATAGGATAATTTTTGTTGAATTGAAGATTAATGTCTCATTTATACATGTGATCACTGTCTTGTTATATATCTATCGTCTAAGAAAATATGAGTCTATTTATTTAAATTACAGTGATCAAAACAGATCAGATTTCATTCAAAGAATCAAAACTAAAACCAGCAAATGGGCAAAGAAAGCAGAGGAGTAGGTACTATTAGTTAGGTAAATATACAGATTACTGAGCGAGCAGTGAATCGGACTTGAATTTCTAGGAATTAAAGCATAGGAGGTTTGGATTAGGCAGCTTTCATTTTGCCATAAGAAAGTACACAAAAATCTGTCTATGGAAACTGTTTCCTGGAAATAATTCTCAAATGAGACTTTTTATGTAAGTCTGTGTGTAAAGAACAATGAGTCTGGGCAATATTTTAAATTATGGTATTAACACTGGACCCAGAGATACTGTTATAATGATTCTATGGTTAGAATCAGAAAATACACCATTAAATCATAACTCAGTGAAGGCATTTCAGTGCTCCTGAGGTGAGGTGGTCCAGGCACATGGCTTTCTGATGATTGACCTAATTTAGTAAGAGAGCAGATGGAAAATTGAAACACTGGAGGGCAATTTATTGTTTATCTGCATAGTCCAGCACTTGTGACATAAACAGCAAACACTTAATTTTTTAAAAATGCATATGAGGGTTTTTCATCTGTTGTGTTTAGCTCATATTGGGATTTTCTAGTATGTAAAAAAAAAATTTAGAAACGCACACTGAAAAGTGAAGGAAATATTTTTATACTTAATGTGTTTTGGGGATATGATTATTGAAACTTGCAAAAGTTCTACTATGTATTTATTTTTTATTATAGAAGTAATATATATTTATTGTAGAAGTGCTAGAAAATGCAAACAAAAAAATTAAAAATTACATATAACTGCATCACCTAGAGATAATCACTGTTAATTTTTTATATGAGATCTTGACACTTCTGTAGTTATACGATTATTTATTCTAATGAACTTTACTCACATAGTCTAATGAATTTGTATTCACAGATTGTCATTCAAAGGGAGAGATGAAATTCCTCCTTTGTGTTTTCACTTCCTACTTAATGATATTTCATGTTTAATCTCTAAAAACTATACCAAGTCAACGATCTCACTGTTGACATCTGCTTGTCTCTGATTGCAGGCCAGCCTGAGGTCTGCTGGAAATACACATCGCTCCCTTCTGACCACGTTCCCAGTTACCGGTCACTATCAGGAAAGCAACAGGTGACCAGGAGACACCCAAGGTAACGCAAATGGTGTTTTTGCCTAACTGGTACACTCCATCCCACAACAAACTGGAGAACAGAGCTTTTCCTTAATATTGAAGATAAAAAAAACTGATAACCATACCTGAGTTGTCAGCAACAAGAAATCCAAACATTTATAGACAGATGGACTGAGAAAGCAGACTCTAGTTAGTACATACATCATGGGAGAGAAAATGACAGCATAGCGTCAGCACTGTATCTGATTTTGCTCCATTAACACAGCTGAGGAGACTGGTAGCAGGGTCCAGGTATGGGGGTCCTGCGGCCTCTGAATTCCTTTGAGCCACAGGCAGCGTGAGGGGGTGTGGCAAGACCACTGGTGAGTGCCTGGCGCTCAGCCAAGGCCCTGGTGCTAAAAAGATGTTCTCTCTACCGCAGCCTTCAGGTGGGACGGTGCTGAAGATGGCTAAAGCAGGCATCCGGGACCACAGCTGCATAACAAGTGAGAGCGGCGGCTGTGAACCCAGGAGGCAGACGAAATGCCTCAGGATGTGCGGCAGCACGGTCTAAAGCCATGCTGCACAGCTGCGGGCTGCTGGGAAACAACAGGAGGGGCCGACCCAAGACAAGCATTTAGATATGGAGAGGCCCTTTTATGCAGAAAAAGAGCATGGAAACCATAAGATTAAAAAGCAGGGCACAGACTTATCTACTTCTGCAAATGCACTGCAGGGTTGCAGGTGAGCTGAATGAGTTGTTTCTACTATTATGCATATTTAATAATGAAGGTCAGCCTCAGTTTCTGTCTCTGAACGAACAAAAGTGTCCTGAGAAACAAGAGCAGAAATGTAAACTCTAGATTTTTGAACACCTACGAACTCAACAGGAGATCGAAGAGAAGAATAGCAAAAACTCTCTGAACAGAAAAGCGACCACTTACTGGAAGGTAGGACATGCAGAGAAATGAATCCGAGGCCATAGTCGGGAGGATAGACGGCGGGGGAGGCGGTCTCCGTCTGCCACTTCTGGCAAGTGATAGAGCCGCAGATCACAAAATCGGAACTTTTAGAAGTCGGCTCTGCTGAGGGACGTTGCTCCAGTGGCTAAGCTGAGGGTGAAACCCTCGCGGGACAGTGTGGTCTCAGGACCCTCGGGGTCACAGAAAGACCGGGGGTGCCTAAGTGCGGCAGAGCTCCCAGGTATTGGAGCAGGGAAGCCGGCTGCAGAGATGGAGCCAGGCGCTGGCTCTCAGCTCGGGGTTGCCATAAACTGTGATCCGCGGCCCAGTTGGGCCACTGCTCCTCCAGCAGGGACCCAACAAGCAGCAGAGCCAGGGAGACTCCCCTTCCTCCCCCGAGAGGAGAGGTGCGGGAGCGCACCACAGGGATCTGCTGGGTTTGGAGACTCCACACGGGGTCGGGTGCCAGAGATAGAAACGCTCGGTCACAGGCCGGGTGAGCGTGGAGTGCGGCCGGAGACCAGGGACACGGGAGTGACTGCTTTTCTCTGGGGGTGCACTGAGGAGCAGGGCCCCGAGTTCTCAGCTCCTCCAGGCGGAGATTGGGAGGCCACCATTTTCACTCTAGTCCTCCAAAGCTATGCCCAGAGCTTGCAGGGAACGAAAGCTCCTGAGAGCAAACCCAAGCAGCTTGCTAAGCCCTGACAAACAAGGGCGGGGCAATTCTGCCTCCGGCAAAGACATTTGGGAACCACGGCAACAGGCCCCTCCCCCAGAATATCAGCATGAACAGCCAGCAAGCCAAGACCAAGTTTACCGATCAAGGAGAACGGGAGAACTCCAGCGCTAGGGGAATACTGCACATAGAATTCATGGCTTTTTTACCATGATTCATTCGTTTTTCAAAGTTAATATTTTTTTTAGCTGTTTTTTTTTTGGAATTTTTCTTTTTCCCTTTTTCAACCAACATCTTATCAATCCCTTTTTTAAAAAATATTTTTTATTTTTCATTTTTAGAGTCATACTTTATCCCTTCTTAGTAGTTACCCTTATTTTTGGCATATATAGATAAGTTGTTCTCTCTTTAAAATTCTGAGATACAGTTTCTTCTAACGGATCTAAATATACCCTAAATCACTAGTGTATGGCTTTGTTCTAGTCTCCTCCTGATCACATTCTCTCCCTTTGTTTTTTTCTATTCTTTTTTTTAAATCTTCTTTCTTTTTACAAACAACTTCTTATCTTATCAATTCCTTTTATAAAATCTTTTATAATTTTCATCTATACAGTCATCTTCCATCCCTTCATTGTATCAACCCTTATTTTGTACATATATAAGTCTTTTTCCTTTAAAATTTTAGGAGGCACTTTCTTCTAACAGACCAAAATACACCCAAAATCTAGTGTGTGGCACTGATCTATGCACTAACCTGATCACATTTGATCATATTGTTTTTTTGGTTTTCTTCTGTTTTTGTTTGTTTTTAATTTTTCTTTTCCTTTTTTTTCTTTCTCTTTCTTTTTTCTTTCTTTCTCTTTCTATTCCCCTGCTTTCAGGTCTTCTCTGATTTGTATAGGGTATATTTGCTGGGGACGTTGTTAACCTGTTAGCATTTTGTTCTCTCATTCATCTATTCTCCTCTGGACAAAATGACAAGATGAAAAAAATCACCTCAGCAAAAAGAACAAGAGGTGGTACCGTCTGCCAGGGACCTACTCAATATGGACATTAGTACGATGTCGGACCTAGAGTTCAGAATCATGACTTTAAAGATACTAGCTGGGCTTGAAAAAAGCATGGAAGTTATTAGAGAAACCCTTTCTGGAGAAATAAAAGAACTAAAATCTAACCAAGTCGAAATCAAAAAGGCTATTAATAAGGTGCAATAAAAAATGGGGGCACTAACTGCTAGGATAAATGAGGCAGAAGAGAGAATCAGTGATATAGAAGACCAAATGATGGAAAACAAAGAGGCTGAGAAAAAGAGAGAGAAACAACTACAGGATCACGAGGGCAGAATTCGAGAGATAAGCGATACGATAAGACGAAACATTAGAATAATTGGGATCCCAGAAGAAGAAGAAAGAGAGAGAGGGGCAGAAGGTATATTGGAGCAAATTATAGCAGAGAATTTCTCTAATGTGGGGAAGGAAACAGGCATCAAAATCCAGGAGGCACAGAGAACCCCTCTCAAAATCAATAAAAACAGGTCAACAGCCCGACATCTAGTAGTAAAACTTACGAGTCTCAGAGACAAAGAGAAAATCCTGAAAGCAGCTCAGGAGAAGAGATATGTAACCTACAATGGTAGAAACATTAGATTGGCAACAGACCTATCCACAGAGACCTGGCAGGCCAGAAAGGACTGGCATACTGGCATGATATCTTCAGAGCACTAAACGAGAAAAATATGCAGCCAAGAATACTATATCCAGCTAGGCTGTCATTGAAAATAGAAGGGGAGATAAAAAGCTTCCAGAACAAACAAAAACTAAAGGAATTTGCAAACATGAAACCAGCCCTCCAAGAAATATTGAAAGGAGTCCTCTAAGCAAAGAGAGAGCCTAAAAGCAGCAAGATCAGAAAGGAACACAGACAATATACAGTAACAGTCACCTTACAGGCAATACAATGGCACTAATTTCATATCTTTCAATAGTTACCCTGAATGTAAATGGGGTAAATGCCCCAATCAAAAGACACAGGCTATCAAATTGGATTAAAAAACAAGATCCATCAATACGCTGTCTGCAAGAGACTCATTTTAGACCCAAAGACACCCCCAGATTGAAAGTGAGGGGGTGGAAAACCATTTACCATGCTAATGGACACCAAAAGAAAGCTGGGTGGCAATCCTTATATCAGACAAATTAGATTTTAAAACAAAGACTGTAAAAGAGATGAAGAAGGACACTATATCCTACTTAAAGGGTCTATCCAACAAGAAGATCTAACCATTGTAAATATCTATGCCCCTGACATGGGAACAGCCAATTATATAAGGCAATCAATAACAAAAGTGAAGAAAGACATTGACAACAATACAATAATAGTGGGGGACTTTAACACCCCCCTGACTGAAATGGACAGATCATCTAAGCAAAAGATCAACAAGGAAATAAAGACTTTAAATAACACACTGGACCAAATGGACTTTACAGACATATTCAGAACATTCCATCCCAAAGCAACGGAATACACATTCTTCTCTAGTGCCCATGGAACATTCTCCAGAATTGATCACATACTAGGTCACAAATCAGGTCTCAACTGGTACCAAAAGATTGGGATTATTCCCTGCCTATTTTCAGACCACAATGCTTTGAAACTAGAACTCAATCACAAGAGGAAAGTTGGAAAGAACTCAAATACATGGAGGCTAAAGAGCATCCTACTAAAGAATGAATGGGTCAACCAGGAAATTAAAGAAGAATTAAAAAAATTCATGGAAACCAATGAAAATGAAAACACAACTGTTCAAAATCTTTGGGATACAACAAAGGCAGTCCTGAGAGGAAAGTATATAGCAATACAAGCCTTTCTCAAGAAACAAGAAAGGTCTCAAATACACAACCTAACCCTACACCTAAAGGAGCTGGAGAAAGAACAGCAAATAAAGCCTAAACCCAGCAGGAGAAGAGAAATACAAAAGATCAGAGCAGAAATCAATGAAATAGAAACCAAAAGAACAGTAGAACAGAAAATGAAACTAGGAGCTGGTTCTTTGAAAGAATTAATAAGATCGATAAACCCCTGGCCAGACTTATCAAAAGAAATGACCCAAATCAACAAAATCATGAATGAAAGAGGAGAGATCACAACCAACACCAAAGAAATACAAACAATTAAAGAACATATTATGAGCAACTCTATGCCAGCAAATTAGATAACCTGGAAGAAATGGGTGCATTCCTAGAGATGGATCAACTACCAAAATTGAACCAGGAAGAAATAGAAAACCTGAACAGACCTATAGCCACTAAGGAAATTGAAGCAGTCATCAAAAATCTCCCAACAAACAAAAGCCCAGGGCCAGATGGCTTCCCTGGGGAATTCTACCAAACATTTAAAGAAGAATTAATACCTATTCTCCTGAAACTGTTCCAAAAAATAGAAATGGAAGGAAAACTTCCAAACTCGTTTTATGAGGCCACCATTACCTTGATCCCAAAACCAGACAAAGACCCCATTAAAAAGGAGAATTACAGACCGATATCCTTGATGAACATGGATGCAAAAATTCTCACCAAAACACTAGCCAATAGGGTCCAACAGTACATTAAAAGGATTATTCACCATGACCAAGTGGGATTTATCCCTGGGCTGCAAGGTTGGTTCAACATCCGCAAATCAATCAACGTGATACAGTACATTAACAAAAGAAAGAACAAGAATCATATGATCCTCTGAATAGATGCAGAAAAAGCATTTGACAAAGTACAGCATCCTTTCTTGATCAAAACTCTTCAGAGTATAGGGATAGAGGGTACATACCTCAATATCATAAAAGCCATCTACGAAAAACCCACAGCAAATATCCTTCTCAATGGGGAAAAGCTGAGAGCTTTCCCCCTAAGGTGAGGAACGCGGCAGGGATGTCCACTCTCACCACTGCTATTCAACATAGTATTAGAAGTCCTAGCCACAGCAATCAGACAACAAAAAGAAATCAAAGGCATCCAAATCGGCAAGGAGGCAGTCAAACTCTCACTCTTTGCAGATGATATGATACTGTATGTGGAAAATCCAAAAGACTCCACCCCAGAATTGCTAGAACTCATACAGGAATTCAGTAAAGTGGCAGGATATAAAACCAATGCACAGAAATCAGTGGCATTCCTATACACCAACAACAAGACAGAAGAGAGACAAATCAAGGAGTCAATCCCATTTACAACTGCACCCAAAACCATAAGATACCTAGGAATAAATTTAACCAAAGAGGCAAAAGATCTGTACTCAGAAAACTATAAAATACTCAGGAAAGAAATTGAAGAAGACACAAAGAAATGGAAAAACGTTCCATGCTCATGGATTGGGAGAACATTGTGAAGATGTCAATGCTACCTAGAGCAATCTACACATTCAATGCAATCCCCATCAAAATACCATCCACTTTTTTCAAAGAAATGGAACAAATAATCCTAAAATTTGTATGGAACCAGAGGAGACCCTGAATAGCCAGAGGAATCTTGAAAACGAAAAGCAAAGCTGGCGGCATCACAATTCCGGACTTCCAGCTCTATTACAAAGCTGTCATCATCAAGATAGTATGGTACTGGCACAAAAACAGACACATAGATCAATGGAACAGAATCGAGAGCCCAGAAATGGACCCTGAACTCTATGGTCAACTCATCTTTGACAAAGCAGGAAAGAATGTCCAATGGAGAAAAGACAGTCTCTTCCACAAATGGTGTTGAGAAAATTGGACAGCCACATGCAGAAGAATGAAACTGGACCATTTCCTTACACCACACACAAAAATAGACTCCAAATGGTTGAAAGACCTAAACGTGAGACAGGAGTCCATCAATATCCTAAAGGAGAACACAGGTAGCAACCTCTTCGACCTCAGCCACAGCAACTTCTTCCTAGAAACATCACCAAAGGCAAGGATAGCAAGGGCAAAAATGAACTATTGGGATTTCATCAAGATAAAAAGCTTTTGCACAGCAAAAGAAACAGTCCACAAAACCAAAAGACAACTGACAGAATGGGAGAAAATATTTGCAAATGACATATCAGATAAAGGGCTAGTATCCAAAATCTATAAAGAACTTATCAAACTCAACACCCAAAGAACAAATAATCCAATCAAGAAATGGGCAGAAGACATGAACAGACATTTCTCCAAAGAAGACATCCAAATGGCCAACAGACACATAAAAAGTGCTCAACATCGCTCGGCATCAGGGAAATCCAAATCAAAACCTCAATGAGATACCACCTCACACCAGTCAGAATGGCGAAAATTAACAAGTCAGGAAACGACAGATGTTGGCAGGGATGCGGAGAAAGGGGAACCCTCCTACACTGTTGGTGGGAATGTAAGCTGGTGCAACCACTCTGGAAAACAGTATGGAGGTTCCTGAAACAGTTGAAAATAGAGCTTCCATACGATCCAGCAATTGCACTACTGGGTATTTACCACAAAGATACAAATGTAGGGACCCGAAGGGGTACGTGCACCCCGATGTTTATAGCAGTAATGTCCACAATAGCCAAACTGTAGAAAGAGCCAAGATGTCTATCGACAGATGAATGGATAAAGAAAAGGTGGTATATATACACAATGGAATATTATGCAGTCATCAAAAGGAATGAGATCTTATCATTTGCAACGACGTGGATGGAACTGGAGGGTGTTATGCTGAGTGAAATAAGTCAATCAGAGAAAGACATGTATCATATGACCTCACTGATACGAGGAATTCTTAATCTCAGGAAACAAACTGAGGGTTGCTGGAGTGGTGGGGGGTGGGAGGAATGGGGTGGCTGGGTGATAGACATTGGGGAGGGTATGTGCTATGGTGAGCGCTGTGAATTGTGCAAGACTGTTGAATCACAGATCTGTACTTCTGAAACAAATAATGTTAGAAAAAAAAAGAAGAAGAAGATAGCAGGAGGGGAAGAATGAAGGGGAATAAGTCGGAGGGGGAGACGAACCATGAGAGACGATGGACTCTGAAAAACAAACTGAGGGTTCTAGAGGGGAGGGGGGTGGGGGGCTGGGT
This sequence comes from Eumetopias jubatus, assembly GCF_037043125.1. Lineage (NCBI taxonomy): Eukaryota > Metazoa > Chordata > Mammalia > Carnivora > Otariidae > Eumetopias > Eumetopias jubatus. The sequence continues at coordinate 71,320,821 of NW_028274814.1, read as the reverse complement.
TAGCCTGGTGTTGGGTATTAAAGAGGGTACATTCTACGTAGAGCACTGGGTGTTATGCACAAACAATGAATCATGGAACACTACATGAAAAACTAATAATGTAATGTATGGTGATTAACATAACAATAAAAAAATAAAAAAAAAGAAATGTAAACTCTAGGTGACTGTGGAACTGATGGGCTGGTTATTTGGGGGGCAGCAGTGGGGGGTGATCAGTATGCTCGTGGGCTTTTGCCTCTGGGTCGAAGAAGGAGGAAAGAGATTTGTGCTATAGCATTGGGGAAAGATGGCAGATGTGGGCATTGAGGAGGAGCACCGGCTGGTTTTGACTGGCTCTAGAGCAAGCAGTTTGTGCAGAATGAGGGAGAGGGGCTGTATTCACGTGGGGCTGTGAGACTGTGGCCATAGACACTAAGAACCCAGGCCTGGGTGACCTAGGTCCTCGCTGAGTGAGAGCAGATCACAGGCTCTCCTTCTCTCCCTCCACTCTGCAAAAGCCAATTTGCCCATCAGTGGGAGCACGTGGGTGTTCATTATTATAGTCTCCATGGAGGGGTACATAGGTTTCCACAGAAGGCATCAAAGACTTCTGCAGAACCCGAGTAAAACTTCCCACATCCCTCCGCAGACCTGTAGAAGAACCAGGACAATTTTGAAGGGCAGATGAGGTCCTCTGTGAACGGCCACTGCTGAAAGAAGGTATTAATATGACTGCAGTCGCATCTGCAGTCATAGAATGGTAAAGCCTGGGGCATTCAAATTACACATAAAAATCCATATGCTTATTCTTGGTCATAGTCGTTCTCAGAAATTAACCACATAACATAAATGATAGGGTCCAAACCAGGTCCTGGCATGAAGAAGCTACTTTATATTTTCCCAGAAACACTGTGCAAAGAACTTTACGTGCATTTTCTATGTCAATCCTCACAAGCCATTTTGTAAATTGTTAAATAATGTTAAATAATAACTGTTAAATAATGACTGAGGTTTATACCTCAGGGAAGTAATCACCTACCCAGCATTGCAAAGTTTTAAGTGGTACAGTCGGCCACTTAAAACCTCCCAATCAGAGGTTTCCCTATTTTTCTGATGTTCCCCTCCCAATACTTGTAATCCTCAAATGGAAGCAAGAGGGGAGGTGATGCAAGGAATCATCAGAATCTGGGTGTGCACAGTTTGAGAAAGCATAAGCAACACCTCTGCTGTTTTTGTTATACAAAGTACAGAAAGTAAAGCTTGATACCAATCTCCTGGCTGGTGGGGAGAAGGAGAGATTGAGAACACGGAGGGGTTATGTGGTTACTGAGTCCCTGTGTCACATCACCCAGACTTACTATGGGACCTGGCACATACAGCAGCTCAATGAGCACATCAAATGTTAATACTGATTTCTCTTTGAGTGTTGGGATCATGGGTGATTTTTATTTTCTTCATCATCCCCCCCCCCCTTTTTTTAAAGTAGGCATCATGCCCAGCCTGGAGCCCAATGTGGGGCTTGATCTCAAGACCCTGAGATCATGGCCTGAGCTGAAACCAAGAGTCAGTGGCTTAACTGACTGAATCACCCAGGTACCCCTCCCATTTTTTCATAATTAGCTTGTGTCCTTCCTAATCATGAAAATAACTGTTAAATGTTGATTTGATTTTTAAATTTAATGTTTATTATAACTTGAAAATGACTTTTGATTGAGTAATCATGGTGAAAGCATACCAAATAGAAGTACATATGGGTTATCGCATAAACAAGTCTATAGGAAAAACAAAGAAGGGGCACCTGGCTGGCTCAGTCAGTTAAAAAACCGACTTGATTTCTGCTCAGGTCATGACCTCCTGGTTGGGACAGAGCCTGTGTCAGACTCTGCACTCAGTGGGGAGTCTACTTGATTATTCTCTCTCCCTCTCTCTCTCTGCCCCTACACTGTGTGTGCTCGCTCTCTCTCTCAAATAAATAAATCTTTTTTATAGAAGGAAAAACAATGAAGAAGAATACACTAAACTCCAGCTTATTTTGATTGTCCTTTGAAAACTACACCCAGTACCCAAATCTAGATAATAATAAGCCACCTAAGCAATAGTTTTCCTGCAGTTATATTAACTTTTTTGATTGTTTAATGTTTTATCCAATAAATATTTATTTGGTAAGCAATTTCATGAAAAATGCATATGTGAATATACCACTTATTGTTTTAAGGGACAGGGCATAGAGAAGTGTAAAGGGTAAAAGGTTACCTGGTTCCTCGGGGAACATCAACATTACCTGGAGAGTTTTTCAGCCCACAAACCTATAGGAACATCTTATACTCATCTGCTACTATCTTTTTCCAGATTTAGATAAATGAGTGGTAGTGGTTGAAAATGGTGAACATGGTTGAAAATCTGATAGTGAGCCACTATTCCTAATGTTAATGTGTTTGATTCTCTCAGTGTGTGGAATCAAAGAGTGGAGAAGCATTAGCCCAGACCCTATAGATAGCTATTTAAAAGGATCACACTGAAAACACTAAAGCAACATTTTGCTGGCCAACTAGGGACAATAGGATAAATCTTGCAGGTTTTTAATTTGTTCTGATTCGCTTTGCTTTTGCTTCTCAAAGGAAAATCTCCACTCTCCCTACTCCCGCCTTCCAGTCCCAATAAAAAATGAAGAAACGATATTGGGTATTAGATGATTAAAATTTTCCACCATAGTAAGATGGTCACTGCTTCTGCTTTGGCTCTTATATGTTGGAGAAGGATAGCACACAGTTAAGAAATACTGAGGAGAGTTAGTGAGATGGAACCCAGTGCTTCCAGCAAATGAATGACACTTCATGAATAACCGAGGGTACAAGAATTTAAAATGACACTACCAAACCTGGATCCCTGAGTGCCATGAGGAATAAGATTTCAATCTCTTTTACAGGAACCAACCAGATTAAATTGTTTAAAAGTACTAACAACTTAAATAAAGGTAGAGTATTAGAGATCTTATGAGCCATACAAATACAGGTGCTCTTCTGACTGAATCACTTTTATTGATGTCCTATAGTTGGAATACTCTTGAAATTGACATTTGAATTGCTTTCATAAGTTAAAATGAATATTATTTACATATAGTCTCTCCCTCTAGGGAATTTACTGTCCTGGACTACAGTTTCTATTTTTTACCTTTTTCCTCCAGTAATCACACCAGGCTTCAGAACTTTTTTTTTTTAAGATTTTTATTTATTTATTGAGAGAGAGAGAGAGAATGGTAGAGAGCATGAGAGGGAAGAAGGTCAGAGAGAGAAGCAGACCCCCTGCCAAGCAGGGAGCCCGATGCGGGACTCGATCCCGGGACTCCAGGATCATGACCTGAGCCGAAGGCATTCGCTCAACCAACTGAGCCACCCAGGCGCCTGGCTTCAGAACTTCTTATTAGAAATGTTCCCTAGATTATTCCCTCATGGTGACTACTACTGTATACAATTAAAGCACCATTCAGACTATTAAGAAGGAAGAGGCAGACTCTCTTACCTGTTGCTACCTCCTTTTAATTTTAATGCACACTTCAGTCTTACCTCAAATTACTTATTTATCTTGACTTGTCTTCTAAACCAGAGGGGTCAATAAATGAAAAGCAGAAACAATAATGGGTTACAAACACTAGGCATAAATACTGGAAGAAAGAGAAAGCATCCATACCTGAGTAAACAGCTTATGAAAAAGGAAATAGGTTAGAGCTCTACCTATTTTAGGGCTCCAAGAAAGAAAATACATTATTTTGAGACTCATTTCTGAAGGATTTGCCTCTTTCCCTAGACACCTCACCCTACCTCACTTCATAAGTCACATGCTGTCTAGACCAGATTCAAGGTTCACTGTGAAAAGATTACATTCACAGGGTCACTGGGAGTGAAGGTGGGGGCAGGAGCTTTCAGACTGGAGAATGGAGCTTTGATTTATGTTGGGTTGCAAATTTAAGTTCTGACTAGGACTTTTCTACCTTTCCAATCCAAAAAGCAAGAAGGACAACAAAAGAAAAACAACTTGCAATGCAATACAAATGAGTACAATAACTTAGTATGAGGGTGAGCTACCTAAATAGTACTTTATATGGTTCCAGAATAATCACTGTTTTACAACTCTTATGCAGTACTGCAATAAATCCTATCACCAGATGATCCCTAATTTTCCCAGTGCTACAAACTTATTCACATCAAAACTTCATTTACAATTTATTAAATGAAGAATAACACAAGAATTACAGTTCTTTATTAACTAAGATTAAATATCAAATGATAATGACAGATGATACTGAAATCTTTATGTTTAGGTCACTGTTTATATTTTACTTCAAACAAAGGGGTTATAATATTCATTTGCTCTCATACCTTTCATATACATCTTCATTTAATTCGAAGGTCAGATGCCAGTGGTGTGGATCAAATATAATAAACAAGAGTAGAAAAAAAATCAAATGTCATTTGGCTTTTTCACTATCATGACAGTGACAGCAGAAAGAATAAACTAAACTGAATTTTATATAGTGGTTGGCAGAAGAGGTTTTCATTGTTGTGAAGTAGGCGTGCATGCAAACAAGGACACGTAGAGTTCATAAAATGTCACTTCACAATGAAATATATGTTCACTTGTTTCCTGTAGGTTTGGTTTCATATGATTTCAGATTGGAACTATGGATAATAGAGTGGAGCTCAGAAAGGAGGGAAAAACTCTGTGCAGATGAATTCTCCTCAGGAGTCTCGCCTTGGTTTGGTCTATACCACTGTACACCAAGCCTATGAGATCTTCAAGAGTCACAATTTCTCCCACATGACCTCTGCCTGCATGAGCCACCATTCTTAATGACTTAAGTTAGTTTTCAATTTTTTTTCATGTAATATCTAAACTCTAAAATCTCCCAAGAAGTACTTTATTCCTTTCCAGAAGACTTAGGCTGGGCCAGTGCCACAGGAAACTTAGATAAAATGTGAAAGAAACACACACACACACACACACACACACACACACACACACACACACTCAATGAAGAGTCTGGATGTCTCAATATTGGGAAAATCTCAATGGAGAAAATATAAACAAAAATAATCTTACCCAGGAAAAAGAAAAGTCACTAAAATAAGAATAAACTAACAAGACCTTTACGAAACACAGCTTCACAGCCACACAAACTTTCCAGTCTTCCCCAAATGTTCCACATTCTTTTGGAAGTTGAAATCTTTGTTCACGTATGGAATGTCTTCTTCCTTCTTTCTACTTGGAATATTCCCATTCAACATTCAAGACTTAGTTAAAATGTCACTTCTCGGGTGAAAGGAAGCCCCTCACTACTCAGTAAATAATCACTTCCTTGATTATGTTACCACAGCAATTTCTACACCCTTAAATTGTACTATTTATGCTGTCTGGTGATTTGTATCATGATTTTCCTGATTCTAAGACCTCTAAATTACGGGAAAACAGATGGTCATTTCTGGGAAGAAGTAACAAGTGGCCTCAAAGCATTTTTTTCTAATAAATAAGGACAAACAGAGAGAATAAAACAAAAGGAGCCTTTTCAGCATAAGGAATAAATGAGCAAAGGTCCAGGCAGAGTCAAAAACCCACACAGCTCTTGCCAATAGTAAAAATTCCCTGGAGATAAGACGGACTTATGAGCAAGATCGACTCAGGAGTTGGAACGCTGCCTCAGGTAGCAAGGACTCTTTAAGCAAGGCAATCACCAAAGCATAGTTGCATTTTATAATGATCATTCTTGGGGTCACAGGGGTGGAACACTGGAGTTGGGAAGGAGAATTTTGAATCTTTTGTAAAAGATGAAGGCTGCTGATGGGGTGAATTGATATAGGGGCACAGTGGGAATGATGAAGAAAGGACACACTTAAGAAAGGTTCAGGAGTCAGTATTGAATAGGAAATAAGAGACACAACAGGCATTTAAGGATTGGGATCTTTAACCAATAGGATGATTTTCATATTTCTGATTTGGAGGTGAGTGTGAATGTTCTGGTCTACCTAAATGGATAACACAAGAGGAAGGAAAAGTCCAGAATGTAAGTTTTATCTTCAATACCCTGAATTTATTTTGCCTATGGAACATCCACTCAGAGATGCCGAATGGGCAGCTAGGATTTCTGAGTTTAACACTAAAGAAAGCAGTGTGGTATGGCGATAATGGACACTGGAGTCACCAGTCTCTAGAGGCTGTAGGAGTAAAATTGTCCAAGAATAGAATATAGAGAAGAAGAAAAGAAGAAGGCCGCATGCTTGGCCTGAAGGCATAGAGTATGCACAGGCAGGCAACATATTTAGAGGCAGGCAGATGAAGATACTACAAGACCCGGATTTGTTAAAAGAATAAACCCAACCTTTGCCAAGTTCAGTGGAATGATTTTGGAAGTTCTTTTTTTTGCTACAGAGAAATGTATAATGTGCATGTTCTTTTCGATAAAAGCATTTGGCATAAGGGGAACACTGCCTATAGATATGAAACTACTCAGAAAAAGTTTAAAAAAGCAAATGAAATAACATATTCATGAAGACACTTTGAACAAATGAAGTGCCCTGTACAAATGTATTTAAATTAATCCTATTTACATTTTTAGTATCTGGACATGGTAGAAAAAGAACCCTAACACTGATCCAGGGAAATCTGATTTCAGCATCAAGAACAACCCACTCTTTTCTTCCCACTTAGCTGACTGGTGGCCATAAAAACATGATGTCAGATCAGTGGCAGTGAACGTTTTCTTTAAATAAAAACTGCTTTTTTTTTTCCAGATAAAGTATTTCTGTATCTACTATGTTTAAAATAAATTGCAATATTTTTTTATAAAGCTAAATATTCCTCTGTAATGAACATAATCATTTTCTAATAGATTGCTAATAGATTTTCTTTTAAATTCCACTCCTTTTCCTTTTGTCTTTGTCAAGTGAGCAGACTTGTATGCTTAGTACAAATTTGCTTCTATAGATATTAATATACCATATAACAAGTAAAACAAATTAGGGAATGATTCAAACATATTCTTATATCTGAAAGCTGGTTGTACACAATTCCAGAGGAACACTGAATTCTGACATTTTATGAGGATACCTTGTTTTCTAGAAGATGAGGCAGTAAATTGGAAAGTCAACCCTTGAAGTACTAAAGGCTTAATGTATCATTCTAATATAGTGATACCTAATATTTCAGTCTTCATATGCTTGAAGGAAGTAGTTCTCAACCCAAGGTACACATCAGAATCACCTTGTGGACCTTTAAAATTACAGGCCCACCTGGCCTTACTAAAGACAGACAGGTTTTCTTATACCTGAAAATTCCAGCACACAATACTGCCCTGCCCTCTATGCTGAACAAGCATAATGTCCCGAGTATTGCTAATTACCTTTTGTAGGCAAGAATATAATTTCCCCACATGACAAGGGTCTTGCCTTTTTTCGTTGTTTTTTAAATACCTCCTTGCCTGTAGCATAGTACATCAGACTTAGTATACGTATTTGTTGACTGGTGTGATTTTTCATAGATTCACTGAAACCAAATTAAGTTACATAATGATGGGGTACTGGAGTGTTAGTTTTTAAGTAAAATCATGTAACATCTGAAATTGTTGGTAAGGATATTCAGACTGTTCAATGCTTTCATCTATTTTTGATGATTCAGTGCAATAAGAAATTGTGCAAATTTATGAAAAAGATTTTTTAATAGTTGTTATATGTGCTGAAGTAAATATATTATTAGCAGGAGGCCTACTTTACATTCCAGATCAGAGGAAGTTGGTAGCAGAACAGTCATATGCTCATGAGATTCAACTTTAGATCTGTATATTTCCCTTAATCCTTTATGAATTTTATGAACATGCAAAAAACTCTTTTATGTTTGTTAGAATCTTTTGCCCTAAATGAAAATGGTTTCCAAGGTAAAGTTGCTAAAGAAAGTGACAGAATACTTGTAAGAATTTGTCTCATGAATAAAATATTAAAACATGGTAGTGTTTTAGAAATAAGATACAGTGGGAAAAAGGTAGCCTCTGCTTTTTCATAAAGCTTTACTTTTATCTTAAGAAATATTTTGTTCTTCATCCTCAAGAGCATCAATTGACACTGATTACTTAGCAACCGTATAAAGCCTGGCATGGTCAAGCTGTGATAATGGAACCATCAATGCAGTTATAATGTACTTAGGTCCTGAGGATGGTGGTTGCAAATGTAACTATGATCCAAGCTAAATCCTCTCTGCAAGTTCGGAAGGGTTAAGAGTGACTGAATAGAGCTCTTTAATACAGCAAGTCACAAGGTGAGGAAAAGGAAGATGAGGTTAAGAGCATGACATGATCTTTAAAAAATTCTAGATACTGTTAACATGGAAAGCCCATCACTTTATTATTTTTAATCCATAGGTAGAGATTTATGATAGTCAAGTTTTAATAATATATCCAGTACACACACACATACATTTATACGAAAATTCTTCATAGTCTCTCGAATAGTAAAAAGAGCTTACTTTTTCTTTCCATCTTCAACAATGTTGAATATTGTCATTCTTTTTCATTTTTGTCAGCTTGATAGCTAATAATTTGCATTTACTTGATCATTAGTACAAGATATTTTTTAAAAATATGTTTACCATTATTCACCATTACCTGATCTAGCCTTGGCTCATTTTTCAATGGGATTGTTTAACTTTTCATTATTTATTTGTATCAGCTCTTTGCATTTTAGGGACATTAACCTTGTATGTTACTCATGATGCAAATATTTCCTTTCAATTACATATATATATATATATATATACACACACACACACACACATATATATATTATTTTCTTTTTCCTTTCAATTATATTTTTAACTTTAATTTTGCTTACAGTTATTTTTTTTCAAGTTTTACATTGGGTTTCTTGTGGTGCTTAAGGAGGACTTCTCTACTCAAAGACATAAAACATCATATCCTATATTTTCTTCCAGTACTTGGATAGTATTGTTATTAGAAGAGTGTCTCATTTAAATTTAGATGTTTAATCTATCTGGAATTTTTTTTATGTACAGTTTTAAACAAAAAAGGTTTTTTTTTCCAAATTGAAAAGTGAACATAAAATACCTTAAAATACTTCATTATAAACCTACCCACTCCTCAGTGTGATGTCACATTCTGTATAATAGCATTTTTAGGAAGAAAATAATGAATAGTGTCCTTTATCCCCAGGATATTGTGTGAAGTATAAAAAGGAAGAGAATATGAATCTAATTTCACTAGGTAAACTCTCTTTGAAAATAATTTCTAGAGTACTTTTCACTTAAATATTTAAATATAAGCACATGCTCTTCTCAGAACAACAACATTGGCTTTTAAAATCACATATGAATCTGATCTATTCTTGTATCATTTGTGATTTGACATTGTCTAAGCCTCTGCTTTCCCCCATTTATAAAGACAAATTGACAATATGGGATTCATTTCTTGTTCTTGAGTTGGATTTTAAGATTGCCTCAGGATTTCATCTTTGATATTGCTTCCTGAGATTTCTTGTTTCTGACATTATAATCTAATTCACAAATGATTCATTGTTTTGAACTGTTATTGCTAAACGTAAGCATTTTTCCCTTCCACATATAAATACTATGATACACAATAAATGAGAATTACAAATCTTCAAATCTCAGGTGTCTCATCTGACACTTGATATCCTAAAGCTGAGACTGAAATAAAAGTTCATGGGAAAGGGCCCAGCATACATAGGGTTTGGCACATAGCAGTCAGACAATAAATATTAATGTCTTACTGTTTCCATTCTCTGAAAACACATACATTACACACAGGTCAGATACATTAAATTCTAGCTTAAAGAAAGGTAAATGAAATCATGATTTTAGTATTAAAAAGAATTTGGGAATATGGTCAATTTTTAAGTAGAAAATTCCTATTAAGAACTGCTATAGTCTCAGTGTTTTTGTGCCCTCAATATTCATAAGCTGAAATCCTAACTCCCAATGTGACTACAAGTAAGGCCTTTTGGAAGTAATTAGGTCATGATTATTATTTTATTTTTATTTTATTAGTGTAACTACAAATTAACCAATGATATTGTCATATGTAACTAGGAGAAGCTCTGTAAGATATTATAAAAAGTCTGTTGTGGAAGAAATGTGACATAAAGAACAATACATGTGAGTTCCCAGACTGTGTGGGGCTGCTATGGTACAATACCATTGTTTTTTTTAAGATTTTATTTATTTTAGAGAGAGAGCATTGGGGGGGGGGGGCAAAGGAAGAGGGAGAGAGAGAGATCTCAAGCGGACTCCCTACCAAACACAGAGCCCAACACGGGGCTCAATCTCACAATCTTGAGATCATGACCTGTGCTGAAATCAAGAGTTGGATGCTTAACCTTCTGAGCCACCCAGGTGCCCACAATATCGTTGTTTTTTAATCTGCCCCCACCCCGCCCAAGTTCCTGCCTCAGGTAAGAATCTCATCATGTTTTGCTTTGACTATGGCTTCTTAGCTGTTCCCATGAAATAATAGCTAACGACAGTGCTTCTTGTATGTCAGGACCTGTTCTAGTGCTTTAATTTATTTATGTTTCCAAATTTTCCAAAATTTCCTTATTGTTTCTGGTTTATTAATGGCATCTTTCCAGATGTCCAATGATGCAGTGAGTTTTTGGGTGTGCCTGTAATTTCAATAAGATTTTGGCAGGAGGGAGAAGAGAGAAACTTGCTGGCTTTCAAACTCAGCCACCTTGAACAGGAAGTAAAACACCCAAGTGATCTTTTTAAGACACAAAACTCATCATGTCACCCCTCCACTGATTCCACAACAAAGTTTAGGCTCCCAGTTTATAATATGGTCCCAACACATCTCAAGCCCTCCCCTCTTTTTTGCAGACCCTAAAACTGGCCATGTGGTTTCACTGCCATTTTGTCTTTCAGTATATGGTTCTTGCTGGTCTGCAATGTCCTTCTCCATTTTTCCACCTGTGGTCACATTCTCATACTGCCAGGCTTAACTGTGAAGGGAGTTCATGAAGCCTCTTCTACCTGCTCCCACCCAAACCTGAAGACAGCCTCTTTTGTGCTGTCACTGGGCCTTGGACATTCTTTTGTTTTGCTCACTATTCTCTACTGAGATGATCTGTTTGCTTGTACCTCCTACCCATTAGTCATTGAGGTGACTCAGAGAAAGGACCACATCCTATTCATTTTTCTGTCTTGAGCATTTAGCGCACTATCCCAGTAGGGGGGATAGCACCTCCAAGGTGGCAAAACTTGGTTCTTGGGAAGGGATGAAAAAAATCTTAGCTATTGCAATGGTTTGTGCCCCTCCAAAGAGCCACAGTACAAAAGAGAAATACAGAATATCTGAGGTATCAGAATTTCCTAGGGAGAGGGCAATTAGTTAAAAGAAAAAGTCTAAAAAGGATCCTTAGGTGGAGTGATTTTTTTTTTTTTTTTATTTGAGAGAGAGAGCATGAGCAGGTGGAGAAGCAGATGGAAAGGGAGAAGCAGAGTCCCTGCTGAGCAGGGAGCCCGATGCAGGGCTCGATCCCAGGACCCTGGGATCATGACCTGAGCTGAAGGCAGACACTTAACTGACTGAGCCACCCAAATGCCCCTTTAGGTGGAGTGATTATTAAAAAAAGTTTGAGAAACACTGCTTTGAAGTAAGCACCTGTTTTTTTTTTTCTTTTTTTAATATCTAATGAATGTTTTGAGCAAAAGAAGGAATGAATTAATTCAAATTCCAGTTCTGACACTTATTATTTAGGTGACTCTGCAGAAGTCATTTAACTTCTCTTGATAGAATACTTGTCATGCAAGGCTCGTGAGATATTAAAGCATAAAATGTACTGGAAAACATTTTGTAAACTCAAAAATAAGGTAAATAGCAGACTCTCCCATGCTTCAGGACTATGCCATCAGAATTCTTTTCCCCATCTTCTTGACTCAGCAAGTCCTTAAGACAGAACTTTGCCTTTTTGGTGAAGCATGTTCTGATCCTTTAAAGGAAAATTGCTCTTTTGTAAATATCTTTACTCTCATATCTTTATATGTCTGTGGTCCTTACCCAGAGCATAAGAATTTTGAGTGCCGAGTTTGAGTCCCATCCATAACAGGTGCCAAAATGAGAGAATGTGAAAGTGGGCACTTTCATGTAGGTGGTAATATAGCCTCCCAAGTCCTCTGTCACTTCTACATAGAGTGACAATAAAGAATCTGCCACCTAACTTATCCAGAACTCCGAGTTTCCTATGAGCTAATCTGGAAAAGCAAAAGCACATCCTCCAACAAAGCCTGCTTTTGGTGTATGTGCAGGGCCCTACATGCATGTCACATCTCCAAAATAATCTTTTATTTTTTAATTTTTTAAATTTATTTTTTATTATAAATCAAATGTCCAAATGTTGTCAGGATTAGCATTATTATCAAGTAAGCAGGATGATGACAAATTACACCTGGTTCCTCTAACACTTAAATAAATAATATATTGAGTGATTAGCCAGATCAAATCTTACTGAAAACGTAATTGAATGTGAGACTTCCAGAGGAAACAGGTGGGTTCTTCACTATTTTTATATATAAGTGGCATTTTTATAATTGTATGTATGTGCCCATTGCCTTATATAAAGCTATAAATTTTCAAAATACAGTCCACAGATAAGGGAAGCCTAGAGGCAGGAGATGCACGTATGGCCAGGATCAAATCATAGGCCAGCAGAAAACCTCCCTTTGGCACTTAGCACAAAGGACTCTGGGGAGTGTTCTCTAAAACTCTCCTTTGTAATTATGCCATCTCATATTTTGCCAAGGGCATGGTCTGACTGGTGGTTTTACTGATTTACTGGCCAACACTGACAACATTATGAAAATAGAAGTCTTGGAGCAATAATTGTACCTGCCATGGAGGTCTCCCTGAAGACCATCTTTATCCTGCCATGAGTTCATGTGCTTCCAGTGGGTAATTCCTCAGATCATATGTATCATGGCTCACTGACTTTCAGTACTAAGGCCAATTTCATGGACTAAATGCTTGCAGCTTTCATATTTTCAACAAACAATATTATCTACATATTGTACTAATCCACATAAGTAAGCCAAGACCTATAATTAAATCAGCTCAGACCTAAAATGGCATCCTCTTGAGAGGAAAATTTATAAGATATTCTAAGCATGTGACTTACCCTTTGGGTTACACATGAAGGTTCACTTGGATCAGCTGCACCTGATCCCATCCATTATGGATAGAGGTAGGGGGCTAAAATGAACAACTAATAAACTAAGAGTTATACAAAATTGTAGACAGAAAATATTTCTGCAAGGCGGCATTATCTCACTGAATAAACAACTTTTAACTTCATAAAAGAACTTTTCCCAAAAGTCATTGTGCAAAAGTCAGCAGGAGTGAAACAGATTTAACTTCCTTTTGGGATTATAAATCTGATACTATAAAAACTCACTACATACAGGATAATTTTAGTATCTATAAGAGGTGTGTAGAGATCACGTAGTTCTCAATAACATCCTCACACCTTTAATTCTTAACCTCTTTTTTTTTAAGATTTTATTTATTTATTTGACAGAGAGATAGAGAGCACAAGCAGGGGGAGCACAGAGGGAGAGGGAGAAGCACGCTCCCTGCTGAACAGGGAGCCTGATGAGGGGCTCCATCCCAGGACCCTGGGATTACAACCTGAGCCGAAGGCAGACGCTTAACGACTGAGCCACCCAGGTGCCCCTCTTACAACTACTTTTTAAAAAAAAAAACTGCATACAAATCATCCTCAAAATATCATTAATGTCATATTTTGAAAGCCGGGGTATATATCCTTTCCCTTGAGTGTACATTGGTGAACAAAAGGCACAAGAAACCACAAAATAAATATTGAGTATCTTTTGGAGTAAATGATTTTACTTTAAAATGTGGTGAGTGTGAAGGTCTTATTTTAACAGTATCTTTCTCATCATTTCCACCTCTCTTTTTTTCCCCTCTTTGAAAGCAAACACATAGCCAAACATCCCCAATAACCTCCTGGGTGTACAAGTTTGGGAGTTATTTTCCCACAATCATCTATAAGCTAATAACTGTCAAAGGACAGAGATGATATCAAAAATAAGGTCAACATTTAGAATTGGAAATAAAAATAATCTATACTGATAAGAAATTCCTCTTACAGATAATTCAATACTTTAAAAATAACAACAACCGCTTTCACCTTGGCAGCTTTCTTGCAGATAAACAGAAGCTATAACACAGAACTCGTGTTTTGATAACCTTGATCTCTTGAGTCCACTGTCACTTCAAGTTCTGGGTCTAGAAAGACATATTTATTTTCCCTGAAGCTTTCAATAAAGCACAAGGAAGTCTTAGAAGATATAATAGCTCTGAAGGATCACAAAGTTATACTGCAAAACTATGTGAAGTTTTCATAATGATCTCTGGGCACAGCTGACCAGTATAGGAAAGGCCCTAGGGAAGTTTGACAAATATCTAATGGATATAAGAGGGAAGGGAGAACTCTTGAGGTTTTTATTTCCTTAATGTACACATATCCTGGGGCCAAATGAATATCTGTATTAGAGGCTATTTCTCAAAGAAGAGATAATGACCACAAGGGAAAAAAAAAACCTACATATTATGAAATATTTCTAATATATGTTTGATTTTAATTGGGGGCATTTCTGGGTATGCCAGGCAGCTTACTGAACCATTTCACATAAAAATATCATAGAGATACACACATACGCACAGACACACGTGCACACATACACATATCTTCAAATGGAATTGTTAGAGTTATTTTAATCCTTACTTTTGACTATCTGCACTTGAAACATCATTGAATTGTGATTCAGGAAAACTGTATGTTAATTCTAGCACTGAATTTATCAGGCTTTGTGACTTTGGCATATCATTTATGGCTTTCGTATCTCAGTTTTTTTTAAAACAATTGTACATGATTATAAATCTTATTTCAAAAGGTTTTAAGAAGATAAAAGAAAATATATATCAAAACAGTAGTTAAAAGAGCCATGCAAAAGCAATGTAGCATTGCTTTTATTGTTAATAGTATTTGCCTTTTTAAAATATAGTTATTCGTAATGTATAAAGATATAATAACACATAATACATAAAACATGATACAAGTAAATGAACATATAAATTAGTAAATAATATATGCTTTCTCTTGGAATACTACTGGCAGAGGTTACTCAGAGGTCAAAATAGATAAAACAATTAAATAACAACATATATATATAGGTCCATTTTTAATGGGGTATGGTGACATGCACCTATTTTTGAAAGATACTTTTGCTCTTGAAAACATCATAAAATAGTATTATCAAATATAATTCTTGCTTTATAGACATGAGAAATATAAATTGTGCAAGATCTCAATTTCATACCACCTTTTAGGACAGCCAGAACTAGTTTACTGTCCGCCCCAAATTTTAATGGTGTGAGAACTAGTTGAAAATAAGCTTCAGAACACAGGCTTTAGTAGTTTGTACATTACCTGGGAAAACGTCACAACAATCAAAGCATCATTATGGACCTCACAACAGTGAAGCTGGAGTGAAGGGCAAGGCCACAGCCAGAACAGGGTCACTGGGATATGTTGTCTCCTGGGTTAAGGATTTTATTTTTCCATTCTGATTTTTTTTCTTATACTTAAAGGTTATTATGTCTGTGCTATTTAAAATTCAAATATTCTAACATTATAACATTTGTTTCTCTTATATTTCATCAACTGTTCAAAAGCATGTTTATATATATATACACACACATACATATATATACACACATATATATAGCCTTAATATATGTATATGTGTAGTCTTTATATATATATATATATATATTTTTTTTTTTTAAAGCCATGCTTTTGTTATAGAGTTTTAGGTTTTGTTTTGTTTTTGAGGGGTGTAGGGGTCACACATCTCTGTTTATGTATTCTTTTGCTTTCTCCAGCTTTCCTAAGGGACTTTTTTGTTGTTGTTGTTGAGGAAAAAAAACGTATGTCTCCACCATGGTTAACAGCTTCTAGCTTGTTAGTCATTTTATCTTTGAATTGAATCAATTTCTACTTTGTCCTCCTCTGTTCTATGCTTTCTGTTTGGCTTGAGGGCTATTTTTGGCTTATGGATGACAATATGGGAATTTTTGTAACTGATCTCAACAGACTGGTTCCAATGTTTCTTATATCTCAAATTTCACTCCTTCTTGGTTTTCATGATAGCTTGGCTGGAGTACACCTTGGAGTAACTTCCTCAGGAAGGATGAGTGGAAGATAAGTTTTTGAGTTCTTGTATTTCTGCAATTACCTCACGGTTTACCAAAAGTTTGGGTGTAGAATTTTTCTTTGAAAGTCATTACCCTTCAAAATAGAAAGGATGGCTCCACTGTCCTTGCAACGCTACTTCTGAGAAGTCAGACACTACTGTGATTCTTACACAGTTTGGTGGCCACTTTTTCCTTTCTGAAAAACTATGAGTCTGAAGAAGAGTCATGTCTCTATATTGAAGTAGGGAATTTTCTTCCATCACTTCTTTGATAATTTGATAATAGATTTGAAAAAAAATTCGATAAATCTTACAGGAGGCTTAAAAATTGTTTTTGTTATCCTGTTTTTGACATACAGGGCTCTGTCTCAACTTCTGAGTTTTTCTCCTCTAGAAGTGTGATTCCTTGAGTTTAGCTTTAAAAGGAGATAATATTTCAGTTAATCAAGTTTGGAATATTTCTATTTTAATAAAGAAATTTAGTTAACTAAAACAATTTTAAAAATATTTATTTATTATATAGAGAGAGAGAGAGCACAAGTGGGGGAAAGAACAGAGGGAGAGGGACAAAAATGACTCCGCACTGAGCATGGAGCACGGAGCCTGACACGGGGTCCAATTTCAAGACCCTGAGGATCATGACATGAGCTGAAATCAAGTCAGACACTTAACCAACTAAGCCACTAGGCACCCCTAAATAAAATAATTTTAAATGTTAAATATTTACCATGAATTAATTCCTTCGTATCATTTAGTAATCTTCATAAATAATTCTCACACTGTTCTTACGTATATTTTTATCCTTTGAAATCAATCTTGTTTTTTTTAAAGATTTTATTTATTTATTTGTCAGAGAGAGAGAGGGAGAGGAGAGAGAGCACGCACACAAGCAGGGGGAGTGGCAGGCAGAGGGAAAAGCAGGCTCCCCACTGAAAAAGGAACCTGATGTGGGACTCGATCCCAGGACACTGGGATCATGATCTGAGCCAAAGGCAGACCCTTAACCAACTGAGCCACCCAGGCATCCCAGAAATCAATCTTGTTATTTATAATTCAAGTAAAATTATTAGTAGAAATTAATCATTTTTTTAAGAGAGAAGCTCTTAAAAAATTCAGCATGCTAAATTAAGGTTCTGTGTGATATCGTTCAGTTTAATGTACACAAAAACTTTGTGAGGTATATTTTACAAATAAGAAGCTGTCTGAATAAGCAGTCTGAACATCAAATGTGATAAACCCAGGACTCGCACTCAGGTTTGTCTGATTCCAGAAGCTCATGCCTCTCCCATAGCACTACACTGCAAAGAGATGTTAGAAGTTTCAATGGCATGAAAGATTAAGGTGAATACTTTGCCTGGGAAACACATATTCTTGTAATACAAACAAACCGTAGTGGGAAAGAGAACTATAAAACTCAGCATATTTATGCAAACATCTTCAAATTAATCCAAGCAACACCATTGTTTATTGCATGGCACGTCTTTGTAGAATACTTATGAAAAGGGAAGACAGGTCCTTGCTTATTTGTAATGGTCATATTTTCCGGCTTCAATATTTAGCATTAGAAACTTGTTTTATTGGCTTTATTTTGCAGTACTGTATCATTCTCCATGACATCCAGAATGAATAATTAAACAGGTAACTGTGAAACACTACAGAAATTAATTTTAAGAGGACAAATGGGATCAGGGAACACAGCATACACTGCATTTTACTGAAAACACCTTCAGCCATTACACTAAATAATCCATGTCACATCCTCTGGTAATTTCCAGGGTGATTTCCTTTTGCCAGAATGAGTTATTTCTGCCACTATTTGGAGTACGGCATACAAGGGATATGCATTAATGGTGAGTTTACTTTTTCAAACAGGAGGGGAACAGTTAAGATTTTAAGGAAATCCCCCAAAAGGATGGCACCTTGCCATGACGTTTATTCTAAATGGCCGAGAGAGGGGGAATAGCCCCTGGCTTTATAGACATCTAGGGTGACAGCTCCTGACTTCCTTAAAGCAGAAGCACAGATGGAAGGGGAGAAGTTGTAGATGGGAATGGGGAAAGAACAATAGTCCAGTTGGTTAAGCTTTACAGAGACTGTGGCAGATACAGTAATGCGTGTGCCCCAACCAAATTGTTTTCTTTGACAGTGCCAAGAAGAATACATTTCCCACAATCGTTTGCATGCAGGTGGGACCTCATTACTAACTTCTGGCTGATAGAAGTGCATGAAGGTCATGAATGCTTTTTTCAGGCCTGGCCATAAAATGGAGTGAACTTCCATTCTTTGCTGCCTCTCCCGTCTCCCACTCACCTCCTATCCACTCCAGCTGAGCAGCTGGAAGCAAGGGACTTCAAGATGGCAGTGGAACCACAAAACGCAAGGACCTCAGAGTTCTGATCCATATCTCAGAAAAGAGACAAGCAGGAGAGCTGCCTGACCAGGATCATTCCCGTAGGACTTTTCATGAATAAGAAATACACATTTACTGGGGTAAGTCCCAGAGAAATGGAGGTTGTTTATTTCAACCCTTAGCCGATCTTGTCAAATACAGAGCCTAAAACATTTCTCACAATGGCCTAATGTACAACTCTGGGATGTATTTTCCATGATTGCCGAACCCTGATAAAATGCACACTTAATGTGCCACACTCTTCTCCAAAGTCCTTTCCCTTGCCTCAGGAGATGTGTCTAGTAAGAAGTTGCTATGGCCAATGTCAAAGAGGGTGCTGCCTGTGTTTTCTCACCTCTAGGATTTTGATGGATTCCTGTCTCGCATTTAGGTCTTTCATTCATTTTGAATTTATTTTTGTGTATGGTGTGAAGTCATCCTATTTCATTCTTCTGCACGTTGCTGTCCAGTTTTCCCAACACCTTTTGTTGAAGAGACTGTTTTTTTCATTGGATATTCTTTCCTGCTTTGTCAAAGATTATTTGACCATACAGTTGTGGGTCCATTTCTGGGCTCTCTATTCTGTTCCATTGATCTATGTGTCTGTTTTTGTGCCTGTACCATACTGTCTTGATGATTATAGCTTTGTAATAGAGCTGAAGTCTGGAATTGTGATGCCTTCAGCTTCGGTTTTCTTTTTCAACATTCCTTTGGCTATTTGGGGTCTTTTGTGGTTCCATGAATTTTACGATTGTTTGTTCTAGCTCTGTGAAAAACACTGATGGTAGGGATTGCATTCAATGTGTAGATTGCTTTGGGTATTATGAACATTTTAACAATATTGTTCTTCCAATCCATGAGCATGGAATGTTTTTCCATTTCTTTGTGTCACCCTCAATTTCTTTTATCAGTGTTTTATAGTTTTCAGAGTACAGATCTTTTACCTCTTTGGTTAGGTTTATTCCTAGGTATCTTATGGGTTTTGGTGCAATTGTAAATGGGATTGATTCCTTGATTTCTCTTTCTGCTGCTTCATTATGGTTGTATAGAAATGCAACAGATTTCTGTATGTTGATTTTGTGTGCTGTGACTTTACTGAATTCACGTATCAGTTCTAGCAATTTTTTTGGTGGAGTCTTTCAGGTTTCTTACATAGAGTATCATGTTGTCTGCGAATACTGAAAGTTTGACTTCTTTCTTGCCAATTTGGATGCCTTTTATTTCTTTTTGTCGTCTGATTGCTGAGGCTAAGACTTCCAGTACTATCTTAAATAACAATGGTGAGAGTGAACATCCCTGTCTTTTTCTCCAGTTTTTCTGGCGAAAGCTCCCAGTTTTTCTCCATTGAAGATGGTATTAGCTGTGGGTCTTCCATGTATGGCCTTTATGATGTTGAGGTATGTTCCCTCCATCCCTACTTTGTTGAAGGTTTTTTTAAGAATAGATGCTATACTTTGTCAAATGCTTTTTCTGCATCTATTGAGAGGATCACATGGTTCTTATCCTTTCTTTTACTAATGTGGTGTATCATGTTGATTGATTTGCAAATACTGAACCACCCTTGAAGCCCAGGAATAAATCCCATTTGATCTTGGTGAATGATTCTTTTAATGTACTGTTGGATTAGATTTGCTAGTATTTTGTTGAGAATTTTTGCATCCATGTTCATTGGGGATATTGGCCTATAATTCTCCTTTTCAGTGGGGTCTTTGTCCTGTTTTGGAATTGAGGTAAGGCTAACCTCATAGAATGGGATTGGAAGTTTTTCTTCCATTTTATTTTTTGGAACAGTTTGAAAAGAATAGATATTCTTTTTTTTTCTTGTTTTACAATTTTTATTTTTTTATTCAGATTTCTTTTCTTATTAACATGTAATGTATTATTTATTTCAGGGGTACAGCTCTGTGATTCATCAGCCTTACACAATTCACAGTGCTCACCATAGTACATACCCTCTCCAATGTCCATCACCCAGCCACCCCATCCCTCCCACCCCCCTCCACTCCAGCAACCCTCAGTTTGTTTCCTGAGATTAAGAGTCACTTATGGTTTGTCTCCCTCTCTGGTTTTGTCTTATTTCATTTTTCCCTCCTTTCCCCTATGATCCTCTATCCTGTTTCTCAAATTCCTCATATCAGTGAGATCATATAATACTTGTCCTTCTCTGATTGACTTATTTCATTTAGCATAATACCCTCTAGTTCCATCCACATCATTGCAAATGGCAAGATTTCATTTTTTGATGACTGCATAATATTCCATTACACACACACACACACACACACACACACACACACACACACACCACATCTTCTTTATCCATTCATCTGTTAATGGACATCTAGGCTCTTTCCATAGTTTGGCTATTGTGGACATTGCTGCTATAAACATTGGGGTACATGTGTCCAGGGATATTAAGTCTTCTTTAAATGTTTGGAAGAAATCCCCTGGGAAACCATCTGGCCCTGGACTTTTGTTTGTTGGGAGATTTTTGATTACTGATTTGATTTCTTTGGTTATAGGTCTGTTCAAATTTTCTATTTCTTCCTGTTTCAGTTCTAGTGGTATATATGCTCCTAGGAGTTTATCCATTTCTTCCAGATTGCCCAATTTGTTGGCATCTAATGTTTCACAATATTTCTTATAATTGTATTTCTGTGGTGTTGGTTGTGATCTCTCCTCTCTCATTTATGATTTTATCTATTTGGGTCCTTTCTTTTTTCTTTTTGATAAGTCTGTTTAAGGGTTTATCAAGTTTATTAATTCCTTCAAAGTATCAGCTCCATAAGCTCCTAGTTTCATTGATCTGTTTTTGTTGTTGTTGTTGTTTCTATATCATTTATTTCTGCTCTAATCTTTATTATTTCCATTCTTCTGTGGGCTGTAGGCCTCATCTGTTGTTCTTTTTTTAGCTCCTTTAGGTGTAAGGTTAGGTTGCATATTTGAGATTTTTCTTGCTTCTTAAGGTAGGTTTGTTTTGCTATATACTTCCTTCTTAGGACTGCTTTTGCTGCATCCCAAACATTTTGGACTGTCATGTTTTCATTTTCATTTGTTTCCATCTATTTTTTTAAAATTTTTTCTTTAGGGCGTCTGGGTGGTTCAGTCATTAAGCATCTGACTTTGGTTCAGGTCATGATCCCACGATCCTGGGATCGAGTCCCACATCAGGCTCCCTGCTTGGTGGGAAGCCTACTTCTCCCTCTCCCACTCCCCCTGCTTGTGTTCCTGCTCTATCTCTCTTTCTGTCAAATAAATAAAAAAAAAATCTAAAATTTTTTCTTTAATTTCTTGGTTAACCCATTCATTCTTTAGTAGGATGTTCTTTTTTTTTAAAGATTTTATTTATTTATTTGAGAGAGAGAGACAGCGAGAGAGGGAACACAAGCAGGGGGCATGGGAGAGGGAGAAGCAGGCTTCTCGGGGAGCGGGGAGCCTGACGTGGGACTTGATCCCAGCACCCTGGGATCATGACCTAAGCTGAAGGCAGATGCTTAATGACTGAGCCATCCAGGTGCCCCAGTAGGATGTTCTTTAACCTCCATGTATTTGTGGTCTTTTCAAACTTTTTCTTGTGGTTGACTTCAAGTTTCATAGCATTGTGGTCAGAAAATATGCATGGTATGATCTCAATCATTTTGTATTTGTTGAGGTCTGATTTGTGACCTAGTATATGATCTATTCTGGAGAATGTTACATGTGCACTTGAAAAGAATGTGTATTCTGCTGTTTTAGGATGAAATGTTCTGCATATATCTGTTAAGTCCATCTGGTCCAGTGTGTCATTAAGAGCCGTTGTTTCCTTGTTGATTTTCTGCTTAGATGATCTGTCCATTGCTGTGAGTGGAGTGTTAAAGTTCTACTAATATTGTATTGTTATCAATGAGTTTTTTAATGTTTATTAGTTGTTTTATATACTTGGGTGCTCCCAAGTTGGGGGCACAAATATTTACAACTCCTAGACCTTCTTGTTGGATAGACCACTTTATTATGATGTAGTGCCCTTCTTCATCTCTTATTACAGTCTTTGGTTTAAAATCTAGTTTGTAAGATATAGATATGGTTATTCCAGCTTTCTTTTCCTGTCCATTAGCATGATAAATTGTTCTCCATCTCCTCACTTTGAATATGCAGGTGTTTTTCGGGTCTAAAATGAGTCTCTTCTAAGCAGCATATAGATGGGTCTTATTTTTTTATCCATTCTGACACTCTATGTCTTTTGATTGGAGCATTTAGTCCGTTTACATTCAGAGTGAT
The DNA here is from genome assembly GCF_037043125.1 of Eumetopias jubatus. Classification (NCBI taxonomy): domain Eukaryota; kingdom Metazoa; phylum Chordata; class Mammalia; order Carnivora; family Otariidae; genus Eumetopias; species Eumetopias jubatus. The sequence continues at coordinate 71,297,912 of NW_028274814.1, read as the reverse complement.
TATTGATAGATGTGAATTTAGTGCCATTGTATTACCTGTAAAGTCATTGTTTCTGGAGATTTCCTCTGTTCCTTTCTAGTGTTTGTCACTTTTGGCCTTTCTTTCCCAAAGAGTCCTCTTTAATATTTCTTGCAAGGCTGGTTTAGTAGTCATGAACTCCTTTAGTTTTTGTTTGTTTTGGGAACTCTATCTCTCCTATTCTGAATGACAGCCTTGCTGGATAAAGTATTTTTGGCTGCATATATTTCCCATTCAACACATTGAATATATCATACCACCTTCCTCTGGCCTGTCAAATTTCTGTGCATAGATCTGGGGCTAACCTTATATGTCTTCTCTTGTAAGTTAGGGATTTCTTTTCTGTTGCTGCATTTAGGATTTTTTCCTTCTCTCTGTATTTTGCAAATTTTACTATACATCTTGGTGTTAGCCTGCTTTTGTTGATTTTGATGGGAGTTCTCTGTGCCTCCTGGATTTAGATGTCTGTTTCCTTCCCCAGATTAGGGAAGTTTTCAGCTATAATTTGCTCAAATAAACCTTCTCTTCCTTTCCCCCTCTCTTCTTCTTCTGGAACTCCTATGAAAAGAATGTTATTATGCTTTATGGGGTAGCTGAGTTCCCTGAGTCTACCTTCGTGATCCAATATTTTTCCTTCCCTCTCATTTTCAGCTTCATTCTTTTCCATAATTTTATCTTCTATATCACTTATTTGTTCCTCTGCTTCTTCCATCCTTGTGGTCATTACATCTAGTTGGTTTCACATCTCAGTTCTAGCATTTTTTATTTTGGCCTGACTAGTTTTTAGGTCTTTTATCTCTGTAGTAAGAGACTCCCTGGTGTCTTCTATGCTTTTCTCAAGCCCAGCTAGTATACTTAAGATTGTTGTTTTAAATTCTGGGTCAGGCATATTAATTATATCTGTTTTAAATAGATCCCTGGCTGTGACCTTTCTTTTTCTTTCTTTTAGGATGCATTCCTCTGTCTTGGCATTTTGTCTAGGTCTCTGTCTTCTTCTCTGTGTTAGGAAAGCCTGTTATGTTTCCTGCTCCTGAGAGTAATGGTTTTATTAAGAAGAGGTCTTATACCATCCAGTGCCTGAAGCTTTAGGAAGTGTTTCTGGTGTATGTTTTATGTACTCTGCTGCTGTGTTTTGGCTGCTCTTTTCCTCAGGTCAGTCCTCTGCAAAGTTTCTCCATGCCTACAGGGGGGAGTGTTTGGACTTTGTCCAAAGTGTGGCGTTTAACTAGGTGTGCTCTGGTCTGCTTGTTAAGAGAGACCTGATGCTATTTCCATTAGAGCTGAAGCTTTGCAGCACTCTATGGTCAGCAGACTTGGTGTGTGTGGGGAGTTTGCACCGGTCTTCTGGAGGAGGCACCCACTGCTGCTCTGACTCTCAGGCACACCTGCCATAGTAAAGAAGCACCTTCAGAACACAGGGGGGTGGGGCTTGGTGTATGCAGCTCAGGCCTCCGCTGTGGGTGTAGTGCTGCTCAATGAAGTCCGTCTGCACTGATGGATGGTGCAGAAAAATGGTGCCAGCTCTCTCCCTCATCCCTGGAGAGGGGAGTTTGTGCCAACTGCTGTCCAGGAAGCCCTCACAGAAGAGCAAACTATCTATCCTCATGTGTCCCAGGTGTCCCTCAGATCCCTGACTTCAGCCTGTGTCTGGGCCATTTGCCTACCCAGCAGCACAGTATACCTGTGTTCTATCTCAGCACACCCACTGAGTTTCAAAACTCCAAATTTTAGGGACCTGGCACTACATGGACCCCTGCTGGTCCTCTGGGGGTGGGTTTCACCATACTGGGGTTGTTGCCTGTTTGGTCCAAAAGGGCAGTCACACCAATGCACAGGAGTTGGAGTTTAGAGTAAAGCACAACAAAAAGCTGGTGTTCAGGTTAGCCGCCCTCATCACGTGTCTCTGCCCCTATGCTACAGAATGGGGCAGAGCAATAATGCCCACTGGCTCTTTTGTCCCCTAAGAGGCAATGCCTCCTCTCCCAGATGCACTCCAAGAAGGGGGAAACGTCTCTCCTAGTGCATCCCAGGGGATCCTCAGATTACACTGTCTGTTCCTGGGCCTCTGCCCTCCTTATCTACAGAAGCACTGCTGTGCTTACTGGGCTCAACACCAGCCATGGCACAGACTTCTAAAACTTCAGTCTTTGAGCTCTGTTGGTTATAAAAACTCATGATAATCAGCCCCTCTCGTATTCCCAGTCAATGGTTTTGGGGAAGTGTTTTCCTTTGGTGATCTCCTGTGCACTGTTCTCTCTCTCTCCCCCTCCCTTTTTCCCTCCCTCTCTGCCTCTGTCTCTCTCTCCTCTCTCTGTGATCAGGGCTTCCTTCCCTCAGCTGCACCTGCGATTCTTTTCTCCCCTAAATCACGTCTCCATACCACCTACCTTCTATGATGTGGCCTCTTCTCTCCCTCTAGTTGTGCAGTTTGTTCTCTCCATCCTCAGACTGACTTGCTGAGTGTTCAGAACAATTTGATATTTATCTAGCCGGTTCGAGGGATGAGGCGAGCCTAGGGTCCTCCTCCTCCTCCACCATCTTAACTCTCCTTGTATATCTTGGAAATATTTTATAAATTCTATCTCAGAATTTACATTACTCAATGTTAAGTAAATAAGAGCAACGTTGGAAACAAGCACAATCTACCCCATTTCTTAAAAAAGCCTTTTATCCTGTCATTTAAATTTGTGCTTTATTCAATTTAGAGAGAAATAAAGAATTTGAAAAATACTTAAGTGAATCAAATTATTCAGAATTAGACAATTATAAATTTTTAGAATTGAAGGAGGAAAGTCTGAAAGCATAAGCAGAAATATGCTTGCTAGACCGAGGAAAAGGAATTCCTGATAAGACTGTGAGAAATGACAGGTTATTCTATATTTGAAAGATTCTGAATGCCTATTTTTCTGGGATTGGGGTAAATATATTAAATTACCCCTCATAGACTTAGTCCTGATCCATTTCAGAATGATTATTCTACGAAAGTTCGCTAAGTAATACCAATACTGGATTTTGCATTTTTCTAGATCTTTCCCCAGGTTAGAGTGCTTGCATATAAAGCCAAAATGTATGTACACTCTAGAACACATGTGTATGAAATATATGCTTTTTTCCTAAGGATGATTTTTTCATATATATGTGAAGTAACTTTCTGTTTCTTTTACATTTTCCTAAGATGGCAAAAAAGGAATTTCATAGAAAAATGTGCTAAATCAGTGACCTTTTTACTTTTAAAGTATCGTGAAATAGAACCGGCTTCGGAATTTCTATTTTCCAAACAAAAGATGTCTTTGAATAAAAGCATTTCAAGAAAAGCCTCCCTCCAATGATGTATCACATTCCCTATTAAGGCATATTTGATATTTTTCTTTGAAATTTTATTTAAAAAAAAATCTCTCATAAGTAGAAGCAATGCATGCTAGTCAACCACAGCACTGAAATCATCTTTCCTCTGAGCTTAAGGTAGGGATGCTAAGAGGATTTTATTCCAAAGCACAGTGGATCTCAAACATCAAATAAATCTCCAGCTACATATGAATCCAAAGGAAAGGTCCATCATCAGCATTTACTATGCCTCACAGTGGCTTTTCACAACTAAGTAGATACTCTTAGGCTTACTATTTGAAGGCATGCCCTCTTGGGCATCAAAATTTCCAAATATTTTATAACAATCACGGGAAACCCAGCTTCCATAATGCAGTCAGAATTCCTCTTCTCTAGGGTACAGTCACAAGCAAAGGGAAGGGGTAAGTTCATGGAAACAACTTGCACAGCTATTTTCTTCACTATCTCCAATCTGGTTATAGATAGAAGACATCTGTCTTCAAAATTGCTGTCACCACAGTGTTCCATGCTTTCCTAATCCCTATATTGGACTGCAGCAATCTTCTGTGGGAGCCAGCTTTGGGGACCCGCTGGTGCAGAACGGAGGCCACACAAGCCATTTGAAATGCGAAAGAGCCATGCCGTGCTTCGTGAGCTGTACCAGTTACATATTTGCTTCCAAATGAAGTTGAGTTGATATGTTCTAAAAGGCCTTGTATTACATAAATTCTGGTTTTCTTATGCAGTTTGGCTGGTGTGCAGTTGCTAAAAGTCTCTGCATTTATATTTCAGGGACCTGAAGGAGCAGTGGACCTGAACTGTTATTTCCCACCTGTTTCAATCCAAATATTCTTCAGGACTCGTTCAGTATCTTTTGTATGAAAAGTATGCCCCCCCAACAATGGGTAATATACCAGTGGATTAAAACACACTACTATTATTGTTTCATGACTCTAATTAGTTTGAATGTTCAAAATGGGCCTAAGTTATCAACCATGCTATTACCCTGCAGGAAATGGTAGGTACTGTGTGGATGCTTCAGATCCCTGTTTTCTTAACTGTTCATGGATCAGCATGAACTCAATGTATGGATATTTAAATCAAGACAGCAGAGGCTTGGTAAGCAACCTTACACATCAAAAAGAGCTAATGTACTTTTCAGAATTAGTTTACACAGTTAGAACATCAGAAAATAATGGCAAAATGCTATGTATGGTTCCCCTCCTTCAGAAGAGCTGTTGATATCCATCCAGTGTTTCTTATGAATTTTTCTCAGATTTTTGTTACCATATGAGAAAACTGTGACATGGTTAAAAAAAGGCAGGTATTCTAAGCCAAAAGAGTGATTTTAAATTATACCTTTTCTACATATACAACAACCATTACCCCAACTGCTACTCTACTCTAGGAAAAATTAACACACACACAGAGCTTGAGATGCTAACAAAGTTTATATAAAGATGATGCTTTCAATCATATACAATCAGTTGAGGTCTGCTACCAACGAGGCTGTGCTGCTATCTTTCAAAACATACAAAGTAATGATGAACTAACTAATGGCCATCGCAGCTCTAAGAAAAACAGTTCCTATAAGGGTGGCTATACATAAGAGAATAAATAAGAACAGAAAGAACTTATTGATTTCTTATCCATGAAAAGATAACAGAGAGGCAGGATGGCATCACTTAGAGCAGGTGCATTGTATTACAGAGCAACTTGCATGTTTTTTAAAGAAACACAGCACCATATTGCAAATAGAGACACAAAGAAGAACTACAGTTCCAATTAGGACGAAATCAGCCACTCTAGGCAATAAAACAACAGGAGGCATCATAGTATCGATACCTGAGAAATACTGCCACTTGTTATCTACCCATATCGCTCACTCAAAACATGACCCAGGAGACTCAGGGCCAGTCTAAACACTTCAGAAACCATCCAGAGCCGTATGGCACACTATTCTTTCAGACCTCAGGAGTAAAAGTTAGCCAGAGCCTACTGACATACTAAAATGATTTATTATCACAGGGCTGAAGTAATGCATTCTGCTTTACAACTCTCCTGGCAGTCCAGGGGAGAGGCTTCGTTTATTACCTACAGTACATAATGCCCACTGAAGAGCTCTGTATTATTCATAAGACTGCCTTTTTTGTGCCATCATAATGCTGATAAATTATGAAAAAAATGCATATTTTATTTCAATTTATAACATATTGTTGTATACATATCAATATATCACATTGCAGCAGGTGGAGCAAGTATTATTGCTGACAGCTGTCGACACGCTTCCATAAAAACCAAACAAAGGGGCTTCTCCAATAATCCTAAGTCACAACTAGCATTCCAAATAAAAAACCACTTCTTTCTCTCATAATGTTTAGAAGGGATTTGCAGAAATGTCAGTGCTACATAAGGGAGAAACTTTGGGGAAAACCTCGTGATATTTGTAATTTTCTACCCAGGGTTCACTGAGCGGGAGCGGGGGTGGGGGAGGTGCTTTCTATGCTAAATAGTAAGGCTTCTGGAAGAAATGTATGTCCTCAAGTAAAGAACAGGAAGTCTAGTGTATGAAGGAGATTTCCTGTTAGAGTTTGCTATTATTTTATTTGGTTTCTTTCTCTTTCTTTTCTTGCCTTAGATGGTGAGGTGCTTAATTCTAAAACATTCTGAAAGGAAGGTCCTTGAAGACGACTAGCGATTTTCCATTAACTCAAACTTCCTTGGCGGTTTTCAATTCTTCAACTTATTTTCACATTAGTCAGGCTGCATAACAGCCAACTGGTGCTTGGATCTTTGCAAAGTAAATTTAGTAATTTCCTTTTTTTATTCCATGTATGAAGGAACAGTTTAAATGTCATAAATAAAAGCTAATTGGGAGTAATTGATACTATTAATAAGGGCAAGTTTTAAACATCAAGAATCCAACTGATACGATTTTGAGCTGAAAATGATCTTAGAGCTCATCAGTTTAACTACTTCTTTTTACAAAGCAGAAATCTGAGCTCTTAAATCAAGTGACTGCTCTAGGTCATGCCTCTAGCAGAGCCATGGTTAGAATGCAGGTTTGTCTAATTTAGTCTATTATTCCTACTGGCTTTTCTGGAGTTTAAAATACTATTTTACACATATAAAATGATTTAAATGATGTTTGAATAGAATGATCTACTTCTACCTATCACAGCATCAAAAGATGCTGCAGAGGCTAGCCAGCATGGGAAGGCCACAACATCTACCTGGGATGTGTTTTTATGTCTAAGTAAGGAAAATTTACTCATCAGAAAAAAAAATACAATACTTCCAAACCTAAATAACATAAAGACTACAAAAATAACATAAAGACTAAAATATCAAATGATTAATACAGAACAACATGCCATATGTTTAAAAACGTAAATGGCCATCATTTTGTGTATATGGGGTATCTCCTCACATGTCCACTGGCTCATCTGCCACAGTGATCTCAGCTCCCCACAGTGCTCCCTCACTGCCCTATGGGTCTTCTGCCAACAGTGACATCTGAAACAGAGACTTCCAGTGAGCACCCAAGTATTTATTCTTCCTGGTGGTGACACATCCATGTACACATCCAGCCACATGTGCCTCCCGGGGCAGTGAGAGAACCAGAAACTTTGTTTATTTTTTTTAAAGATTTTATTTATTTATTCATGAGAGAGAGAGAGAGAGAGAGAGGCAGAGGGAGAAGCAGGCTCCCAAGGAGCAGGGAGCCCGACACGGGACTCGATCCCAGGACCCCGGGATCATGACCTGAGCCGAAGGCAGACACTCAACCATCTGAGCCACCCAGGCACCCCAGAAACTTTGTTTAAACAGAACCCACTTTCATTTAATGAAATGGGATTCTCGAACAGCCACGTGCATTCACTATTTCACAGATCTTTGATTTGTGCCCCATTTTATCATGCAGACCTGGGCAGAGATAAGCTGGGGAAGTTTCAGGGGCTGGGTGCAGGGGAGAGAAAGAGAGCATCTATCTCTGAAGGGGTTGGAGTGGGGAGAGGCAAGTCTCTCACGGCTGCTGAAGTTTGCGGGGAGTTCCCACCAAAGAAAAAAGTACCTATAAAGGAGAAAGGGAACCTTCTGAGTCTCTGAGAGTGATGAAGGAAGTCTTTAAAGAAAAAGAAACAAAAACTCTGGATGTGTCTTGCAGGTGCCCTTTTATTAACCATCATAGTTTTAATCACTATAGTCTCTTTATACTCTATCCTGAATACTGTTATAATTATCTTCAACTCTATTTCTTTGTCTCAACAAATCTCATTTTCCTCCATTAAAAGCATCAGTGTTCACATGTCAAATGGTAACGTGTTTGATTTCCACATTTTCAGTTTTAAAAATTCACACTTCACACAGACTGGACCCAGGTTCAGTTAATATTCTCACCTGAGGACATAGAGACTTAAATAAAAAAATAGCAGCTTTCCCTAGAGAAACCCAAATAGAAATTAATGAACTCAAGAATAGTTGCTCCTACCTATTACTGGGAATTAGCTTTTATCTTTAGCCACCACAGCCGTCATTTTTTATACAATGAAGATTAGCTACTTCTCATTTAGGTGCATAAATTGTGCGAAGGTGTTTTAGCTTTTTAGGTTTCAATAACTGGCTTCTTCATTTGCATACAATCAAAGCTAAGATAACTAGGCATAATATTTCACCAATTTTATT